>NC_035445.2:24475427-25107352 GCF_002127325.2 Helianthus annuus
ACTCCCTTTCGTAGGTCAGGAGTTGACCATGGAGTTGGGTCAAGGTCAGATCCTTGAACTCAGGTGAATTTCGGGTGACAAGAGCTATGGTGTCGCATTTCTTGGCAGTGACCTGAGGAACCTGCTATTTTGAGTTGAGTTTGTAAAAGTGGTTTTAACAAGCCCCAGTTCACTGATGAGACAACTGAAACGCTTAAATTGTTGCGTCAGTGATTCACCTTTAACATGACAAAATGTTTCATACTGTTGGTTCAGGATTTCCCTATTGTTTTCTATGACTTCTTCGGTACCCCCAAACTGTTCCTTAAGCGCGTCCCACAATTCTTTGGCACTGTTACAATGTAACAGTCCAGCATATATTTCATTGGGCAGCGCTGATGCTATGATGCTAAATGCTTTAGCATCTAGTTCAATCCTTTGAAAATCGGTTTCGGTATAATTTTCAATAGGTTTTGGAACGGATGCTTTAGCATCTTCAGCGCTTGGCACTGTAGGAACATGGGGACCAAAGACGACAGACCTCCAACAACCTGTGCTTTGTTGAGCGAGGATGTGACCCATCCTCCTCTGCCAGATGTTGTACTCATTTCTTTTTAGCATAGGTGGTTTAAAAAGCGAGCCGATGTTGTTTTTATCATCCTGAGATTGTGACGTCATTCTTGTTGTTTTACAGATACTGAGAAATCAACTTTAATGGTGATTAATCCTTACTCTGTTTTTCAATGACGAACAAACGATCAGTATCAACTATTATGAGCTGAACTATTTACGTCAAAATGATTGTTAAATCAAATTCGACTGTCCTTGCTCTGATACCAATTGTTGGATCTGAGTTTGATTTTGATTGTATTTTGTGTTTGAAATTAAGATGAAAGTGGATGAGTGTGCAGCGGAATTAAGATGAAAACAAACTTCGCATACAATCAAATGAGAGTAATACTTTGATCAAACATCTTTACACAATGAACCGAAAGATTGAATTTATTTCAACAACGATTACAATGATTGATGAATGAATGCAAACTCCCCCTCAGCCAGAGCTCAGTTGTTTGTTCGTGCAAAGAAGACGAATGATGCAAAAGAGCTAATAGAACAGTACAAAGTACTGAACTATTTATAGGCACTTGCAAACTACTGAGCATCTTAGCTGACGTCACCATGAAAGTGACATCTAACCTCCTAACAAACTCTAACCTCTGATCTATACAGACACTACTTGTGTTAACTACTGCTAATACATTCTATTACAAAACAGACTTTAGAACAGCTGCTGCAACCTTCTACTGCTGTGAACCCAGCAGCACTTGTCTGTATCAGCAGTGCTTGACTCAAAGCAGTAGATTGAATCAGCAGGACTTTAGTCTTCCATCAGATCTTTTACTTGAGCAGCAGTTGTAGCTCAGCACTTTGCAAGATCAGCAGATAGGAGGTCATCAGTTGGTGTAATCACTTTCAAGGGGAGAGACTTGTATGTAAACATCTGCTTATTCTGGATCCACTGCTCTGATCCAGTTTTGGCTTTAATTATCTGTTCCTCTGATAGGGTTCAATCCCAACAATGCTCAAGCCTAATAGTCTATATATGATCAATGAAATCATGACTAATATCATCTGATACGATGATCATATTATTTAACATCCCTTAGTGATGTTTCGCCTACGGGCTATATACTATATTGTCCGTTAGTGACATTGACAAATGAGACCGTTATGATTCACCGTCAAAGGTGATGGGCAATGCCCAAGCCATATAGTCTATAAGAACGATAAGATCATGACTAATATCCTCAAATACGATAATTATATATATATATATATATATATATATATATATATATATATATATATATATATATATAAACATCCATTAGTGATATCCATTGATTATCCTAGGTGGCAAAATAAATCGTCTCTCAAAATAATTACAGATGTAGCCTATAACTCTCTGCCCAAAGGTAAAGAACTATGTTTAAACCTTAAAATCCCTGATCAAATGAGATTGCGACTTATATATTAACGTCCTCTGTGACAGACCTTTTATGCCATACGCTATATGTCCTTTGCAACAAGGCCTTCGTGCCAAATGGCTATTCATGTCCTTTGTGACAAATCTATGCGCCACATTATATACCCTCTGTGACAAGCTTATGAACTACACTTTCATGGCCTACATGACGGACTTATATTCCAGCTTTAAAAATTTCTTGTGGCAAGCTTTCGAGCTATCCAAAATCGTCAGTATAACAAAGATAGTTGTGACATTGTGATCCCCTGTCTAAAAGGTTATGGACTCTGTCCAAATCCTAAATGCCATTGATGGTCCTTTTGTGACCTAAGCTAAATATAAATGATATACATTCAAATAACATTCATTAGGAATGTTCATACCCTATTAGCATGTATGGTTTAATGATACCATGGTTAGTGTATGTTAGGTCATCAGGATGATGACTAGCTGTTGTAGTGCAACTAAGTATTTGTTTCGTTTAGTGTTAGGGACCCAGTCTCGAGTATGGCAAACTCGGATAAAACAACCAACACTCGCGTCATTGATAATGCGACACATACTAATGATGCTACAGTTGTGAACCTCAAAATTAACAGAGATGATCTCCAAGCTATGATTGACGCAACTATTGGAAAAGCTATGAGAATGGTCATGAAAAAGTTCAAAAAGCCCAATGCTACTTGCTTCGAATCCCATTTAAAACCACACTTCTTTACTCACGAGAAGGATCTTGTTCATACCTCGAATGCAAAGAATGAACCAAAAAGGAAAAAGGAGGAAAATAACTCCCAGATTTCTAAGAAAAAGGGTAAGATTGAGCTCAATAAGAACCAACAAAAGTCCAATAAGAAACCTGTATGCAAGACCTGCCATAAAAGGCACTGGGGATAGTGTCGAATGAAACAAAGGCCAAAGCAATGTGGCGTCTGTAAAAGAACTGGTCATCAATCCCACGAATGTAGACACTTAGAGAATGCAGTCTGTTTCGATTGTGGCGAGAAGGGCCACATAAGGACTACCTGCCCTAAAATTTCCAAATATGGTTCAGCTAAGTATGAAGAGACTAAGAATGGAGGCATTTACACCCTCCTGATAAATGCCAGAGACAGTACACATCAATAATATCATCAGGTACATTCCTTATCTTTATCAACGAAAATTTCTGCTAAGTGTCTTGATTTAATTCAGGGAATAATAAGTCTTTCATAGATCATAAGCTTAGCGAACTTTCAAAATTCCCCATAAGAACTCCAAATATTAAGTGTAAGGTAAAACCTACCGATGAAAATCATAGGAACCATTTCTTCTATTCTTATCGGAAATCTTCATTCATAAGATCTAGAGTACTCTATCTTCAGATGAAGTACGACAATATATGTTATTTTATTTTTGATATCTCATTGATTTCTATCAACTGCAAATGCCAGATTATGCCTGATAAAAGCGCCATATGAGGATTGGTGTATCCTAGTGTGTCCCGTAGATTGCTTCCATGCCTGATCAGTATGGAGGTTTAATGCATGGAACCACTAAGATATTCCAATGGTCATATTGTACTAAAGTCAGCTAATGGTATTCAAAGAAGATATCCAGTATAGAAATGTCCAAATAGGTGCCACTAATTAAGGCGTCCGTGCATTCATAAAGAAAAATGTGTCATTTATATGGCACGAATAACGATAGATGAGATGAATCCTGAGATTTAGAATATCTCTGTAATCTCTGTGTGTCTTGATTATCTTCTCCAAAGAACTACCCTGTTCACCTCCTTAGACAAGCAGAGTTAGGATTAACATCTCGCTTAGGGCTGCATTTATTGTAAAAGCTCCATATCGATTAGTACCAAAGGAAATGGAATAACTAAGAGTCAATCAGAAAAGCTTTTAGAGAAGATTTCACAAAGCCTAGCTCATCATTCTAAGAGCTCTGGTATTATTAATTAAGAAAAAACGGTTCATTATGCTTATGCATTGATTACCGCAACCCTATTTAGGCAACAATTAAGATTCGCCATCAGCTGCCCAGGATCGTCGATTTGTTCGACTAACTGTGAGGTTAGCTATTCCTTAAGATTGGTTTAAGCAGTAGTTGGAATGACTATCTCACCTTAAATAAACTCTCCTATAACTAATGGTTGTTATATAAGTACCAAGGCTGCTCCTTTGGGGACTTTGTATGGATGGAATGTCAAACGTCCTTTTGACGGACAGGACTTTGGTAAGTCCAATCATCAGGGTCTGAAGGTTGCCTTGGAAACGACGGATAATATCATATAAATTTATGATCGTCTGAAAGCTGCCAGTAATCGGCAGAAAATCAATGATTGATGAAAGTCACAAATCTCTTAAGTTCTCAATGAGGAACAAGATTCAACAGAAGGTACCACCCTAGAAGGTGTGCTACATTTGATATAATGGACAACTTAAACTCTATATATAGGATCATTCGAGAAAATCGAATATATCAAGATCAGTAGCTTATAAGCTAAAACTTACCTTGGGAACTTGATGGTAGTCACAATGTGTTCCACACTGGAGATTTAAGGATATGTCTAGCCGTTAAGTTGATAGAATTATGATGTGAAGATTAATGAAAACTTATGATTTGTTGAGAAACCAGTATTGATTAAGGATCGACAGGATTAAAAGCTCCCAAAGAAAGCATATACCTATTGTAAAGGTTACACAGGATATCGTTGCGGCCCGAATATACTCGAGAGGTCGTATTCACTTCGTAACAAAAGAACTCCTATCTTTTTAGCAAATCTCGAGGTCGAGATTTATTTTAAGGGGGTGAGGATGTAACACCTCGTAAAATCACGTCCAATTATGTGTTGACACGTGTACTAAACCCTAATAAAGTTAAACGTTGACTATGAGGGACTAATTTTTGCGAAAAATCAAAAACTTTGAATGCGAAAGGACTAAAAGTGTTAGCATGCTTAAACTAAGCCTCTGAATGACGTTACACGGTATTCAAATTCACAAATGAGCCACTTGTTGATCGAGAGTAGCCATTTGCGTAATTATTTAAAAGTTTGTGCGACGAAGGGTTAAATGCGTCAACATGTTAATTCTTACCTCTGAGTGACCTTTTAACAAACCAAGAGCTTCATGATGTGTGTTTATACTCTCGTTAATGTCCAATATTGGCCATCTAAGGCTTTTATGCCTATAAGTGACGTTACGCGCAACTTTGCACGTTAAAGGGGTTAAAAGCGTCAATATGTTTAATTATACCTCTAAATGACCTTTTAACGAATCCGAGGTATTATGAAGTGCAATTATACTCTCGAGAATGTTTAATTTAGAGTACATAAGGCTTTGATGCTATTAAACGATAATACGCGCAAGTTTGCGCTTTAGAGGGACCAAAAGCATCAACTTTTAAATCTACGCCTTTGGGTGACCATTTAAGCGAATGGAAGCGTCATAATATTTAATCATATGCTCGGGAATACTCAATATGTGCTATGAAATGGTTAGATATCGTTAAACGGTATTACGCGCTACTTTGTGCGATTAAGGGACTAAAACCGACGACTAGCGAAACTACGCCTTAGAGAGGCATTTTGAATGAACCAGAAACTTCGCAATGTTCGTTTATACCCTCAAAAGTATTTAATAGTGGCTATGTAAGAATTCTATGCCGTTTCGCGATGATGCGCACGAATTCGCGAATTAAGGGGTTAAAGGCGTCAATGCGCAAAACTTCACTTTAGGGTGATCTTTTAAAAGAACCGAGAGCTCCGTGATGCTCGGTCATACTACGGATGTGCCTGAAGGGCCATTAGAAGTTTATATGTCATATATTAACATAATATAATGGATACAAAATTTTTGTGCCACTTATGTCATTATTATAAGTTAATTAATGTTTGAAAGATAACAAGGACCAGTTCTGCCAAGACTGCTAAAAGACTGAAAATCGGACCGGCATCGCTCGTGGGTCGCGTAGGTCTACCGAACAATCAGTCACTACTGATATTTAGACCTTATGTCAACATAATATTTAATATAAAAAAGTTTATTGCCTAAATTGAATTCCTGAAAGTTAAAAAGCATGCATAAAAGGTGCAGGGACCATAAACAGCGAACTGCCAAACTTGTTTCGGCCAGACCCAGGCTCGCGGGCCGCGTAGCCTTGGGTTGCCTCGTTCGCGGGCCGCCTAAACATCAGCAGCAACACAAATTGTTTATTTTTCTTGATTTTCTTGCTGTTTTCCACTCTTAAAACCATCCATATAAACCCCATGGGCAGGTATTCTGGTTATAACAACTGTAGAAACACCTGTAAGCATCTCATAACCCATTCCAACACTTGTCATGATCCTCTCCCTTCTCAAAAACTATATATAGGGGTGGATTTTCATTGAACAAATCACACCTTCATTCTCCAATCTGCATATATATCTCAACTCCAAGAGTATCCTGAACTTTTTGGGAACCTCCTTCAATCCATAGGACCATTTGTAAGTGTCCTTTCGTGACAAGTATATTTTATTTGGCTTAAAAAGCCGAAAAGTCAAGCGTTTACGATTAACGCTTTGACTTTTATCTAGACCATAAATGGTCGAGCCATTGTTCGCAACGAACATGGCTACGTGATCGTAATTAGGTAGGTGTTAAACCCTCAAAAGGGCACCTCCTAATTATCACGTTTACTTAGTTAATTGTCGGGTCAAAGTAATTAAAATAAAAGTCAAACGGGTCAATTTTTAAATAAAATTCATAACTGATGATGTGGAAGCTATAAATTCAGTTTTGTCACTTTAATAACTTGGTAAATATTAATTGAACATGTCTAGGCATGTTCAGCCCGACAATTCTGAGTTTAGGCTCGGTTCGCAACCGAAAGTCGCAAAAGTTGACTTTTGCTTTGACTTTCAGTTCTGACCCGATTTAGATTAGTTTAGTTATGCCTTAGGGTTCCTTTGGGACCACATTATATGTTAGTATAACCCATAGAAATCTAAATCATTTGCATGTTTCCGTTAAATGCTTAAAAATAGACCATTATGCCCTTTTTGATATTAAAACGAGATTTTTGAAAATGTGAGAGGGCAAAAAGTTTTATTACTGATATATAAGTGTGTCCTAAGAATTTGACATCAGTTTATGGTCTAAAATGAAAGTTATGCAAGATATCGTAAAACAAAAGCTTTTTGTTAATTAAATTGCATTTTCGGCATAAATCATATTTAAACCCAATATTTGGCACCAAACTTGCTACCCATTGTTATGATATAATATTTAGGGATTTTTGGAAATTTTTGTCAAGTTTTATACTGACCATAGCATAGAGTTCTAGCATAAATTCGGTAATGGACGATAATGCCCTTTTCGTTAATAAAATGAGTTTTACATATCATTTTGATACCAAACCTTTTACTACTGATTTTATATATTAAATAAAATATTTTAAGCATTTGAAACTGATTAAAACTTCAGAGTTCTATAAACACCTCGAATATCGTCAAATACCGACTTTTACGATAATTAAGCGCATAGTATGGTTTAAAACCATATTTAACGCTTAAGACTTGTTACCTACTGATTTTAAAAATAAATTTTTATACTTTAACAGTAGGTATAAGTCTTGAACTCAGATTTCCAAATTTGACCCTAAAAACATATGTGAAATGACCAAAATGCCCCTGTGGTGCATAGTTTGGCCATAAACGATAAACCTCACATATGTATGATATCTTACTGATATAACTTGATAAAATAAATATTTTTACTGAATATTTTAGACAGAATCTCAGTTTGCTATTTAACCTCTTTTATAAACTTTAAAATGACCAAAATACCCTTACGGGGCTTAAATTGGTTTTAAATTCATATTGGGCATAATGGAAGATATCCTACTGATATCATATCATATTTAAGGCATATTAACTTGTGGAACTTCTACATGACTCACTCGGTTACCCGTTATGCATATACTCGTTTGGTACGGTTTATATAACTAGTTTGCATAAATTAGCCGAAACAGGTCAAACCTTATCATTTTTACTTCAAAATCCAGAATGTATTTTGTTTACCCATTTTGTACAAGTCTTCATTCTTGTTGGGTCTAAATCACATTCTAATCCGGTCTTCGCTTAATCTTGCGTTTTGAACCGTAAACCTTTCTTTAAAACTAATCGATCTAAGTTAAAACTTAAATAAGACCCGTTAGGAATCTAATAGCTTATTAAAACCTTCGTTCTAGATTAGAAGCCCAGTAAAAGCTACTTGTACTTGCTGATTTGATATACGGCTGAGAATAAAAATTACTTTTAGCTTTGGTAAATACTTTTAACTTATTTTTCGTTATACGGGCTTGGGATATGGTATTATAATAATACCGCTTGGTCGGGTATGAAATCATTTAATCAGATTGTGATTAATAAATTTACATAACTCGTTTTAATCTGTTTTGTTTGATACAAAGCCTTTGGGGGGTTAATGACCGTGTCCTGGATATCCTCGGCTCATTCATTTGAAGTGGCCACGGCTTAAGCACGGTGTGTAGGCATACACCTGACAGTTGCGTATGTATAAACGGTACTCACTCGTGAGGAAACTTCTTGTGGGCCTATACTTGTGGTGTGTCTATTAATCTTGTACCAGCTCTTCTATTTCGGTCCTAAACGGACGACAAACATATAAATCTGTATACAAGATTATTTCAAATAATTGTCCCAAGTTATAAAAGAATTTATACCTTGTGCATCCAAACCAATTTTATAAATACTTTTCAAAAGAGTCAGTTATTTGTATTTACCAGTGTAAACTGACCTATTTTTCAAAAAGACTAAGTGCAGGTACTACGCGTAATGGGCTGGAAACTCCTGAGTATTAAATAAAGAGTCTTGCAAGCTTTTAATACTTAAAGTTTGTTGAACAATATTTCTTTCTGTTTTAGATCCGCCTGTGGATCCACTTACAACCATTATGTAATATTTTATTATACTTTCAATTCGGTTTGTATTATTATTTTAGACTTCCGCTGTGCATTAAACTGTGATTATTTGACCAGGATGGTATCAACTACGTCACGATACTCCCCACCGGGCCCACCGGTAATACGTGCAAATATCGGGGTGTGACAGGTTGGTATCAGAGCCAACGTTTGAGTGAATTAAACACTAGCCTTTAGTGTTTCATCTCAAATGACACAGTTGCATATTCATTAGACTTTCTGAGTCCAGACTTAACGTAAGAATGCTCTTATCCCTATTAAGTAAACATTGTTTTCGATTTTATGTATTTTGAATATGTCGCCAGGCAAAGAAGCCGTGATGGAAATTCTCCACATCCGAAGCCTAGAAATGCCAAGCGTCATACCACGGCTAAGATGAGCGTGCAACCAGTTGAAGGAAAGACCTTTATGGACCTATTCCCAAAGTCAAACTTATTAGAAACTCTTAACCAGACTTCGGAATCCATACCAGAAGGTCCCTGAGGCTCCCATAATGAAGATGATACATGTGGATGCTATTAATCCCTATTTCCTATCTCCGAGTTTTGTAATTCTGGACTTGGACTATACCAGTCGAAACCCAATCCGTGAACCATGTCATTTCTTTAACCATTGAATCTTTGGATTCTATTTCTGCAACGGATTCTGATTAGAAATATTTACGTTATTTACTAAGATCTTCAGAGTCGCTACTGCGTACGATAAATAAAGAAGAAGAAGCAATCAGAATAAAGAAAGGAAGACATTAGAAGACCCTTCTTCCATCATATTTCTTTTCCTTAAAGTCCCTGTATGCGCATTTGTTTATTATAGTCCGTTGTGGACATATTATTTCATTATAGTCCTTATAGATTTACCTCTTCTAAATGAGACTACATGTATGTACGCCTGTCGATTGTAGTTCCTTTAAGGAAATTATATTTCAAAATAGTCCCTTCGTGGACATTACATTACAACATAGTCCCTTCATGGACATTATATTACAGTATAGTCCTTTTGTGGACATCATATTTCAAAATAGTCCTTTCCTGGACTTTATACTCCAGTACAGTCCTTACTTGGACATGTTAATTCATTAAAAATCTTTTACAGATATATTAAATCATTAAATTTTCCGATGAATATAAATATTTTAACTTAACCCTTTTGAGAATGTACTTTTTCACTAATATCCCAATGTTGACATATCTTATAGTCCCCATATGGACTAATATTTTCCTTTCAGTTCCCATGTGAACTAGTATCGCTTCAAAGTCCTTAATAGGACCTATCATTTCTATATAGTCCCGGTGCGAATCTTTATTTATTATAATTCCCTAATAAACATATTTTTAATTTAAGTCCCTGATAGGGCATCTGTTCAGCAAGGTCCTTTGTACGCAAGTTGTACCAATATTGTCCTTTTTATGGACACGTTATTTCATTAAAATCCCTTGGGGGTATGTTATTTCTAATATAGTCCTTCTGTGGACACGAGATTTCATTATAGTCCCTTAGTGGATAAGATATTTCATTGTAACCTCTTTGTAGACATGACATTTCATTATAGTCCCTTCATGGGCAAACTGTTTCAATATAGTCCCTATGTGGACATATAATATTTTATAGTCCTTACACGGACTTATAAATTTCCCTTATAGTCCTCTGTGGACAAATAAAATACTGAAAGTCCTGATAAAGGCACTATTGTAGATTTCTTAATGATTTATGGAAAGTTTTGAAAAATTTTATCTAGGTATTCATTTCGTCCTTTATCAAACAATAGTAACAATTTCATTCGAACATTATCGATCTGCTAAATAATCTCAAGAGATTTTCTTAATGGTATAACCTAGCCAATATGTCAATACAGATATGCTATGATGGTAAAACCCTCTTAAGACAATTAATCCTTGTTAACATCTAAGAACATGTTTACACTCCTGGCAGTGTGACTTGAGAAACCACACCAGTCGTCAAGGTATTTGGACTACGTCCAAGCCTTAAAACCTATATGATCGAATTAGATCATGACAAGTATCATCAATGTGATGATCAAAATATAAACATCCGTTAGCAATGAAGTGCCTACGGGCTAAACTTGTTGTCCAATAAGACGACAACAGTCGTGGTCTATGACCCCCTGTCTAAAGATATTGGACTATGTCCAAGCATAATAGTCTATATGATCAATGTGATCATGACTAATATTATCCGATACGAGGAACATATTATTAAACATCCTAAATAATGTTTTGCCAACGGGCCATAACATATTGTCCATTTGAGACATTAACATTGTGGTCTTTATGATCCCCTGTCCAAGGTAGTGAGCTATGCTCAAGCCTAATAGTCTATATATGATCAATGCGATCATGACTAATATCATCTGATACGATGATCATATTATTTAACATCCCTTAGTGATGTTTCGCCTACGGGCTATATACTATATTGTCCATTAGTGACATTAACAAATGAGACCGTTATGGTTCACCATCAAAGGGGATGGGCAATGCCCAAGCCTTATAGTATATATGATTGATAAGATCATCACTAATATCCTCAAATACGATAATTATATATATATATATATATATATATATAAACATCCATTAGTGATATCCATTGATTAGCCTAGGTGGCAAAATAAATCGTCTCTCAAAATAATGACAGATGTAGCCTATAACTCTCTGCCCAAAGGTAAAGAACTATGTTTAAACCTTAAAATCCCTGATCAAATGAGATTGCGGCTTTTATATTAATGTCCTCTGTGACAGACCTTTTATGCCATACCCTATATGTCCTTTGCGACAAGGCCTTCATGCCATAAGACTATTTATGTCCTTCGTGACAAATCTATGTGCCACATTATATACCCTCTGTGACAAGCTTATGAACTACACTTTCATGTCCTACATGACGGACTTATGTTCCAGCTTTAAAAATTTCTTGTGGCAAGCTTTCGAGCTATCCAAAATCGCCAGTACAACAAAGATAGTTGTGACATTGTGATCCCCTGTCTAAAAGGTAATGGACTCGGTCCAAATCCTAAATGCCATTGATGGTCCTTTTGTGACCTAGGCTAAATATAAATGATATACATTCAAATAACATTCATTAGGAATGTTCATACCCTATTAGCCTGTATGGTTTAATGATACCATGGTTAGTGTATGTTAGGTCATCAGGATGATGACTAGCTGTTGTAGTGAAACTAAGTAATTGTTTCATTTGGTGTTAGGGACCCAGTCTCGAGTATGGCAAGTTCGGATAAAACAACCAACACTCGCGTCATTGATAATGCGACACATACTAATGATGCTACAATTTTGAACCTCAAAATTAACATAGATGATCTCCAAGCTATGATTGACACAGCTGTTGGAAAACCTATACGAAAGGTCATGAAAAAGTTCAAAAAGCCCAATGCTACTTGCTTCTAATCCCATTTAAAACCACACTTCTTTACTCACGAGAAGGATCTTGTTCATACCTCGAATGCAAAGAATTTACCAAAAAGGAAAAGAGAGGAAAATAACACCCAGATTTCTAAGAAAAGGGTAAGATTGAGCTCAATAAGAACCAACAAAAGTCCAATAAGAAACCTGTATGAAAGACTTACCATAAAAGGCACTGGGGACAGTGTCGAATGAAACAAAGGCCAAAGCAGTGTGGCATCTGTAAAAGTACAGGTCATCAATCCCACGAATGTAGACACTTAGAGAATGCAGTCTGTTTCGGTTGTGGCGAGAAGGGCCACATAAGGACTACCTGCGCTAAAATTTTCAAATACGGTTCAGCTAAGTATGAAGAGACTAAGAATGGAGGCGTTTAAACCCTGCTGATAAATGCCAGATGTGACATCTGTGCTTCTGATATCATTATTCAAACTCTGAACAATACAATATTAATAAAACAGTGTGTTATGATCCCAATGTTTGTCATTTATGTTTGGTTTTGTGCCCGTGTTGATTTTTGATCGATTTTGAACTCTATATCGCTTTCTAGAGAGTTGTACGCAAACTGATGCGTAAGCACGATCAGTTTAACGCGACAAACACTCCGGAACATCATCATAAACTTAACATACCTTAAATAACCTTTACATAACTTAGAAATAAGTTTTAAAGGCTTTGGTATGGCAAAAACAAGTTTATTCGCTCTCAGGGACTAATTGCGTCAACTTGCAAAAGTCTGCCATTTCGTAAGGCAACGTACTGTCTGAAACTTGATCATAAGTTAAACATACCATATATAACCTAAACATGGCTTAGAAATAAGCTTTGATAGGTTCGGTGTACGAAAACATGCTTACATGATCATACAGGGACTAAAAGTGTCAAAAATAGCGTAAGTTTGCATTTTCGCACATATCTTACGTTCTGGCCACATCTGGACATCCAAAATTTTTGTACACACTAAAATATTTTTATTTTAGTGCTCGGCATGCAAAAATTCCATTTGACGCTTAATTTGGTTCGTTTTTACGTCAGTTTGAGTTTCGTCGTAATTTAACGAACAACGCGACCGTACGCCCAAACGAGCCGACATCCAAGACTTCTCTGAGCATATTTTGAGTCCTCTAAACCTTATTGACCTTGTAGAGCCTTGAAAATGGCTTAACGGGTGTCAAAAGTGCCAAAAATGGACTCGATTCCATGCAGGGACCAAAGTTGTCATTTTTCAAACTTCTGCTGAACTGGGGAGCCCAGGCGGGCCGCGTAAGCCCCCTCCCTTATCTTACGCGGGTCGTTTCAGCATGCGCAGTTCCAGAAATTGAAATTCAGCAATCTGTTGCAACTTCAGGGGCTGTTTATGCATTTTTTTGGAATGTTGAGCAAGTTTGTGTGATCACCAAGGCTTTGTACCTGCTTGTGACAATTGGAGGGTCAAGATTATTGCTTGATCACCACACAAAATGATCCTAATGGCTCTTGATTCCTATAAATAGCCCATCCATTTCACTTCATTCCTTGCTCATTTCTCACTTCTCTCCTTCTCATTTGCTTTGGAAGCTCTCTAATCTGATTTGGGACTTTGTCTTCTTTGTTGAAAAGATAGCAAGGACCCTAAGTGAGCTTCTTTCATTTCTTTTTATTGCTTTTTCCTTATGTAGTGCAGAAAGTCAAACGTTTGGCCAACAGTTTGACTTTCGGTTTTGACCATCAATTGGTCAAGTCAAAGTTCAATTGAACTTTGAAACGTGATTGTAATCACGATAGTTATAATCCTTCGTGATTATAACCGCTGATTACCACGTTAACTAGTTGTAGTGTCGAGTCAAAGTTTCGGTCAAAATGCGTTCTAGCACGCATTTTGTCTTGGAACTACTTTAGGGTATCAAAACACTTTGTTTTGATACCAAATCAGTAGGTTAAACATATTTTGACATGTTTAACTCGACACTTTTAGTTTAGTGCTTGTTGAGGGTCGTGAGTTTAGCGGTCTAAACCACCGCTTACACTTCCGAACCCGACCCGTTTGGTCGATCTTTAGGATCCGACCAAGCTTAGTTAGTGATCATAGTTGCATAGGGAATAACCACTGAGGTTATACCTTATGATCACATAGGATTGGTTAGTCATTTGCTAGTTAGCTTGTATGCCCATAGGAAATGACCAAAATGCCCTTTTGAAGCATAAATCCGTATATTGACTATGTGAACATATTTTTGACAAGTAATCTGATTTAGTAACATGTTTAGGGATAATTGGGCATGTAAGACTTGACATAGCACATAGATTACCATCCAAACATAGTTTTACGCTAACGACGCCTTATAGTAGCTTATGTTACCATAATGTGTCAAAACGAGTCAAAAGCACTTAGGTAGGCTTTCCAATCAGAACGTAGGGTCTATTAAATCATACCATATGAGTTCAAATACTCATTTGATTTATAGAACCTCATTCTATCCTATCTCCCGATTTAGGAGCCGATTATTAACATAGTTACCTATACTAGGTGCCGGTTGATTCCGTGATACTTGGAGCTTAAATTGGTCTTATTCTCAAGACTAATTAGCAATCCCGAGTGAGTACATAGTTCCCCTCTTTTACCGTTTTCAAATACTTTGGGGTGATACACATGTACATACGTGTTACTTTTGTGCATTTCATGCTTTTATGACATAAACATGCTAGTTTCACCTAGTACATATTTAGTACATGCTTTCACTATGTTTTGCTATGTATGTTAAGCATGCTAGCACATTGATTTGTTACACATTTGTTGCATATGTTTACTTAGCATATGGAACACATTGTTTTACATGACATTTCTTCTATGTATGTTTACTGAGCATGCTAGCACATTGTTTTACATGAACATTTCTACTAGCCATGTTTACTTAGCATTCCTATTACATGGTTTTCACATGCTACATTGGTTATGACATTTGGTGTGTTTAATCGGGACAATAATACATTCATTAACATTGATCACGCCGCTCGGACTTATGTAATGGTACCATAGGAATTGACAACTCCCGTTTCCGACTTCCTAGGTTTCTTTGAAATTTGGGAGTTGGGAATGACAGAATCCGACAACATAATTTAGAAAAACCTTTAATTCGTTTAAGGGTTTGTCGCCACAGTCGCAAGGCTTGAATGTATGCGATTAACATTATTGCATAAATGTTTGTAATCATAAAGCATTGTTTTTCTACAAAACATAATATTTGATTTAAACTTAGGTTAATTCAAAAACGTTGTTTTGTACATTTTCTATGGGGTTGAGTAGCTTCTAGTTATTCACCATACATGACATTTGTTTCACATTGACATTTTTCACATAGTTTAAGTAGATGATTTCCTACTTGCTATGCATTTCATTGGTTATACATGATACACATGACATTAGACATGGTTTATACATAAACATTTTGACATTTAACATGACATTTTGTTGGTTATTGATAAGTGACTTATGTAACGGGGCTATGCGTTATATGATAAAAGCATGGTGGATACGCCTCTGGTACTTCCTATATATAACTGCTTTTATTGTATTATACATTGTTCCGTTATCTAAATCACTTGGACAAGGCATGAAACATTTTTACAAGGACATGACATTGTTTTACACATTACACATTTTATACAAAACTCATTTATACTTGGTTATTTATTTAACCATGCATTATCATTTCATCATCATTTGATTTTCATTGATTTTCACATGGTTTTACAAAGGAAAACATTTTACAAAGTTCATGACTACATTTCGTTAAACATTTTTCAATCCATAAGTCATGAATCTGCATTAAACAAAACCTATGTATCTCACAGGCATTTTTATGCTGACGTACCTATTTTTACATGTGTTTAAGGTGCTAATGCATAAGGGTGTTTGTGCTACACTTAGGCGGACTCGGGCCTTAGTGACTTAAAAGACAATTATTATGTAGTTTTAGTTGAACTCAAAGGCAATGTAACTTTAATCTTAATAATACGAAACTTTATTTGCCATGGTTGTTGAAACAATAATTCTGTCGCGACTCACCTCCCCGGTGTTTCCGCCGCGGCTTTCGTTGTTTTACCGCGGGCGGGGTGTGACACCAGAGACAGTAAATATCAATATTATCATCAGGTACATTCCTTATCTTTATCAACGAAAATTTCTGCTAAGTGTCTTGATTTAATTCAGGGAAAAATAAGTCTTTCGTAGATCATAAGCTTAGCGAACTTTCAAAATTCCCCATAAGAACTCCAGATATTAAGTGTAAGGTAAAACCTACCGACGAAAATCATAGGAACCATTTCTTCTATTCTTATCGGAAATCTTCATTCATAAGATCTAGAGTACTCTATCTTCAGATGAAGTACGACAATATATGTTATTTTATTTTTGATATCTCATTGATTTTCTGTCAACTGCAAATGGCAGATTATGCCTGATAAAAGCGCCATATGAGGATTGGCGTATCCTAGTGTGTCCCGTAGATTGCTTCCATGCCTGATCAGTATGGAGGTTTAATGCACGGAACCACTGAGATATTCCAATGGTCATATTGTACTAAAGTCAGCTAATGGTATTCAAAGAAGATATCCAGTATAGAAATTTCCAAATAAGTGCCACTAATTAAGGCGTTCGTGCACTCATAAAGAAAAATGCGTCATTTATATGGCACGAATAACGATAGATAAACTGAAGCCTGAGATTTAGAATATCTCTGTAATCTCTGTGTGTCTTGATTATCTTCTCCAAAGAACTACCCTGTTCACTTCCTAAGACAAGCAGAGTTAAGATTAACATCTCGCTTAGGGCTGCATTTATTGTAAAAGCTACATATCGATAAGTATCAAAGGAAATGGAATAACTAAGAGTCAATCAGAAAAGCTTTTAGAGAAGATTTCACAAAGCCTAGCTCATCATTCTGAGAGCTCTGGTATTATTAATTAAGAAAAACAGTTCATTATGCATTATGCATTGATTACCGCAACCCTATTTAGGCAACAATTAAGAATCGCCATCAGCTGCCCAGGATCGTCGATTTGTTCGACTAACTATGAGGTTAGCTATTCCTTAAGATTGGTTTAAGCAGTAGTTGGAATGACTATCTCACCTTAAATAAACTCTCCTATAACTAATGGTTGTTATATAAGTACCAAGGCTGCTCCTTTGGGGACCTTGCATAGATGGAATGTCAAACGTCCTTTTGACGGACAGGACTTTGGTAAATCCAATCATCAGGGTCTGAAGGTTGCCCTGGAAACGACGGATAAGATCATATAAATTTATGATCATCTGGAAGCTGCTAGTAATCGGCGAAAAATCAATGATTGATGAAAGTCACAAATCTCTTAAGTTCTCAATGAGGAACAAGATTCAACAGAAGGCACCACCCTAGAAGGTGTGCTACATTTGATATAATGGACAAGTTAAACTCTATATATAGGATCATTCGAGAAAATCGAATATATCAAGATCAGTAGCCTATAAGCTAAAACTTACCTAAGGAACTTGATGGTAGTCACAATGTGTTCCACACTGGTGATTTAAGGATATGTCTAGCCGGAAGTCGATAACATTATGATGTGCAGATTAATGAAAACTTATGGTTTGTTGAGAAACCAGTATCGATTAAGGATCGATAGGATTAAAAGCTAAAAAAGAAAGCATATACCTATTGTAAAGGTTAAACGGGATACCGTTGGGGCCCCGAATATACTCGAGAGGTCGTATTCACTTTGTAACAAAAGAACTCCTATCTTTTTAGCAAATCTCGAGGTCGAGATTTCTTTTAAGGGGGTGAGGATGTAAAACCTCGTAAAATCACGTCCAATGATGTGTTGACACGTGTTCTAAACCCTAATAAAGTCAAACGTTGACTATGAGAGACTAATTTTTGCGAAAAATCAAAAACTTTGAATGCGAAAGGACTAAAAGTGTCAGCATGCTTAAACTAAACCTCTGAATGACATTACACGGTATTCATATTCACAAATGAGCCACTTGTTGATCGAGAGTAGCCGTTTGCGTAATTATTTGAAAGTTTACGCGACGAAGGGTTAAAAGCGTCAACATGTTAATTCTTACCTCTGAGTGATCTTTTAACAAACCAATAGCTTCATTATGTGTGTTTATACTCTCGTTCATATCCAATATTGGCCATTTAAGGCTTTTATGCCTATAAGTGACGTTACGCGCAACTTTGCAAGTTAAAGGGGTTAAAAGCGTCAATATGTTTAATTATACCTCTGAATGACCTTTTAATGAATCTGAGGTATTGTGAAGTGCAATTATACTCTCGAGAATGTTTAATTTGGAGTACATAAGGCTTTGATGCTATTAAACGATAATACGCGCAAGTTTGCGCGTTAGAGGGACCAAAAGCGTCAACTTTTAAATCTACGCCTTTGGGTGACCATTTAAGCGAACGCAAGCATCGTAATATTTAAGCATATGCTCGGGAATACTCAATATGTGCTATGAAAGGCTTAGATATCGTTAAACGGTATTACGCGCTACTTCGTGCCATTAAGGGACTAAAAACGACGACTAGCGAAACTACGCCTTAGAAAGGCATTTTGAACGAACCAGAAACTCTGCAATGTGCGTTCATACCCTCGGAAGTATTTAATAGTGGCTATGTAAGAATTCTATCCCGTTTCGCGATGATGCGCGCGAATTCGCGAATTAAGGGGTTAAAGGCGTTAATGCGCAAAACTTCACTTTAGGATGATCTTTTAAAAGAACAGAGAGCTCGGTGATGCTCGGTCATACTACCGGATGTGCCTGAAGGCCCATTAGAAGTTTATATATCATATCCTAACATAATATAATGGATACAAAAGTTTTGTGCCATTTATGTCATTATTATACGTTAATTAATGTTTGAAAGATAACAAGGACCAGTTCTGCCAAGACTGCTAAAAGACTAAAAATCAGACCTGCATCGCTCGCGGGTCATGTAGGTCTGCCGAACAATCGGTCACTAATGATATTTAGACCTTATGTCAACATAATATTTTATACATAAAAGTTTATTGCCTAAATTGTAATGCTGAAAGTTAAAAACATGCATAAAATGTGCAGGGACCATAAACAGCGAACTGCCAAACTTGTTTGGGCCAGACCCAGGCTCGCGGGCCGCGTAGCCTTGGGTTGCCTCGTTCGCGGGCCACCTAAACATCAGCAGCAAAGAAAATTGTTTATTTTTCTTGATTTTCTTGTTGTTAGCCACTCTTAAAACCATTTATATAAACCCATGGGCTGGTATTCTGGTTATAACAGCTGTAGAAACACCTGTAAGCATCTCATAACCCATTCCAAAACTTGTCATGATCCTCTTCCTTCTCAAAAACTATATATAGGGGTGGATTTACATTGAACAAATCACACCTTAATTCTCCAATCTGCATATATCTCAACTCCAAGAGGATCCTGAATTTTTTGGGAACCTCCTTCAGTCCATAGGACCATTTGTAAGTGTCCTTTCGTGACAAGTATATTTTATTTGGCTTAAAAAGCCGAAAAGTCAAGCGTTTAAGATAAACACTTTGACTTTCAGCTAGACCATAAACGGTCGAGCCATTGTTCGCAACGAACATGGCTACGTGATCGTAATTAGGTAGGTGTTAAACCCTCAAAAGGGCACCTCCTAATTATCACGTTTACTTAGTTAATTGCCGGGTTAAAGTAATTAAAATAAAAGTCAAACGGGTCAATTTTTAAATAAAATTCATAACTAGTGATGTGGAAGCTATAAAATCTGTTTTTTCACTTTAATAACTTGGTAAATATTAATTGAACATGTCTAGGCATGTTCAACCCGACAATTCTGAGTTTAGGCTCGGTTCGCAACCGAAAGTCGCAAAAGTTGACTTTTGCTTTGACTTTCAGTTCTGACCCGATTTAGCTTAGTTTAGTTATGCCTTATGGTTCCTTTGGGACCACATTATATGTTAGTATAACCCTCTGAGGTTATACTATACGGTTCCATAGAAATCTAAATCATTTGCACGTTTCCGTTAAATGCTTAAAAATAGACCATTATGCCCTTTTTGATATTAAAACGAGATTTTTGAAAATGTTAGAGGACAAAAAGTTTATTACAGATATATAAGTATGTCCTAAAAATTTGACATCGGTTTATGGTCTAAAATGAAAGTTATGCAAGATGTCGTAAAACAAAATTTTTTTGTTAATTAAATGGCATTTTCAGCATAAATCATATCTAAACCCAATTTTTGGCACCAAACTTGCTATCCACTGTTATGATATAATTTTTAGGGATTTTTGGAAATTTTTGTCAAATTTTATACTGACCAAAGCATAGAGTTCTAGCATAAATCCGGTAATGCGTAATGCCTTTTCGTTAATAAAATGAGTTTTACATATCACTTTTGATACCAAACCTTCTCAAATATCGTCAAATACCGACTTTTACGTTAATTAAGCGCATAGTATGGTTTAAAACCATATTTAACGCTTAAGACTTGTTACCTACAGATTTTAAAAATAAATTTTTATACTTTAACAGTAGGTATAAGTCTTGAACTCAGATTTCTAAATTTGACCCTAAAAACATATGTGAAATGACCAAAATGCCCCTACGGTGCATAGTTTGGCCATAAACGATAAACCTCAAATATGTATGATATCTTACTAATATAACTTGATAAAATAAATATTTTTACTGAATATTTTAGACCAGAATCTCAGTTTGCTACTTAACCTCTTTTATAAACTTTAAAATGACCAAAATACTCTTACGGGGCTTAAATTGGTTTTAAATTCATATTGGGCATAATGGAAGATATCCTACTGATATCATATCATATTTAAGGAATATTAACTTGTGGAACTTGTACATGACTCACTCGGTTACCCGTTATGCATATACGCGTTCGGTACGGTTTATGTAACTAGTTTGCATAAATTAGCCGAAACAGGTCAAATCTTATCATTTTTACTTCAAAATCCATAATGTATTTAGTTTTCCCATTTTATACAAGTCTTCATACTTGTTGGGTCTAAATCACATTCTAATCTGGTCTTCGCTTAATCTTGCGTTTTGAACCGTAAACCTTTCTTTAAAACTAACCGGTCTAAGTTAAAACTTAAATAAGACCCGTTAGGAATCTAATAGATTATTAAAACCTTCGTTCCAGATTAGGAGCCCAGTAAAAGCTACTTGTATTGCTGATTTGATATACGGCTGAGAATAAAAATTTAATTTTAGCTTAGGTAAATGCTTTTAACTTATTTTCCGTTATACGGGCTTGGGATACGGTATTATAATAATACCGCTTGGTGGGGTATGAAATCATTTAATCGGATTGTGATTAATAAATTTACATAACCCGTTTTAATCTGTTTTGTTTGATACAAAGCCTTTGGGGGGTTAATGACTGTGTCCTAGATATCCTCGGCTCATTCATTTGAAATGGCCACGGCTTAAGCACGGGGTGTAGGCATACATCTGACAGTTGCGTATGTATAAATGGTATCTCACACGTGAGGAAACTTCTTGTGGGCCTATACTTGTGGTGTGTTTATTAATCTTGTACCGGCTCTTCTATTCCGGTCCTAAACAGACGACAAACATATAAATCTGTATACAAGATTATTTCAAATAATTGTCCCAAGTTATAAAAGAATTTATGCGTTGTGCATCCAAACCAATTTTATAAATACTTTTCAAAAGAGTCAGTTAATTGTATCTACCAGTGTAAACTGACGTATTTTTCAAAAAGATTAAGTGCAGGTACTACGTGTAATGGGCTGGAAACTCCTGAGTATTAAATAAAGAGTCTTGCAAGCTTTTAATACTTAAAGTCTGTTGAACAATATTTCTTTCTGTTTTAGATCCGCCTGTGGATCCACTTACAACGTTGTGTAATATTTTATTATACTTTCAGTTCGGTTTGTATTATTATTTTAGACATCTGCTGTGCATTGAACTGTGATTATTTGACCATGATGATATCAACTACGTCATGATACTCCCCACCAGGCCCACCGGTAATACATGGAAATATCGGGGTGTGACATGTTGCACCACTTATCCTAGAGCCGATACCTGCACTCTTGATCTCCCACTTGTTGATCCATTCATTCCACCACCTCCACCCGCTGATGTTGCTCCCCCACCTCCATTCGTGTGATTGATTCTCATCGCACTGATTTACTGATTGTATTCCTCCAGGAGATCCCCGCTCCCCGACCAGGGGAGGGTACCTAGGGACAGCGCCCGCGACATGATCCGTTTTCTTCAGTCGATTTCCCACCGATGCCACAGACTAAACCTTTTACTCCATCTATATCTGCATCGCTTGATGAGCCATTTCGATGGTTCCCTCCATATACCATGCCTATCTCTGACCCCTACCATCCCTCGCATTTCATTGGCTACACTCGGGATGAGTTGCTTTTGTCGTTACAGTTTGAGATTTTGAGCCGTCGAGTTCTCGAGTTGGAGCTCGGTGAGGGTGCCCGACAGTCACCCTGTCCCTATCATTCCGCTTCTATCCCTCCACATTCATCGTCAGCTTCATTCGTACCTCCACCTGCTACTCCCGCGCCTATTCGGGGGTTTGGTGCCCGTTTTCTCACTGTCGAGTAGCAGAATAGCTTTTTGCTTCGCCGTGTTTACGAGCTCGAAGAGGAGCTTGCACATGTCCGCAGTTTGCTATTCTTCCCTCCTCCTCCTCCACCATCAGCACCGTAGGTTTTTGGTTTTATGAAGATGCACTACTTTTGGTGAGAGCACTACAATTGAGCCGAGATTACAAAGACATTGAAGACCACTTTTTGACTAGTACTTTTGTATATTGACATACTTATTTGACAAGGGTAGTGTGACCCTATGTCTCTTTTGGTATGATACACTTTGAAAACTATGTAACTTGTGGTTGGTGATTAATGAAAGCTCAATAGTCGTGTTCTCATTAAATACATTGTTGGTTTACATATTCGTGCTATGATTATGTTGTTGCATGATTGTTTTCTATGATGATTGCTTATATATATATATATATATATATATATATATATATATATATATATATATATATATATATATATATATATATATATATATATATATATATATATATATATATATATATATATGTACATACGACTCCTAGACACCTACTTATTTATCTAACGAATAAGGCCTGACCTATCCGATCTTCTTGCTAGAAGAAAGATGCCACCTCGAAGGAACACCAATACCAACAATCCACTACCAACGACAGAGGCAGGGTAACAAGAGCACATCTCACAAGCCATCGCTCAGCGCAAGGCACTCCGCTCCGAACACGGCGGAGGTACCTCTGGGAATAACCCCCCAATCGGTTGTACCTATAAACAGTTCT
This sequence comes from Helianthus annuus, assembly GCF_002127325.2. Lineage (NCBI taxonomy): Eukaryota > Viridiplantae > Streptophyta > Magnoliopsida > Asterales > Asteraceae > Helianthus > Helianthus annuus. Next base: position 24,499,215 of record NC_035445.2, read on the forward strand.
TGGACTGCAAACCCCTAAATTTTGATGGCACTGGGGGTGCTGTCGCCTTCGTACGCTGGGTGGAGAAGACGGATTCTGTTTTAAGGATGAGCAAATGTGCTCCAGAGCAAAGAGTCACGTATATTTCTGGGTTGTTTCTAGACGGAGCGCTGACGTGGTGGAACCTCCAGGTGCAAACATTGGGTGAAGCTGCTGCGTATGCATTAACATGGGATGAACTAAAGGAGTTAATGCGTAAAAAGTATTGTTCTCGAGCGAAGATTCAGAAGTTGGAAACCGAATTCTGGAACTTAAAAATGGATGGTCCAAAGGTGGCTGAGTATATTTAGAGATTTCATGATTTGTCGAGAGTTATTCCTTATCTGGTGGAGCCAGAGTTTAAAAGGATTGAACTTTTTATCTGGGGATTGGCACCCCAGATTCTGGGCATGGTGACAGCTTCCAAGCCTCCAACTATTTCTGAGGCTATTGACTTAAGTGTGGCGCTTACCGAGGAAGCAGTTCGATTGGGAAAGTTCTCGATTTCTGAAACAAGGAAGAAAGAGACTCATGTGGAGTCATCAGGGGATAACAAAAGAAAGTTCACTAACTTCAAGAAAAGCACCCGAGCGAACAACAACAACAATGCCAACAAGCACAGAGACACCAATCAGCCAGCTGAGGCACAGACTGGCGATGGGAATACTGAAGTTAAAGGAAGAGGGTATGCAGGATTCTTACCCAGATGTGATAGATGTTAGTACCATAAGTGCGAGAATTGTGGAAAGACTGGGCATTCTAAGGAAACGTGCAGGTTTGGCGCAGGGCGCGGGAATGGAAATCAGGGTGGTAACAGTAATGCAACCGTGGTGGGAATGGATAATGAAACAGAAACCAGGGAGGAAATAACAATCAAGGAGGTAATGGGAACAGGAACGGGAATGGAACCAAGCGGTTAATGGAAATCGTGGAGGAAATAATAACAACAACCAGGGTAGTAATGGAAATGGACGCGGCCAAGGATGTTATGGTTGCGGTGATTTGGGGCACTTCAAGAAAGACTGCCCGAAGAACAATCAAGCTCGTGGAAGGGTGTTTAACATCAGAGCTAGGGAAGCACGCCAGGATCCAAACGTGGTTACTGGTACATTCCCTATTAATCAACGTTATGCATCTGTGTTGTTTGATACTGGTGCCGATTTTAGCTTCGTATCCCTAGACTTTAGGAATATACTTGGTTTAGTTGCAAGTAAGTTAGATGTCCCATATTCGATAGAGTTGGCTAATGGAAAGTTAGTAGAGGCGAATGAGGTCATTAGAGGGTGTATGTTGGAGCTTGGAGAGCGTGAATTTTTAATAGACCTTTTACCAGTCGATTTAGGGAGTTTCGATGTCGTAGTTGGGATGGGTTGGTTGTCGAGCAATCGTGCAAAGATAGTGTGCCATGAGAAGATCATTCGCATTCCAATGGAGAATGGGGAGACAATCGTGATTCATGGAGAGAAGCAAGATACGCCCTTGCGGATCATCAATTATATGAAAGCGCAGAAGTGTCTACGTAAAGGATGCATTGCCTTCTTAGCTCATGTTGTGGATAAGGAAGCCGAAGCTGGAAGATATCCTTGTGGTAAGGGAATACCCTGATGACTTCCCCGAAGACTTACCAGTATTACCTCCTCAAAGACAAGTCGAGTTCCACATTGACTTGGTTCCAGGCACCGCGCCTATAGCCAAGGCACCTTATCGACTTGCGCCATCAGAGATGCAAGCGTTATCCACGCAGCTTCAGGAGTTATTGGATAAGGGATTTATAAGGCCGAGCTTCTCGCCTTGGGGAGCTCTAGTGTTGTTCGTCAAGAAGAAGGATGGTAGCTTTCGAATGTGTATCGACTACCGGGAGCTGAACAAGTTAACAATCAAAAATCGGTATCCCTTGCCGAGGATTGATGATTTATTCGACCAACTGCAAGGATCAAGCTACTACTCCAAGATTGATCTTTGATCAGGTTAGCATCAGTTGTGGATTCAGGAAGAGAGCATACTGAAAACTGCGTTCAGAACTCGTTATAGACACTATGAGTTCCTCGTAATGCCATTTGGATTGACTAACGCGCTGGCAGTGTTTAGGGATTTGATGAATCGGGTGTGCAAGCCATATCTTGATAAATTCGTGATTGTATTTATCGACGATATTCTGATTTACTCACGAACAAAGGAAGAGCACGGGTAACATCCCAGAGCCATTCTAGAGCTACTGAAGAAGGAAAAGCTCTACGCTAAGTTCACGAAGTGCGAGTTTTGGATACGAGAGGTACAGTTTCTCGGTCATGTGATAAACGAGAATGGCATTCATGTGGATCCACAAAGATTGAAGCAATCAAGAACTGGGAAACTCCAAGGACGCCGAATGAGATCTGACAGTTTTTGGGTTTAGCGGGTTATTACCACAGGTTCATCGAGAATTTCTCCAAGATAGCTCAATCGCGGACCTCCCTTACTCAGAAGGACAAGAAGTATGAATGGGGAGACAAGCAAGAAGAAGCCTTTCAACTGCTCAAGAACAAGCTATGCGATGCACCGATAATATCCCTACCCGAAGGCAGGGAAGCCTTCGTGGTATATTGTGACGCTTCGCGTCAGGGATTCGGTTGCGTGCTCATGCAACGGCAAAAGGTTATCGCTTATGCTTCACGCCAACTAAAGGTACATGAGAAGAACTATACCACTCATGATCTCGAGCTAGGTGAAGTGGTATTTGCCTTTGTTGGTGCACTACATATGTTGATTCCGTCTAGGTGTCTAGGATCAAGTATTATATCATATTGTATAAGCATAGGGCTCGAAATACGAGAAAATAGAAGCTTGTAAAGGTGATATGTGTTTGAATCGATTTTAGGGCATTAGATATCATGGATCGCCTTTATGGCAGTTTTGGGTCGCCTATGTGAACATAGGCTGAACCGCTCATATGTCACATGATCATATGAGCGGTCCCAGACTTCTATATATAGGCCCATGAGCGATTCATTCTATAGAGATCTTGTTTCCACGCTGAAGCTCTGCCGGTGTGATGTTTGAGCTGTAAAACGTTGAAAATCAATACAAAAGATAGTTAGAAGGAAGAACGTGCTATATCTACTTGCTTTTCTTATAATTCCGCATCTGAATCGCAAGAGCAAACCTCTGAACGACTCGTTCGGGTCTCCAAACGATCCTACAGGTGGTATCAGAGCTTAGGAGGAGGTTTTCTACAGAATATAGCCGGTTTTCAGTGTTGTTTCTCACTTCTACACCTTCTTTTCTAATTTCGAGGAGATTTCACGGTTAAAAATCGCTCCAAATTCTCACAATATGTGCGGAATCATGATTTAACAAAACCTGAAAGTTTTCAGACCTTAATTCGGCTTAAAATTGATTAAAATTGAATTTTCGCTCAAAAGCGGTTCGTGTTTGCTGACATCACTTCGTGAACCGCTCGAAAATACTGTTGTGGATCGCTCATATAGACTTTTATGAACCGCTCATAGGAACTTTGCATGAACCGCTCCAAAGTTAATTCTTTGAATCGCTCTAGAACAACTGTGGATCGCTCTTAGAACAAATTCCTGAACCGCTCGTGTAAATATTGGTGAACCGCTCCAAATTTAATTTCTGAACCGCTCATTCAGACAAGACCTTGAACCGCTCAAGATTAAATTTTTGGAATCGCTTATCTGAACCGCTCGAACAACACTTATGAACCGCTCGAACAACAACACTTGTGAACCGCTCGAACAACAACACTTGAACCGCTCGAACATCATTAGTTTGGACCGCTCATTAGGTTGAATTTTGATTGGATCGCTTTTGTGATTGTTGTTGAACCGTTTTTTCTGTCAGCTGCATTGAAATTTGTGTTAAGTCAACATGAGTTCTGAATTCTTCAACGCGTTTGCTACACCGAGCACTCCAGCCGCGATTGCTCAAGCCATGAATCTTGAAAATGAGACGGGAACAACCCAGAAACCCCCTAAACTGATGAGTATTGAAGAATATTACGGGTGGAAGGATCATTTTGAAAACTGGGTTCAAGCAAATCATCTTAGATCATGGGAATGTATCTTGAAGAAGTATGTGTTACCAAGAACAGAGGTGAATGTTATCAAGCAGATATCTGAATTTACAGATCAAGAACGTGCAATGTACAGAGCAGAAAAAATGATGATCAGTTTGTTACAGCAGGCGATTAAAGAAGATATATTCATTCTGTTAGAACATGACAAAACTGCTAAGTCAATATGGGAAGCTCTTAAAATCAAATTCGAGGGAAGTACGAGTATGGTGAAAAGCAAAAAGGCATTGCTTAAGAAAGAGTTTGATCTTTTCAACAGTTTACCAGGAGAGGATACTAAGACGCTGATTGAAAGATACTGTCACTTAGTGAGATCATTAACAATGATTGGTGTTGATAAACAACGTGAAGAGTATGTGGATAAATTGGCTGACGCGTTACCTCAGAAAGAGTGGGGAACGTATTTGATGATATTGAAGAACACGGGTGTTTATGACGGACTGACAATTGGGCAATTTATTGAAAAATTAGAGGCTCAGAATCTTGAACAGCAAAATATCGCTAGAATGAACAGTCCTAGTGGTCAACAGGATGTTAAAATGTACTATAAAGGTAGTGTTCCAGTTTCTGAAGCTGAAAGAAGTCCAAAGATTCAAACTGCCTTCAGTGCTGGAGATTCATCTGAGAAAGCTGATCAGGGTTCAAACAAGAGCAGCAGCGGGTTTTCATCGTTTCCGAGTGTGAATCTGAAAGAGACTAACACAAGCTTTCAGTCTCAGAGTACGAAAACCGGAAATGGATACATAATTCAGTGCAACATAGCTCTCAACCTTCCAGAAGGTCAAACCTTCTCTGAAGACACTGCTAAAGACCACATGGCACTACTGGGTTCAGTTCTGTTATCTTATGAAGGTCTAGTTGCTGGTCGGATCGGAAATCCTATGCTCACCAAAGAGGATTACGACCAAATAGACGCCGAGGAAATGGAACTTATGGATATCAAATGGTGTCTTGCAAGTGTTCTTCGTCGGGCTGAGAAATTCAAAACTATTACCGGGAGAAATGACTTTCTTGATGCACATGTTTCTACTTTAGGTTTTGATAAATCTAAAGTTACTTGTTTTCGATGCAGGGAGAAGGGCCATTTCAAACGGGAGTGCAAAGGAAGAGAAGCTAGCGGAGCACAGAATCCATTCGGGAAAGATGATTACTACCGCAAAGCTATCTATCGGCAAGTTGGTCAATCCCAAGAACCTCAGACAGCTCACGGAAGAAAAATTGAAGATTCCAAAAGAGCATGTGTTGTAGATTTCAGCTGGAATGATTACATATCATCTGAAGCCACTGCAGAACGCATTATCAATCAAGATGATGAGAAACTACCAGAAGGTTTCAGTTGGGATATGTTTGTGGATGAGAAGGGAGAATACAAAGCTTTCATTGCCAAGATTGTCCGAGAACCAAATTTATTTGCTACTTGGATGAGATCTATTGGAGAGAATGTGTCAAGTGGAGATGAAAAATCTGTGTCATCTGATAATAGTTCAGATAGTACTGATGGAATCTCAGAACACTCTGGAGATGTTTCAGATAGTTCAGATGAAATTGTACAAAATGAATCTGTGCAAGAACAGGATGTTGTATTTGACAAAACACCATCAGATTCTGATGTATCAGATGGTGATTCTGATAAGTCTGTACATTTTGATCAATCACCTGATTTAAACAGCAGTGATAATGAGGAAGAGAAACATATAAATGTTGCAAAATCTCTATTGTCTCCTAATAGTTTTCATTTCTATTTTGCAGAAAAAATGGAGAAACTAGCGGAGGAACGAGTTGTAAAAGATAAACAATCTGAATCTGAAGGTGAATTTCAGAATGTTGAAAGTGTTGCTGAAAAGATTACAGAAGCTGTGAAAGAAGAGAAGGTGATTGAAGTGGAAAAGGTGATTGAAGTAGAAAAATTGATTGAAGTTGTTAAGATAATCGAAGTGGAAAAGATTGTTGAAGTTGTGAAGCCGTGTGAGAAGTGTTTGGAAGTATGCAAAGAGTGTGCAGCAAAAGACGACATCATTGCTGAATATGAAAAGAAGAAAGAGCAGTTATTGTTCAATCTCAACTATGTGAAGGAATCGTACGACGTATTGAACAAAACAGTAACTGGTCTACAAACAACAAACACTGAGAGAGAACAGGCGCTGACAATGATGAATGCAACTCTAATGTCGAAGCAAAAAGCAATAAATTTCTACATTGAAGAGAGTGCGAAATGGAAGCAAGAGTTGGAAACGGAAAAGATAGAGAATGAGAGAATTAGGAGGTTATTGTTAAGCTACACTACTTCTGATTATCTTATTGATCGTGTTTATCCAACTGTTGTAGGTTTGGAAGCTTTTCAAGACGAGAAGCCAAATAAGAAGAAAGACTGTGGTAAGAAACCGACTGTTAGCTATAACAAGTGTCCACCTCCAATTTGGGATGGGTATTCACCTAGGAAACCAAATGAGGAACAACTTGCAAAAGCAGTCAATATACAGCTTAAAACCGACACTACTGACGTTTTACCAGACAACATCGATGTCACGTTTACCTCGTCCGATACTGATCATGAGTCTATTCTAATAAAAAAGGTGGTCGATCAAGTGTTGGATACTGATGAGGAGTCCGAGTCGAAATCTAAGTCTGGAGGGTCAAAGTCGTCAGTTAACAGTCAAAATTCGTCGGTCAAACGGTGTTATAGTAAAGAATTTTTGTTATCGAAAGCAAATTTGGATGATGAAACATTCGAAGTTGTTTATACTTTGAATGGTTCTGACAAATTATATTACAATAAAGAGTTCCCAATAATGAGTATTAAAACGGAACTAATAAACAAAACTTTCAAACTAATTGAAATTAATATTCCAGAATTAAAAGTTTTGAAAAGTTTTGAAAAACCTAAAAAATATACTTCTAGAGTTCAACAACGTTTAAATAAGAAAAAAGGTTACAATTCTGGTTCTGGTTTTCACAAGAAACCTAACCAAAAGTGTAGCTACAAAAAGAAAGGTTTAGGTTTTATTCCACTAGAAAATGATAAAAATATGAAAAATTCTAAAACAAAATTTGAATTTGTGTCAGGAGGAAGCTCAGACGAGGAACAACAGAAACCATTCTGGAGACAGTCCAACAAAGAGTTTCTTGCTGAGAAAAAGAAAAATGGAGATGAGATTTGTTATCAAAGAGAGACTCGTACCTGTTACAGATGCAATGAAATCGGTCACATTGCATGGAACTGTACACGGAATGCTAAAGCAAAACAGGGAGTGTCTCAGAAGTTGAAAGAGAAAGTTGTTGATGTTGAACCACCGAATGAAAAACTTAGAATGTTTGAGAATTCAAAATTCGAGGTTGGTGAATGTTCACAAAAGAACAAGTATGAGAAGAAAGGAAAAGACAACCAGGTGTGGGTTGCGAAGAAAGATGATGTGATCATTGGCGATGAATCTGGTTCCACAAAGCCAGAAGAGCCACAGGTTGAGAAGAAGATTTTAGTGAATGATGAGGAGTTTCCATCATTGAAGTTTGAGGAAGTAAAAAAGAAAGTGGGAAAAACTGAGATTTCGAATCAGTTCTACAAAGAAAAGAATGATTTTGATGTCGAAAAAACATTCAATGGGAATGTTAAAAAGATATTTGGAAAAATGTTGAGTGGAAGAGCAAAGGGGGTCAAAGATTTTTACGCTACGAAAAAGGCTACATACAACCCGACTGCTCAGGAGTTGAAATCCATCAAGTCTGAGAAGACTTGGATGGATGTTTGTTTTCCATGATAGTCTAAGGACTACGCTGGAGATCCCAAGTTTATATCGTGGATCATGAATCGGCATCCTTCTAGTATTTGAGAAGTTTGAATGTTTGTGTTTAATGCTTAAATGTTTTTGTTTACAGGTTGAAGGACTATGCCGGAGCTTCCAGGTTGGTAAGTGCGAAGCAGGAATCGGCATCCTGATTGGTAAAATGGTGATGTAGACGTAACATTCCTACAAGTGGTATTGTGTGCTTTTACAAGTGGTTATTTTTACAATTGGTTTAGAGATTGCTTGATTGCAAATGGTAAATCAGGGACATTAAGTTGTACTTGATTTACTACATATGGGTAAAAGATAGACAAGATGATGAACCACATCCCCGTACTTAAAAATGATAAACCTACAAGTGGTTTTTAATCAACCAAACTTATTTTCCAGAAAAATCATTTTGATTAAAACAAACTTAAGTGTTTTGAAATCTAAATGAGAAAATAGTTTGTTGATAGGGGGAGTTCTGATTGTTTATGCCAAGTGAATGGCGATTTGATGCGATTTAATATCGGTTGTCATGTTTGTGTACAGTTTGTTTTCAATTTTCGTTAATGTGTTTGCATTTTAGGGGGAGTAGAAAATTTCAGAAAATCCAAAAACATTTGAAAATTTGAAAAAGACAAAAACATGATAAAATTCAAAAATGAGTTTTGTTGCGAAAAAGAGGAAATGATAGTACATCTGTGGACTATCACGGCACGCTAAAGAAATGTAAAGTTAAAAAGCGTTAAACAATCTTACTGCGGATGTGTCAGTAGATTTTCGCACATTTAGTAAATTGAAACGAGATATAAACCTAAATCAAACTTGCTTGATTCGTGGGTAACTATTCTTGGATATATGGGTAACCCCCGAAATCTTGTTTGAAAGGTCCCGTATTCTGAGATACTAGGTCTTTATACTTAGTGATATCTGGGGTATTATCCCGGGACTTCTGCTGTATGGAAGTACTGACCTAGTCCCCGGATAATACTTTCTGCTAAAGCTTTGAAAGATAAGCTTCGCCCTCAGCATGCTGATGAAACAATAAAATTGATAGTCGCTGCTGTTGAAATGCAAAAAGATCCTCTAAAGGGGACCCACCAAAAGTCGAGCCGTCATCTCTCTGCTGAACGGAAGTTCTGACCTGAGCTCTCACGGTTTCGCATCTACCCTTTACAGATATCATCTGTGGTATACTCACCTGTAAGACTGAATATTTGGGGTCTGGATACAGGAGTATATTTAAGTGGAGTGATACACAATTAAGTTTAAGTTTCTAAAACATTAAATATCGTATCTCGAATCGATTGAAATTTGTGTTGAGAATTTAAGAGGACAAACATACTGACAATCTAGGTAAATTGTTTAAAACTGAAAATGAAATCAAGCTTAACGGTGTTGTTGATTTGTCTCATAAACTGATATGATCCTCTTGCACGAACTCACAAAAATATTATTTGTAAATAGTTTATCTCTGCATGTGGTGTCAACAAATATCTCTCAGAAAATCCAAAAAGATTTTGTGTGTGTTTTAGCATAATTTTGAAAAAGTCAAAAAGATTTTCGACAACTGATATTGGAAAACTGATTTTCAAAATTCCGTGTGCTAAACATGATGAGCAGTATTTGAGGGGGAGTGTTTGTGTAAATCTAACTGTTTTCGATAAATCTAACCTTCTTCAAGTGGTTCATCATAGATTGGTGAGATAGAGTCATGGGTTGATGCACAGGATGTTGATATGTGATAAATCTAGAAAATTTATTGCTGGGTTAAGATTGTGCAGGAATCAAGAAATCTGATCAAAAGAATTAAAGTGTTTTTAAAGCCAGGTTATTCGATTCTGAAGGCCTGTGTAGATCAGACAACGATCCTGAAGATGTTGCTGAAGATCAAAGGAATGCCAGCAAATTGAGAGGAGGAGTCTGAAGTCAGAGAGAAAGAGAAAGCCCAGAGACTGATCTAGCCTGACGAGGTGAAGTTACAGCTTTAAAGTCAGAGTGTGGTAACGACTCCATCAACATCTGAGGGGGAGTCTGTTAGTGCACGACATATGTTGATTCCGTCTAGGTGTCTAGGATCAAGTCTTATATCATATTGTATAAGCATAGGGTTCGAAATACGAGAAAATAGAAGCTTGTAAAGGTGATATGTGTTTGAATCGCTTTTAGGGCATTAGATATCATGGATCGCCTTTATGGCAGTTTTGGGTCGCCTATGTGAACATAGGCTGAACCGCTCATATGTCACATGATCATATGAGCGGTCCCAGACTTCTATATATAGGCCCATGAGCGATTCATTCTATAGAGATCTTGTTTTCCACGCTGAAGCTCTGCCGGTGTGATGTTTGAGCTGTAAAACGTTGAAAATCAATACAAAAGATAGTTAGAAGGAAGAACGTGCTATATCTACTTGCTTTTCTTATAATTCCGCATCTGAATCGCAAGAGCAAACCTCTGAACGACTCGTTCGGGTCTCCAAACGATCCTACAGTTGAAGATCTGGCGACATTATCTGTATGGTACTCGATGTACTATTTTCACGGATCACAAAAGTCTGCAGCATATATTCGATCAGAAAGAGCTTAATATGCGACATCGACGATGGGTTGAGTTGCTGAATGATTATGACTGCGAGATCAGGTATCATCCTGGAAAGGAGAATGTGGTAGCAGACCCCTTAAGTCGAAAGGAAAGGATTAAGCCCATAAGGGTTCGGGCTTTAGAAATGACTATTCAGACGGACCTCACCTCACGTATACGTGACGCTCAACAAGAAGCTCTTAAGAAGGAGAATCTTAAGGCTAAATATCTCCGAGGAATGGAGAAGAAGTTGGTGCCTAACGAGGAAGGAACCTTGTATTTCATGGGACGCATTTGGGTTCCGCTTTATGGCGGTATACGAGAGGTCATTTTTGATGAAGCTCATAAGTCGAGGTACTTGATCCACCCAGGATCGGACAAGATGTACCAAGATCTGAAGAATTATTACTGGTGGCCAAAGCTCAAGAGTGACGTAGCCATTTATGTTAGGAGGTGCCTAACCTGTGCTAAGGTTAAGGCCGAGTATCAGAAACCTTCAGGGCTCTTGCAACAGCCTGAAATACCCATGTGGAAGTGGAACAGATTTCGATAGACTTCATAGCAAAGTTACCCAGGATACCTAGAGGGCATGATATGATTTGGGTAATAGTGGACCGATTGACAAAGTCCACGCACTTCCTACCGATTCGAGAGAAGGATAGCACTGGGAAGCTAGCTGAGCTTTACCTCAAGGAGATAGTAGCACGTCATGGAGTGCCTATCTCGATAATTTCAGATAGAGATGGACAGTTTGTATCAAGGATTTGGCAATCCTTTCAAGAAGCCTTTGGATCTCAGTTGAATCTGAGTATGGCCTTTCACCCGCAGACAGACGGTCAGAGCGAGCGAACTATTCAAACGCTGGAATATATGCTTCGCGCTTATGTAATGGATTTGGGTGGCAGTTGGGATACTCATCTACCTCTAGTTGAGTTTTCCTACAATAACAGCTACCATACAAGCGTTCAAGCCGCACTGTTTGAAGCTCTCTATGGACGTAAATGCCGCTCACCGTTGTGTTGGGCAGATGCTGGAGATAGACAGATGGTTTGCCCCGAACTAGTTCAAGAAACAACTGACAAGATCATGCAGATCCGAGAACGCATCAAGGCGGCTCGTGATCGACAAAAGAGTTACGCAGATCAAAGACGGAAACCTTTGGAATTCAAAGTAGGAGACATGGTTTTATTGAAAGTCTCACCTTGGAAAGGTGTAGCACGATTCGGGAAACGTGGTAAGTTAAACCCACGTTACATTGGGCCATTCAAGATATTGGAAAGGGTTGGTACCATAGCGTACAAGTTGGAATTACCAGAGGAACTAAACGGTGTTCACGATACATTTCATGTATCAAACCTGAAGAAAAGCCCAACTCAAGAGACAGTTATCATCCCTGCGGATGAAGTGCATATCGACGACACACTCCACTTTACTAAAGAACCCGTTGAGGTGACAAAATGGAAAGTTAATAAGACTCGGAGGAGTAGTGTTAAGCTTGTCAAGGTTCGCTGGAATTCACGACACGGCCCAGAGTTTACTTGGGAGCGTGAAGATCGAATGAAATAAAAGTATCCGCACTTGTTCCCTAACTCCCATGCAACCGATAACGCGTCTTAAAATTTCGGGATGAAATTTTCTTAACGGGGGGAGAATGTGACAACTGTCAATTTTCCATGTAATTCCGTACATGCTAAACAGTAATTTGTAACTTAATGATTGTGCTTGATATGAATTAATGACATGAATGCTTTCTGATTATTGTCATATACATACAAGTGCATCACATATTGCATGATCTCATATCATTATTGCATGCAACACATTATGAATCAACTGATGCACGAAACAAAGTTAGCACAATTATCAGATAAACTAGAAGTACTTACGGGAGTTCAGTACTCATGCAGACATGATGTTAAGACACAGAATGAGCCCGAAACCAAGACTTACACTAGTATAGTGTGTAGGAAAGTAAGGATCATAAAACTGCCTTCCTAGTGATAGTTTAAGTGCTGGAAATTGCCTAAAACTCACAGAAACTGCAGAATTCTGCAATTTTCATCAAAAATCGGCACTTTAACACTAAAATATTATGCAGAGTTATGGTTTAATGGTCTAGAATACCTTCCCATGTGTTGGGAATCAAAACTGTCACAAAAGGGAACATAAAGCACACTAAACTGCGTAACATAGCACCTTAACAAACCGGTAACCAACCGAACAACCGGACACTACCCGAAACACCAAATTTTCACTAGAAGCACTGTTTTATCATTTCCGAGCTAGTTATGGTCACCGAACATCCTAACATGACTTATAAACATATAACATCTAAAAACACTAAATGATACACTTAGATTCTAACTTAATAACCTAACTTATCATCACAATCTAACCATGACCCCCCCCCCTTGGCGACGGTTACCATGGGTGGCCCACCCATGGATTTTCTTTAATTGTATATTTGATCATGTTGGGTACTTGTTGAGCACAAAGACCATTAGTTCTTTAAATGTTGGAGGATCATTACATAAGGACCTTAAGACCAACATAACTCTCATTCTCACAACACCAACACTTCACTCTCTCTCCCTTCTCTCTTGGTCTCGGCCGTGAGCCACCACACCACCACCACAACTTTCAAGTCTTGTTCATCCATTCCAAGGTGTTACTATAACAACCCTCGGTAAAACCGACACCCTCATAATAGTTCTGACACCCTAATATATATATCTTTAAATGTCTCAACATGTCTTTATATGCACCCCGTATGTGAAAACCGAGCCCAAAATACAATATAACATATAAAATAAATTAAAAACAATAATTATTAAGTTGAGGCGGGCCGCATAGACCTCACCTCAACTTAACGCGGGCCGCATTAGGATGTAACCGGACTCCGCTCAAATACTAAGTTCATGTGGGCCACGTATAAGATAGCCTAAGTTCATGCGGGCCGCGAGTGTCCTGAATTGTGGCACGACCCGGTGATGACACGTGTCATCACCGTGCCAAGTCTAGAGGGTGACCGGACCAAGCTATACGTTGACCGGAGGTTGACGCGGGCCGCGTAAGGGTTAGCCTTACTTAACGCGGGCCGCGTGAAGACGCGATTACAGCTCTATAAATAGAGGCCATCAGCCTTCAGTCCGTCTCGCTCATTTCTTTCTTTCTTTCTCAAATTTTCTGTAGTGGCGTTATTATACCCGGGCATTATACCCCCTAAATTAGCGAGGTTCTGCTACGACGTAAGTATTATAACCCCTGGAGACGTATTAGATACGCTGCCCGATTGATCTAGGGTTCCGTAACGGCTGTCGTGGTTCTGCCCGACGTAGTCGTTGGAATGCCGTCTCGGGGAGGGTATTACTAATGTTAAAATGGGTGATTATACTAACACACGTGCATTTGTGTAAATTATAGATATTCACCAGGAAACCCTAAAGAATAACCTAAAACAGCAATGTGAGTGATCTTTCTTTTTATATACTCATTTTTGTAAGTTGATCCACTTTTTGTAAATCTTTTTGTTACCTGTTTTTACAAAACCTTAAATATTTCTTCATGTGAAAGACAATTATTGAGTATTTGTAAGGGTACAATTATGATGGTATATTTGGGGTTTTGTATACAAAATTTGTTACCACCTGGGGAGAGGAGTAACATGACCATAAGTCAGATGACAGTACCATGGATGTTAATTGGTATTACCTGTAAACAAATGTAATTGCGGATGCGCCCTCAAAACTGTACACTGTGAAAATGGTTTTATTTAAACTTCATTAAACTGGGATTCACTCACCAGTATTTCCCACTGACAAAATGTTTTTAAAACGCGTTTCAGGTAACAATATGTGAAAGCCAAATAGAAGCCAGCTGGACAGCACTGAAGGCTTGGAAAAGTGGCAATAAAGTTACCTAAGAATAAAAAGAGATGTTTTTAATAAGTAAATAGGATTTATTCCTATGAAACGTGTGTATTGAAAACTTGGGTTTTACCCATATGTTTAATATTATTAAACGAGGTGGTTTACTCTGATTAAATATTTCCTAACTACGGTCCTGATGAAAATTTCCGCTGCCAAATTGGATAAATAAACGTGATACCACTGAAACTGGCTCACGGCCGCCCGTTCCCGGGAACTAGGGATCGGGGGCTGTGACAGTTACAAAGGTGCAAGAAGCTAGATTGAGGAGCTTGGAGCCATTGGAAGTTGAAGGACCTTTCTCAGGAGCTATTAACCACCTAATTTATCATCTTCATCATCTTTGGTTTCTTCCCTAGCCTTGTGCTACTAGTATGACTCTTATAACTCCATTTTACTTCTCATTATGTTGGTTAAAAGATCATGTAAATGACTAAACATAAAGATCATGAAAGAACAAGAAGATAATCTTTAACATAAAGCACACTAACATAAGAATCTTTGTTGTTTTAGTGTATGTGTGAATCTTGATTGTTGATTTCTTATGTTTATGATGTTAATCGTCATAAGAAGCTTGCTAGATTGTGATTAAACACATGATCTATCAAGTGAGAGGATGGATCTTGTGAAATCAAAATGATCATCCCTTTATGTAAACATGAACTTGAAAGATGAAGTTGTTTTTATGTATGATGATGATTGAAACATGTTATAAGTCTTGTAGAAGGATGATTTCAAAAATAGTTTTCTTAAGAAACCAAGCTTATTTACAAGAGTTACATAACCATGATTTTTAAGGAAACTAATCACATTTTTAGTGATAAATCAAAGCTAGAAACATATTGTTAACAAGAAAAATATAAGAAAATTATTTTTAAAAAAATCATCTTGTAAGTTGTAAAGGACTAGATTTTGTAAGAATGATATTTATAAACAAATGACCACATTTTTAAGGGTAACTAAGCTTACTTAACAACATACTAAGTTACTACAAGATTTTACAAAATTTCAAGTTCATGATGTAGTGTAAATTGTAAGATTTTGGCTCATGGTAAGTGTTTATTGAATTGTTGTTGATTGGTGATGATTTTAAAAGAAAATAATATGCTTTGAAAGCATGGAAACCTACATTTTTAAGGAGAAACTATGGTAAAATTTTTCTAGAATTTAAACACTTAGAAAAATATTTTTAAACAAGTGTTTTTAAGTAAATTTTAACCATGATGTTTCATATAAAATTTGCCATAATTTTTGTTACCAAAAATTACAAATATTGGAGGTTGGTTTTTGATAAATAAAAGTGACTAAGTATATATTTAGGAAAATGTATATATTTAGAAGTCACAATGTGTGTGATTACTTGTATATTATGTGTATTACTTATATTATTTTAGGACTTGAAATAATATAACTTACCAAAATACCAAAAATGGTAATACAAAATATTACCAAAATTCTAAGGAAACGAATATATAATTTATACCCGAATATTGGACAAACCGAACATGGAATATGGATTATATAAATATATTCCAGAATTAAGTTCATATTTATTTTGAAAAATAAATTAAACGGTATTTTGGAAACCAAAGAAACGGAAATTATGGTTTTTACAAGTGTTACAAAAATATATTATATTTTTGTCAAGTAGAAAATACATTATTTTTGAATAAAGAGAAGATGTATATATTTTCTTGAGTTATTAGAAAATATATTATTTTTGGGTAAAAAATGAATTTATAAATATTTTCTAAGATAATCTTGAAAATATATTATTTTTGAGGTTTATATGAAAATATAATTATTTTGCCAAGGAAGAATTATAGATAATTTTCTATAAAAGTTTTCTTAAAATATATATATTTTAAGAGTATAAATTGGTGATTTTTTTGGTTAAAATATAATATTCCAGAAATTTAAATACAAAAATTAAGTATAAGAATACTTAGTAAATACAATAAAATACGTATACTCGTACGTACAAATACACACCGGAATACGCCATCAATACTTGGCAAAATACGCAAGTCTAAAAATACAAGTATAAGTATACCCATCCTTGGGGAAAATATTCATGGGAGGATTACAAGTCCATTAAGTCAAAATACATTATTTTAACAAATATTCCAATAATTAATAAATATAATTTAAATTAAAATATTATTATTTTAACAAATAATTATATAGTTTGGAATAATATTTATTACATCAAAGACGTAAGTCAAAGAATGATAAGTCATAACAATTAAGACTAAAAGTCGTGGCACGACCTAGCCGTCTAATAAACCATAATACGTGTATAGGTAGTTGCACGACTTCGAGACTGGATCTTTGAGTTACACCAGTTTGCAAGACGCAAGATTGTGAGTTCATGTCCCCCTTTTCTTTAACTGTTTTCGGTTTATAACTTCGGGGGTGAAATACATGTTTTAATGTTTTAAATGTTCAAATGTTTCAATGGTATGGTTTAGCTAAGGAATGAACTGTTAGATCACGTGGATGATGTAGTATCTCTCTTAAGTGCCATTAATCTAGTTAAAGACCGAGGGGTATGAGTGGTAGATCTATCTGGGTGTAGTGAGCCTCACCCATGGGTCCTTGTGTGGCCGCATGTGGTGACTATGTCATTCCCGCCAGATGGACCGAAGGAAATCCGCTAGGTTTGAGCACTTCCTACACACCACACATATTAATTTCCTTGCAAAACATTAATGATCTGTTCATAGAAGCTTTCATACCGGTTATCAAAGGAAATCTCTCAAATGTTTACAAGTTATTACGAGCTTACACACAAAACACATGAACTCGCTCAACTTTTGTTGATGTTTTCAAATTACATGTATTTCAGGAAATTGATAATGGATCTGGCGGGCGTTCAAGGTTATCAAGATGTGTCCACAAGAAACGATGTCATCCAGTATTGGAGTGTTTGAAGCGTGTATTTTATCTTTGATAAGATACATGAATCAAAGCCTCGTTTTATTAGTGTCTTTTGTTAAAGTCCATTATCGAACTTAAAACATTTGGTTGGTTTGTATTTTAAACTCGAAGTCTTGTTTGGTACTAAAACAATGTGGGTTGTAATATTTTGAATCATATTTATGGATTAACATCGTGGTTTTCATCATTTAGTTGTTTGGTATAATTGAATGCAATGATATTAAGCAAGTCACACATAATATGCTTCCACAAAAGTCAGGGTGTGACATGCCCAGCTAAGCATGGGGCGTGGTCAACGTGTCACACCCCCAAAATCCACACGCGGAGTATCACCGCTTGGGAGCGTGACTGACCAGGATCAAGCCATCAATCATATCAAACATAGCATTTAATAATAATAAAAGTAGTTAAGGTAGTTCATCATGACATGATTGATGTTTCAAAACCAAACATTGTTTAAGTAGCGGAAGCATAGTAATGTAAACTCGAAATAGTTATAAGTTCAAATATCGATCATGACCCGCCTCCCACAACGACCTGCTCCTCCCTGTGCAAGCTCCATAATGTACCTAAGGTCCTGCAAGGCATGCAGCAAATAATCAACCAACTAGTTGAGCGAGTTCACAGAAAGTAAGTTCGTAATAGTAATGCGTATAATCAACTGGTGGGGGCTTCCCATACAAGTATATTCTATCGGTGAGGGATTCTCACATTTATCCTTAATAATGGGGGATTCCCATTATGGTACTTACTAGACTAGTGCAACCATGTGTTCTTCTTAAACCGAGAACAGGAATACGTACTGGGTCACGTAGGCTTTACGTGACGTGCCCTTCCCCGAGGACAGTGGTACGCGTGGGGGCTACGCAGGCTTTACGCAGCGTGTCCTTCCGACCCGGAAGACAGTAGATGGTATTGGGTTACGTAGGCTTTACGTAACGTGTCCTCCCGACCCGGGAGACAAATGGAAATTACTGGGTTACGTAGGCTTTACGTAACGTGTCCTGACTATCCTGAGGACGATGGTCTATAGTCTAGTGAATGCGTAAGTACGAGTAATAATTCCATATCAACATTTCCAACCCAGTTCCCAACCCGGGAATCCCATGCCTTGGCTGTGTGAACTCACCTTGGATTGCTCGGTAGATACACAAAGAGTACAGGTAAGCTAGTAAATGGTCAACCACGTCCTATCATGGTTATAATACAAGTCAGGTCTTGACTTAGATAATACACGTTGGTTTCACATAGGTTAACATAGTACGAGCATGCGAATATCATGGTAAACACATAACAGTCAACAATGTGCGAAATAACAACAAGCCCAACATATTGTGCGATCCCTTGTAAACCCGGCCCAAACAGATAAGCAGTCCAAAAACATAACAATCATAAGTCCAATTATTTGGCCCAATTGATTGGGCCCGTGACAGTGCAGGGTCCAACAGTGTACAAACTAACGGGACTCGAGTCGCAACCCGCGATCTCGAGTCGCAATTGGAGATTACGAGTCGCAACGGGAGATTACGAGTCGCAATGGTGATCTCGGCTTGTCATGGTCCGGTTACGAGTCGCAACATGACTCGCAACCGTGGTTGCGGCTCGTGCTGCTGTGGTCTCGAGTCGAAATCCGGACTCGCAACCTCGGTCCTGTGTTGTGTGCTGCTTGTGCGATCAGTTTAAACACCCGGATATCATGCATTCGGTTACAATCTATCAGTTGTTACCAAAATTATCATTCTATCAATTAACACAATTCCTATTATCCAACTAGCAAACCATCGATTAAACAGGATTTTTAACACTAAATCCGTATGAACCCTAATTCACAACAACATGAACAATGACAACATTCATAACACTTAATCATATGATCATCATCAAATCAAACCGAAGAACATCATACATGTGAACCCTAACCAAACATGTGAGCCGATTTATGAACATCAACGACAATCATATCCGATTACAGCAATCCGAATCATATCACAGCCGAACATAACTATGGATTAATATTATCATACAATAAACCGAGCATACCACATAACCGTACATGTTAGCCGATTAACAAACATTACTAACTATTATCATAAGCAATCATGCGAACAAGGATCCTCGGTTATTAACAACATCAACATACAATATTCATGCGAAACATATCATTCGGTTATTATCACACTAATCATACATGAACACAATCAAACATATACTAACCGATTGGATTGAAACAAAGAGAAGGTGAGCCGAGATCCTTGATCCGAAGGATAGTTGTTCGCCGTCGGGTTCCAAGCAAACAAGAGAGAGAGCCAAAATTTGTCTAGGGTTTGATAATGTGTTTTGTAACAATGAGATTACTAATCCCCAAATATGGGTGTTTACACGGTTTAGAGGGGTGGGCCGAACCCTCAATGGGCTGCCCTAATGGTCCGCGTACAAGAATAAGGCCCAAAAGGCTTGTGCGGTCGAGTGGTGTTGTGCGATCGGGCCATTAACATACATACACACAATGTATACACAACACACGTAACACATCATTAAATCACATAATATTCAATTAATAACGTTCTCATAACCACGTATCGATACACAAAGTAGGTCTAAAATTCGAGTTGTCACATTATCCCCAACTAATTGGAAATTTCGTCCCGAAATTTGGTATGCACTCACTGAGGAAGCTAGGTAAGTAACATGGTTCACTGGTTTTCCTGGGGTGTCACATCCTCCCCCCGTTGATCTGGAATTTCGTCCCGAAATTCCGAAGTAGTAGCTTCAGCCTCAGTAGTGGTTGCCTGGGTTCCGAATAACTGGGGGTACTTTTCTGTCATCCTGTCTTCGCGTTCCCAGGTGTACTCTGGGCCACGTTTGGAGTTCCAACGTACTCGAACAAGAGGGATTCTCTTGTGTTTGAGGACCTTCACATCCCGGTCCGTGATTTCAAATGGTTCCTCGACGAACTGCAACCGCTCGTCGATAGTGAGTTCCTTAAAAGGATTGATGAGGGTTTCATCTGATAGGCACTTCTTTAAGTTCGACACATGAAAGACATTGTGAACTGCCCCGAGTTCAGCTGGCAGATTCAACTTGTAGGCTACTTTGCCGATTTTCTCAATGATTTCGAATGGTCCGACATAGCGCGGATTTAGTTTGCCCCGTTTGCCAAAACGAACCACACCCTTCCAGGGTGAGACTTTTAATAAAACCCGGTCCCCGACCTGAAATTCCAATGGCTTTCTACGCTTGTCCGCGTAGGCTTTCTGACGGTCGCGTGCTGCCGCCATGCGCTGTCGTATCTGTGCAATCTTTTCTGTGGCGTCCACTACAATCTCTGGACCCGTGATTTGACTATCCCCCACCTCTGCCCAACAGAGAGGTGACCGGCATTTACGCCCGTACAATGCCTCGAATGGAGCGGCTTGAATGCTGGTGTGATAGCTGTTATTGTACGAGAACTCCACCAAAGGGAGGTGCTTTTCCCAGCCGTTGCCGAAATCGATAACGCATGCCCTAAGCATGTCTTCAAGTGTTTGAATCGTTCGCTCAGACTGCCCATCCGTCTGAGGATGATATGCTGTACTCATGTCTAATCGTGAGCCGAAAGATTTGTGCATCGCTTGCCATAGTTCTGACGTGAATCGTGCATCGCGATCCGAAATAATGGATGTGGGCACCCCGTGCCTCGAAACAACTTCTTTAAGATAGACGTCTGCGAGAGTAGAGAACTTATCCGTTTCCTTTATAGGTAGGAAGTGTGCAGACTTGGTGAGTCGATCCACGATCACCCATATGGTATCATTCCCCTGCTGGGATCTAGGTAGGCCTGTAACGAAATCCATGGAAATTTCTTCCCATTTCCATTGAGGTATCTTAGGCTGCTGAAGTAGGCCAGCTGGTTTCTTGTATTCGACCTTGACTCTCGCACAGGTCAAACATTTTCCAACGTACGTAGCGATGTGGGCCTTCATGCTAGGCCACCAATAAGTAGTTTTGATGTCGTGGTACATTTTGTCCGACCCTGGATGTACCGAGTAGCGAGACTTGTGAGCTTCGTCCATTACAAGTTCGCGTAAACCGCCATAAAGTGGGACCCAAATACGCCCCGTTACATAGTAGGCGCCGTCTGCCTTCTGTTCCATTCGTTGTCGTGAGCCGCGTAAGGCTTCAGCCTTGACGTTTTCGGGTTTCAGTGCTTCTATCTAAGCATTTCGTATCTGAGCAGGAAGGCTAGACTGAATCGTAAGCTGTAGCGCTCGCACGCGCTTCGGTAAGGTGTCCTTTCGACTAAGAGCGTCAGCCACCACATTGGCTTTGCCTGGATGGTACTTGATAGCGCATTCGTAATCGTTAAGCAGTTCAACCCATCGTCGTTGACGCATGTTCAAATCCTTCTGCTTAAGGATATGCTCGAGACTCCTGTGATCGGTGTATATCGTGCATCTGGTACCGTACAGGTAGTGTCGCCATATCTCAAGCGCGAAAACAACGGCTCCCAGCTCTAAATCGTGCGTCGTGTAGTTCCGTTCATGAATCTTAAGTTGACGAGAGGCGTAGGCAATAACTTTATCCCGCTGCATCAGTACGCAACCCAGACCCTGTATTGATGCGTCACAATATACTACGAAATCATCCGTGCCTTCTGGCAATGAGAGAATGGGCGCGCTGCAAAGCCTATCCTTTAGGTACTGAAAAGCAGACTCCTGGGGCTCTCCCCAGCGATAAACGACACCCTTCTGTGTCAGTAGCGTAAGCGGCTGAGCAATCTTTGAAAAGTCTTTGATGAACCGCCGATAATAACCTGCCAAACCCAAGAATTGGCGTATTTCTGTCGGTGTACGCGGTGCAGGCCAGTTTCTGATCGAATCTACCTTGGATGGATCGACATGGATCCCATCCCTGTTCACCACATGGCCTAAGAAGTGGACTTCACGAAGCCAGAAGTCGCATTTAGAAAGCTTGGCGTACAGCTGTTCCTTCCGAAGGAGTTCCAAAATAAGACGAAGATGCTGCTCGTGTTCCTCCTGACTCTTGGAGTAAATCAGAATGTCGTCGATGAATACTATGACGAACTTGTCAAGATAGGGTTTGCACACCCTGTTCATAAGGTCCATAAATACAGCAGGCGCGTTCGTTAACCCAAATGGCATGACGAGGAACTCGTAGTGACCGTAACGAGTTCTGAATGCGGTTTTGGAGACGTCCTCATCCCGGACTCTCAGCTGATGATACCCTGACCTCAAATCTATCTTGGAATAGTAACTTGACCCTTGCAACTGGTCGAATAAGTCGTCGATGCGCGGTAGAGGATAACGGTTCTTCACCGTCACCTTGTTGAGTTCACGGTAGTCGATGCACATTCTGAACGTACCGTCTTTCTTCCTTACGAATAGTACTGGAGCTCCCCAAGGCGAAGAGCTTGGACGAATAAAGCCCTTTTCCAAGAGCTCTTGCAGCTGTTTTGACAGTTCTATCAATTCTGATGGAGCTAAACGATATGGTGCGCGAGCTATGGGTGCTGCTCCTGGAGCGAGCTCGATCTGAAATTCGACCTGACGATGAGGCGGTAATCCAGGTAAGTCTTCAGGAAACACCTGAGGGTAGTCGCGTACAATTGGAATATCTTCCAATTTCTTTTCCTTTGCTGATGCGTCTGTAACGAGTGCTAGAATGGCAGTATGCCCCTTTCGTAAACATTTCTGAGCCTTCAAGAAAGAGATGATGCCAACTACAGCACCACTCTTGTCACCTTGAACTTCGAGAGGTTCCTGACCAGAACGAGGAATGCGAATAATCTTCTCGCTGCATAAGATTTCTGCCTGGTGTTGGGATAACCAATCCATCCCAATCACGACGTCGAAGCTACCCAAAACTATGAGAATGAGGTCGATAGGGAAAGCTTGACCAGCTAAGATAAGATCACAACCCTGAACTACGTGCGTGGCTTCTAGACTTTTACCGTTAGCTAACTCTACTACATGTTTGGTGGGTAAAAGTGTTGGTGCACGTTTTAGCAGTTGACACATTTTCACAGACATATAGCTTGTATCCGCACCCGAATCAAATAAAACAGTAACGTAAATATTGTCGAGGAGAAACTTACCCATAACAACGTTGGGATCGTTCACTGCGTCGCCTCGACCTAGCACAAAAGCGCGTCCCCTAGCTTCGTTGCCATTATTGTTGTTGTTCCCACCGTTGTTGTTCCCGTTGCCCTGGTTATTGTTGTTGCGATTCTAGTTCAACTGAGGGCAATCGCGTTTGAAATGACCTTCAGCCCCACACTGGAAACATCCCCGGTTTCCACGCTGTGGCTGCTGTTGCTGCTGTGGATTCTGTGGAGCTGGTTGTTGCGGTTGCTGGTTCTGATTTGCAGGACATGGGCTCCTACAGTCTTTGGCCTCGTGCCCCATCTTGAGACACCTTTGACAACGACCCTTGTTACATGGGCCGCTATGGTGCCTGTTGCAATTGTGACACTTGGGGTGAAAACCCTGATATCTTCCCCGTCTATGACCACCAGAGGATTGCTGACTGGGACTCTGGTAGTGGTCAGTCTTCTGTTGCTGAGCTTGAGACTGAACGGATGCTGAACCTTTACTAGAATCTCCATCCCACTTTCTTTTGCTGTCGCTAGTAGCAGGGGTAATTGAAGGAGCGACGGTAGCAGTAGCGCTGACACGCTTAGGCAGTTTGTTCTGATCCACTGCCTGGTCGGTGATGCGATGAGCGAGACGTTGAATATCCTGGATGTTATCGAGATTAGCCGAGGTAACATGGCTCTGGATCTCTGGCGCCAATCCCTTGAGATACATCTCAATGCGCTTGTATGGAGGGTCCACCATGGTTGGGCACAGTACGGCCAGCTCATTCGACCGTTTAGTATACGCTTCGATCTCTGATCCAACCATTTTCAAATTATACAGCTCGTCTTCCAACTTGTGAATATCTTAACGTGTACAATACTCCCTCTTGATAAGTTCCTTAAAATCGTTCCAGGGTGTGGCGTTAGCAGCTGCCAACCCCAAAATTTGCACCTGCGCGTTCCACCAGGTTAGCGCGATTCCTTCCAAGGTGCCAGTTGCATACTTGACTTTGCGAGCCTCGGGGCACTCGCACATTTCGAATACTGACTCTAGCTTTTCAAACCAGTGGAGGAGTCCCACTGCCCCCTCTGTGCCGCTGAAGGTACTTGGACGACAGTCCATGAAGTTCTTAAAGGTGCAAACTTGCTGCGCTGGTTGACCTATTGTGTACGAATAGGGCAAAGTTTAAATACAAGGGCTAGTTTAGGAATGTAGGATCTAAAGATCCTAGCGTAAGTTATAACTACAGGATGTACTACTTGCTTGAGCAGCTTCAAGTGCCGCAGCAACTTGAGCTTGAACGAGAGCCTCTAGCTGGGCTTGTGTCATGTTAATTCTTCCAGACATGATCTTCATAGTAAAAGTAATATAAGTGAGAGTGGTTCGCGAGTAGGGCGATGACAGAAAAGTGTAAGCACGTAAGGATTCTCATGCTATAGTATCATGTGTATCTAAGCGTAATGCGAGCAAAGTTCTAAGCAGTTCTAACAAACAGGCAATAAACATAAACCTTATTACCTAGGATGTCGAGTCTTGCACGTGGAGCGAAGCGTCGTTGTGGATCGTTAAGAGCACTGTTCTGGTTATAGTCTGGTTTTAATAAAAACGTTTTCCCATATTAAAACCAAGTTCTCTATAACCAATGGCTCTGATACCAATCTGTCACACCCCCAAAATCCACACGCGGAGTATCACCGCTTGGGAGCGTGACTGACCAGGATCAAGCCATCAATCATATCAAACATAGCATTTAATAATAATAAAAGTAGTTAAGGTAGTTCATCATGACATGATTGATGTTTCAAAACCAAACATTGTTTAAGTAGCGGAAGCATAGTAATGTAAACTCGAAATAGTTATAAGTTCAAATATCGATCATGACCCGCCTCCCACAACGACCTGCTCCTCCCTGTGCAAGCTCCATAATGTACCTAAGGTCCTGCAAGGCATGCAGCAAATAATCAACCAACTAGTTGAGCGAGTTCACAGAAAGTAAGTTCGTAATAGTAATGCGTATAATCAACTGGTGGGGGCTTCCCATACAAGTATATTCTATCGGTGAGGGATTCTCACATTTATCCTTAATAATGGGGGATTCCCATTATGGTACTTACTAGACTAGTGCAACCATGTGTTCTTCTTAAACCGAGAACAGGAATACGTACTGGGTCACGTAGGCTTTACGTGACGTGCCCTTCCCCGAGGACAGTGGTACGCGTGGGGGCTACGCAGGCTTTACGCAGCGTGTCCTTCCGACCCGGAAGACAGTAGATGGTATTGGGTTACGTAGGCTTTACGTAACGTGTCCTCCCGACCCGGGAGACAAATGGAAATTACTGGGTTACGTAGGCTTTACGTAACGTGTCCTGACTATCCTGAGGACGATGGTCTATAGTCTAGTGAATGCGTAAGTACGAGTAATAATTCCATATCAACATTTCCAACCCAGTTCCCAACCCGGGAATCCCATGCCTTGGCTGTGTGAACTCACCTTGGATTGCTCGGTAGATACACAAAGAGTACAGGTAAGCTAGTAAATGGTCAACCACGTCCTATCATGGTTATAATACAAGTCAGGTCTTGACTTAGATAATACACGTTGGTTTCACATAGGTTAACATAGTACGAGCATGCGAATATCATGGTAAACACATAACAGTCAACAATGTGCGAAATAACAACAAGCCCAACATATTGTGCGATCCCTTGTAAACCCGGCCCAAACAGATAAGCAGTCCAAAAACATAACAATCATAAGTCCAATTATTTGGCCCAATTGATTGGGCCCGTGACAGTGCAGGGTCCAACAGTGTACAAACTAACGGGACTCGAGTCGCAACCCGCGATCTCGAGTCGCAATTGGAGATTACGAGTCGCAACGGGAGATTACGAGTCGCAATGGTGATCTCGGCTTGTCATGGTCCGGTTACGAGTCGCAACATGACTCGCAACCGTGGTTGCGGCTCGTGCTGCTGTGGTCTCGAGTCGAAATCCGGACTCGCAACCTCGGTCCTGTGTTGTGTGCTGCTTGTGCGATCAGTTTAAACACCCGGATATCATGCATTCGGTTACAATCTATCAGTTGTTACCAAAATTATCATTCTATCAATTAACACAATTCCTATTATCCAACTAGCAAACCATCGATTAAACAGGATTTTTAACACTAAATCCGTATGAACCCTAATTCACGACAACATGAACAATGACAACATTCATAACACTTAATCATATGATCATCATCAAATCAAACCGAAGAACATCATACATGTGAACCCTAACCAAACATGTGAGCCGATTTATGAACATCAACGACAATCATATCCGATTACAGCAATCCGAATCATATCACAGCCGAACATAACTATGGATTAATATTATCATACAATAAACCGAGCATACCACATAACCGTACATGTTAGCCGATTAACAAACATTACTAACTATTATCATAAGCAATCATGCGAACAAGGATCCTCGGTTATTAACAACATCAACATACAATATTCATGCGAAACATATCATTCGGTTATTATCACACTAATCATACATGAACACAATCAAACATATACTAACCGATTGGATTGAAACAAAGAGAAGGTGAGCCGAGATCCTTGATCCGAAGGATAGTTGTTCGCCGTCGGGTTCCAAGCAAACAAGAGAGAGAGCCAAAATTTGTCTAGGGTTTGATAATGTGTTTTGTAACAATGAGATTACTAATCCCCAAATATGGGTGTTTACACGGTTTAGAGGGGTGGGCCGAACCCTCAATGGGCTGCCCTAATGGTCCGCGTACAAGAATAAGGCCCAAAAGGCTTGTGCGGTCGAGTGGTGTTGTGCGATCGGGCCATTAACATACATACACACAATGTATACACAACACACGTAACACATCATTAAATCACATAATATTCAATTAATAACGTTCTCATAACCACGTATCGATACACAAAGTAGGTCTAAAATTCGAGTTGTCACATTATCCCCAACTAATTGGAAATTTCGTCCCGAAATTTGGTATGCACTCACTGAGGAAGCTAGGTAAGTAACATGGTTCACTGGTTTTCCTGGGGTGTCACATCCTCCCCCCGTTGATCTGGAATTTCGTCCCAAAATTCCGAAGTAGTAGCTTCAGCCTCAGTAGTGGTTGCCTGGGTTCCGAATAACTGGGGGTACTTTTCTGTCATCCTGTCTTCGCGTTCCCAGGTGTACTCTGGGCCACGTTTGGAGTTCCAACGTACTCGAACAAGAGGGATTCTCTTGTGTTTGAGGACCTTCACATCCCGGTCCGTGATTTCAAATGGTTCCTCGACGAACTGCAACCGCTCGTCGATAGTGAGTTCCTTAAAAGGATTGATGAGGGTTTCATCTGATAGGCACTTCTTTAAGTTCGACACATGAAAGACATTGTGAACTGCCCCGAGTTCAGCTGGCAGATTCAACTTGTAGGCTACTTTGCCGATTTTCTCAATGATTTCGAATGGTCCGACATAGCGCGGATTTAGTTTGCCCCGTTTGCCAAAACGAACCACACCCTTCCAGGGTGAGACTTTTAATAAAACCCGGTCCCCGACCTGAAATTCCAATGGCTTTCTACGCTTGTCCGCGTAGGCTTTCTGACGGTCGCGTGCTGCCGCCATGCGCTGTCGTATCTGTGCAATCTTTTCTGTGGCGTCCACTACAATCTCTGGACCCGTGATTTGACTATCCCCCACCTCTGCCCAACAGAGAGGTGACCGGCATTTACGCCCGTACAATGCCTCGAATGGAGCGGCTTGAATGCTGGTGTGATAGCTGTTATTGTACGAGAACTCCACCAAAGGGAGGTGCTTTTCCCAGCCGTTGCCGAAATCGATAACGCATGCCCTAAGCATGTCTTCAAGTGTTTGAATCGTTCGCTCAGACTGCCCATCCGTCTGAGGATGATATGCTGTACTCATGTCTAATCGTGAGCCGAAAGATTTGTGCATCGCTTGCCATAGTTCTGACGTGAATCGTGCATCGCGATCCGAAATAATGGATGTGGGCACCCCGTGCCTCGAAACAACTTCTTTAAGATAGACGTCTGCGAGAGTAGAGAACTTATCCGTTTCCTTTATAGGTAGGAAGTGTGCAGACTTGGTGAGTCGATCCACGATCACCCATATGGTATCATTCCCCTGCTGGGATCTAGGTAGGCCTGTAACGAAATCCATGGAAATTTCTTCCCATTTCCATTGAGGTATCTTAGGCTGCTGAAGTAGGCCAGCTGGTTTCTTGTATTCGACCTTGACTCTCGCACAGGTCAAACATTTTCCAACGTACGTAGCGATGTGGGCCTTCATGCTAGGCCACCAATAAGTAGTTTTGATGTCGTGGTACATTTTGTCCGACCCTGGATGTACCGAGTAGCGAGACTTGTGAGCTTCGTCCATTACAAGTTCGCGTAAACCGCCATAAAGTGGGACCCAAATACGCCCCGTTACATAGTAGGCGCCGTCTGCCTTCTGTTCCATTCGTTGTCGTGAGCCGCGTAAGGCTTCAGCCTTGACGTTTTCGGGTTTCAGTGCTTCTATCTAAGCATTTCGTATCTGAGCAGGAAGGCTAGACTGAATCGTAAGCTGTAGCGCTCGCACGCGCTTCGGTAAGGTGTCCTTTCGACTAAGAGCGTCAGCCACCACATTGGCTTTGCCTGGATGGTACTTGATAGCGCATTCGTAATCGTTAAGCAGTTCAACCCATCGTCGTTGACGCATGTTCAAATCCTTCTGCTTAAGGATATGCTCGAGACTCCTGTGATCGGTGTATATCGTGCATCTGGTACCGTACAGGTAGTGTCGCCATATCTCAAGCGCGAAAACAACGGCTCCCAGCTCTAAATCGTGCGTCGTGTAGTTCCGTTCATGAATCTTAAGTTGACGAGAGGCGTAGGCAATAACTTTATCCCGCTGCATCAGTACGCAACCCAGACCCTGTATTGATGCGTCACAATATACTACGAAATCATCCGTGCCTTCTGGCAATGAGAGAATGGGCGCGCTGCAAAGCCTATCCTTTAGGTACTGAAAAGCAGACTCCTGGGGCTCTCCCCAGCGATAAACGACACCCTTCTGTGTCAGTAGCGTAAGCGGCTGAGCAATCTTTGAAAAGTCTTTGATGAACCGCCGATAATAACCTGCCAAACCCAAGAATTGGCGTATTTCTGTCGGTGTACGCGGTGCAGGCCAGTTTCTGATCGAATCTACCTTGGATGGATCGACATGGATCCCATCCCTGTTCACCACATGGCCTAAGAAGTGGACTTCACGAAGCCAGAAGTCGCATTTAGAAAGCTTGGCGTACAGCTGTTCCTTCCGAAGGAGTTCCAAAATAAGACGAAGATGCTGCTCGTGTTCCTCCTGACTCTTGGAGTAAATCAGAATGTCGTCGATGAATACTATGACGAACTTGTCAAGATAGGGTTTGCACACCCTGTTCATAAGGTCCATAAATACAGCAGGCGCGTTCGTTAACCCAAATGGCATGACGAGGAACTCGTAGTGACCGTAACGAGTTCTGAATGCGGTTTTGGAGACGTCCTCATCCCGGACTCTCAGCTGATGATACCCTGACCTCAAATCTATCTTGGAATAGTAACTTGACCCTTGCAACTGGTCGAATAAGTCGTCGATGCGCGGTAGAGGATAACGGTTCTTCACCGTCACCTTGTTGAGTTCACGGTAGTCGATGCACATTCTGAACGTACCGTCTTTCTTCCTTACGAATAGTACTGGAGCTCCCCAAGGCGAAGAGCTTGGACGAATAAAGCCCTTTTCCAAGAGCTCTTGCAGCTGTTTTGACAGTTCTATCAATTCTGATGGAGCTAAACGATATGGTGCGCGAGCTATGGGTGCTGCTCCTGGAGCGAGCTCGATCTGAAATTCGACCTGACGATGAGGCGGTAATCCAGGTAAGTCTTCAGGAAACACCTGAGGGTAGTCGCGTACAATTGGAATATCTTCCAATTTCTTTTCCTTTGCTGATGCGTCTGTAACGAGTGCTAGAATGGCAGTATGCCCCTTTCGTAAACATTTCTGAGCCTTCAAGAAAGAGATGATGCCAACTACAGCACCACTCTTGTCACCTTGAACTTCGAGAGGTTCCTGACCAGAACGAGGAATGCGAATAATCTTCTCGCTGCATAAGATTTCTGCCTGGTGTTGGGATAACCAATCCATCCCAATCACGACGTCGAAGCTACCCAAAACTATGAGAATGAGGTCGATAGGGAAAGCTTGACCAGCTAAGATAAGATCACAACCCTGAACTACGTGCGTGGCTTCTAGACTTTTACCGTTAGCTAACTCTACTACATGTTTGGTGGGTAAAAGTGTTTGTGCACGTTTTAGCAGTTGACACATTTTCACAGACATATAGCTTGTATCCGCACCCGAATCAAATAAAACAGTAACGTAAATATTGTCGAGGAGAAACTTACCCATAACAACGTTGGGATCGTTCACTGCGTCGCCTCGACCTAGCACAAAAGCGCGTCCCCTAGCTTCGTTGCCATTATTGTTGTTGTTCCCACCGTTGTTGTTCCCGTTGCCCTGGTTATTGTTGTTGCGATTCTGGTTCAACTGAGGGCAATCGCGTTTGAAATGACCTTCAGCCCCACACTGGAAACATCCCCGGTTTCCACGCTGTGGCTGCTGTTGCTGCTGTGGATTCTGTGGAGCTGGTTGTTGCGGTTGCTGGTTCTGATTTGCAGGACGTGGGCTCCTACAGTCTTTGGCCTCGTGCCCCATCTTGAGACACCTTTGACAACGACCCTTGTTACATGGGCCGCTATGGTGCCTGTTGCAATTGTGACACTTGGGGTGAAAACCCTGATATCTTCCCCGTCTATGACCACCAGAGGATTGCTGACTGGGACTCTGGTAGTGGTCAGTCTTCTGTTGCTGAGCTTGAGACTGAACGGATGCTGAACCTTTACTAGAATCTCCATCCCACTTTCTTTTGCTGTCGCTAGTAGCAGGGGTAATTGAAGGAGCGACGGTAGCAGTAGCGCTGACACGCTTAGGCAGTTTGTTCTGATCCACTGCCTGGTCGGTGATGCGATGAGCGAGACGTTGAATATCCTGGATGTTATCGAGATTAGCTGAGGTAACATGGCTCTGGATCTCTGGCGCCAATCCCTTGAGATACATCTCAATGCGCTTGTATGGAGGGTCCACCATGGTTGGGCACAGTACGGCCAGCTCATTCGACCGTTTAGTATACGCTTCGATCTCTGATCCAACCATTTTCAAATTATACAGCTCGTCTTCCAACTTGTGAATATCTTAACGTGTACAATACTCCCTCTTGATAAGTTCCTTAAAATCGTTCCAGGGTGTGGCGTTAGCAGCTGCCAACCCCAAAATTTGCACCTGCGCGTTCCACCAGGTTAGCGCGATTCCTTCCAAGGTGCCAGTTGCATACTTGACTTTGCGAGCCTCAGGGCACTCGCACATTTCGAATACTGACTCTAGCTTTTCAAACCAGTGGAGGAGTCCCACTGCCCCCTCTGTGCCGCTGAAGGTACTTGGACGACAGTCCATGAAGTTCTTAAAGGTGCAAACTTGCTGCGCTGGTTGACCTATTGTGTACGAATAGGGCAAAGTTTAAATACAAGGGCTAGTTTAGGAATGTAGGATCTAAAGATCCTAGCGTAAGTTATAACTACAGGATGTACTACTTGCTTGAGCAGCTTCAAGTGCCGCAGCAACTTGAGCTTGACGAGAGCCTCTAGCTGGGCTTGTGTCATGTTAATTCTTCCAGACATGATCTTCATAGTAAAAGTAATATAAGTGAGAGTGGTTCGCGAGTAGGGCGATGACAGAAAAGTGTAAGCACGTAAGGATTCTCATGCTATAGTATCATGTGTATCTAAGCGTAATGCGAGCAAAGTTCTAAGCAGTTCTAACAAACAGGCAATAAACATAAACCTTATTACCTAGGATGTCGAGTCTTGCACGTGGAGCGAAGCGTCGTTGTGGATCGTTAAGAGCACTGTTCTGGTTATAGTCTGGTTTTAATAAAAACGTTTTCCCATATTAAAACCAAGTTCTCTATAACCAATGGCTCTGATACCAATCTGTCACACCCCCAAAATCCACACGCGGAGTATCACCGCTTGGGAGCGTGACTGACCAGGATCAAGCCATCAATCATATCAAACATAGCATTTAATAATAATAAAAGTAGTTAAGGTAGTTCATCATGACATGATTGATGTTTCAAAACCAAACATTGTTTAAGTAGCGGAAGCATAGTAATGTAAACTCGAAATAGTTATAAGTTCAAATATCGATCATGACCCGCCTCCCACAACGACCTGCTCCTCCCTGTGCAAGCTCCATAATGTACCTAAGGTCCTGCAAGGCATGCAGCAAATAATCAACCAACTAGTTGAGCGAGTTCACAGAAAGTAAGTTCGTAATAGTAATGCGTATAATCAACTGGTGGGGGCTTCCCATACAAGTATATTCTATCGGTGAGGGATTCTCACATTTATCCTTAATAATGGGGGATTCCCATTATGGTACTTACTAGACTAGTGCAACCATGTGTTCTTCTTAAACCGAGAACAGGAATACGTACTGGGTCACGTAGGCTTTACGTGACGTGCCCTTCCCCGAGGACAGTGGTACGCGTGGGGGCTACGCAGGCTTTACGCAGCGTGTCCTTCCGACCCGGAAGACAGTAGATGGTATTGGGTTACGTAGGCTTTACGTAACGTGTCCTCCCGACCCGGGAGACAAATGGAAATTACTGGGTTACGTAGGCTTTACGTAACGTGTCCTGACTATCCTGAGGACGATGGTCTATAGTCTAGTGAATGCGTAAGTACGAGTAATAATTCCATATCAACATTTCCAACCCAGTTCCCAACCCGGGAATCCCATGCCTTGGCTGTGTGAACTCACCTTGGATTGCTCGGTAGATACACAAAGAGTACAGGTAAGCTAGTAAATGGTCAACCACGTCCTATCATGGTTATAATACAAGTCAGGTCTTGACTTAGATAATACACGTTGGTTTCACATAGGTTAACATAGTACGAGCATGCGAATATCATGGTAAACACATAACAGTCAACAATGTGCGAAATAACAACAAGCCCAACATATTGTGCGATCCCTTGTAAACCCGGCCCAAACAGATAAGCAGTCCAAAAACATAACAATCATAAGTCCAATTATTTGGCCCAATTGATTGGGCCCGTGACAGTGCAGGGTCCAACAGTGTACAAACTAACGGGACTCGAGTCGCAACCCGCGATCTCGAGTCGCAATTGGAGATTACGAGTCGCAACGGGAGATTACGAGTCGCAATGGTGATCTCGGCTTGTCATGGTCCGGTTACGAGTCGCAACATGACTCGCAACCGTGGTTGCGGCTCGTGCTGCTGTGGTCTCGAGTCGAAATCCGGACTCGCAACCTCGGTCCTGTGTTGTGTGCTGCTTGTGCGATCAGTTTAAACACCCGGATATCATGCATTCGGTTACAATCTATCAGTTGTTACCAAAATTATCATTCTATCAATTAACACAATTCCTATTATCCAACTAGCAAACCATCGATTAAACAGGATTTTTAACACTAAATCCGTATGAACCCTAATTCACAACAACATGAACAATGACAACATTCATAACACTTAATCATATGATCATCATCAAATCAAACCGAAGAACATCATACATGTGAACCCTAACCAAACATGTGAGCCGATTTATGAACATCAACGACAATCATATCCGATTACAGCAATCCGAATCATATCACAGCCGAACATAACTATGGATTAATATTATCATACAATAAACCGAGCATACCACATAACCGTACATGTTAGCCGATTAACAAACATTACTAACTATTATCATAAGCAATCATGCGAACAAGGATCCTCGGTTATTAACAACATCAACATACAATATTCATGCGAAACATATCATTCGGTTATTATCACACTAATCATACATGAACACAATCAAACATATACTAACCGATTGGATTGAAACAAAGAGAAGGTGAGCCGAGATCCTTGATCCGAAGGATAGTTGTTCGCCGTCGGGTTCCAAGCAAACAAGAGAGAGAGCCAAAAGTTGTCTAGGGTTTGATAATGTGTTTTGTAACAATGAGATTACTAATCCCCAGCTGTGGGTGTTTACACGGTTTAGAGGGGTGGGCCGAACCCTCAATGGGTTGCCCTAATGGTCCGCGTACAAGAATAAGGCCCAAAGGCTTGTGCGGTCGAGTGGTGTTGTGCGATCGGGCCATTAACATACATACACACAATGTATACACAACACACGTAACACATCATTAAATCACATAATATTCAATTAATAACGTTCTCATAACCACGTATCGATACACAAAGTAGGTCTAAAATTCGAGTTGTCACACAACGCTAAGATGCGCAGAATCTTGCAAAATCTTGGTAGTACATATACGCTTCAGCCCACGTGGTTGTGCCCGCTGAACACGTGTCACACACCCAAAATCCACCATGCGGAGTATCACCGCTTGGATGCGTGACATGACCAGGATCGAGCCACCAATCATATTAAACAACGTAATTAAGTAAATAAAACCAACCACAATACAATTAGTGACCAAAAGAAAGTAACCAAGTTCAACTTAAACAGTGGAAGCATAAAACGTAAGTCCAAAACATAAGTTCATAGTTCATAAGTTTAAAGTCCAAAACGTAGGTTTAATAAGTACATAAGGATTAAATGTTTAGCACGGGACATAACAACCCATATTCCACAACGACCTCCTCTCGTGCAAGCTCCATAAGCATCTAGCGACCTGTAAGGCATGTAGCAACGAGTCAACAACAAAGTTGAGGGAGTTCATGATTGGTTGTATGGTTTTAAGTTGTTTCTGAAAACATAGTTTTTGTTTAGTTGGCTTTCTTGCCGTGGGGGTTACCCCATAGTTGAAAATATGTTTAACCAATTTCTCTTTTCCCAAACCATATTTAGTGGGGGCTTCCCCATGTGAACCACTAGACCTTACCATATCGACTACTAACGAAAATAAGTTGTGCCCTACATCAGTGTCTATCATCACTGACAGTTTGCCACAGTCCATTAGTACACGCCCGTCCGAGTGGCATGGTGTGAGGTTTGTTAAACCTAATAGCGCTATTAACTAATGACCCGCTCGCCATTGGCCTCGACGATTAAGTCGATATAAAATCAGGGACTTAATGATAGAGTTTTGTCTAGTAAGTTTTTAAGGTTGTTGTCCTACCCAAGGAGGACGAACGTACGTACGTATTCTACCCAAGGAGAATACGCAGGATTAATATTGGCATCCTACCCATGGAGGATGGCGGTACATATCCTACCCTGGAGGATATGTAGGTTCCATTTTAATTCTTTAACCCATTCCCAACCACCGGGAATCCCATGCCTTAGAAAGTGTGTGAAATCACCTTGGTTTGCTCGGTTAGATTAGTTACTCTAATAATCAGAAATCAATCACGTCCTAGTAAGGTACAGATAACAATCAGTTT
Source organism: Helianthus annuus (assembly GCF_002127325.2). NCBI lineage: Eukaryota > Viridiplantae > Streptophyta > Magnoliopsida > Asterales > Asteraceae > Helianthus > Helianthus annuus. The sequence continues at coordinate 24,535,135 of NC_035445.2, forward strand.
CTCATGCATAACACGTATCCTACGTACGGTTTATCTACTCATTACTTCTATCACGTACCACACAATTCTAAAGTCAAGGTATTTTGTTATATTATTTTACCCTACAATAATATAACTATCTCGCAGAATAAACAAGTATCCACGCAAGTGCTCTAATATAAAATATATATTCTAAATATATATTTATCCATTTTACTTGTAAAAATCAACCTCGGATACTTTGTATTTTTGTAACAAAACTCATGGCGAAGTTTATTTTAAAAGACAAAGTTAAAACATATTTGTAAACACTTGTTTAGAAGAATAATTTCTAAGTGTTGGAATTTTTAGAAAATTTCGCCAGAGTTTCCTTTGTAAATGGGGGTGTCCATGCTTATTAGCATATCATTTTCTTTTCGGAAAAATATTCAATCAATCAACAACAAGTTACTAAACAACATTACACTAGTCAAGTGCAAAAACAATGCACTTTACATACAACATGAACTTGGTTTTTCATAAAAATGCGTACTAACTTAGTGGGGTGTTTAGTGGGTTTAGTTACCCTCCAAAGTGTGTTTACTTTTGTTAAAATCTCATTCTCGGGATTTTTAGATGTTTACAACTTGTAAAGTCATTTTGCAAAAATTTGTATTTATTGGATCTTCTTGTTCTAAAAATATTTCTACGCTTATTTTGTTACTAAAATAGTGTAGGTTTAACAAAAGTCATAACCTTTCAAAAATCATCTTCTACTCAACCATTTGTAAACCTCGGATCCATACGATCGTCAACTCACTTTGTTCACTTATTTTTCAAGAAATCATTTTGTTACCAAGTTTATGTTGAAATATGGAAGTGATTCCTTTATGTAAATCACTAATCACCTCCTAACTTGTTAACTTAAGTTTTTAAATCTTACTTTAACAAGTTCAACCATGATGTTCAACATCATATTACTAGTAATCATCAAGCAAGCATCAAGTAATCAACTACATAACAAAACAACTTTATTTTAGCATTATTTCATCTTATGTAAAGTTTATGTTCAAGTTTTAAGATCATGATCTTTAGTGTTTTTGTAAGAATCAACATAATATTATCTTTAACCACTAAAAATAAGAACAAGAGTGAAAAAGGATCTTACAACTAGCTTAAAGCTAGGGAAGAAACAAGCTTGGAAATGTAGAGGATAAAAGCAAACGAAGGTGGTCCTTCAAGTTCCGAGTGTTCCACACTTTCTAATCCACCTTTGTGCACCTTCGGATGGCCTTGGATTGTATGAGTGAAAAACCAAAAATGGTGAGGGGTGTAAGGGTATGTTCGGCCGAAGCTTTGAGTGGGGGAGGGAGAAGAGTGTTGTGAAGAAATGAAGGTGGAAGTGATGATACTTGTAAGCTCTAAACTCTTATAACCAAAGGATATTATGTCCCAAGAAGTACACACAAGATCATTATCAAATCCCAAAGCAAGATTGTGAAGACTTTTAGAGATCTTGGAAAGATTACATAGATCTTGATGAGTGGGGCCCCTTTGGGCCGTGAACTTGCATATGGGGGGGGTGTTTAATGTAAATTTTTATGGTAAGAGGTAATTAGTAGGGTGTTAAGATGCAATATCTAATGTTTAGTGTGTTACATGTATTATGTAGTGTGTTATAGGGCTCGGGGACCATAACCAGCTTAGAAAAATAAAAACAATGCTTCTTGTAATATTTTAGTGTTCCGAGTAATGTCCGGTTGTTCGGTTAGATACCGGTTCGTTAAAGTGCTAAGTTATTCCGTTTAGTGTCCTCTATATATATATATATATATATATATATACATATATAGGGGAGGGTTTAAATGAGAACGCTAAATATTGTGAGAACCGTGAGAACAAATGAAAAAGCCGCGAGAACTTGGTCAAAAACAATTCAAATTCAATTTTTTTTTCTACACTTATCATTATTATTCGAATACAATGTTAGAAATTTAATTTACACGTTTAAATTTACGTGAATTCATAAATAAAGAAAATTTACACATGTGTAAGTTTGCCATTTACACATGTGTAAATCTGTTATATTTACACATGTGTAAAAAAATCTAAAAAGAGTGATTTTGAAAGGAGAAATAAATTATTTGATGTTGTAAATTCTTTTTTTGATGTTGTATCTTAATTACAATGAGGTTTGTATTAAAAAAAATTGGTTTTTATTGGTTTTTTCATTCGTTCTCACGGTTCTCGCAATATTTAGCGTTCTCAAGATAACTCTCCCCTATATATATATATATATATATATATATATATACCTTTTTCTTAACATTTTTAATTCCCAACACTTGGGAAAGCATACAGGATTATTTAGTCAACTTTCTGCACAAGACTAGTATGTTTACAAGCACATGTAGGTATGACACAGTAATCAGAAAGCAGTTAAGTAATTCAGCACAGTCATCAAGCGCTTTTAATTAATCATTAATAAATTGTACAGATACATGGAATTATGAGGGTTGTCACATTCTCCCCCTGTTAAGAGAATTTCGTCCCGAAATTTAGCACGTGGTTACTGAGGAAACTAGTTAAGTTGCGTTGGTTTCCTGGTTTTCCTAGGGTGTCACATCATCCCCCCGTTGGTTTGGAATTTCGTCCCGAAATTTTGCAGTAGCTTCAGTCTCAGTAGTGGTTGCACCTTTCTTAAACAGCTGGGGGTACTTGAGTTTCATTTGGTCTTCTCGTTCCCAGGTATACTCTGGGCCACGACGGGAATCCCAACGAACTCGGACAGGAGGTATTCTGGTACGCTTGAGAACCTTTACATCCCCATTAGTAATCTCTACTGGTTCCTCGACGAATCGCAACTGGTCTTCGATAGTGAGCTCCTTGAGAGGAACTATGAGCGTCTCATCTGACAGACACTTCTTCAGATTCGACACATGGAAAACATTGTGAACTCCGCTGACTTCTGCCGGTGGATTCAGCTTGTAAGCGACTTTGCCAATTTTCTCAATGATTTCGAACGGTCCGACATAACGTGGATTGAGCTTGCCTTGTTTGGCAAAACGAACTACACCTTTCCAAGGTGAGACTTTGAGTAGCACTCGATCCCCAACCTGGAATTCGAGTGGCTTTCTTCGCTTATCCGCATAGCTTTTCTGACGGTCACGAGCTGCCGCCATTCGTTGTTGTATCTGAGTAATCCTTTCGATTGTATCCACTACAAGTTCTGGGCCAGTGATTTGACTGTCACCAACCTCTGCCTAACAAAGAGGCGATCGGCACTTCCGTCCGTACAATGCCTCAAACGGAGCAGCCTGGATACTGGTGTGGTAACTGTTTTTATACGAAAACTCCACTAACGGGAGGTGTTTTCCCAGCCATTATCAAAGTCGATTACATATGCCCTAACCATGTCTTCAAGGGTTTGGATGGTGCGTTCAGATTGCCCATCCGTCTGCGGATGATATGCCGTGCTCATATCTAATCGAGAACCAAAGGACTTGTGCATAGCTTGCCACAATTCGGATGTAAAACGTGAGTCACATTCAGAAATGATGGAGGTTGGCACTCCGTGCCTCGATACTACTTCCTTTAGGTAGACGTCTGCTAGAGTAGAAAACTTATCCGTTTCCTTGATAGCTAGAAAATGTGCAGACTTGGTCAGTCGATCCACGATCACCCAAATGGTATCATTTCCGTGTTGAGATCTAGGTAGACCAGTAACAAAATCCATGGAAATTTGCTCCCATTTCCATTTCAGGATCTCTGGTTGTTGAAGTGGGCCTGCTGGTTTCTGATATTCGGCCTTGACTCTCGCACAAGTCAAACATTTGCTAACGTAGGTTGCTATGTGGGCTTTCATGCTCGGCCACCAGTATGTAGTCTTGAGATCGTGGCACATCTTATCCGAACCAGGATGTACTGAATAACGAGACTTGTGCGCTTCATCCATCACAAGCTCGCGTAAGCCTCCATAAAGTGGAACCCAGATCCGCTCGTTAACATAGTAGGCGCCATCTTCCTTTTGTTCTAGCCGCTGCCTCGATCCTCGTAAGGACTCAGCCCTGATGTTTCCTGCTTTCAATGCTTCAACCTGAGCATCACGAATTTGAGCGGGAAGGTTAGAGTGAATGGTAAGCTGTAACGCACGTACACGCTTAGGTATAGTATCCTTTCGACTGAGGGCGTCGGCCACAACATTGGCATTCCTCGGATGATACTTGATCGCACATTCGTAATCATTCAAGAGTTCGACACATCGACGTTGTCGCATGTTTAATTCCTTTTGCTTGAAGATATGCTTGAGACTCCTGTGATCGGTGTAAATGGTGCACTTGGTACCGTACAGGTAATGTCTCCATATCTTAACCGCAAAAACAACTGCTCCCAAATAACCTTAAGTTGGCGTGACGCGTAGGCAATGACCTTGTCACGTTGCATCAACACGCAACCAAGTCCTTGTGTGGAAGCGTCGCAATAAACCACAAAATCATTTGTGCCTTCAGGCAATGAGAGGATAGGCGTGCTACAAAGTCTATCTTTCAAGTGCTGAAATGCGGATTCTTGTGCGTCACCCAACGATAGGTGACACCCTTCTGAGTCAGTGAAGTGAGAGGTTGCGCAATATTTGAGAAATCCTTGATAAACCTTCTGTAATACCCTGCCAAACCCAAGAATTGGCGGATTTCTGTTGGTGTACGGGGTGCAGGTCAGTTCTTGATCGAGTCAACCTTGGATGGATCAACATGAATCCCATCCTTGTTTACCACATGGCCTAGAAAATGGACTTCGCGAAGCCAGAAATCACATTTCGAAAATTTGGCATACAACTGCTCTGTTCGAAGAAGTTCTAAGATAAGTCTCAGATGTTGCTCGTGTTCCTCCTGACTCTTAGAATAGATCAGGATGTCATCGATGAATACAATGACAAACTTATCCAGGTACGGCTTGCACACTCTGTTCATGAGATCCATGAAGACTGCAGGGGCATTCGTTAATCCAAAAGGCATAACCAGAAACTCGTAATGCCCATACCGAGTCCTGAATGTTGTTTTAGAGACATCCTCTTCTCGGACTCTTAGTTGATGGTAGCCTGACCTTAGGTCAATCTTGGAATAGAAGCTCGACCCTTGCAACTGATCGAACAAGTCATCAATGCGTGGGAGAGGATAACGATTCTTCACGGTCACCTTGTTGAGTTTGCGGTAGTCAATACACATTCTGAAGGTACCGTCTTTCTTCTTTACGAATAACACTGGAGCTCCCCAAGGCAAAGAGCTAGGACGTATGAAACCCTTTTCCAAGAGTTCTTGCAGTTGCGTAGACAGTTCTTCAAGTTCTGATGGAGCTAGACGATAAGGTGCTCGAGCTATGGGTGCTGCTCCAGGAGCTAGCTCGATTTGAAATTCAACTTGACGATGAGGCGGAAGACCAGGTAATTCCTCAGGAAACACCTCAGGAAAACCACGCACAATAGGAATGTCTTCTATCTTCTTTTCTTCCGAGGATGCATCAGAAACGAGGGATAGAATAGCAGTGTGGCCCTTTCGCAATCACTTCTGGGCCTTAAGGAAAGAGATGATGCCCACAACAGCACCAGTCTTGTGGCCACGAATCACAAGGGTTCTTTACCAGAACGAGGGATGCGAACAATCTTCTCCTTGCAAAGAATTTCCGCTTGCTGATGAGATAACCAATCCATCCCAATAACGACGTCGAAACTACCCAGAATAATAGGAATAAGATCGATAGAGAAGGTTTGACCAGCTAAGACGAGGTTACAGCCCTTAACTATGTGTGCGGCTTCAAGGCTTTTACCGTTTGCTAGTTCTACCGTGTGTTTGGTGTTCAGAAGTATTGGAGTGCGCTTAAGCATTTGGCTAACTTTTAAGGACACATAACTAGTATCGGCACCTGAATCAAATAAAACAGTAACAAAGAAGTCGTCCAGAAGAAACTTACCCATCACAATGTTGGGATCGTTCCTTGCATCACCCTGCCCAATCACAAAGGCACGACCTCGGGCGCTATTGCCGTTATTGTTACCCCCGTTGTTGCCTCCATTGTTGTTCCCGTTTCCTTGGTTGTTGTTGTTCTGATTCTGGTTCAGCTTGGGGCAGATTCTCTTAAAGTGGCCTTCAGCGCCACACTGAAAGCATCCTTTATTGCCCTGCTGTTGCTGCTGCTGGTGGTTCTGTGGAGCTTGTTGTTGTTGTTGGCGATTCTGATTCGCAGGACGTGGGCTCCTGCAATCCTTAGCTTCATGACCCAGCTTGTTACATCTCTGACAACAACCGTTGTTGCATGGCCCGCTGTGGTGCAAATTACATCGATTGCACTTAGGGTGATTTCCCTTGTATCCACCCTGACCTTGATTCCCAGAAGACTGCTGACTGGGGCTCCTGTACTCATCTGTCTTTCGCTGCTGGGACTGAGACTGAACTAAAGTAGAACCCTTGCCCGAATTTCCATCCCACTTGCGCTTGTTATCACTGGGGGCATTAGTAGTAGTAGCGTTGATACGCTTGGGGATCTTGTTCTGTTCAACTGCCTGATCAGTGAGACGATGTGCCAACAGGATGATTTGCTGATGGTACCCAGGTTAGCTGAAGTCACGTGACTCTGAATCTCTGGTACAAGACCCTTGAGGTACAGCTCAATACGCTTGATAGGAGGATCCACCATAGTAGGGCACAAGATAGCTAGTTCGTTCGACCTCTTTGTGTATGCCTCGATCTCAGACCCCGTCATCTTCAAATTGAAAAATTCCACCTCTAGCTTGTGGATGTCGTCACGACTACAGTACTCTTCCTTGATCAGTTATTTGAAATCGTTCCATGGGGCGGCATTGGCAACCGCCAGCCCTAGCAGTTGAACCTATGCTTTCCACCAGGTCAACGCAGCACCTTCGAGCGTTCCAGTAGCAAATTTCACCCTACGATCTTCCGGGCATTCACACATCTCAAAAACAGACTCAAGCTTCTCGAACCAGTGAAGAAGACCTACAGCTCCTTCTGTGCCGCTGAAAGTACTTGGTCGGCAATCCATGAATGTCTTGAACGTACATGCGGGAGGCTGAGCATGTTGACCTGTGGCGCGAGAATAAAAGACAAGGTTAAGCACAAGAGTGGGTTCGCGAAGGTAGGATCTACACATCCTAGGATGGGTCGAAATAGCAGGTTATACCTCCTACTGGAGCTGCTGCGAGTGCCTCGGCAACTCGTTCATTGATCAAAGCCGTCAACTGGGCTTGAGTTAGGTTAATACGTCCTCCGCGTCCGTTCATGATCTTCACAACGAAGCAACATAAGTGAGAAAAGTGTCGCAAAAGTGCGTAAGTGTGGGACGACGGTAGAGAGTAAGCACACAAGGTTCAAATAGCAATTACCACGTTAATTAATGCACAGTGTGAACTATCTAACCGACAATATAACATAAATCATACCACCTATTGTGTCGAGTCTTGCACGTGGAGCGAAGCGTCGTTGTGGATCGTTGAGCACTGTACAGGTTATAGTCTGGTTTTATCAAAAACTTTTCCCTTTTTTAAAACCAAGTTCACTATAACCAATGGCTCTGATACCAATCTGTCACACCCCCAAAATCCACAATGCGGAGTATCACCGCTTGGAGGCGTGACATGACCAGGATCGAGCCACCAATCATATTGAACAACGTAATTAAGTAAAAAAAACCAACCAAAACATAAGTTCATAGTTCATAAGGATTAAATGTTTAGCACGGGACATAACAACCCATATTCCACAACAACCTCCTCCTCGTGCAAGCTCCATAAGCATCTAGCGACCTGTAAGGCATGTAACAACGAGTCAACAACAAAGTTGAGTGAGTTCACGATTGGTTGTATGGCTTTAAGTTGTTTCCGAAAACATAGTTTTTGTTTAGTTGGCTTTCTTGCCGTGGGGGTTACCCCATAGTTGAAAATATGATTAACCAGTTTCTCTTTTCCCAAACCATATTTAGTGGGGGCTTCCCCATGTGAACCACTAGACCGTACCATATCAACTAGTAACAAAAATAAGTTGTGCCCTACATCAGTGTCTATCATCACTGACAGTTTGCCATAGTCCATTAGTACAAGCCCGTCTGACTGGCATGGTGTGAGGTTTGTTAAACCTAATAGCGCTATTAACTAATGACCCGCTCGCCATTGGCCTCGGCGATTAAGTCGATATACAATCAGGGACTTAATGATAGAGTTTTGTCTAGTAAGTTTTTTAGGTTGTTGTTCTACCCAAGGAGGACGAACGTACGTATTCTACCCAAGGAGAATACGCAGGATTAATATTAGCATCCTACCCATGGAGGATGGCAGTACATATCCTACCCAAGGAGGATATGTAGGTACCGTTTTAATTCTTTAACCCATTCCCAACCACCGGGAATCCCATGCCTTAGAAAGTGTGTGAAATCACCTTGGTTTGCTCGGTTAGATTAGTTACTCTAATAATCAGAAATCAATCACGTCCTAGTAAGGTACAGATAACAATCAGTTTCTCAAGCATAACACATATCCTACGTACGGTTTATCTACTCATTACTTCTATCACGTACCACACAATTCTAATGTCAAGGTATTTTGTTATATTATTTTACCCTACAATAATATAACTATCTCACAGAATAAACAAGTATCCACTCAAGTGTTCTAATATAAAATATGTATTCTAACTATATATTTATCCATTTTACTTGTAAAAATCAACCTCCGATACTTTGTATTTTTGTAACAAAACTCATGGCGAAGTTTATTTTAAAAGACAAAGTTAAAACATATTTGTAAACACTTGTTTAGAAGAATAATTTCTAAGTGTTGGAATTTTTAGAAAATTTCGCCAGAGTTTCCTTTGTAAATGGGGGTGTCCATGCTTATTAGCATATCATTTTCTTTTCGGAAAAATATTCAATCAATCAACAACAAGTTACTAAACAACATTACACTAGTCAAGTGCAAAAACAATGCACTTTACATACAACATGAACTTGGTTTTTCATAAAAACGCGTAGTAACTTGGTGAGGTGTTTAGTGGGTTTAGTTACCCTCCAAAGTGTGTTTACTTTTGTTAAAATCTCATTCTCGGGATTTTTAGATGTTTACAACTTGTAAACTCATTTTGCAAAAATGTGTATTTATTGGATCTTCTTGTTCTAAAAATATTTCTACGCTTATTTTGTTACTAAAATAGTGTAGGTTTAACAAAAGTCATAACCTTTCAAAAATCATCCTCTACTCTTGGTTTATTAGGAAAACCATTTGTAAACCTCGGATCCATACGATCGTCAACTCACTTTGTCCACTTGTTTTTCAAGAAATCATTTTGTTACCAAGTTTATGTTGAAATATGGAGGTGATTCCTTTATGTAAATCACTAATCACCTCCTAACTTGTTAACTTAAGTTTTTAAATCTTACTTTAACAAGTTCAACCATGATGTTCAACATCATATTACTAGTAATCATCAAGCAAGCATCAAGTAATCAACTACATAACAAAACAACTTTATTTTAGCATTATTTCATCTTATGTAAAGTTTATGTTCAAGTTTTAAGTTCATGATCTTTAGTGTTCTTGTAAGAATCAACTTAATATTATCTTTAACCACTAAAAATAAGAAGTAACAAGAGTGAAAAAGGATCTTACAACTAGCTTAAAGCTAGGGAAGAAACAAGCTTGGAAATGTAGAGGATAAAAGCAAACGAAGGTGGTCCTTCAAGTTCCAAGTGTTCCACACCTTCTATTCCACCTTTGTGCACCTTAGGATGGCGTTGGATTATATGAGTGAAAAACCGAAAATGATGAGGGGTGTAAGGGTATGTTCGGCCGAAGCTTTGAGTGGGAGAGGGAGAAGAGTGTTGTGAAGAAATGAAGGTGGAAGTGATGATAATTGTAAGCTCTAAACTCTTATAACCAAAGGATATTATGTCCCAAGAAGTACACACAAGATCATTATCAAATCCCAAAGCAAGATTGTGAAGACTTTTAGAGATCTAGGAAAGATTACATAGATCTTGATGAGTGGGGCCCCTATGGGCCGTGAACTTGCATATGGGGGGGGGGGGGTTTAATGTAAATTTTTATGGTAAGAGGTAATTAGTAGGGTGGTAAGATACAATATCTAATGTTTAGTGTTACATGTATTATGTAGTGTGTTATAGGGCTCGGGGACCATAACCAGCTTAGAAAAATAAAAACAAAGCTTCTTGTAATATTTTAGTGTCCCAGGTAATGTCCGGTTGTTCGGTTAGATATCGGTTCGTTAAAGTGCTAAGTTATTCCATTTAGTGTCCTATATATATCTTTTTGTAACATTTTTAATTCCCAACACTTGGGAAAGCATACAGGATTATTTAGTCAACTTTCTGCACAAGACTAGTATGTTTACAAGCACATGTAGGTATGACACAGTAATCAGAAAGCAGTTAAGTAATTCAGCACGGTCATCAAGCGCTTTTAATTAATCATTAATAAATTGTACAGATACATGGAATTATGAGGGTTGTCACAACACGGGCCGTGTGGAGCCCTATGCTGACAAATGCAATTAATGAAGGAATAGAAAAGGATGGCCACGGGGGCATGTCCGCTGGACACGGGGCCGTGGCCAGGCTTCTGTTCAGGCTATAAGTAAGGTTGTTTGGCTCACTTCAAATGCATCCCTTGGCAAACCAATACTCTCCCACTTTTCCACCACTCCACCACCACTACACCACCAACACCCACCACCATCATCCACCTTTAGAATGTGTAGTAGTCTCAGGATCCAAGATTAATCGTAATAGTTCTTGTCAACCAAAGGCCATGTTTGGCTAAGTCTCTTACATCACTTGGTGAAGACAAGTCTTTTATGTATTACTTTTGAGTTTTTAATCTTTCGGCACTTTTTATTTGGTTTTGTATTAATGACTTTAATAACTAGTTTCTTTTGTTGAAGGTGAATTTTCTTTATCATTTGTCCGTGGTGTGTTGGCATTACTTTACTGTCTATATAAAGTAAAAGATTTACACCATTCATATCTCTACTATCTATATAGAGGTATGTTGGCTACCTGGTCGAGGGTTAAGGGAATGGTTTAGTAAGGTTCTTGTCTTGTTCAGTGTATAGGTCCTGCAAGGACCTGGGTCAAGCTTACTAGGACCTCCTTCAATACCCACTGGTATTGGATGGTGGGGTGCGAATGGCTTGGTCCCCTCATATGTAAACTACTATTAATACATTAAACCGGCTACTTGGGATTGTATCCCTGCTGACTCAAACCACTTAGCTGAGGGTAACGTCACCTTCAAAAGAAGGGCCTACCACTTTTCACATTAATAACTTAATTAATTATCTTTCAATATTCCGACCCTTTGGGATTGTATCCTTGCTGACTCAAACCACTGGGTTGAGGGTAACGTCACCTTCAAAAGAGGGGCCGACTACTATAACTAAGATAATCTCTTAAAAACTCCGAAAGTGCAAAAATCATCAAAGGATACTTAAAAGGCGAGTCGTATCCAAGTGATTCATCTTATCTATCTGTTTTTATTTTATTTTCATTTCCGCATTTTTAGTTTTTATTTTCATGTTTAAAGCCTTTTCTCCCAAAAAAATTAGATTGATTAGACGTTGAGAATAAACCGGTACTAAAAGATCTTATGTCCTTGGACGACCTCGGTATCTTACCAACGCTATACTACGCTTACGATGGGTGCACTTACCCAAGTGTGTGTTTAGTGTTAGTAGAATATCGTGTTTTATAAATTTAAAACTTGACCAATGTGTAAAATGGGCTTAAAATATCAATAAAAATATATTACGCTTTACACGCACCAAGTTTTTGGCGCCGTTGCCGGGGACACAAGGATTTTAAGAAAACCTAAAATCGACGGCCTAATCATTTTTCAAAAACCTTTTTAAAACTTCGCGCACATTTTTACATTTTTAGAAATTTTTTTGCATTACAGTAGTCTGAACACGGGGTCGTGCTCACTGAACACGCCCTCGTGCTGCATAAAAATAAAAAAATACCCAGATACAGAGTCTGAACATGGTCGTGCTCACTGAACACGCCCCCGTGCTAAACCAAACTAGTTGCATTTTTTAAAAAACGCCCAGATACAGGATCTGACCACGGGCCGTGCTCACTGAACACGTGGCCGTGGTGAGCCTCTGTTTCTGTTTTTATTTTTGTTTTCTGGTCCCGAGACTCTTTTATGGTCTGCTGAGTGATTCTTATGGATCAATACTCAGGAGGTTACAACTACCATTATGAAGAGGATGATTATGAAGAAGAATATTGTACCATTTGTGGTAATCCTCAGTCGATGCAATATTGTGACCTCTTCGAACCATCCACTTTGTACACATACCATGAGGAGCCCAGGTACGAGCCAACGACTTCATACACACACTATGAAGAGCCAAGGTATGAACCTTCTCCCTCATACTCATATCTTGAAGAACCAAGGTATGAGCCCTCATACTCATATCTTGGAGAACCAAAGTATGAATCATCTCCTTCATATACTTACTATGAGGAACAATGGTGCGAACCACCTACCTCGTATGGGTATTATGAAGAACCAAGGTACGACCCTTATCCATCATATACTTACAATGAGGAACAATGGTGTGAACCATCTACCTCATATGAGTATTATGAGGAGCCAAGGATCGAACTTCCGATCTCAAGCTATGGGGATACTTCTTCCGCTCACGTTGATGAACCACCAACTATCCTCCCCATAGCCGAAAAATAATAGAACACCTCAAAACTATCGAACGCTACATAAAAGAATCCCGCGCAAGGGAAGACGAATCCCGCGCAAGGGAAGAGGTAATTTGTACTAAAGAGGTGATAGTAGAAGAGGTATAAATGGAAGAACAAGTAAGTGAAAAACCGACGCATGAACCAAACCACGAAAAAGGTAAGTGCGACAACGTTAATCTTCAAAAAGAGTCTAATTTTCAAGAAATTAATCTCTTAACACCTTCTTTCGAAAACCATTGTTTGGTACCTACTCATGCTAAGTTTTTAAAAGAGTTAAACACTAACACTAAAATTGACGAAACGGTAAGCATTAAGTTAACAAATGATCAAACTACGCTGATAAAAGATGATCCATTTGAGCTTAACATTACAGCGGTTCCATGTTTTTTTTCAAAACTCCTTTATTAGTAATATTACAATTGATAAAGATCTTTGTGTTAATATAATGCCAAACTACATTTTCAAAAAATTAAGTATTGGTGATTTTTCTCCACTTCAAATACCCATTTTTCTTTCTAATCGGAAAATAATATAATCTATGGGAGTAGTTGAAGATGTGTTAGTCCAAACAAATCAAACGATAGTCCCAACCGACTTCGTCATCCTTGATGACGCCCCACTTGTGTTGGGGCAACCTTTTGTGAAAACCCACAAAGCTTTGATTAATCGGAAGCAAAACAACTTACCCATTCAATTAGGGGCCTTCAAAAAATGTGTCAATCTTGAACAATCAATGAAATATCCAATCGGCAATGACGACCCCCTAATTGAAGATGAAGATGAACCACCAGATACGGAAGAAGAAATCGACCACTTTGCCGAAAAATAGGTCGCCATTGAACAAACCTTTTTGGTTCTTGACCAAAATGAGCAACCAAATAAGGAGTCTCCTAATGACCCACCACTTGAGCTCAAAGAACTCACAAAAGGTTTGGAATATGCTTTTCCCGACAAGGATGGTAAGCTACCTGTAATTATTTCTTCGAAATTAACTTATGTAGAAAAAGAAAAATTAATCACATTTTTGAAAAAACACAAAAATGCGATCGCTTGGAAGCTTGTAGATATTAAAGGAATAAGTCCTTCCATGTGCATGCACAAAATTTTAATGAATGATGACTATAAATCGGTAATACAACCACAATGTAGAGTAAATCCAAACGTCCAAGAAGTGGTCAAAAATGAAGTCATCAAACTACTTGACGCCGGACTTATCTACCCAATTTCTGATAGTCCTTGGGTAAGTCCCGTCCAAGTAGTTCCTAAGAAAGGAGGTATAACGGTGGTCACTAAGGAAAAAAATGAATTAATACCAACAAGGACCGTCACCGGATGGAGAGTGTGTATAGATTATCGTCGATTAAATGAGGCAACAAGGAAAGATCATTTTCCCCTACCTTGTATTGATCAAATTTTAGAAAGATTATCTGGTCACAAAATTTATTGTTTTTTTAGATGGGTTTTCAGGTTACTTTCAAATACTGATAGCTCCCGAAGACCAAGAAAAGACAACATTCACATGTCCCTACGGAACTTTTGCTTATCGACGCATGCCTTTTGGTCTATGTAATGCCTCCGAAACTTTTCAACGATGCATGGCGGCCATCTTCCAGGATATGATAGAAAAGACTATGTAAGTCTTCATGGACGACTTTTATATCTTTGGAGATTCATACGACCAATGCCTCGATAACCTTGAACGAATGCTATCCCGATGTGAGGAAACTAACCTCGCCCTTAGTTGGGGAAAATGCCATTTCATGGTAAATGAGGGAATAGTACTCAGTCATAAAAAGCGAAGGAATGGAGGTTGATTGGGCTAAAATAGACACCATTTCCCGATTACCACCCCCATCCTCCGTTAGAGCCATCAGAAGTTTCCTAGGGCATGCTGGATTTTATAAACGATTTATCAAAGACTGTTCTAAAATCTCAAGACATTTGACAAAATTACTTGAAAAAGATGCACCATTCATCTTTGACAAGGATTGCAACCAAGAATTTCTAACACTAAGAGAAATGCTAGTCAATGCACCAATCATGATAGCGCCTGATTGGAAATTACCTTTTGAAATCATGTGTGATTCAAGTGACTTTGCAGTTGTAGTTGTCTTGGGACAAAGAAAAGATAAGCATTTTCACCCAATATACTACACTAGTAAAACACTTAGCGATGCACAAGAAAATCACACAACAAATGAAAAATAGTTACTAGCTGTAGTGTTTGCTTTTGATAAATTTCGTTCTTATCTTGTTCTTTCTAAAACGATAGTGTATACAGACCATGCATTCATTATCTCTTTAAGAAACAGGATGCCAAACCATGTTTAATCTGATGGATTCTACTCCGCCAAGAATTCGACATTGAAATAAAAGACAAAAGGGGAGCAGAAAACAACGTTGTAGATCATATATCCCGCTTGGAAGATCCAGCTTTTAGGCAACTAGGGACGAGCTTATCAATGAAAAATTCCCAACGGAGTCCTTAGAAATGGTGGAATACCGGGAAGAGCCATGGTACGCCGACTACGCCAACTACCTAGCTAGTGGAATAGTCACAAAAGGATGGTCGCATCATCAAAGAAAAAAGTTCTTTGCCGATGCAAAGCATTATTTTTGGGAAGATCCTTATCTTTTCAAAATGTGTGCCGACCAACTTATCCGACGATGCGTACATGGTAGTGAAGCAAGAAAAATTCTCCGCCATTGTCATGAAGGTCCATATGGAGGATATTATGGTGCCGCTACTACCACACGAAAGGTATTTGATTCGGGATTCTATTGGCCAACCATACAAAGACGCGCAACGTCTTATCAAGACATGTGATGCATGCTAACGATCAGATAATATTTCTTCCAAAAACGAAATGCCACAAAATGGCATTCTTGTTTGTGAAATTTTTGATGTGTGGGGACTAGACTTTATGGGACCTTTCCCACCGTCAAAAGGAAACAAATATATACTTATGGCAGTGGATTACTTGTCAAAATGGGCTGAAGTCGAAGCTCTTCCAACAAATTATGGGAGAGTTATGGTAATATTCCTGAAACGGTTATTTTCTCGTTTTGGAACTCCAAAAGCATTAATAAGTGATAGGGTACCCATTTTTGTAACCACCAACTTGAAAAATTTTTAACAAGATATGGGGTCTATCACTGGATCTCAACCGCATATCGCCCTCAAACAAATGGACAAGCTGAAGTGACTAATAGAGGTTTAAAGAGAATACTTGAGAAAACCGTAGGGTTAAATAAAAAGGAATGGGCCGACAAATTAGACGACGCTTTATGGGCTTTTCGAACCGCATATAAAACGACCATAGGTACCACCCCATATAAGCTTGTCTATGGAAAAAGTTGCCATTTGCCAGTAGAAATAGCACACAAAGCCTATTGGGCATTAAAAAACGTAAACTTAGACATAGAAACTACTGGTAAAAATCGATTTTGTCAATTAAATGAATTAGACGAATTAAGGAATCACGCATACTCTAACTCCGAAATTTATAAGGAAAGAATGAAAAATTTGCATGATAAACATATTAAACCTAATGAATTTCGGGTAGGAGATTAAGTTCTATTGTTTAATTCACGACTTTGATTATTTCCCGGTAAATTAAAGTCTAAGTGGTCGGGACCTTTTTCTATCACCCATATTTTTGCACACGGTGCAATTGAAATTAAATCTCGGAATGGAATTCCATTCAAAGTCAACGGACAACGGCTAAAGCTTTATCAAGGATTCATTGAGGATGAAGAGGAAGAGATCTCGCTACAAGCGGTCGAGGAATGAACAAGGGTTTGTGCAGCAACATCATATCTTGTAGGTAATGGACGTCGGGAAAGCTTTAGAAAATAGGTAAGATTTCTAAAACCAAGTTTCGGGAAACAGGTCACTCACACGTGCACTATAAAAAAAGAGTTTTTACCTGCCCACGGGGCCGTGCCCGCTGGACACGGGGCCATGGTCGGCTACTGTCGGGGATAAAACCCCCTTTTGTCTTCTCATTATCATTTCACCATGACCCGTTTCCCCTGAAAACTATCTGGTTTATCCGAAAATCTCTGTAGATTTTTACGCCTTTTCTCAATCCAACGTCAACAAGGTATGATTCTATCATCTTTTGTAGTTAGTTTAACAATTTGCATGTAGATTAACATCAAAAATTTGGGGAAAATCTAGGGTTCATGAACCGAACGAAACCCCAAATTTTTGCTTAAATATGTTAGTATTAGTGTAGTTGCATGTTATAGGAAGTAAATCAACTGAAGTTGTTTGTGGACTTGCCCAATTTCGAACAAAAACCTCAAACCCTTGTTTTTGAACCGAAAAAGACGAAATTGAAGGGGTAAACGATTTGATTTCGGAAAAACGGCACTTGGGGTTTCATTTTCGGGGAAAACCGCCCCTACTCAAACAAAAATTTTAAAGTTTTCGAAACCGGGTCGAAAAACTCAATTTTTGGGAAATAGAACCCTGACCACGGGGTCGTGGTCAGCGAACACGGGGGGCGTGGCCATCAGAAATCACTTGAACACGGGGCGTGGCAAGTGGCCACGGGGCTGTATCCAGCCTGCTGTTTTTAGTTTTCTTCAAAAATTTATCGTTTCATGCTAATTGTTTTGTGTTTGCTTTCGCAGAGATGGCTAGCAAATTCACAAAGTTCAAGACAAATGAGTGGGACTACCAAGCCCGGTATGATGTTCTCACAACAAGGCCCGAGGAAATTCCAAGACAAGGGTGCCTCGAAACCTTAGAAGCTGTGGGGAGCTAGATCGTTTCAACACCTTGGTCACGGGTCCACTAAGGGTGGCCCTCAGCACTAGACTCCATGTGGTTCATGAGTATAGTACGGAGTTCTACAGCACTTTCACGTTCAAATCTAAAGTAGAGCCATTCGACGGAGAGGGAGTTCAGATCCGATGTGCGGGAGAGATGCTTTCAATCTCTATTGCACAATTTGGAGTGCAAATCGGTCTGTTCTCCGAAGAAGAGTCCGGCGAAGAAGAAAACACAGGTGGTCTCCCTGAGATCTCAATTAACATGCGTCAGATGGCATGGGCTCAAATCGGGGATGGAGCATATGATCCAAGTGTAACCAAGAGCTCCCAGTTGGGGACCCTCTCTACCGCTACATTCATAGGGTCCTTAGCAACTCTCTCAATCAAAGGCGTGATAGCACCGGTGTTGTCAACTTGCATGATCTGACGGTCTTGTATTGCATCCACAACCGTGTTTCTCTTGATGTCCCACACCTGCTCCTCTGAAACATGCATCTGAATCAGTTGGCCTCCTCCCCGACACCTATCTTCTTTGGGGGATGGATCTACCGCCTTTTCAAGACCTATGTTCAACGCATGCCGAAATCATTCCGTAAGGGTCCGTGGTCGGGAAAGGTAGATCTCATTCAATGCCGTTCGATGTGGTTCATCCATGAGACGGGTGACGGGACAGCCCGCCTCTAAACTACTCACGGGCATGTTTGGAACCCAGAGGAAGCCCTCGTTCTTCATGCCAACCCAAACCAAACCGTCCTCCTCCTCAATTTCATGGCTAGCCGGGTCCCTCCTCCTCTCATGTGGGTGGTTTTCCTAACTTTCAAAGTTTGCATGATCTTTTGCAGGAAAACCTCTTATGCACCCGCAACACCTACAACATGGCCAGCAACACCTAAACTCGGATCGGAGCAATGGAGCGCAACATCTCCGAAATGCAAGATGACATCACCTACATCCGGGACCACATGGTGTATCAAGGAGGAGACGATGAAGACGAGGACATGGACTGATGCGAAGGCATTGGAGGTAGTATGACATTGGATGCAGCTTCTCTCAGGTTAACCCTTTTATCCCAAGAACAATTGGCTGGCCTGTGTTCCAAAGTTTGAACAATTTACTTTCCTTAACACTTTTACTTTCTGCATTTTATTTTTTGTTTGTGCGTTATGTTGGATAATTAACTTTGGTAAGTTTAGGTTGTTTGTTATGTATTGTGTGGTGTGGTATTTAAGCAAAACAGGTACCCAGGAAGCTTGGATGCACTAAGTATTAGTGCTACATAAGCCCGGAAACCCGAACCAAAAGCCAAAACCTATTTCCATCAAATGCAGACTGTCACCACGGGGTCGCGCTAATAACATTCAAACCTGTGTGACTCGTTTATTGTTCAACTCGTTTTCGCATTAACAAACCTCCAAAGGGTAAGTTAACAATCATCAGATTCGGTCGTTACCCACCTAACCCACACATAACCATGGGTCCGGTCTGATAACGGGATTTGTCGGATCCTATGGTACCATAACCTAATACTGGTCGGTTTGGCCGAAATTAATGAATATCATTTGTTATGTAATTACAACCAACAAGCTCGTTCACATTATCGAAATCGTTATTAGTTTGATATAAACCATCTTACTCGTTGTGAAACCATCGTTAAAACATCGAAATCGTTTTGATACATATGAATCACCCCAAAACAATTGAAAACAGTAAAATAGGGGAACTATGTACTCACCTTCGGGTGCGTATTTAAATGTTAACACAATCCCTCAATTGTTTATCCGCCCTAAATTAAATAAGAATGATTCTTAATAATTGAAACCACACTTTTGACATGCAAAATATTACTTAAGTCAATCCTGTTTTAATAAATATGAAACTGGGCTGTTTTCGGACATTTAAATAAAATGGTTAACTTATTCCAAAAATTCCCGAATTTTTACAAAACGTCCTACACGAACCAAATATTATTGCGTAAAAATATCGGGGTCTAGTTCATTACCAATATTTTATAAAAATACATTTTCCCAACTGCAATCAGATTTGTTACATTCTGACCGCAGTCTACGGAATAATTCACTAAAAATTAATCGTAAGTCCGTTTAACGTAATTCCAGTTGGAGGATCACGGAGACAACAGTGAAGATCTACAGTATAAGTTTCATGATCTAATCCTACACAGAATCCAGGTTATGACTGAAAACAGGACGCACATTTTCAGCAGAAAAATTTCAGCTTAAGCTGCTGTTACGAAAAGACACTTTAAAAATAGTAAACGGAGTCCAAAATTATGATTCCGGTGTCATTAGATCCGTATTTTATAACAAAACATTATAGACTTAAGAAAATCAAGTTTTTGTTAATTACGATGCAGTTACAGCCAGTTAAAGGTGGCTGGAAAAGCAGATCAGCATGCTGTTTTCAGTCTTTTATCATCATAAAGTGCGTTCAATTGATTCCGTTAACATGTTTAGCGATCACAACAATACTTACAGCAGATTATTACTTATTTACATCAGATTTATCAAGCAATATCATATTTCATTCATCATTTTAATACTATTTTAACCATACTTCATCTTTAGTTAGTTACACTTCAAGACTTGTTTATGTTCATTAGGCTTTCTATCTTTTTGATCTTTAAACATCATTAACCACATAAAAACATGAACAAGATGAAGATCTAAGGAACTTACTACTAGCACAAGGCTAGGGGAGTTCGAGTGTAGAAAAGTGGTGGATAAAAGAAAACGAGAGCGGTCCTTCGACTTCCGAACGCACCAAGCTTCGTTGTATGTCTCCTTGCACCCTTGTATGGTAAGAGAATGGATGGAACAAGGTCGAATGATGGTGGTAGGTTGGTGGTTGATGGCTGCCGATTTGGGGAAGGAGGGAGGAGATGGAGTGTAGTGTTGAGTGTGGAATGATGGAGTTATGGTATGGTGGTATTTATAGACCTTCCATATAGCATATTCCTGGCATATTCCTGGCATATTCCTGGCATATTCCTGGCATATTCATGCCATATTCCTGGCATATTCCTGGCATATTCCTGGCATATTCCTGGCATATTCCTAGGTTTGCTGCGTTGTCTGTGTTTTGCAGTATAAGCACTGTGTCGGTAGGAACACACGGTACGCGCTTAAACTTGAAAAATAAAGTTTTTAAGCATTTTAATCTATTTTTCAACACGAACCTGATTAAAATAAAATTTTAATCATAACAGAATATTTGTGGGATTAAATATTATCCGGGCGGCCACCAACGTTCGTTTCACAGTTTTGTCGTAATTAGTTCTTTAGTTCAAATAAACATGTTTTCGCCATACCGAATCCTTCGAAACTTATTTCTAAGTTATGTAACGGATATTTAGGGTATGTTTGGCTTACGTCATAGTTCCGGAGTGTACCTCGCGTTAAACTGATTGCGTTTAAGCACCAGTTTGCGTATAACCTTCCAGAAAGTGATTTAAAGCTTGAAGTCGAAATCGAATCAAATTGTAAAATCATTAAACACAAGAACACATATAATAACACCAAAGCATATTGTTTTATTGATAACCAACATTGTTTTTCATTATACGGTACTTACAGAACACAGTTGTCACATTTAAAGCCTTTTCTCCAAAAAAAAAATTAGATTGATTAGACGTTGAGGATAAACCGGTACTAAAAGCTCTTGTGTCCTTGGACGACCTCGGTATCTTACCAACGCTATACTATGCTCATGATGGGTGCACCTGCCCAAGTGTGTGTTTAGTGTTAGTAGAATATCGTGTTTTATAAATTTAAATCTTGACTAATGTGTAAAAGGGGCTTAAAATATCAATAAAAATATATTACGCTTTACACGCACCAATGAGCTGAACGAGTTTGAAGATTGGAGCACCGAAGTTATCCTAAAAAGGGAAACAAAGGTGTGTGAGTTTACGGAGTTTAATGACAGAATGTATTCTGAATTTTTATAAGTATGAAAATGTATCTTGTCTAGACACTCATTTAAACACTATGATTTGTTGTGTTTTTCATGGGCACTAAGTCACCGATTAGAAGTCCGAATTGAGGAATCTAACCCGAGATAATATCCACTTTAACATAAAACATTCAACCATGAATTTAGGTTGACATTATGGTTTGGTTATGGGAGTATTGTGTGTGTGTGTCTCTCTCTCTCTCTCTCTCTCTATATATATATATATATATATATATATATATATATATATATATATATAGCGTGTGAGGTTCATTGAGGGACACTAAAAATGGGGAACAGTGGGGAACCGACTCAAACGAACTCCGATTGGACTCATTCCAGTGGCGTTGGTACCGGCTCGTTGAACCCTAACTAGGATCTCTTAACCCTAAACCCTAAATCATAACCTCTAAACCCTAAACATATTAGGGTTTGACTTTTAAGGTTTAGCTTTAGGGTTTAGTTTCAGGGTTTAGGGTTTAGCTTTAGGGTTTAGCCTTTAGGTTTAGCCTTTAGGGTTTAGCTTTTAGGGGTTATAGTTTAGATTTTACGGTTTAGCTTAGGTTTTAGCCTTATTTTTTAGCTGTAGGGTTTAGAGTTCAGGAGTTAGGATTGAGGGTTTAGGGTTAAGAGATCTTAGTTATGGTTCGACGAGCCGGTTCCAACGCCGATGGAATGAGTCCAATCGGAGTTCGTTTGAGTCGGTTCCCCGCTGTTCCCCATTTTTTTAGTGTTCCCCAATGAACCTTCCCCTATATATATACATATATATATATATATATATATTCATAAGTGAGTATAGTCAAGCATTGTCATGTAATAGAGGTAGGGTAATCTACTAACCTCACGGATGTTCACCTTTGCACAAAATCACCACAAGGATGTTTCAGATGGTCATGAATACAATATAAAGAACATAAACTGACTCATCTAATTTACCAAATAACCAAGTGAGTTTAACTAGATGAATGCTTCCAACATGGTTATGGATGGAGACTTGGTGTAGTTTGTTTACTTTGTTTTGCTTAGAAGTTATTTGGTGACTTAGGAAGTATGAAATAGAGGCTTATGAACCTTAAGATTTCTGGATTTGAACTTTAACACAACCAATCCAACATGGAAGTTTGTTGGTGGCTTGGTTTGGTTTGCAATAGTCCAAGAAACCAAGCATAGATAAGCAAGTTAAAAAGTTTTGAAGATAAACAAGAAAAATCCCAACTTTGGACCTCAAAATGGTGATGTACCATCTTTGTTTACCTTGATAAACATGTGGTAAAACTCCTAGAGGTTATCCACGGAAGGAGAAGCAAAAAAAAATAAGAAGATAAGAAGAAGGAGGTGAGTTAAAAACTCATTTTTGCACTTAGAACTTTCTGCCTAAAAGTTGCAAGAATCTTGAAGATTGAGAGAGTTTGGGAGAGATTTAAGAGTGTGTAAAGTGAAATGGAGTGTTAGGGATGTTGTATTTATAAGGGAAAATCCGGGTTTGGTTAAATTGAATGTAAAAACGAGTTGGAAGTTGGTAGTTGGGGGCTGTAAAAGTGTCTCTCCCGCGTGTCACGGAGGGGAACAAGGGTTCCTCCGCATGGCGTAGAAAGGTGAAGTCAACATGTCAAAACTGTCTTCTCCGGCGCATCGTGGGAGGGAGCACTCTTTCCTCCGCGAGGTGCAGGAGGGGGCAGTTTCAGCATTTTGCAATTTGGTCCATGAAGTTGATTCGATGGTTTGTTTAGCCCGAAAACTCAAAGTTAAGCACATTTTGGGGTATTTTAGGGTGTATACAAGCATGTGAATGATATTAACATGTATGAATATTATTTCAAAGAAAGTTATAATCTTGATGCAAGGCTCGGTTTAAATAAGTCGTGTATTGTGTATACATGATTAAACAAGTATGATATAATATGTGATTTCCATTACGATCAAGTCTTGGATTTAAAAATGATTGAAATTGTATACGAATTACAAGTTAAACGAGATACAAAGAACATAAGAAATGTTACATAAATATTTTCTTAACAAAACCAATAAAAGTTGGTGTATTTTGATATTAAAAACATGTGCACTTTTGCTTATATCACCCACAAAGCATCATCCAACTTAGTGGACCAATCCTTGCGATCGGGTCGCATGGTTTTTGTAAAATCTCTTTAATTTACCTATTGGATACCTCAACTTGCCCACTTGTTTGTGGGTGTAACACCTCGTAAAATCGTGTCCAATAATGTATTGACACGTGTCCCTAATCCTAATTATGTCAAAAATTGGCTAAGAGTGACTATTTTCGTCAAAAATGAAAACTATGTCTACGGAGGGACTAAAAGTCTCAACATGCTAAAACTATGCCTCTGAGTGACCTTACACGGTGTCCGTATTCTCAAATAAGCCACGTGTTAGACGAGAGGAGTCGTTTGCGTAATTGTTTGAAAGTTTGTGCGACGAAGGATTAAAAGCGTCAACATGTTAATTCTTACCTTTGAATGACCTTTTAACGAACTGGGAACTTCATGATGTTCAGTCATACTCTCGGGAATGCCTAATATTGGCCATTTGAGGTTTTATGCCATTAAGTGACAATACGCGCAAGTTTGCAAGTTAAAGGGGTTAAAAGCGTCAACATGTTAATTCTTACCTCTGAGTGACCTTTTAACGAACCAGGAACACTTGATGCTCTATCATACCCCGGGTATACCTAATATCTTGTATTTTATTGATAAGAATGCAAAAATATCAATCGTCGCGTAATTTCGGTCACTTTCGTGTTCGTTATAGCATTCGTCGTAATTAAGCGAAAAACGCAACCGTACAACCGAATGAACTGACATCCACGACATTTTTGGGCATAATTCAAGTTACAATGCCTTAACATCCTTATAGAGCCTAACAATTAGGTTAACGGGTGTTAAAAGTGACAAAACGCGACGAAGCAAGTCAAGGGGCCTGAATTGACAATGTTTGAAAGTTGTTGTATCTGGGCAGGGCGTAGGCTACGCCCTAGACCGTAGGCTAGAGTTCCAAGGCTGCCAGCTCATGTTTTTTTGGCATGGTGGCCACTCCAAGCATCATAAAACCTCCAAATCAATTCTATGGGCTTGTAGGATGTTTTGTAAATGTTTAGGGACACTTGTAATCATCTCCAAGACCCTCTAAACACCTAGAATCATCATATTCAACCTCAAAAACTATAAATAGGTGATCTTGTTTCTTTGAAAACGTGCACCATTTCTCATAAATCCTTCTACACTCATATGTGGAAGTTCCTGAGCAATTGGGGGCATCCCTTTGAGTTCTATTAAGTCCCTAGGACCACTTGTAAGTGTTCCTTTCATGGCTTGTTCATTTATTAGGCTTTTAAAGCCAAAAGTCAAACGTTTTCGATAAACGCTTTGACTTTCGGTTTAGACCTTAATGGTCGAGCCATTATTCGCAACGAACATGGCTACGTGATCGTAATTACGTAGGTGTTAGTCCCTCAAAAGGGCACCTCCTGGCATATTCCTGGCATATTCATGGCATATTCCTGGCATATTCCTGGCATATTCCTAGGTTTGCTGCGTTGTCTGTGTTTTGCAGTATAAGCACTGTGTCGCGTAGGAACACACGGTACGCGCTTAAACTTGAAAAATAACGTTTTTAAGCGTTTTAATTTATTTTTCAACACGAACCTGATTAAAATAAAATTTTAATCATAACAGAATATTTGTGGGATTAAATATTATCCGGGCGGCCACCAACGTTCGTTTCGCAGTTTTGTCGTAATTAGTTGTTTAGTTCAAATAAACATGTTTTCGCCATACCGAATCCTTCGAAACTTATTTCTAAGTTATGTAACGGATATTTAGGGTATGTTTGGCTTACGTCACAGTTCCGGAGTGTACGTCGCGTTAAACTGATTGCGTTTAAGCACCAGTTTGCGTATAACCTTCCAGAAAGTGATTTAAAGCTTGAAGTCGAAATCGAATCAAATTGTAAAATCATTAAACACAAGAACACATATAATAACACCAAAGCATATTGTTTTATTGATAACCAACATTGTTTTTCATTATACGGTGCTTACAGAACACAGTTGTCACAGTCTCCCCTACTTTAGGAAATTTCGTCCCGAAATTTTTTTTAGAGGAAACTTGTGAAAGCTTGAAACATGAAGTCGAAAAGATAAAACAACACCGGTTAGGGTTCCGAACTTCTAGTAACTTTAAATAACATTATGCTTGCAAGGCAAGAGGGACACATATATACAGGTATATGAAGCGTCATTGGTGCGTCCACCGTACCTTCATTACATTGTTCACATTTCGTTATTGTTGTCACTATTGGTTCTTACACATGATAAATCTTACTGTGGTTTCCGTGCACTGAATTTTTATAATTATGTACGCGTCCATAATTACGTAATTCCTTGCATAGTCCACATAGTGCATTTAATAATGTGTAGGGAAAAACCAAATGAATGAACCTGTGATGAGTGTGACTGGGCCACCAGAGGGTCCTTTCAGCTGCACCATCACATGCCACTCTTAACCAGATTCTGAATCAATCTTTAACTAAACCACTCAAGGGTCTATTTTCGAATCATGGAATGGTACTATATAATCCAAGGGTCTTAACTACCACGTAGAAACCCATTAAGGATTTAAGATAGTATCTTTTGAATATCCTATTATGAATCCCTCATATGAGGATATGGAAGATTCTAAGAGGATTTGGATAACGAAAATCGGATCTCATAATAAAAGAGAACACCTAAACACATAATCGCATTAATCGTTTAACTTGACCTTTGATTTGTTATCTTTGGACACGGGTATTTAAAGCATTCTAGGAATCTAATCAGGGCTCCGATTTGAAATTCCATGGGCTTGCGTCCCAAATCTGCATAACTCTTTTGACGGCTTCTAGCGGTCACAAGATTATCGCGGATTTTCTTGATTTTGTCTGTTGTTTCCAGAATGAGCTCAGGCCCAGTAAGCTGAGCTTCACCGTTCTCATTCCAACAGACAGGTGAACAACGTTTTCGACCGTGGAGAGCTTCGAATGGTGCCATCTTAATGCTAGTATGATAACTATTATGGTATGAGAACTCGATCAATGGCAGATGAGAATCCCAATTACCACCAAAGTCTATCACGCATGCTCTAAGCATATCCTTCAAAGTTTGAATCGTCCTCTCGGATTGACCATTTGTTTGGGGATGATAAGTAGTGCTTAGATTTAGTTGGGTTCCCAAAGCAGATTGCATGGTCTTCCAAAAATGAGATGAAAATCGAGCATCACAATTGGAAATGATATCTAAAGGAACACCATGTCGTGATACAATCTCGTCTACATAGATCTTGGCAAGCTTCTCAGCAGAGAAATCCTCACGGATTGGTAAGAAGTGAGCTGATTTTGTCAAACGATCAACTACAACCCAAATAGCATCGTGACCTTTAGACGTACACGGTAATTTGGTGATGAAATCCATTGCAATGTTCTCCCATTTCGAAACCGGTATCTCTGGTTGTACAAGCAAACCAGAAGGTCGTTGATGTTCCGCCTTGACTTTGAGATAAGTTAGGCATTTCGATACATACAAGGCAACATCTTTCTTCATACCAGGCCATCAATACTGGGTACGGAGATCCTTGTACATTTTATCAGCACCAGGATGGATAGAATATCGAGACTTGTGAGATTCGTCCATTACTAAGGTGCGAAGATCGTCCAGATTCGGAATCCACAAACGATTCTCAAAATAGAGTAAACCATCGTCTTTCCTTTCGAGTTTAAGCTCAAGTTGAAGAGGTAGCTCATACTTCAATAAGTCTTTGATCACACAAGATCGTTGAGTTTGAAGGACGCGAGATCGAATATCAGATAGAGTTTGAACAAAATGAAGCTTGACTCGTTCCTTTCAATTAAGCGCATCGGCTACGACATTCGCCTTACCAGGGTGGTAGCGGATCTCGCAATCATAATCGTTTAAGAGTTCAACCCAACGTCGTTGCCTCATGTTCAGTTCCTTCTGATTGAGAATATGCTGGAGACTCTTGTGGTCTGTGAAAACCACACACTTTGTTCCATAGAGGTAGTGTATCTAGATTTTAAGCGCAAAAACCACAGCTCCTAACTCAAGATCATGAGTCGTATAGTTCCTCTCGTGAATTTTTAATTGTCTAGACGCATAAGCTATGACTTTACCACATTGCATAAGAACGCAACCAAGTCCTAGATTCGACGCGTCACAATAGACAACAAAATCATCGTTTCCCTCAGGCAGAGATAAAACAGGAGCATCACAGAGCTTTCGTTTCAGCGTTTGGAATGCTTCTTCTTGCTTAGGTCCCCACTCAAAAGGCTTATTCTTCTGAGTCAAAGCAGTGAGTGGAACCGCGATCTTCGAGAAGTTAGAAATAAACTGTCGATAATAACCAGCTAGTCCAAGAAAAGAACGAACTTCTGTAGGTGTCGTTGGTGTATTCCAATCCTTAATCGCAGCAATCTTGGATGGGTCTACATGGATACCCTGCTCATTGATAATATGACCCAAGAACTGAACTTCTTTAAGCCAAAATTCACACTTGGAGAATTTAGCAAAAAGTTGTTCCTTCTTTAGGAGTTCCAACGTCAAACGAAGGTGTTGTTCGTGCTCTGCTTGAGACTTTGAATAAATGAGAATATCGTCGATGAACACAATGATGAACTTATCTAAATAAGGTTTACAAACCCTATTCATTAAGTCCATGAAGATAGCTGGGGCATTCGTCAAACCAAAAGGCATGACAGTGAACTCGTAATGCCCATATCTTGTACGGAAAGCAGTTTTGGGAATATCTTCTTCGAAAATATGAAGTTGATGATACCCAAAACGCAAGACGATCTTGGAAAAGCATGAAGCACCTTGCAGCTGATCGAAGAGGTCATCAATTCTAGGTAGGGGATATCGATTCTTGATGGTAAGCTTATTAAGCTCACGATAATCGATACACATTCGAAAAGATCCATCTTTCTTTTTCACAAAGAGGAAAGGAGCTCCCCAAGGCGAAAAGCTCGGACGGATGAATCCTTTATCAGACAACTCTTGAAGCTGTTTCGATAACTCTTGCATTTCCGACGGTGCAAGACGATAAGGCGCCTTCGCAACCAGGTTGGCATTGGGTACAAGGTCAATATGAAACTCGACTTGACGAACTGGAGGCAAACCAGGCAGTTCATCGGGAAACACCTCTGGATAATCCCGAACAATCGGAATATCCTGAATACTCTTGCTCTCGCCTTTCTCCTCGGTGGTATGTGCCAGGAAAGCGACATATCCTTTTCGCAAATAACTTTGAGCCTTCGTACACGACATAAGCTTCAAACCACCTGATGGCTTCTCTCCACGAACTTCCAGAATATCGCTAGACGGAAGAGGAATACGAACAATCTTATCGAAACAAGCCACCTCAGCATGATGTTTGGTTAGCCAATCCATTCCCACGATAATATCAAAACTCCCAAGTTGCATCGGCGTGAGGTCGATGGGAAAAAATATGGTTATCAAGGTTTAACTGACAATCACGAATAACAGAATCGAGCACAAGGGGTTTACCAGTAGCAACTTCGACAATTAAGGGTTTCCTTAGTTTAGTTCTAGGTATCGCAAGCAAAGGCTCAAAAGATAACGGAACAAAACTTCTATCGGCACCAGAATAAAAAAGGATGGATGCAGGTCGATTGTTAACAAGAAACGTACCATTGACGACGAGGTTGTCAGCTCGCGCCTCGTTTGCATTCAGATTGAATACTCGTCCACGAGCGGGATTCGCATTCGCATTGACGTTGACATTCACGTTCGGATTTGCATTCGTATTTGCCAACCTCGGACAGTTGTTGCGGAAATGACCATACTCTCCACAATTGAAGCACGAACCCGGTGGGAATCTAACAGCATTCCCCTGTACTGGAGCTTGATTTTGAACAGTCTGATTCTGACCAAAATGACAGACGTTGGCCAGATGCCCAAGCTTACCACATGTTGTGCATTGCCTACAAGCTTGTTGTGCAACGTGATGACCGTTGCAGCGAGCACAATGGGGTGCGGTACCAGCATATGCTTTCTTTGCAGGAGGTTGAGCTGGTGGGTTCTGAGGGTTCTGAGCAGTTTGTGCAGTTACTGCAAAGTTCTGAGCACCCTTTCGCTTTCTCGACTTCTTCGAGGACTCACCCTTCTTACCCTTACCCTTTTCCTTGTCTTTAACAAAATCAGTTGAATTCTTCTTATCACCTTTGCAGGTAAGTTTACGCTTCCTGACTTGCGACTCAGTCAGGGTAGCAGCTAACTCGATCGCTTGGCGAACAGTAGTAGGATTAACACCGGTCACAATATCCTGAAAGGAATCGGGTAAGCCATCGATATACCTCTCTATCGCTTTCTCCAATGGGGTAACCATAGTAGGGCACAAAAGACTGAGCTCCTCAAATCGATCCGTGCACGCACGGTGTTCTCCCCCATCTTGTTTTAGATCGTCCAACTCTCGTTCCAAAGCTCGAATTTCGTGACGGGGACAAAACTCTCTCATCATGAGAGCTCGAAGCTCTTCCCATGTTTGTGCCAACGCCACTTCGGCACCCCTATCGCGCATCACTCCGTTCCACCAAGTAAGAGCACGCTTCTCGAACACACTTGATGCAAATTCAACCTTACCCCATTCGGACATTGCACATGTCTGAATGTGTTCTCGATACTTTCGAACCATTGAAGGAGTGTAGTCGCTCCTTGTGTCCCAGAAAACTTTAGCGGCTTTGCAGAGTTGAAACTCTTGAAATTGCATTGTGCATTGTTATTGTTGTTGTACAGCTCGTGGATTTGGGTCACCACGCCTAGAAGCACCGCAGCCATTTGCTGAGTGAGAAGGGTTGCGATTTCTTCAGCAGTAAAAGATTGTGCATCACGTCGAGGAGGCATCGTCTAACGAGTGAGGTCGACAATTAGGAAAAACAAGAGAGGTTTTGAAAATATCAACGAAATATAAGGAAGGCGATCATTTGTTCGTTACCTCGAACAAACAAACAACACGCTGTGACTAATCAAAGTAATGAATCGAAATAATGTATCGCGAAGACATGCTCGCCTATAAGTGAACACTCACCCCAAGAGTTCCCAGGTAAGAGTGACTGGTCCGATTATGTGGATTTGTACGAACACTTTAGCCTTAGACAGAAAACTCAGGGTACAGGCATTCACTCTTCCAGTTTGCACGTGTTCACATTATTTAGACCCAAACTTTGACAAGATTTTGAAAACTCAGAAGGCACTAAGCCAAAAATGAATCAAAATGGGAGGGTTCAAAACCTAGTAATCAATCATCCAAGAACGGACGATTAATTTTTGAAGCAGATTCGGATTTCGTTTTTTTTTTAATCCTAAACGCAAATCAACTTGCGTTGGGGTCCTAGAAAGTTATAGTCTAGGTCGAAATTTTACTAATAACCTAATTCTCTATAACCATTGGCTCTGATACCAACTCTTCTGTCACACCCCGACCACGTAAAACGACAAATCGTGGCGGAAACGCCGGGGAGTGTTGTAACAGAATATTGTTTCAAACCATGGATACGAAGAGTTTCATTTCATTAAATATTAAACATTGTCTTAAGTTAAACAAACAAGTCAAACACAGTCTATTTTCGTTATTAATTTACTAAGGCCTCGTCCGGTCCTAAGTGAGCAAGCTTCCTATTCGCAATCAACACTAAGCAACTTCACCTGAAACATATGTAAAAACAAAGTCAGCAAAGAAATGCTGGCGAGTACATAGGTTTTGTGAGAGTGTCTGATTCATGGCCCGTTTATACGTTGGAATAAATTGTGCAACCTTGTTAATTGTCATTAGAAAACCTTGTTTTATAAAATGTTTGTATCGTAAAATGAATAACCGAATCAAAATAGTTTGGTTATAATTTATAAACCTCGAAGCCATGAATCTTTACCCAAAACATTTGTTTTTCGTAAATCATTTTCGTAATAAAATTCGTATAGTTTATATCGTTTCGAAAACCTCGTTTGTGTGACATCGCTTCCAATTGTTTACCCAGATCGTTTAATTCGTTAAACATCTCTTTAGTCTTTTAAATCATTCTCGTTTTAGATTGTGAAACTAGTTTTGGTCGTCTCGCTAATAACATTCAAACCTGTGTGACTCGTTTATTGTTCAATTCGTTTTCGCATTAACAAACCTCCAAAGGGTAAGTTAACAATCATCAGATTCGGTCGTTACCCACCTAACCCACACATAACCATGGGTCCGGTCTGATAACGGGATTTGTCGGATCCTATGGTACCATAACCTAATACTGGTCAGTTTGGCCGAAATTAATGAATATCATTTGTTATGTAATTACAACCAACAAGCTCGTTCACATTATCGAAATCGTTATTAGTTTGATATAAACCATCTTACTCGTTGTGAAACCATCGTTAAAACATCGAAATCGTTTTGATACATATGAATCACCCCAAAACAATTGAAAACAGTAAAATAGGGGAACTATGTACTCACCTTCGGGTGCGTATTTAAATGTTAACACAATCCCTCAATTGTTTATCCACCCTAGATTA
Source organism: Helianthus annuus (assembly GCF_002127325.2). NCBI lineage: Eukaryota > Viridiplantae > Streptophyta > Magnoliopsida > Asterales > Asteraceae > Helianthus > Helianthus annuus. Next base: position 24,567,200 of record NC_035445.2, read on the forward strand.
AATAAGAATGATTCTTAATAATCGAAACCACACTTTTGACATGCAAAATATTACTTAAGTCAATCCTGTTTTAATAAATATGAAACTGGGCTGTTTTCGGATATTTAAATAAAATGGTTAACTTATTCCAAAAATTCCCGAATTTTTACAGAACGTCCTACACGAACCAAATATTATTGTGTAAAAATATCGGGGTCTAGTTCATTACCAATATTTTATAAAAATACATTTTCCCGACTGCAATCAGATTTGTTACATTCTGACCGCAGTCTACGGAATAATTCACTAAAAATTAATCGTAAGTCCGTTTAACGTAATTCTAGTTGAAGGATCACGGCGACAACAGTGACGATCTACAGTATAAGTTTCATGATCTAATCCTACACAGAATCCAGGTTATGACTGAAAACAGGACGTACATTTTCAGCAGAAAAATTTCAGCTTAAGCTGCTGTTACGAAAAGACACTTTAAAAATAGTAAACGGAGTCCAAAATTATGATTCCGGTGTCATTAGATCCGTATTTTATAACAAAACATTATAGACTTAAGAAAATCAAGTTTTTGTTAAGTTACGATGCAGTTACAGCCAGTTAAAGGTGGCTGGAAAAGCATATCAGCATGCTGTTTTCAGTCTTTTATCATCATAAAGTGCGTTCAATTGATTCCGTTAACATGTTTAGCGATCACAACAATACTTACAGCAGATTATTACTTATTTACATCAGATTTATCAAGCAATATCATATTTCATTCATCATTTTAATACTATTTTAACCATACTTCATCTTTAGTTAGTTACACTTCAAGACTTGTTTATGTTCATTAGGCTTTCTATCTTTTTGATCTTTAAACATCATTAACCACATAAAAACATGAACAAGATGAAGATCTAAGGAACTTACTACTAGCACAAGGCTAGGGGAGTTCGAGTGTAGAAAAGTGGTGGATAAAAGAAAACGAGAGCGGTCCTTCGACTTCCGAACGCACCAAGCTTCGTTGTGTGTCTCCTTGCACCCTTGTATGGTAAGAGAATGGATGGAACAAGGTCGAATGATGGTGGTAGGGTGGTGGTTGATGGCTGCCGATTTGGAGAAGGAGGGAGGAGATGGAGTGTAGTGTTGAGTGTGGAATGATGGAGTTATGGTATGGTGGTATTTATAGACCTTCCATATAGCATATTCCTAGCATATTCCTGGCATATTCCTGGCATATTCCTGGCATATTCCTGGCATATTCATGCCATATTCCTGGCATATTCCTGGCATATTCCTAGGTTTGCTGCGTTGTCTGTGTTTTGCAGTATAAGCACTGTGTCGCGTAGGAACACACGGTACGCGCTTAAACTTGAAAAATAACGTTTTTAAGCGTTTTAATCTATTTTTCAACACGAACCTGATTAAAATAAAATTTTAATCATAACAGAATATTTGTGGGATTAAATATTATCCGGGCGGCCACCAACGTTCGTTTCACAGTTTTGTCGTAATTAGTTCTTTAGTTCAAATAAACATGTTTTCGCCATACCGAATCCTTCGAAACTTATTTCTAAGTTATGTAACGGATATTTAGGGTATGTTTGGCTTACGTCATAGTTCCGGGGTGTACCTCGCGTTAAACTGATTGCGTTTAAGCACCAGTTTGCGTATAACCTTCTAGAAAGTGATTTAAAGCTTGAAGTCGAAATCGAATCAAATTGTAAAATCATTAAACACAAGAACACATATAATAACACCAAAGCATATTGTTTTATTGATAACCAACATTGTTTTTCATTATACGGTACTTACAGAACACAGATGTCACATTTAAAGCCTTTTCTCCAAAAAAAATTAGATTGATTAGACGTTGAGGATAAACCGGTACTAAAAGCTCTTGTGTCCTTGGACGACCTCGGAATCTTACCAACGCTATACTATGCTCATGATGGGTGCACCTGCCCAAGTGTGTGTTTAGTGTTAGTAGAATATCCTTGGACGACCTCGGAATCTTACCAACGCTAGACGTCGGTTCCCCGCTGTTCCCCATTTTTTTAGTGTTCCCCAATGAACCTTCCCCTATATATATATATATATATATATATTCATAAGTGAGTATAGTCAAGCATTGTCATGTAATAGAGGTAGGGTAATCTACTAACCTTACGGATGTTCACCTTTGCACAAACTCACCACAAGGATGTTTCAGATGGTCATGAATACAATATAAAGAACATAAACTGACTCATCTAATTTACCAAATAACCAAGTGAGTTTAACTAGATGAATGCTTCCAACATGGTTATGGATGGAGACTTGGTGTAGTTTGTTTACTTTGTTTTGCTTAGAAGTTATTTGGTGACTTAGGAAGTATGAAATAGAGGCTTATGAACCTTAAGATTTCTGGATTTGAACTTTAACACAACCAATCCAACATGGAAGTTTGTTGGTGGCTTGGTTTGGTTTGCAATAGTCCAAGAAACCAAGCATAGATAAGCAAGTTAAAAAGTTTTGAAGATAAACAAGAAAAATCCCAACTTTAGACCTCAAAATGGTGATGTACCATCTTTGTTTACCTTGATAAACATGTGGTAAAACTCCTAGAGGTTATCCACGGAAGGAGAAGCAAGAAAATAAGAAGAAAAGAAGAAGGAAGTGAGTTAAAAACTCATTTTTGCACTTAGAACTTTCTGCCTAAAAGTTGCAAGAATCTTGAAGATTGAGAGAGTTTGGGAGAGATTTAAGAGTGTGTAAAGTGAAATGGAGTGTTAGGGATGTTGTATTTATAAGGGAAAATCCGGGTTTGGTTAAATTGAATGTAAAAACGAGTTGGAAGTTGGTAGTTGGGGGCTGTAAAAGTGTCTCTCCCGCGTGTCACGGAGGGGAACAAGGGTTCCTCCGCATGGCGTAGAAAGGTGAAGTCAACATGTCAAAACTGTCTTCTCCTGCGCATCGTGGGAGGGAGCACTCTTTCCTCCGCGAGGTGCAGGAGGGGGCAGTTTCAGCATTTTGCAATTTGGTCCATGAAGTTGATTCGATGGTTTGTTTAGCCCGAAAACTCAAAGTTAAGCACATTTTGGGGTATTTTAGGGTGTATACAAGCATGTGAATGATATTAACATGTATGAATATTATTTCAAAGAAAGTTATAATCTTGATGCAAGGCTCGGTTTTAAATAAGTCGTGTATTGTGTATACATGATTAAACAAGTATGATATAATATGTGATTTCCATTACGATCAAGTCTTGGATTTAAAAATGATTGAAATTGTATACGAATTACAAGTTAAACGAGATACAAAGAACATAATAAATGTTACGTTAAATATTTTCTTAACAAAACCAATAAAAGTTGGTGTATTTTGATATTAAAAACATGTGCACTTTTGCTTATATCACCCACAAAGCATCATCCAACTTAGTGGACCAATCCTTGCGATCGGGTCGCATGGTTTTTGTAAAATCTCTTTAATTTACCTATTGGATACCTCAACTTGCCCACTTGTTTGTGGGTGTAACACCTCGTAAAATCGTGTCCAATAATGTATTGACACGTGTCCCTAATCCTAATTATGTCAAAAATTGGCTAAGAGTGACTATTTTCGTCAAAAATGAAAACTATGTCTACGGAGGGACTAAAAGTCTCAACATGCTAAAACTATGCATCTGAGTGACCTTACACGGTGTCCGTATTCTCAAATGAGCCACGTGTTAGACGAGAGGAGTCGTTTGCGTAATTGTTTGAAAGTTTGTGCGACGAAGGATTAAAAGCGTCAACATGTTAATTCTTACCTTTGAATGACCTTTTAACGAACCGGGAACTTCATGATGTTCAATCATACTCTCGGGAATGCCTAATATTGGCCATTTGAGGTTTTATGCCATTAAGTGACAATACGCGCAAGTTTGCAAGTTAAAGGGGTTAAAAGCGTCAACATGTTAATTCTTACCTCTGAGTGACCTTTTAACGAACCAGGAACACTTGATGCTCTGTCATACCCCGGGTATACCTAATATCTTGTATTTTATTGATAAGAATGCAAAAATATCAATCGTCGCGTAATTTCGGTCACTTTCGTGTTCGGTATAGCATTCGTCGTAATTAAGCGAAAAACGCAACCGTACAACCGAATGAACTGACATCCATGACATTTTTGGGCATAATTCAAGTTACAATGCCTTAACATCCTTATAGAGCCTAACAATTAGGTTAACGGGTGTTAAAAGTGACAAAACGCGACGAAACAAGTCAAGGGGCCTGAATTGACAATGTTTGAAAGTTGTTGTATCTGGGCAGGGCGTAGGCTACGCCCTAGACCGTAGGCTACAGTTCCAAGGCTGCCAGCTCATGTTTTTTTGGCTTGGTGGCCACTCCAAGCATCATAAAACCTCCAAATCATTCTATGGGCTTGTAGGATGTTTTGTAAATGTTTAGGGACACTTGTAATCATCTCCAAGACCCTCTAAACACCTAGAATCATCATATTCAACCTCAAAAACTATAAATAGGTGATCTTGTTTCTTTGAAAACGTGCACCATTTCTCATAAATCCTTCTACGTGATCGTAATTAGGTAGGTGTTAGTCCCTCAAAAGGGCACCTCCTAAGAATCACGTTTGCTTGGTCAATTGACGAGTCAACATATTAATGTTTTAAAAAGTCAACGGGTCAGATTTTGAAATAATTACGATCTGAGTTTAAAGGTGTTCTAAAATACGTTTTAACACATAAACAACTTGGTAATAATTATTAGAACATGTGTAAACATGTTCGGCTCGTTAATTCCAGTTTTAAGGTCGGTTCGCAACCGAAAGTCGCGAAGTTTGACTTCTGCTTTGACTTTCGATTATGAACCGATATAGACTAGTATGCTACTGATTTAAGGTTCTGTTATGATCATAATATGACGTAGCATAACCCTCTGAGGTTATATTACACGATCGTAATAGTAATCTAAGTTTTATGCAAGTTTTCGTAAATATGCCATACTTTGACTATTTTGCCCTTTTTATTAAAAATAAGGTTTTAATCATTAGTGAACTTCCAAATGACTTAAGTACTTATATGTTAACATGTTTAACATATTTTGATGTTACAAATCTGATCGTGAACCAAGTTTTCATATAATATCGTAAATTACGCTTAAAAGTGCCCGAAATGCCCTTTCGGCGCATAGAACGGTTTTAAATGTAATTTCTTTTACCAAACGTACTACCCACTGATGTAATATCATAATTAGGATATTTTGGGATATCAAATCAGATTATGAACTGAGTTTACGTACGAGTTCTTGTATTATGTCTTTAAATGACGATAATGCCTTTTTGGTGTTAAAAATGGTTTTAATCATGGTTTTCATACAAAACCTTTTTACCTACTGATGTGTTATACTAAATAGCATATCTTGGTCATATAACCTGGTCATAACATAATTTTTCATAAAACATCGCAAATATCGTCATTTAACGACTTTAACATCTTTACGGCACGTAGTATGGTTTTAAACCATATTTACCAACCAAGACTTGTTACCTACTGATTTTATAACTCTTTTAAAATGTTTTTGCAGTAGGTACTTGTTATAAACTCAGAATCCCAAATTTGCTTTTAAAACTATGTGTGAAATGACCAAAATGCCCCTAAGGTGCATAGTTTGGTCTTTAACTATAGAACACACATATGTTTGATATCCTATTGATTTATATCATAAATAATAAATTTTCACAGAATGTTTATGGTCGTAACATCAGATTATATGCAAGTTCCTTTTATACGTCGGTAAATGACCAATACGCGCTTATAACGCATAGTTTGATTTTAAAACCTTAACGGGCATACAAGTTGATATCCTACTGATATTATAACTTGTTTAAAGTGTATTGGCATATGGAACTTGTCCATGACTCATCAGGTTACCCGATATCGCTTATACACGTACGGTTAGACTTATGTAACTAGTTTACCGAAACGGGTTTAACCTTATCATTTTGATCTCAAAATCCAGAATGTACTTTGTTTACCCATATTATACAAGTCCTAGTACTTGTTGGGTTTAAACCACATTCTATTCAGTATATGCTTAATCTAGCGAACCTATTCTTAAGTATCAGGTCATGTCTAAAGGAACTACCTTTGGCTCGTATACATTCTAACAAATAATAAGTCTGCTCATTCCAGACTATAGTACCCCCCAGATAACCGGACTTGGGTCAATAATACTTAGACTTGCTGCTTTTTGCCAAATATAGTCTTATTGATTGGAAGCTAGAAAAAGGTAAATACTCTTGACTTATTTTAGTGTAAAACTTGGGATGGCAAATATGCCATGTGGAGCGGGTATTACATAAGTAAGTCGTCTATGATTGCGCAAAAATGTAAGAATCTGGTTTATTCAGTTTTACTTGCTAATTAAAATGATTGGGGGTTAATGATACCGTGTCCGGACGTCCCAAGGTTATTCAAGTATATAAATCTGGTAACAAGAATAAATCCCAAGAATTATTTAAAAGATCACCTCCGGGTTTTCTATATGAATAAAACTCTTTTCGAAAAACTGTTTTTCCAAAGAGCAAGTTAATTGTATTTACCAGCTTTGGCTAACCTATTTTCAAAAGATTGAAACTGCAAGTATCGAACCTTATTATAGGCTGGGAATACGAGTAGGCTAGAATGAAGGATAAGGAATTTGCAATTCCTAATGCTTAAGGCCTATGATGTCTAAAGCTCTGTTTATTTAGATCCTGCCTGTGGGCTTGTATCGAACGCTTATAATACTTTTGTATACATTCAATCTTTGTTGAATTTTATATTCTCACTCTAATACTTCCGCTGCATATTATTACATTGTGATAACTGTTCTCCAACCGTCACGATTGTACCCATCCGGGCACATCAGGAATCGGAGTGTGACAGGTTGGTATCAGAGCTATATTTTGAGTGAATTAGACACTAGCCTTTTGTGTCTAATCTCAAATATCACAAATGCAGATTCTTTAAAAACTCCGAGTCTAGACCTGAATATAAGACTACTCTTATTTATATATAGTAGTTATTGATTTTATACCGCCAAGATGTCACGGACAAGACGAAGAATCTATAATGGGTCGCGGACTCGAGAATCTCTACCATTGAGTAGCTTGAAGTTCCATATGGTGAAGTACATTGTTTTGGAGACGATGGCTCCGATACGAGGATGTTAGACCTCGACACCTGATGATATATCTTTTGATATTCTTGTGATATCCTAATATCATTTACCTGAAGTCTATCATATTTGATAGACATTCCGGTGATATCTCACCAGCTGAGTGAGCAGCAGCAACTATGGATAACCGTTTGATGGCAAGGATATCTGTGCACTTTTGCATCAAATTCTATTCTTTGATTAAAAAATTCTCTCATTTTAGGGAATAAGCAGAAAAAGGAATCACTTTTTCTGATTCATGCTTAAAGAATATAATCTCGAGTCTTGGAAATCGATTATTCAAACCCGTTTGGTATATTATATTATATAAGTTCGGCAACTCTAGCCAGCAAATTTCTCTAACTGGAGTACGACAATGATTTTTGTTTCATTGATTTTTTTAGCAACTACGAATGCCAAACTTAGTTTGATAGAAGCGCCCTATGATAATTGGCAGTATCTTAGTGCGTCCCATAGATTGCTTTCATGCCTGGCCAGTATGAAGGTTTAATGCATGGAACCACTAAGATCTCCCAACGGTCATCTTGAACTGATATCGGCTAATAGTAAGCATCTAATATATTTTGGCGATATTACTGCAATAAGAAAAATCATTGATTTTATGGAGCCCATTTTATGATTTTCCTTCAAATGATATGAAGGTCACATTTATTGGTCCTACCTTATCAAACAGACCTCTTGATTGCGCGCTAGTAAGCATAAACGTTAACAACATTGACTTGAGTCCCCGAACCAATCAAGACCCTCGAGACAAGAAGGAGGGAGTCATCTATTACTGTCCCTGATTTGGAAAATACAGAAAAGTTCCAAACCGACAAAAAATCTCCCGAACGACCTCACGCATCAACACTGACAGAATCCACATTATGACCTCCCCAAAATATTTCCATAAACCCGAGTCTAGATTGGACATCTAAAATTCTTGAACACACACGAATGAAATTGTATGGTCCTTAACCAATTTACGAACCCACTGAGCTTTATCTAGGCCCCTGCCCCTTTGACATTAACAGACAAAAAGGTCACGAGGACTTCTCTGTATCCAGTTCTTCCCTGACCATGTGAAGTTCGCTATGAAATTTTTTCAAAAAAATACCCACCTTACCTCCAACTTCCGTCGTTGCGTCGACCCTCGCCTGAATCCCTTTCCTCTAATCGTTAACTTCGTCTTCATCACAAGGAGCCTTGTTTAAATTGGTAGTCATAGTGGTATTTTGATTAATCTAGTTCTTTGATTTTTTCGACTTCTTCTTTCTAGTTGTCATGTACGAAACTTCAGACCTAATAACTTGATCGAGTTCAATTTCATTGTTGTTTGTCAAATGAACACCAGATGACAAGGAAGTTGGCGCTAATGAGTAACACAATGGTGTTAAGCTTATCGGTAACACCATTATCTTTCTCGGAAACACGACGATGTTGCTTGTATACATAAAATTAAAATATAACTTTACTTAGAATGAGCCATTGAGGTCGTGGTGGAGTGGTTGGGGAAAAACTTGGTGTTCCTTGTAACCCAGGTTCGACTCCCACTCTCCCCGTTATTTTTTGTGGCATCCAGGTGAAGGGCGAATACGGGTGGCGCCGGTTCATCTTGGATGGGAGGCGAGGTTTTACCAATTATTCCAGTGGCGTGCCTTCGGGCCGGTGGAGGTCGGGTTTCCGCGCATCTGGGAGCCAAGGGGCTGGCAGTGGTTCGAGTAGTCGACCTTGGTCACAGCGCCCGGTGTCACAGTGGTTGGCACGTTATTTCTTGCCGTTCAGAAAAAAAAAAAACTTTACTTAAAATGAAATTTTATAAATTAAATTATATATTAAATAAATAATATTATATTCTTTATTATTTCAAGTGTTCATATTGATATGTTCATGATAATAATGAATGAGTCGTTAGTCAAATGGAGGCATTCCAATTAGCCGAAAGTTGAAAATCACGACTAACAGAATGATTGGAGAATGGATGGTGAGAATAAAGGAAACAAAATGCTTTCACTTTATCAAGATCAAGACATTATATTATATCTTATATTATTGATGTATATATTGAATTTAATAGTATATAATTTACTTTTGTATAGGAATTTAGAACACTAACATCTATTTTGATTAAAGTCTCATCGTAATACCATTTTCATAGAAGTTATTTATTTTAAATTTGAGGAGTTGTAAACATATGTGTTCAGTGGCGGATCTTGACCGTTGAACCTGCCAGAGCCGAAAGATACGGACACTAAAATTAGCACTACGGCCGAAAAACTTGCCAGGGCCGAACATAGTATATATACAAAATTTCGATCGAAATGCGGAAAATTAGCACTACGGCCGAAAAACTTACCAGGGCTGTGGCCCTGCCATGGATCCACTAAAATCCGCCCCTGTATGTGTTGGATCTTATCTTCATTCCATGACTTTCTTGAGTCTCAATCAGGACTTTCTTGAGTCTCAATCAGGATGCCCAAAAACCAATGACCATGAAAAAAGATTCATCCAAGACAATTATAACGTTGCTCATTACCTATTTGGTTCGTGAGTATATTACAAGTATCAAGCATACCGTTAAGGGTTAGAGGCGTTGTCACTTTATGGAGAGTGGTAAACTCTCTACTTAGCAAATTATCTCATGCCATGTCAACTCCCTCCTCCAACTCATTTTTGCACTCAAACATAAAGGGTGGTCCTCTCGTGGGGAGTCCATTTATTTTTTTATATTCTACAAACTATACAATAATAATTAAAACATATTTTAAACAAAATAAAAGTATATTAAATAAAAAAAAATTACATTAAATTAAAATAAATAAAATTACAATAAATTAAACTAAATAATATTACTATTTTTCGTCGGAATCCACCAATATGTGTGGGAAATATAGTCCTCCGAGATGCGCCACGAGATCGTGTTTTAGTCTCCAATGCAAATCTTCATCCATGAGCTCGTTTAACACAGTGTCATCGAAAATGAGCTCAGCTGGAGGATCCCGAATATGCATCAGTGTTATCGCGTTTTCGTCGTTTTTTTAGAATCATATCATGTAAAATAATGAACGTATATACGACATACCTAATTTTTTTCACAATCCTAAAACGCAGTTGGTCGATTCGTTATACCCCATTTTGACTTTAAAACACCAAAAACTCGTTCCACGTCTTTCCGTGCCGCCTCGTGTTGCCTCTTAAACTTCTTTTCGTTCGGGATGTGAGGATATGGAAATGTGAAAAGACTAACCGGTTATTAACCGATAGACCGGTTAACAAAAAAAAACCGAGAAATTTAAAAAAAAAAGGCAAAATAACAGGTTAATTAACCGAACCGGTTAAAGTAACTAACCGTGCCAGTTAAAAAAATAACCGGATAAAATAATAACCGGTTAAAACGTTAACAGGCTAAAGTTAAAAAGTCAAGTTAACTGATATAGGCGGTTAACCAAGCCAGTTATTAAAATTAACCGGTTTGTGCACCTCAACTAGTTTTGTGATATGTAGCAAGCTAGGATGTAACGGGTAACTGAGTGAAAAAAAGGGACTCACGTGTATGAAGTGACATTATTAAGGGGGTGTTTTGAAATTTTACAAGGAGAAATATGGTCAGTCACTCAGTTGTGTCACGCTTTTGGGATCATTGCAATAATTGAAGTCATGCTTGTTTTAATGATGAGGAAGTGTGTACAAATAAAAAGCATAGCGACATTTACACTATCACCAACCACCACTTCTCTTATTATAAAAGTATAAAAAGAAACATATCTTTTTATATGTCACGGTGGTTGATTATACGTCGTTCATTAACGTTAAAAAAAAATATCAGTATAATTATAGAGTTGTATAGTATGTTATCAAATTATTAAAATACGTATTATATTTACAGAATTATGTATGTCTTTTTAAGTGGACCCGATTCGTAATAAAATCCGTATACATATCTAAAGGTCCACAAACCGATTTTTTTCTAAACTGGTTTATGGACATGTCACCAAAAGTCAAAACCGGTTATTGTCTAAAATGGTTTTCGGTTCCAAACTAGTTCCGATTTCTTAGCGGATCCAAATGATAAATGATAGGTTTAAACATGTTCCAAACTAGTTTTAACAAAGGGTTACACAATCTGATCTCTAACCTATGGGTTCAGTCAGTTTCAAACCAGTTTCACACAAAACGATTTAATTTCCGGTTTTGGTTAGAGTTATAACCCGGTTTGGTTTCTAAAACCGATTTTTTTTATGCATCTCGATTTCCCCTTAGGCTTTGATCGAACGGTTAAGAGGAAATACCTCTTGTAAAGAGCCCAAGATTCAATCATGGGAATGTGTAATTTAGTATAGTGTTTAAGAAAAAAAAAACTTAACTGACCTTTTCTTCCGCGTGGTTTGTCCGTCCAATCATGCCTGTTCAGACCAAATTTCAAATTTGTACTATTTTCGTCCCTGACAGTCTTGAAATTTGTTAGTTCCATCCAAAAAAAACTAAGTTTAAATCGAATAATTGGACAAACCAAAGGGTCGAAAATGACAGTTAACCCATGCGTTTTTGAACGAAACTGACATGTTTCAATAATGTGAGAGACGGAAATAATACAAATTTAAAATTTGGTCTGAACTGTCATAAGTAGACAAACTACAGTGACGAAAATGACAGTTAACTCAAAAAAAAGTTTAGCTGTTAAAAAAAATAACAATCTATTGTTTTTAAACTAGTGTTATGCGCTGCCCGCGTTGCGGGGCGCTAAACCGAATATTTCTTAGTTTAATAACATGTACGCCTTTATTTCGGTTACTTATACATGCTACTTATAACACGATCTCAAAAAAAGATACATCGAGTCAACCAATTAAACCAAAACACTACCACAGTTTTGCCAAAAAATAACTAAAACGATGGCAAGCATGTAATTTAAAGCTGTGGGCAAAACAATAATTTGTTAGGACCAATTAACGAGTGTTAGGCAGTTGTTTGCCACGAATAAAAACTACATTGAGTCAATCAAGTAAAAGAAACATTGCCATAATTTTGTGCAAAAAAAAAAAACGATGGCAAGATTGCAATTTGAACCGGGGTAAAACCGTAAGTTTTAAATGGAGGCAAAATCATATTTTGAACTGAGGGCAAAACCATAATTTTATTTTGAACTGAGAGGCAAAATCGTCATTTTTAACTGATGGCAAAATCGTAATATTAACTTGCGGGCAAAACGAAAAGTTTATTTTGAACGGGGGCGAAACGGTAATTTTAAACTGGGGATAAAATCATAATTTGGCAGGACCATAGCAGGGGGCAAAAACCATAAATTTATGTTCAACTGGGGGCAAAATTGTAATTTTTAACTGTAGGCAAAATCGTAATTTTAAGCTAGGGGCAAAACCAAAAGTCGCAATTTTAACTATTATATGCTAACTTGAATAAAATAAAATAAAAAAACCCTGTTGGTTGCCGCCATCTTTGGCCAACCAGAAAACAAAACTATTCCCCAACATTGAAAATGTAAATGTAGTAAATAAATAAATAAATAGAGTAAAATGCACGGATAGTCCCTGTGATTTTACAAAATAACACATATAGTCCCCAACTTTTGGAAATTACATCGGTACTCCCTGTGGTTTGACAGTTTGTTACTCGGATAGTCCCTGGAGTGGATGACAGTTAGTTTTCTTCATTAAGTGGACGTGAAATGACAAATTTACCCTTCATCTTCTCCACTGTATAAAAACAAAACAACCCCAACCCCACCCACCCCCCACCTTTCTCTCCATTAGATTTCATTCGATCAGACAAGATGTACGGATCGGAAGCTATGACGTTCAACATTCACAGCGGTTACCTTGAGGCGATCGTGAGGGACCAAAGATCTGGATTGCTAACCGCTGCAGATTACAATAATCTCTATCAGTGTGAAACCCTAGATGACATCAAGATGCATCTCTCTGCTACCGAATATGGTCCTTATCTTCAAAACGGCATCGTTTTATTCGGATTTGTTGTGTTCCATTTCCTGTTGTTTTGATTAATATCGTTTTTGTTGAATTTTGATGTGGCTATAAATTTTACATGTGTTGATGATGATTTGATTGAGTAGATAGATCATTTTTGGAGAGTAATGAAGATCAGATACTGATTGTGTTGAATATTGATGTGGTTATAAATGTTATCCGTACATCCGTGAATGTTTATGACGGTGAGAGAGAAAACCGAATTCGTTTGGTGTTAAGCAGCGGTTTAATCGGAAGTCGTTGGGTGTGTGTGTGGTTGCCGATCAGTATTCTGATAAGGGTCATTTAAAGTATTATGAGGGGACCAGAATGGCAGTGAAGGAGAAAGAGAAAGATGAGATGGTGTTGAAAAAGAAGTTGAAGTTGTTGAAGGGTTGTCGAAGAACTTGAATACTTTTTCAGAGATGGGGTTTTGTTTGGATCAGGATCAGGATGATGATGATGATTCTGTTTAGAGTGAAGACGGTGAGGTGGTTGGTGGTTAATGGTGGGGGGAAACACGGAGAAAAGTAGGGTGGATGGGTGGGTGGGGTTGTTTTGTTTTTATGGAATGGAGATGATGAAGGGTTGATTTGTCATTTCACATTCACTTAACGGAGAAAACTAACCATCATCCACTCTAGGGACTATTCGAGAAACAAACTGTCAAATCACAGGGAGCACCAGTGTAATTTCCAAAAGTTGAGGACTATAGATGTTATTTTGCAAAACCACAGGGACTATCCGAGCATTTTACTCAAATAAATAATTAATTAATAATCTATTGTTTTCAATATATATAAAAATTCATATATGATAAAAGAAGAACTGAATGAACAGTTCTTGTTTTATCTTATTATTATTAATCAATATTACTTTTGCTATTTTGTTCTTTTTGTTATCGGTACAACAAGGTAAAAATTGGTATCAGCCTGGTATAGAAAACGTCAAAAGTCGGTACCGAATTGATATTGAAAATTTTTTAGTTCGGGAATTTCAGAACTGCTACCCAGTACCATTTGCTCATCCTTGATCACGGGTGTCGTAAATTTTCTTCAACTTTTAATGATTTCTTTTTTTAGTTTCAAGGGTAGGGATGAGCTCGGTGCTAACCGATACCAAATCGATACTGGTACCTAAAATACCGGTTACGGTACCGGTATATAAAGGTAAAAATCGGTACCAGGAACGCCAAAAGTCGGTACCAAATTAGTACTTAACATCTTTCGGTTCGGGAAATTCAGTACCGGTACCCAATATCGTTTGCTTATCTTTGACAACGGATTTCATACGAACAACATCATTACCATACAACTTATTTATTGATTCTCTTTCGGTTATCTTTTAGTGTTTTTTCTACATTTTCTTTTTATCTTGTCAACGGTTATGTGCGCAACGCCCTCGTAGTGATTTCAAAACACATGTAAACACAGACTAAATAATAAAAGAAGTTCGCCGCAACACGGCGGCGGTGATAAACCTAGTTATTTTAATAGAAAAGGTAGATGAAGGTATGGGGGAAGTCACGTGAGAAAGAGAAGGTGGGTAATAAATAATGATGGGATTGGTGGAAATGATTGCACCGGCGGAATTTGTCCCCTCACGGTGGTGCACACTTGTCCTCCTCTTCCTGCTCAAACCAGGACCCACCTTATCATAAAATATAATAATATTTATGTACAAATAAAAGATGAATGTTTTTTTTAATACAAGTTATGTTATATACATAAAAAGGTTTTTCAAAAGAAAAGGCAAACCTAATATTAATATTAAGTTTATAATAAATAAGTGGGAACTAGTTCTTATGAGAATATTATGAAGCTAAAAAGAAAGCTTTTAAACATAAAAGCATATGTAAAAATAATATTCTTCTAAAAATAAAATGTTTGTATGTAGACGCAATAACAATTTTAAAGAGTTGACAGGAGCCAATGTGAGGATAGCCCACTTGTTAGAGACATATGTCTATTAAATAAGAAGTTCAATCCCGGAGAAAAGTGAATAATTCAAAATTATTAATGTAATAGAGTAGAAAAACAAACGTTATTAAAAAAGTTGATAGAAAATCTAATCCATAAATATGTAGAAAGAAAATATAGATACATATATTAATTAAATGATCTTAAAAGTATGTAATATCTATTATTAGATAATATGAAATGTATAATAATTTATCTTTGAATTAAAAAAATCATAGAAGAAGGAAAAGAAATGAAAAATGGAACTAGTCACATCGCCACATGTTGAATTTTTTGAACATGTATCGCATATGTATCTTTTAAGCCTAACCGTTGAAACATAGAAAATATAAGTATATAGAATGTACTGACTAATTAAAATAACTAAAACGGCAACTCATTAAGCCTAGGCGTTGAAACATAGAAAATATAAGCATACAGAATGCACTGACTAATTAAAATAACTGAAATGGTAACTCATAAATTATCACGGTTCTTTACAAAGGGCACTTATTGGCAACAGCAAGGCCATTAATGACATTAAATCTAGTTGTATAAGACTATGTATGAAGGGCTCATGCTCTTTGCCACTTCACCAAAAATGGGCGTGAAGTCGTAAACTACCGCACCCATTGGGTGTGATGGATAAAGGCGTGAGCATAACAATGAGCATGAGGCAAAAAGTGTGAGGCCAAGCTTATTTTTTGAGCCTACGTCTTTGAAGCACATCACACATTTTTTATACTTTTTTTTATTCATTTAATTATAACATTATTTTAATTAATGGTGGATAGTGAAATCATTACATACATTAGAAAAAAGTAGCAAATTTTTTATGCCTATGTGGCAGTGACGAGCCACATACTTGATTCAATTTATGGTGAAATCATACACGTGGTCTAACTATAACATGAGCAAATTTTTTATGCCTATGTGGCAGTGACGAGCCACATACTTAGTTCAATTTATGGTGAACTCATACACGTGGTCTTTGTTTTAGATGACGCGGTTACCCATAAATCATCACGTGTGAGACTAGGCTTCAAATCAAAACGTTAGGAATAATGAATTCTGGCTCTGCATAACTACATCCAAAACATCAAACTTCAGCTCAACGTATTTGAGACAACGATATTAGAAAGAAACATTTAGTAACATACGAGTACAGGACCACAAATACATATAATTCACACATGCATACGGGAAGAAGAAAACATAGGGAAGGAGGGAGTGTTTAGCCTATCTAGGAGTGATAGTCATTTTATATTGCATTTTCTTTGATTTTTTTAGGGTGTACCTATTGGCACACCCATTTGCCTATCTACACACTTTAAAAGAAATTTTTTGTCCTTATATACACATCCTGCAGTGTCGAACTGTGGCCAAAACGTGGCGTTTTGGTCCGGTTAACCTAACAAAGACTGACGGGTTTCTGACGGGTCTGTTGACCGGACCAAAACGCCGAGCTTTGGCCGCGTTTTGGTCCTGTCAACCAGACAAAAGACTGACACCCGGTCTGGTTGACAGGACCAAAACGCGGCCAAAGCTCGGCGTTTTGGTCCGGTCAACAGACCCGTCAGTCTTTGTCTGGTTAACTGGACCAAAACATCGCGTTTTGGCCATAGTTCGACACTGCAGGGTGTGCACACAAAGATAAAAAACACCTTTTTGTGGTGACTATCTACACACCAAGTGTGTAGATAGTTTGGGCCTTTTTTTATAGTTGTAAAAGAGTTGGTACTAAACAAACGAGTTGTAATATAGTTGTACATTACTATATAATACTATATATTATTATTACTATGTATTACTATATATTTTCAACATATACAAACTCAAGAGGCGGTAATAGTGCCTTTCACCTATTGGATGAAATGTACGGTACTGGCCATCTATTGGCTCACATGTGCGGCAAAGGAAATAGTGTCAGGCAGCTGTCTGGCACTCCCCTATTGGCCCAACAAATTTACGATTTTATCCCGCTTTAAATTTACGATTTTGCCATCAGTTCAAAATTATGCTTTTACCCCCACTTAAAAAAAATTTACACTTTTGCTCTGAGCTAAAAATTTCAATTTTGCCCGCAGTTCAAATTTACGATTTTGACCCGTTTAAATTTACAGTTTTGCCATTAGTTTTTTCCCTTAAAATTACGATTTTGCCATCAATTCAAAATTATGTTTTTACCCTCACTTAAAAATAAATTTACGCTTTTGCTCCCCGCTAAGAATTCCAGTTTTGCCATCGGTTCAATTTTGCGGTGAGATGTACGGTGCTTGCCATCTATTGGCTCACATGTGCGGCAAAGGAAATAGTGCCAGGCAGCTGTCTGGCACTCCCCTATTGGCCCATCAAATTTACGATTTTATCCCGCTTTAAGTTTACGATTTTGCCATAAGTTCAAAATTATGCTTTTACCCCCACTTAAAAAAAAATTACGCTTTTGCTCCCAGCTAAAAATTTCAATTTTGCCCCGCGGTTCAAATTTACGATTTTGACCTGTTTAAATTTACAGTTTTGCTATTAGTTTTTCCCTTAAAATTACAATTTTGCCATCAGTTCAAAATTATGTTTTTACCCCACTTAAAAATAAATTTACGCTTTTGCTCCCCGCTAAGAATTCCAGTTTTGCCATCGGTTCAATTTTGCGGTTTTGCCCCGTTTAAATTGACAGTTTTGCCATTAATTTTTTTTTCCTCACAGCCAACTTACGATTTTACCCTCAACTTAAATTACATTTTCTCCATCGTTTTTCTTTGATTTGTTGGTTAATTACAATTTTGCCCCCAGTAAAAATTACAGGCATGCCGGCAGCTGCCTTGGCAGTCACCCATTAGTCCATTTAATTTACGATTTTATCCCTTAATGAAAAATATGATTTCGCCCTTAGTTAAAAAATTACGTTTTCCCATCGTTTTAGTTTGTTAGCCAAACTATAAAAGTTTTTTTTAATTGTTTGACTCCGTTAATTTTTTTTCCGGTGTCAACGAGCTGCCTAACACTCGCTCATTAGTCCTGAAAAATTACGGTTTTGCATTGAGCCGAAAATTACGGTCTTATCATAGTTTTAGTTTTATTCCTAGGAAAATTATCGTAGTGTTTTTTTAATTGATTGAGACTTATTCGGCCATCGCCCCGCAACGCGGGCGGGGCAACTACTAGTTAATAAATAAATTGAATTGAAATGATTAGTGATTTTGATTTTATAATAATATAAAGTTTTTTTTAATAATTTTATTATTTTAATACTATAATAATAGTTATTTTTTTACTTTTTAACTTTAATCATTTTTTTTATATCAGGGGTTGGGATAAGCTTGGTGTCAACCGGTATCGAACCAGTACTGGTATCAAAAATACCGGTACAGTCTTGTTCAGTATAAGTACATGAAGGTAAAAACCGGCACTAATAGTCTAATACAGAAAACGCCAAAAGTTGGTGACGAATTGATATTGGAAATCTTTTGGTTTGGGAAATTTAGTGCGGCTATCCGGTACCATTTGCTCATCCCTGATCAGGTTACCGTACGAACAACGGTATCGTACAACTTTTTTTGTTGATTTTCTTCAACTTTTAATTTTTCCTTTTTTAGTTTAAGGGGTAGGGATGAACTTAGTGACAACCGATACAAAATCGGTAATAAGTACCAAAAATACTGGTTATGGTGCCAGTATATGAAGGTAAAAAACGGTAGTGAACCGGTACCAGGAACGCCAAAAGTCGGTACCGAATTGGTACTTAAAATCTTTCGGTTCGGCAAATTTGGTACCGGTACCCAGAACAATTTGCTCATCTCTGACCATGGGTTTCATACGAACAACATCGTTACCATACAACTTTTTGGTTGTTTTTTTTCTACATTTTCTTTTTATTCCTGTCAGCAGTTCTGTTCGTAACACACTCGTAGTGATTTCAAAAAAACATGTAAACACAAACTAAATAACAAAAGAAATTCGCCGCAACGCGACGAACTTATTTAAACCTAGTTTCTTATATTGCTTGACGGTTTAAACTTATAGATTGCAGATTCTTTAATATTTAATGAGTTGATAACTCATCATGTTTTAACTTTCATACAACCTAAATAGGACCTGTTAAGCATCCCAAATTATCTTAAAATGACTTGTTTTTTATACATTAGAATGTTAAAAATTGTAAATACAAGTTTAAATGGGATAAAAATAAAACAAGTGTTAAATTTAAAACTATAGTTGGATACTAATTGGGTCTACATATTCACACACCCAATTGCCTATTTCCACACCCTTCAAGACGCCTCGTATAGACCTATACGGGGCGTATAACCTTTCTCAATTTCCAAGAGAATCTCTGATTATGTCATATTTTGTCTTATTTGCCTCGTATACGCCTCGTATAGGCCTATACTGGGCGTCTAGGCGAAAAAAGACCATTTAGCCCCTGATTTAGGCCTATACTGGGGGTAAATTTGTCTTCTCTTATATGCCTCGTATAGGCCTATACTGGGTGTCTTGAAGGGTTTTTTTTTAACAAACATTTTATACAATATTAATCGTTTTAGCAAACTTTTATACAAAAACAAGTTTTTTTTATTTTAAATAATTAATATTAGGACCCCTCGTTGGTGTTTTTTTAGTTGAAAAATGGATATTTTGGTAGGGTAATTTGAGTCAGACACTGATTTTGATGTAACCCTATACGCCTCGTATATGCCTATACGAGGCCTATATGAGGCAAAGGGTGTCTAAATAAACAGATAAGATGTGTGAATAGTTTGAGCCTACTAATTACAATGTATTATTCCATGCGAAGCAAGTATTAAATCGGGGTATCGTGTTGTCACTTTCCTTCACAACTTTTGTCCTTTTTGTTTCTCCGTTTATCCTTTTAAAATGAACCAGCATTAACTCTTTACTCTTTCTCATTTCATATTCTCTAGGCTTTTCCTGTTTGTTTTATAAAAAAATCACAACAATAAATAATTTTTATGATGTTCAAATACTATTTTTTTTGTTTCAAACAACCTAGAACTTAGTGTAATCAAATACATGAAATTATGTCACATATATATTTTTTCAAATCATCATATAACAATTGTTTTCGAATATACACATCAGTCTAGCTTTTATTATAATTTTTAAGCGAGCTTTTTGTCATGTACTTATTTTTCACATATCAATTTATTTTCATATATCTATTTTATTTCTTACAAGATCTAACTTCTTAATTATAATTGTAGACTTGTATGGTGAAATTGTAAAATTTAATTGACTTGAATGTTAATAATTTATTTTCAAATATAAACTAAAATTAAAATAGAAGATAAAGATAATAATTAGAGAATTATTTGAAGAATAAAAGTGAAAAGGACAGTTTAGAAATGCAGGGTGATATGACAAAAGAATCTGCTACGAATGAAAGTAAGTCTGTACGTGAGATTTGGAAAGGAGGCACAAGATCCTTCCTAGCTGACCTACCCCACTCCCACCCCTCTAGTCAAACTTTAATTAAACATATTTACAAGAATTAATTCGTAATTTACTTTTATTTAAATAAGTGACCAATCTATTTCTAATTTATGCTTATAAATTACCGTCTTGTACGTTGAACATTCATCTCTATCGGAGTGGGAAAACACTATATCATCACGCTATATTCTTTATGCCAATGATCTCTAGATTAAGTGGTGTAAGTTTTGTATTTTTTTTAAGAGATGTAGATTTAACTCCCATTTGGTGCAGAGTGATGCACTGGTGGGCAATGATAGGAGACCAAGGGAAACCTGGGTTTGATCTTTGAGCCAAACGGGTTTTACCGGTAATTTCACTGTCGTGCCTACGGACGAGTGGGTTATCGGATTTTCCCCGGAATTGGTGGTGGACTCGGGTTACTCTCGGAATACTCTGTTTGGTCCAGTGGATGCCCCGAGAGTGTTCGAGATTAATTCTTTTAGCCGTTCAAAAAAATCACACTATATTCTTGAGCGATAAATTCGTAATTTACTTGTATTGTTATTTATTATTTTACTTTTTAAATTATGATTTAAGAAAGACATTTTAATTTATTATTGAGATGGTTAATTAAATTTGATACCAATCTATCCTAAAAATAAATAATGAAAAGGCATGTTAAAGATCTATTTGCTTTATTAATCTATGGGGTGTTCTTCGTAGAGTTTTTCCCGCCTAAAATGTATTTTTCCACATTTATTCCTACTTAATTTTTTAAATTCAAATGAATATAACAAGAATTAATCGTTCAAAGGATTAGGGTTACACTATTTAAAGGGCCAGTCGCTCCAAAGGTAACCATTCGTTCAAAGTATCTGTTAAGAACAAATGATTTCTCTCAAATTTTCACGATTTCCTAGACGAATTGCTGCCCAATTTTTAACCTAGTAGTATTGATTTGCACAATACTAACTATGGTGAAGGTAATGGATCTTGATTGTGATTGTTTTGACTGAGATTAGAACGATTTGCACATAAAGGACATTAAAACTTAGATCTAGGGCAAATTAATGGACAAAACTTAAAATTGAGTTCATAATCTTGTTAATCGGTATGTATATGATAATACTGGACCTTCAATTTTGTCAAAATCATAAAAAATTTCAAGATTATAATCTGCTCTGTTCATTGTTCTTGGGATGAAGAAGATGATCATTCAGACGAAAGGACCCTTTGCACGAAGGGTGATTCTGCTTTGACTTTGTTTGACCAGATCCTGACCCTTCGTATGAAGAGCACTTTCGTTCCAGGGACATTGACTTTTGTTGACTATTTAGTCCAATCGTTCTAAGGGTTGTTCGTTCAAAGACCCACTCGCTTGAAGGACTCATCCGCTTGAATGATGTTAAGTCTTGAAATTTGTGCAACTTTATTCTAAATGTTTGATTTTGTTTGTTTCGCAGGAAAAAGCGACGAGGTTTAATTCTAAGCACAATATCTGCTGTGAGCTGGATCCAAAGTTGTCTAAAATAAAGCCGTTTGAAGATATTCTGGAGTTCATGAATCGGATTCGGATTAAAAAGGCGCTTACAGACCAACACAAGGCCTATATATCGCATATTGAACGTTTTTGGAGTGCAGCAGAATACAATGAAGAAGTCAATGCTATTCATTTGTATGCACGTGTTGAAAATCAGGATATCGAAGTTATAATCACTGAAGCTGACATTCGTCGTGTTCTGGAATTCGACGACAAAGATGACGATCAAGTTGGCTATCCAGAAAGATTAGCGAAGGGATGTTGTTTTAGAATAGGATACACTAGGTACGTGAACGATGGTAACTGTAACAAAAGAATTTCGCGATGCCATACAAGTTTCCTGTTCACTCTGTAATTCATGCAATGGGACACCGTAAGGGTGGATACGACGACACAGTAGATTACATCATGTGCATGATCACAACGTTGAACCTTAATCTTCATACAACTTTACAAGATTGATATTCTAGCAGATGAAGGCGAATATTGATGGTTGAAAATTCTTACAATATCCATGGTTCTTGCAGATGATAGTTGACGATAAAATCAATAACTTAGAAAAGGTGGATTCTGATATTCTTCCGTTATAGCATATGACAAATGCAACGCTTGATCGTTTACAACAATATAAGAAGATCAAGAAGGAAGATATTCCGAATGTTACTCGTTTATTGGGGTGTTTGAAAAGTCCAAACTATCTTCCACCACCACAAGGCAAATGGAGACACGAAGATAGTGATTCTGGTAATGAAGACAAACAAATGGAAGACTTTGTTCCGAAACATTACAAATGGTTTACCAAAGAAGTCAGCAAGAAAAAGAGAAGCAAGAAAGGTGCTACAACAAAGAAAGCTGTTGCAAGTTCTTCTTCTAGGCCACATGCCCACAGCCAAAGAAAAAGCCTGTTCATTGTACTTTAATCGATGAACCAAGTGATGACGAGGGTCAGAATGTTTGAAATGGCACAGCTGATACTCAGGAAATTGCATAGAATATAGAAGCAGAGGCTTTTGGCCCAAGTGGTGCTGAGAATGTCGAACATGTTGAAGTTCATGAAAAGGAAAGTTCTTCAAGTGCTAGTGATATAAGTTTAACCGAGATGGCACCAAAACAGGAAATCCTCGAGAGAAGTGGGAAAAGAAGAAAGAAAAGCCACAAAAGAAAAGGAAGAATAGTGATGAAGAGGATGCAGGTCCTGAAGTTCGAAAAATGACAAAGAGGGTGAAACGTCCTGCAAAGAAGTCTATTTCTCCAATGGTGAAAAGAGCACGAAAGAGTACAACGATAGCTGTTAAAGATACATCTGCTAGTGTTCCTGAAATAAGAGCTGAACCTGAAGTGAGAGTTGAAACTGAAGCAGAACCGACTGTTCCTATTCTTACACCACCGATATCACCAATTATACAACAATCTGTTCCTACTTAACAACAATAATCAACACCATCACAACAAACAGTGCCTCAGCAACAGGGTCAACCTCAATGCAAAAATCGAATATGAAGCAACAACAACAAAAATCAACAGGTTTTGATAGATTCTTTTATGAAATTCTAGACTTTGGTCTTGGTGGAACTGGTGTTGATGATATACCATATATGTCATTCTTTGATGAAAAAAGATTGAAAACGATGGAAGATAAGATTCAGAAGCTTGAAGATGATAAAACCGAGATGAATGATAAAGTAAAGAGTCTTGAAGCTGTGAATGTGGTGCTAAACGATAGAGTTCAGATTCTTGAAGCTGAGAATGGTCAACTTATAACTTCTAATGCAATGCTTCTGTCTGAGAATGAACAGTTGAAGAAAATCGTTGATGATCATGAAGAAGATAAGAAGTTGAAGAGTAAATAGATGGATATGTTGTTTGTAGTCTTTGAAAGCAGAATGGGTATGAGTGTTGAAGCAGAATATAATAAAATAGAAATCCGAAGGGCTGAAGCTCGGAGGATAGAAAGGGAATGTCAAGCAGCCGAAGCAGCAGCTAAAGCGTCAAAAGATAAGGCCAAGGTTGATGATGTTCCAGATATTTCTCAGTTTGTTTTCATTGGTCAACCAGTGACTATTCTGTATAGTAATGAAGAAACTCAAAGGTTAGCCAAAATCGAAAAATGACGTAATAAAGATAAGAATGATGATAGACGAGGATGATGAATTGAAAGATATTGATGATCCTACTAATGATCACAAAGATGATGATGATGATGATGATGATGATGATGATCAAGGTGGGAGTAGTTTTCAGATTGTAAGCAGGAAGGGCGATGACAGATTGATGGATTATCTAAATGATATAACCAAAACGAAGAACGGATGAAGATCATTCTAAGGGGGAGAAAGGAACTGGTGCTTAAAACGATGAAGAATCTTCTGGAATCTTCACGGAGGTTACCCCTTTAACCGCCGTTCTAGAAGATAGGGAGAAAACGATATATCTCTATCACAATGTAGAAGAAGGTGATTTTGTGCATAACTGCACGCGTGAAGAGATAGCGGAGCTGATGGGTATAAATGAAGATTCTTTCACTTTCGATTTTGAACAAGAGTTGAATGAGATCGATCCTGAACAACCAGAGAACTACATATGTAAAAATATATCAGATGCAAACAATATTGAACATGTTGCTGTGGAGGATGATTCTGACAATGATGAATGCTTTAGATACACTGGTGAAGGGTCAGAGGACTTCTTAACATTTGAAGAATTGTTTGTTGAACATAATGAAGATATGTTACGTCGAAAGGTTGAAGAAAGAGTTCGAGAAGGAGAACCATCGAAGATGAGCCAAGAAGAACTGCGTGAAGCTCGTAAGCGTTGGTTTAGGCCGATGCCTAATGAAAGACAGTTCAAAAGGCCTCTAGCTTTCTTTACGAGGCACCCAGATGCATCTTTGGGGGATATTCTGTGTTGGGGATGGTTTGAAGATTTAAAAGTTTATACTATCAAGAGAGAGTTCGGCGTACAATATTTCAAATATCTCATAGGCATTAAAACTCTGCTGTGGTGGGACATGTAGGAGTTGTGCCAGACTAAGTTACTAAACTACGGGATAAGGTTTCACGAATACAGACTATGGACGCTGATCAAGTATGAGGCGAGACATAACTTTCCTAATTGGAAGCCTCATTATCCTAAAAAGAATGTGAAGATAGATCTGAATACAGGAGAGAAAGACATCACTCTGCATGTTAAATGACCACGTGTAATGAGAAATATGCCACTAAGAAAGATCGAGCAAGATTTCTATGAAGGGTTCAGGGGTTGGTACTACGATCCTGAAGCTGCTGAAGCGGTAATTGGTCGAATAAATAAAGAGACACGGATGTGAAGAGGCATACGGATACTAGACCCGATGTGGTTAGTTAATCTATCGAAGAAAGACATTGAATGTTTATTCTTTACAAAGATCTCGTACTTAGAAGCTGATAAAGTCCAAGCAATGCAGTTCCAGAACATTATCAACATTTGTTATGAGAAAGATATTCATTCTGGATGTTCTTGGGAGACAAGTTGGAGAGAACTTGAAAAGAAGGAGTTCCTGAAAGAGCAAAAACGCGAAGAACGGTTCGAGGAAAGAGCATAGAAAGCAGCATTCTTGGGAAGATTGAAGCTGCAGAAAAAGTCGTTTGAAACAGATCGGACTCCGATTCCTGAACAAGAAAAGGAAAAGAAAAGACTCTCAAAGTATTTTGATACAAGTTTGAATGCAAGAGAGTGGGGTTAACACAAGGCAGATATGAGAAGAGATAGAGTAATGAAGACCGAACGTGACTGTAGCTACATCCAAGGGGGAGTTTGTGAGTGCATAATGTTTGCAGCCTATGCCAACGTGTCATGTCATAGTTATTGTATAGAATAGCGTGTGAAAAAGTGTCGGAAAAGTCTTGTAAGTGCCCCTTCGCACGAACGGCACATCCGTTCCTAGTTCGTTCGCACGAATGGTCAGTAATATAAATAGGTGATTGGATGTTGTCATTTATAACTTTGGTATCTCAGAAGCGAAGCTCTGCCAAATTGGTTTCTTGAATCTGTAATTGCTTTCAATCAATGAAACAGTGTTTATATGTCATTTCTTGTGTGTGTCAACATTCCTAATGGATTCCGTACATTACGGAGTGCTTATTTGAATTGGCCGAAGCATTTTCAGGAGCGAAACGGTCCTCACAACACTGGCGATCACCGTCAACCGCCGTCACTGCACACCCCATTGTCGTCTGCCGCCATATCTTTGTGATTCGGATAAGATTCGTCTCATATATGGATTCTCGTGGAGATCTTTGAGTTTGGTGATTAGGCTTACTACCGAAGCCATTCGTAGCATCCATCATGCGAGTCTTCGGTTTTCTTCAAAGTATAACCGTAAACACGTTATGTTTGTGCCTATATATATAATTATCTGAATAGACTATAACTGGATCTCTGGTGGGAGTTTTATCCATGTTTGTGTTTTATCAGGCTTCCGCATCTATGTAATACAGGCTTCCGCATCTATGTAATACTAAAGAGTTATTATTGTTATTATAATTATAAATTTAAAACGAATACTCAGGATCCCAACATTGATTTGTTGTCTCTTGAAAGATTTTAAATCAACTTCCCTAATTCTCACCCATGATTCCCAACACTTATGTGCTCTACATTTCCTATCGAGTACAGGTAGGGTGTGTTGGTTTTTACTCTTAACCATAACCGATAGATTCGATTATGGTTAATCAGTTATGAAGCTTGGTTATGGTTCGATTTTAATTAATTTTGAGTCATTCAATTTTTTTGTTTTGTTTCGGTTTCCATTTTAAACAGTTAGAACTAAATTTTTAACAAATTGTAGATGGCTTAGGTTTGAATCAAGTGTTGGTACCATTATTATGCGGCAGTCACTAGGCAATTGGGATTGGAGCGGCATGGAGATGATATCAAGTTGGTAGCGACTAGCTGCGCCTAACTGGGTTTGTTGATTAGTGAAAATTAGCGTTAATTTTCAATCGATTGTTCTTGTTTAGATTTGCACTGAATTGACTCACGCACAACTGGCTCTACATGATTTTGAAACACAAGCATGATTTGTATGGTCGAACCTTGTTTGAGCAGTAGTATTTGAGCTATGGTTAGGAGTTGATTGATTTTATTATCAATCAATTCAGCATGCTCTTGATTTTTGACTCAATTTGGAAAACCGCCACGAAACGTTAAAAGTTGAAGAATTTTGATGAAATTCGAGTGAAATCATGAAGAATCTGGACCAATTCAAATGGATTAAGGGGCTGTTTGTTTAGCTCTTAATGGGGCTCTTAATGGTTCAGACCTCTTACTGGTGCAGCACTTAATGGTTCAGACTGTTTGTTTCGCGAGTAGATGTTTGAATGATTCAGACGCTTGCCTCTAAATGGTTATGCATTATACTGAGTCTGAATGGTTAAGACCTATAATCTGAATCGGTCAGCCATTTGCCTCTGATGGTTAAGCATTATTCTGGCTCTTAATGGTTCAGACCTCTTACTGTTTCAGCACTTAACCATTCAGTAGTTGCCAAATGGCCCCTAAGCATGATATAATTATTTCGCAGGGATTAGGTTATGATTTAGTGGTTGATTTCACGATTTAGATTTGATTTTGAAGAATTTTGTGAAGAACAAAGTGGGGAACCATATTTCCAAAATTCAAAAATTGAATATCAAAATGTGGATTAAAGTTCAAAAGGATTGTTAAAATGTGTTTCCTAATTAACTGGATGTGTTTTCTTCATCAATTCAACGGATTGTGGAGTTTTGGTGAAAATTCGTGAAAAACAGATAAATTTTCATTGAAAAACTAGATCTAAAACAATAGCAGTGCAAAGATTCCCTACTCTACACTGCTTGATAGCGTAGAGAGTCCCTTCTTTACATTGTCCCTTCTCTACAATGTCTCTACTCTACATTGTTTATGCTCTACATGTCTGTTTAGCACAACTGAACACTATTTTGTTTGTGATGAAAATTATGGGGTAGTCATGGGAACCGAAACGTACGTTTAAATACTTGGATCATTCAATCATCCGGTGATCCACAAAGGTTTTAATTTGTGTTGTGAGTATTATATGGGCCTATTATGCGAAGAGAGAGATAAAGATTTATCATATGTTTCTATGGTAAATTTATTGAGTATTGACAAGATCTAGTGTTGGTTTTACACATTAAGTAATTTACATTTGTGGTCAAACAATGATGTTTTTATGATGTGTAGGAAACTTGGTGAATCTTTTTAAATGCAGAATAATGTCACCTAAGTTCTTTGAATGAGAATTATGGGCGAGAAAGACCTGAATAAATTGAGTTTGATACATCAACAGGATGTCTTATCATTTTGGGATTTGATTTGTTTGAGGCTATTCGTTGGAACTTCAAACTGTCTATCATATGTCGGTTAGGTTTAAAGATCAGTGGATCAAAGAAATGGTACCTTGTAGAAGGAGATTGCGAAAACTTAACTCAGATGGGGTTAAAGTTGGGAGGGGAACCACAATGTTTGGTCTTTGGATTCTTTGATTCTCATGAAGACACCATACAAGATTGATCTCTGACAAATGAACTATATTTTGGATTGAAGATCGTAGTGCATTACCAGAAGATTGTGTCTTACTATGTAGTTGACCTTATTATAAATATTTATGCTAAAACGATCATTTGTTGTTGATTATTGAAAAGATTGAACTGTTATCATATTTCGATTACAGAAGAGGTGATCAGTCAAGTGTAAAGTTTATCTAGAGTGGTGAAGTGGCTGATTCAGTTGGAATCTCGACTTAATCTGGATGGTCTACGTTTGAGGGGGAGATCTGATCCGAAATGCTTCAGGTTTTTTGGTTTTGCTATGAAGATTCGATTCAAAGTCATACACACCTGAAATCATTAGTCAAGAGGGATTCAGTTGATATAGTTTATGTGTCAAAAGATTTGTAAGTTGATTGTGTTTGCTTGCAACAGACAAGTGGGTCTTTTGGTACCATTATTGTGTGTCCACTGCTAGGCAAATGGGAATGGAGCAACTTGGAGATTTTGTCACACTGATGCGCTAGATCAGCTGGTAGTGCACTGGGTATCACAGAAGCAATTACGATATATTATATTATTGTACAGGAGCTATGCTACATTGTAATCTTGCATAGACGTAGCCGCACCCTTTCAAGACTAGAGGCGCGTAGTCTGTGCATGACTCTCTATAAATAGGTGGGGTGTTTGTTAGGATCTGAGTTTACTTGTTTGTGTTGTTTTATAAGAAATGTAAGATGAAGAAGATAAACAGATGAATAATTGCAACGAAAATGAAGGAAAAACTTTATAACATAAACAAGGAAAGAACAGCTTTCATCACATATGCTTTTAATCAAAAGATTGTTTACACAATGATTCAACTATGCATGCATGAACACTTTCTCCCCCTTAGCCTGAGCTTACTAGTGTTAGTTCGTACAAAATGCAAGTGTGTAAGAGCTAATAGAACAGTACAGGCACTATCTATTTATAGTACAATCCTAATCACTGTAGCAACTTTGCTGACATCACCTAGACAGAGACAACTAACAATCTTAACAAACTCTAAACCCTGCTAATTACAAACACTGTTACATTAAGCACTGTTTCACTAACTACTGATGAATGCTATCCGCTGATGGGCTCAACCACTGATGAGGCTTGAGAAGTGCTTTCCATATGGGATGATCAGGCCTTTGACTTCTAGCAGTTATTTGACTTCAACAGAATTTAGACTTCAACAAATCTTTGTATATAACAGACTTTGAGTATCCGCAGACTTTAGAGACCATTAGATGTTGGATGCCACTGCCATTGGAGGGAAAAAGGTTCAAAACACTGTTATTCAGGATCGGTTGTTGCAGACCAGTTTTCGCTTTGTATCATCTGTTCTTTAGGAAGGATCACATGAGCCGACAATCTCCCCCAAGAACAGATGATGCCAAAACTCTTCATTATTCTCCGATCTTTATTTCCTCATCAACAGTTCCCAGATTTGCCCTTTGAATTGAAGTTCAAAATCCGAGGAATCTGTGTCTTCTTCATCCCTTTGCAGTTGAAGGTTCAATAAATCTTGAAGGTCATCTGCATTCAGACCATATGCATCCTTCCTTGATAGCTTTTCAACTTTACCATCTGACCTGATCAGAGTCAATACATGGGTGTCTTTGTCAGACTTCCACTTTCATATTTTTGGATCAAATGGCTTTCTAGGGATGATACTTATTTCAGATGAGTTTGGGGATTGAGGTCTGCTTGCCAACTTTTTGATTGTTTCAGTTATTTGAGCAGCAAGCTGTTGAGAAGCATCATCCAATCCAAATTGAAGTTGATTTCCGATGGCCTCTTTTCTGTGTTCGGCATACCGCTCCTCATCTTCCTCATTTATCTGCTTCTGCCTTTTCAGTTAATTCAAGGCACTGATGGGTAAAGCAGATGATGAGAACAACGTTTTAGGGGGATGGGTCTGTTGAGGCCTATCAGCAGTGGTTTCAGTATATATTGGCTTCTGAGGAACATTTAGATCTGTCTTTATGAGCTCTTCTAACCTTCTATAGGTCTCATCAATATTCTGCTTAGACCATATGGCAATTGATCTAGCAGGCCCATATCCAGCAGCAACAAGCTCTGCTCTCTTTCTTTTGTACCTCAATGCATCATCTGCATCAACCTTCTTGAATTTATTCCAGTTGGGTGCAAATTTCTTCATTTGAGGATCTTTGTTCATTATTTCAACTCTGTTAATTTCTTCTTTGAGAGCATCAAGAGGCCAATCTTTGAATTGAGAATTGTTGGCTTTGTAGGGCTTGGTTTTCATGATGATGTCTAAATAGTCAACTCTTAATTCCCCTTGAAGACCAGCATTTGGTGGCAACTCTGACATGGATTTACTTAAGTCTCTAGCAAAGTCTTCAAGTTTCCTGACTTTGCTAAGCTCATGTTGATACATACTCTGGTATCTCCAGTCCCCTAACCCTTTACTCTCTTCTTTGGCAATAAGCTCTGCTTGTTTGGCTTTCAACTTCAAGTATTCATCTAGATTCTGAGGTGTTCTAAAGCCATATAGAGTTGGGAATGTTCTTTTTGATGGATCATCTATTTTGTAAAATTGTATCATTTCATCTTGAACTGCCAGCAGTTCAAAAGGATATTGAGTTGCCAACGGGATGTCACGTGGTAGGTAACCAATGGGTGGATGATTAAGTGGCTTTGTTTGTGGAGATGATAAGGATGGAATGAATGTAGCAGGAGCAGATGATAAAGGAATTGGTGATGGGATTTCTTTTTCTTCTTCAAGCACAACGAATTTCCTTTTTTCTGACATAGGCAAATTTGGGAGGAGGAGGAACATTTGATGGAGAAGGTGGTTTAGGTGAAAAGGATGATTGTGAAGGGAATCTTTGAGGTGTTGGTGGTTGTGTTGAGGATGGAGGATCAAAATGAATGGAAGCAGTGGATTTACTAACAACTGTTGAAACCACTGGTGTCTCAACACCTGTTGCCTTAACATCTACTGATGCTTTTGATGCATCAACATTTGTTGGTTTTGTGGAGGACGGTGGTGGTGATGAAGCTGTTCTCTGCTTCTTTTGAGGTGGTTTTTGAGGTGAGGGTTTAGGTTTGGTTGAAGTAGTGGTTTGAGGCCTAGAAGCAGCAGTTCTTTTGGGAAATATGACCAGTGGTGGTCAGTTGTTTCTGAAAGATTTTCTTCTATCAAAAGTACCAATATTTTGTGTTCGGCTTTCTCTTTTCATCCCTCCTGTTCCTTCTTCCAAACATCTGATCTGCTTTCTGTTGTATCTTTTCTCTTCTTCTTTGCCAACATCTCTTCATCTGTTTGGATGTTAAGGGTCTCATCAACTCCCTTTTTCTTACCAACATCAGATTTTTCAGAGGATTTTGCAGAAGTGTCTTTGGCAGATTCTAGCTTTTGTTTGGCTGACCTTTTGGTTTAGCTTTGGGGCCAACATCCAGTTCCCTCATACAGTCTTTCTCACCCTTTTTGGCATCATCTTGATCCTCTTTTTCAAAGACAGGTGCAGGGGATGTGCCAGTTAGTTTTGCAAGGGCTTCTTTGATGCCCCTAATATCTGACTGAGTATCCTTGTACCTAGCCTCAACCATAAGTCTGATCAGTTCCATGTGTGAGTTATGTTGAAGTTCAGCCAATTCCCATTGAGCTGCTAAGATTGGTTGCACAGAATTCCACAACTCTTGGGTTATTTGTTGATGACTAGGCTGACTTTTAGAAGCCTCCACCACTTGTTTCAACATATCTTTCATTTCTCCCACAGTGTTTTCAAAGGAAGTCATTTTCTCCGTCAATTCTATGTATTTTAATTCATCACCTAACTTGATAGGATCACCCGAATTCCTACCAGAGGTGGTAATATCTGCTTTTGTGATAGGAGTAGACTCCAAATCATCGTTAGCAGATGCCTCTTTCTCTTGGTTCTGGGGACTTCCCTCTGTAGCAGTAGATACCTTGGTAGACACAACAGTGGTTGCCTTCAAGGGAGTCTTAGAGATGAAAATACTATCCAAAGGTAAATCAACTGATTCAACATTTGTAGTAGCTGCTCCACTTGAAATACCTTCAAGAATTTCATGAATTTCATGAGGTGTAGCCTCCTCAACTGTTTATGGGATAACTATTTGAACAGGTTCAGATACAGCTATTGTTGAAGTTATACTCTCAGTAATGTGTTGGTGAGAGGGGCTGCTTATTGTCTGAGTGTCAATCGCTTCAAACATTGGTATAAAGGTTGGTGGAATATGACATGAAGGGATTGGTGTAGAAAGAGACATTGCCCCGAGAGAAGGGCTTTTGAGCATACTCTCAAATGAGGGTATGGCATCGTATTGTGGTGTCCCTGTGATTACAACATGTTCCTTCTTGAGGAATCATGAGGAGTTAAGGTTTCAGGTTGAGATCTTTCTACATGTTGTGAAGAAGTAGCAACAGTGGTTTCTAGTGACATTTGTGTTGTCACAGGGTTAATCTCTGGGATCTCATTTTCCACAGGACCCGTTTTTGTGGGTTTGGTGGGCTTTTTGGATTTGGATTTAGTCTTTTGGGGTTTTGATGGTGGGGGTTTCACAACAGTGGTTATAGTGCTGTGATCACCATGAGCAATGGGCCCAGCAACAGAGGTTTAAAGAGCAGATGTGGACTCATCTAAAATTTTCTCAGACCTCTTTGCTTTTGTTTTGGAAACATTTGACTCATAGGCCGTTAGGCGAGTAAAAGTTTCAGATGATAGACTATTCATTTTAAAAGGTGTTCCTTGCTCAAAAGCTTTTTGTGGAACATGTTTTTGCAGATAATAGCTTAAAAATCTTGGAAACATAAGAAAAGTAACATTGTTCCCATTTTTAATGTTTTTTAAATTATTAACCAAATATGTAAACAGTGCTTGGGAGTAGTTAAAATCATTTTTTTGTTTTGCATACCCAAAGTACTGAATTTTCAGTGGTATTTCATCAAAACCAGTGGTTTTATTTGAGAGACATGTTAATAGGGTATGGAACATGATTTTCATTGGTGGTGGAAAATTTGGTTTAAACAGGGTAGCTTTATTCAACTGTCCATCATAACCCCTTCCAATCAAGTCTGTTTGAAACTCATTTTTTTGGGAAAGAAGTTTTACCTGCTAAGTCATTCATCTGAAATGTTTCTCATATGGTAGTGGGGGTTATGGCAACCAATACACCTCCAACTTTTGAGGTTATACCAAATGGCTAATTATTTTGTTCTTCAATGTTGGCATTAACCCAGAAATCGCGAAGCGTGTCTTGGTAGATTGGTGCATCAGTAGTCAGAAGTGTTTTGTATTTTGAAGATGACAAGATGTCAATAATTGAATGAAAGTCAGTATTTTTATCGGTTTTCTCGGAAGTGCAGAGGTAGTTATGAGGGTGTTCGATGATTAGAGCCATATTTGCAGTTTAGAAATTGCGAAAGGTTGAAGAAGAAGATGGAACCTGTTTTGGAGAATTTTTGAATTCGATACGGCAAGTAAAGCTCTGTTTGGGAATTAAACAGGGTTTTATAAAAGGGAAAAAGTGAATGCTGACGTGGCAGCAGTTTCAAAGATCGGACGGTTAATATCTGCCCACGTGGCAACCTTTGATGAAAAAGTGGATGACAGTTGTTTGGAAACCACTGTTGGGCAACAACAGTGGTTGGGTATAGTGTATGTGAGAACAATGACTGATTTTTGTCTATCAGTGGATAGACATCAGAGGTTGGAACCACAGTTGTTTGGTCAGTCAACAAAAGAAATGAGAACAGAGGTTGTCTTTCAGCAGTGGGTGAATTTTCAAACAATCAGAGGTTTAAAACATCAGTGGATATGGATAGACTTTTAAGGATCTATGAAAAAAATTTCATTTTAAGCTATTTTTAAGGATGAATTTTTGATTTTCTAAATTTTTTTAATGCTTTTTATTCAAGGAAACGAAGGTTTTGCCTTCTAGTCCAAGTTAAGCATGTCAATTCTTGAGATCAAACTTTCAAACGTAGATGTGTCTAATACTTTTGTTAGCACATCTGCCAGTTGATCTTTTGTTAGAACATGATGCAGAGAAATCAAACCTTTTTCATAGCAATCCCTCACAAAGTGATGTCTGATGTCAATGTGCTTCGTGGTTGAATGGGTGTCACACCCCTAATTTCCACGTGTCACCGGTGGGCCCGGTGGGGGATTAACGTGACGTAGTTGATATCATCATAGTCAAACAACACAAATTATAATGCACAGCGGAAGCAAAGATAGATTTATTTCAACTTAAAAATTATTGTAATATCCAAGTATCACAAAATGTCGAAATAGAATCCACAGGCAGAATCAAATAAACAGGAAACTTCATTTCAACAGACTTCATGCATCCTAAGCTTGCGAGACTTCTATGGATGCTTAAGGAGTGACCAGCCTATTACGCGTAGTACCTGCACTTAGTCTTTTTGGAAAATACGTCAGTTTACACTGGTAAATACAATTTAACTGACTCATTTTGAAAACGTTTAAAATTGATTTAAATGCACGTGGCATAAAACTTTTTATAACTTGGGATAAATATTTGCTTAATAATCTTGTAAAAGAATTACATGTTCATTCTGCGTTCAGTAGCCCGGGTTCGTTCCGGGTTAAGGATTAATAGACACACCACTTAATATAATTCCGCCGCGAGACTTCTCTCGTACCGACGATTATACATGTTATACAGCGCTACCGGTGTACGCCTACACCCGAGTGCTAAGGTCGTGGCCATTCTTTTGAATGATGCCAAGGATATCCGGGACATGGTCATTAAGCCCCCAAAGGCGTTAAACAAAC
This sequence comes from Helianthus annuus, assembly GCF_002127325.2. Classification (NCBI taxonomy): domain Eukaryota; kingdom Viridiplantae; phylum Streptophyta; class Magnoliopsida; order Asterales; family Asteraceae; genus Helianthus; species Helianthus annuus. The sequence goes on from NC_035445.2 coordinate 24,602,614, forward strand.
AAAACAGCATTTTCAAATGGGTTCATTTGACTGCACATAACCAAGACCGGTTATGGTCAATTTCCCGACCAAGCGGTATTTTATATACCGTACCCCAAGCCCGTATAGGGAAAATAAGTTAAACGTATTTACCTGAGCAAGTATAAACCAAATATAACGAGTGCAAGTAGCTTTTACTGGGCTCCTAGATCTGGAAATTAAGGTTTTAATAACCTATTAGAATCCTAACGAGTCTTAAGCTTAGATCGGTTAGTTTTATATAAAGATTACGGTTTTAAACGCACAATAAGGCGAAGACCGTTTAAGAATGTGGTTTTGACCCAACAAGCTTGCATACTTGTTTTATATGGGTAATATAATCACATTCTGAATTTTGAGACCAAAAAGATATGGTTTGACCCGTTTCGGCTAAAATGGCCAAACTAGTCACTTAAGCTGATCCGAACACGTATAATGCGTAACGAGTAATCATAAGAGTCAAATACAAGTTTCTAAAGTCAATATGCTCAAAATATGTTGTGATATCAGAATGATATCTTCCATTATGCCCCAAATGATTATAAACCAAAACTATGCCTCAAAAGGGCGTTTTGGTCATTTTATAAGGTGAAAAAGGGTTAAAATGATAACCTGAGTTACAGGTCTGATTCAATTAGTAAATATACTTAATTTACTAAGTTATAACAGTAGGGTATCAAATTTATGTGAAATTTATTATCTTTAACCTTACTATGCATCGTAGGGGCATTTTGGTAATTTCACATGTGCCTAAAAGGTCAATTCTGGAATCCTGAGTTCAAAACATTTGCCTACTATTTAGAGTATAACAATTTACTAATTACATTAGTAGGTTCAAACCCTTAAGCTTAATAAGGCTCTAGTGCACACTTAAGCGTTAAAAATGCCTAAAAAGGCGATTTGGAGCCATTTCCGGGTTTTCTATAAAAAGTTGATATTTTTAATATTCCAGAAGGCTCAAAATAATTTATTTATCATAACAAATCAGTAGAAATTGGTTTGGGGTCAAAAGGATTTGTAAAACTCAATTTATGGCTAAAAAGGGCAAAACCGGCATAAACCGAATTAATCTTAGAACACTAAGTTATGCTCAGCCTAAAAATAAATAAAAATCACCAAAAATCCCAAAATATTATTTTATAACAGTGGGTAAAAAGTTTGGTATAAAAATTTGGGTTTTAATAGGCTATACGTAATTTACGCCATTTAATTAGTAAAGAAGCTCTTAATTACGCTATTGAGCATAACTCTTAATCTAGACTCAAACTGACTTCAAATTTTGGGTGCAAGTTTATAAATCAGTAGCTAAGGTGCCTACCCTTTTATATTTTCAAAAATCACGTTTTAAGGTCAAATGGGCATAATGGTCAACATATAAGTGATTAACGGAAACATGCATGTGAATAGGATATCCAATGAACCAAGTTGTATAATCTCAGAGAGTTATACTAATATGTAAATAGGTTCAAAAAAAGCTCTAAGGCAATCCTAATCTTGGCTTAAACGGGTCAGAACTGAAAGTCAAAGCAGAAGTCAAACTTTGCGACTTTCGGCTCCAAACCGAGCCTAAACTGAAAATTGTCGAGTTGAACATGTTGGAACATGTTCTTACTTTAATTACCAAGTTATTTTAATGATCAAACAGATTGCATGTAACCTACATTGCTAATTATGCATTAATTCGCAAATGTCATTTCTGTTGACTTTTTATAATGTACTTTGACTCGACAATTAGCATAGTTAGAGTAGGATTCTGGAATTACCCTTTTAAGGGTTTGTTACCCACATAATTACCTACTTAAAGGTATTTTTAATTCGAGATATTACAGAGTAATTATGGACTAATCTCGAAGTCAAACCTTAATTACGATGGTTTGAGTTTTAGCTAATTAACTAAGCTAAAAGTAATTAGAGGGGATTAAGGACACTTACAAGAGTCCTAAGAATAATTATGAGGCCTAAGAAAGATTTGTTGTAGTCCAGGAGCTCCAGAGAAGTCTTGAACCAAAGTTGCAAATGAGCATACCAAGTGTTCACAACATCAAGTTCTTATATAGTGAACCTTGAGGTCCAAGATGATGCCAAGATAGTCTAGAGTGGTTACAAGATCACCCCAGGTGTCTCTATGATGCTATAAATTGCCTAGCAAGTCCCTGGTTTTGAAAACCATTCATTTAAGTCGGTTTAACAGGTTGAACAGGCAGCTGTCCATTTCCTGCTGCCAGCGACTGCCTTACGGACCGTAAGCTTAAGGCCTTGCGGTCCATAAGCATCTCTTGCGGACCGTATGCTGAAACAGTTACGGTCCGTAACCGACCCTTGCTGAAATCGCCCAGGTACCCTCCTTACGGACCGTAAGGCTAGGGCCTTGCGGTCCGTAGCCGTTGGTCAGAAACAAAATTTTCACAAATTTCAAGTCTTGACCATGCAATCTCGTGGATTCCGAACTTCATGCTACTTTCTCAGTTGTGGGACCTATTAGCTCAGCCATTGCATGCTTGTATGTCCCTTACATGTTTCTACAACTTTGGCATCTTGTAATTTCTTAAAGTGACGGACATTTCCATGGATTTACATCTTGGATTCTCACAAGAGTTGGATTCTCATCTCGTTCTAAAATATACTTTCGGTGTCAATGCACCCTTTTTAAGTTTAGAAATCATTCGTTTTCGTTCTTGAATTCTATGGACCTTGACCGTAGTCTAAGGCTACATTTGTTTTCTTCCGAATTATCCTTCCAACTCTATGAGTTCTAACGTCATTTACACGTCGGTTTGCCTTACGTTTACCATTACTCGGTTCTTACCTATACTTCCTTACGACCCGTTACCCGGGTTCTTTATCTTAATGTTTTTAACATTCTTATTTCGCTAATTTGCGTTTTCCTTACTATTTCAAGCGTTATTCCTTTCGCGCATCTCCTCAGTCATGAGGAATACTGTATTGGCGCAAACTATGGTTGACATCACTCCATTGTAACAATAACAGAAATCAATTCATTTCATTTTATTATTCCATGTCGTTGTATGGAATTTGCCCACATCGTTTATCAATATAAACGATGTTCCTAAATGTTTTATTTGGTTCGGCCACGTCTATAACCTTGTCTTTGCCATTTACTACTATTACAAATTCCGGGTTCGGGTGTAATTACACTCCTTCCCAACACAACACAACATTTATTCACTTCATTAAGTTCTCGGGTTCGAGTGTACATCCACTCCTTCCCATTGCAATATTTATCGAGATTACTTTTACCTCGGTTTCACATACTCGTCATTATTTATTTATTTATATATATATACTTATATATATATATATTTACATAATTCATTCATCGCACTAATCATATATGCTCATATGCAACTATCGTTCATTATGTGAATTATTGTATTCTACTTATCTTATCGTAATTTATAACGTATACCTGATTGATATTCGCCCTGATGTACTCCGTTGTCTCAAGTCATCGCTTGATTTGAGTTCTTTGCTAGCATGTTCTTTGTCATGCTTCCGAACCTTCCTTCATTTAGATTATTTATCTCCCGTCATCTTCAGATGCAGTTATCATATCATTCGAACATTTCCAAATTATTATTAATCTTGCTATTCAATGTTGACCGTCTTATTATACAAGGCATTTAAATATACTTATTTCATAAGTACTTATTTTATAGTAAATCCATGGTTAGGGTTTATACTACCTAATCATCTTTTATCAACACTAGACATCTCGAATCCGTAATGTTTATGTCACTATTAAACATTTCGTTTTATAACATATGCATCATTCGCTTTGGTTTAGCCAAGTTTACCACTTGCTTAAACCATTCATGTTTAGTGCACTTTCCGGGTTTGTATGTGTTAACACGCTCCTCCCGTGCATATCAAATCAATTTCCTTTTTCTAATATTCAAATAAAATTTACTAAATGACTAATTCTAACCGGATATTTGATCAAGCTTGAACCGAACACACTTTGTTGACAACCTTGAGCTCTGATTACCAACTTGTAACACTCGTCTTATAATTTCATTTTATAACCATAAAATACGGGCTTTTTAAATTCGAAATACATGACCAACAAAAACTTAGTTAATAACTAAGATGTACGTCGTTATAGTATTTCGACATAGTCGACTAACTAGATTAAAATGTTCAACATTCAAAAGAGTTTACAAAACAACATGTTTTAAACTAGATTAGATTAGCGCGGAAGCATTCAAAACTTGTGTTCGGTTCTTGATTCCCTTACTTGATCAACATCCACAACAAACGAGCATGACCTATGGTCAAAACCACAATAATCGTTAGTTTTGTCATCTTAATATTAAGTAAAAACGAGTTTTATTGCTTAAATAATGAAAAACAAACAAATTAACTGCCAAACTGTGAGCTACGATTCAGGACTGTGGCCCACGGTTCGCCCAGCTCAAAACAGAACTGCCAGACTGTGAGCCACGATTCAGGACTGTGGCCCACAGTTCGCCCAGCTCAAAACAGAATTGCCAGACTGTGAGCCACGGTTCAGGACTGTGGCCCACGGTTCACCCAACTCAGCCTTCTTATATATATATATATATATATATTTGCTTAATTCCCCATAACTTTTTATTTACATATCCATTTTAGCCGATTCTTTTTCCTATATGTCCGTATTAAAATTACGGATCTAACCATATAAATTTCACTTAACGAAACCCGGATTATGAACGAATGGCCCACAAAATCCTTGTTTCGATTATTCGACCCCTTAACTATGTGTGCAATTTGTTCTCCAATTTATTCTTTGGCATTCTAATCTTATTTACCCATTCCTCGGGCTAGAAATTCTTGGCGTATCCGTACCATTACATGGCTTTACGCTCGTATTCGAATTTCGTGCTTGTTTTCTATAGATTTAAGCATTGCCACTTTATGCAATTCTTACAACTAGTTTCTACCATTTGACCCGATAACATGGATTCATAACCTTAACTTAGTATAACCATTCATTGCTAAAATTGCTATCTAGCTCTAGCGCAATATGAGACTTTCAAATCTTTACGCGCAAGAATCAATAAAGACATAGTTTTGACCCATTTGGTTGACGAGTGAAAATCCCCACTTTAATGTCAAGCCAAACTATTTCTAACCAATATTTTGACCCATTCTCTATGATACACCGAACGATTCTAACCGTTCATTTCAACCCCTATGGTTTATTCCCACCATACTTTAACCATTTACTTTGACCCATTTGGTTTGCCGAGTGAACTTCGTCACTTCCACGGCTTACCAAACATACTCTAATCATTAAATTTGATCCGTTTGATCTATCGAGTGAACTTCGTCACTTTAATGACACATCAAATGCGCATATCACACCACGATACTATTAACAAGCTATAACTAAACATTCTTGCATAATGTAACGAAACTAATAGTTATGTACCTTCAAAGCACTCCCTTCAAGCGCGTATCACCACCGGCTTGTCCGCTTGACGTCCCGGTTTCCTTGCCTATAGAGTTCAATCACAATTTATTTAGAACTCATTTCTTAACATATATCGCATAGTTTGCCGAAACTTTACAAATATGCGTTTTAGCTCTAATTTCAGTTTTAAGCCTTCTTTGAGGCATTTTTACAAACACCTTAAAGGCACAAATTTCTCACAATTCATTATCAAGTTCATTACTTGTTATATAGCCAAGATTAACGTCATTCGGACAATTTCATATCAATTTTAACATCAACCAACTAGAAATTACTTCATAAAAATCAGATTATACTAGAACAACAACCAAAATCCTAGTGTTTGTCAAGTTCCCACAAAACCCACTAATCACCTTCATTGGTGTTTATGGAATTCACAAGAATTAAGCATGATTTCAACATATAATTGTCTAGGGTTCACTCCTAGACACAATATTATTCCTATAACATTCATATATCATTCGTGCAACAACAAATTTCGAGTTCTCTAATTTCATCCAGAAATTCATGTAGAGATTTCTTATAAAATTCACATACCTTATGATCCCCTTACAGTGGAGATCACCAATCTAAGCTCGAATTTCGTTTTGGAACTGATTTGCCTTCTTGATTTGATCAATTTTGTAAGCTAGGGTTTGGGTTTTTGAGAGCTCTTTTGGCTCCTGTGATTTACACGACCAGAACACACACTTTAGTGTGTGTTTCGGTGTTTTGTTTTTTAATAAATAAAACCCATTTTAACTTTTGTTCAACATTAGCCCCTTTACTTATTCAAGTTTTGTAAAGGGTATTTTAACCATGTTTATTCTATTATGTCAAGACACTAACTAACTAGGTTATTTATTCCTAGTTATTTTATCTTGACGATTATTGATGTTTAGTTTAAAATAAAATATCTATATTTTCGGGGTGTTACAGAATAAGAGGAATGGGTGTGGCACAATGTTGATTTTTATCTACTGTAGATGTATTTTTATCAACAGAGGTTGGAGATGATGAAGTGGCAGAGTTTTGATCAACAACTGTTGATTCAGTAGTGGCAGAGTTTTGACAGTTGTTTTAAACATCTGCTTCTCTGATGGTGGTAGTGACTTTGTATTATGGTATCACAATATCACATCCATAGTCTTGTGAGAAAGATTATGGGGAACTTACAGGGTTAGTCTTGATAGACACATCTTCAAATGTAAATTTATCAAGGTCAAATAGTTTAGCAGGGTTTGCTGGGATTTTCAATGATGAAAGTTCATTGAACTTTACATTTAAAGTCTCTTCCACACACCTAGTCCTTGTGTTTAACACTTTATAGGCCTTGGCAGTGGTTGAGTATCCCAGATGGTAACCACAATCCACTTTGGCTGTAAATTTTGAAATTGAGTCTTTTAAGTTTAAGATAAAACATGGGCAGCCAAAGATTTTGAAATAGGAGATCAGTGGTTTGATTTTGAACAGAGTTTCATAGGCAGTCTTTTGATGCCTGGGGTTGATTAGAACTCTGTTCTGCACATAACAAGCAGTGTTTACAGCCTTTGCCCAAAACGTTAAGGGTAAAACTGAGTCTATAAGCATTGTTCTGGCAGCTTCAATCAAAGTTCTGTTTTTTCCTTTCAACCACCGCATTCTATTATGGTGTTCTTGGGATGCTATACTTCCTTACAATCCCTTTTCCCACACAGAACTCATCCAACTTGTTTCTAAACTCTGTTCCATTGTCACTTCTAAAGACTTTACTAGCAAGTCAAATTGCTTTTCAACCTATTTAACAAAGTCTTGCAAGATACTTGCAGTCTCATCCTTAGAGTGTAGAAAGTAAGTCCATGTAAACCTAGAAAAATTATAAACAATGACCAAACAATATCTTTTCTTTTTCAAACTCATGATTTTTACTGGGCCAAACAAATCCATGTGCAACATTTGCAAACACTTGGTTGTTTTGTACTCTTCAATGGACTTGTAAGAACTTTTATGTTGTTTACCTTTTAGACAGGAAACACAATGCTCAGAACAAGTAAAAAGTTTTTGTGGAAGACCTCTAACAAGGACTTGTTTTCGGAGGGTGGTGATAGTCTTAAGATTTGTGTGCCCAAGTCTCCTGTGCCATAATTCTGTCTCTTTGGTTGAGGCAGCTGAGACAAGACAAGCATCATCCATTGGGTTATCTTTTAACATATTAACCATATACACATTACCACTCCTGTGAGCAACAAGTTGTGTTTTACTCCCGGCTATGATTTGTTCAATCTTTTTGACCACTTCTGGCCCAACAATCTTGCAAGTGTCCTAAGTGAAGAACGACCCATAGCCCTTGTCGCTCATTTGTGAAACACTAAGGAGGTTAAATTTAAGATTGTCAATAAGATTGACATTTTCAAACTTGAGTTTCCTAGCCTGCACTGTCCCTGGCCCAGATACCTTCCCTTTTGAATTGATACCAAAGGATATATCACCCCCTCCATGTTTTTTGAAATCTTTGAGTAGGGCTCTACATCCTGTCATGTGTCTGGAGCCTCCACTATCTACATACCATAAACTATCTAATCATGCAGAAGCTCCCTGCACATTAAGTAACAAATTAGTTCCGGTGGGTCTCCAAAGCCAAGATGGCTTTGGATGGGGTCATAGATAGGTCAGCCTCAAGTCCAGGAGCATGAATAGTGGTTAGGTCAGGGTTTTGAACAGATTTTTGAAGATTTTTCTGTAACCGCTATTGTGGACCATCTCATGTCAGATGTTCATAACCAAAAGGTTGCCTATTCACTTTGGGTTTTGATGGAATTTTGTAGGCTTCATAACCATGAGGGACTTTTTGGTATGATGGATGACCATTGATGTGCGTGAAGTGTATTATATTTTAGGTGTATATTTTAAGCCCTTTTTACAATTTTTAGCCAAGTTATAAATTTATAAACACGATATTCACTAACACTAAACACACATATGGGCAAGTGCACCCATCGTGGACATAGTATAGTGTTGGTAAGATACCGAGGTCGTCCAAGGACACAAGAGCTTTTAGTACCGGTTTATCCTCAACGTCTAATCAAATCAAAAGGATAGAAAAATATTTTTTTAAACTAGAAAAATAAAACTAACTAAAATGCTGAAAAGTAAAATAAAAGTAAAAACAGATAGAGAAGATGAATCACTTGGATCCGACTCGTGTGTAGTGTAACCTTTGATTATTTTCGCACTTTTGCACTTGTTTAAGAGATTATCTTAGTTATTGTAGTAGGCCCCTCTTTTGAAGGCGACGTTACCCTCAACCCAGTAGTTTGATTCAGCAAGGATACAATCCTAAAGGGTCAGATTATTGAAAGATAATTAATTAAGTTATTAATGCATAATGTGGTAGGCCCCTCTTTTGAAGGCGACGTTACCCTCAGCTAAGTAGTCTGAGTCAGCAGGGATACAATCCTAAGTAGCCGGGTTAAAGTTTTAATAGTAGTTTAACTTATGAGGGGGTCAAAGAGTTTGGACCCCCGCCATCCAATACCGTTGGGTATTAAAGGAGGTCCTGCTAAATTTGACCCAGGTCCTTTGCAGGATCTATACACTGAACAATGGCAAGACTTTTTCCAAACCATTCCCTTAACCCCCGACCAGGTAACCAACATGCCTCCATATAGACCGTGGAGATATGAATGGTGAAAATCTTTTATTTTATATAGACATTAAAATAATGCCAAGACACCACGTACAAACGATAAGGAAGAATCACCTTCAACATAAGAAACTAGTTATCAAAGTCATTAATACATAACCAAATAAAAAGTGCAAAAGATTAAAAATAAAAAGTATTACACTAAACACTTGTCTTCACCAAGTGATGTAAGAGACTTAGGCAAACATGGCCTTTCATTGTCAAGAACTCTTACGATCAATCTTGGATCTCGAGACGACTCACACACTCTATGATGGACAATACATGATGGTGGTGGATGATGGTGTTGTGATGGTGGTGGGTGGTGGGTGAAGTGTGAGAGAGGTGGTGTGCCAAGGGATGATTGCAAGAGCTCCAAGCACTCCTATTTATAGGCTGAACAGAAGCTCGGGCACGGCCCCGTGTCCATCCTCCTCTCTTTCTTAATTAAATGCAGTTTGTCTGCATTAGTTGACCACGCCCCCGTGTCCACTGAGCACGACCCCGTGTGCAGAAGCACATCTGTACTATCAAGATTTGCCTGGATTTCGCGAATCTTATAGTTGACCACGGCGCCGTGTCCGCTGAGCACGGCCCCGTGGTTGGGGATGGAAGCTTCTACCACTTTGTCTTTTCTGCTGACACTTGGGCACGCCCCCGTGCTCATTGAGCATGGGGCGTGTTCAGCCCTCTGTTTCCTTGTTTTGCTTGGGAAGATGCTGTCGGGGGGTCGGCATGCCACGTTTGTTCCTTTTCTTGTATTTGTGTTAGATTTAGTTGCCTTTTTGCTTCTTTTGTTCATTTGAGCTCATTTAATCCTGAAAATACAAAAGGAAGACAAAAGCACACTTTTTCCAACATTAGTACTAAAAAAAGGGTTAGTTTTATGCCACAATTGATGTAATTTATATGTTGCATTTTGTGCACATCAAATACCCCCACACTTAAATCTTTGCTTGTCCTCAAGCAAAACTCTTTATAGTGTGGCTTTTTCACTCCCAAATGGAATGGGTAGAAGAGAAGGTTTTTGGGCTTGTCATAGAGTGTTGGGATTTCAAAGATTCTTTATTAAGTTTTATTTTTATTTATTTACAATTTTATTCGTCATGATTTATTAAAAACGTTTCATAAGATAAATTACTTATTAGGGCATAACATGCCTCTTTTAAAATTCCATTTATATACAAGTTCACATACCTCACGGGGGATCACTCAACACTCGGCCGAAGGTGTATTTTTAGTGAATCACTCGAGAGCGGCATGGAACTTACTCCTACCATAAGCTTGCCAAGCAATCAATCCTCCTCCTTTTTGACTATATACCTTTGTAAATATCAAGATGACTTTTTGGGTGAAGGGTTAGGCTTGGGCTAAAGGTGGGTGGTTGGGTTAGTGGTTAGTAAAAGGGCGAAAAGCGTAAAAAGCGTCGGTTTATGAAAGACTTTTTATTTTTGACAATTTATTTTATTTTGATGAACCATTTCTTTCAAACAAAGTTATTTTTTTTTATAAACTTGTTTGTTTATTTGGTTTCATCATTTTTTTTCATAAAGTCATAAGAAAAACTGAGCTTTGTTACTAAAAGAAAGGGTAAAAATAAAAAAAGGTTTAGGTGGGTAAAAAGGGTGATTGTTTTGGGTTAAGAAATGAAAAGATTTAGGCTCAAAGGGGTTAACTAGGGGGATTTTGGGTAGGTGGTAAAAAAAAAAGAAAAATAATGGTGTAGAAATAAAAAGGGGTTAGTCCTAATGCCTCCATCATTTACTTACTCAGGTTTAAGTTGGTAAGGACCGGGAATGCATTGTCGTGGCAAGTTCTAGAGTCGTAAGAACCAAGCGGCTATTCACACAAGAAATGAAAAATGAGCATTTAGTGTAAAGATATGTATTTGTATGCTCAATAAAGGCTCAAAACTCACTTTTGTGGGAATGGGTTTTTATGTGATCAAGTATATATAATCAAATTTTAACTAAGCTTGTCATGCTGTTTCATAATTTTCTTGTGTTGGTTCTTTTTATCACGACGCTATCGGTTGTAAATTTGTAAAAATATAACCTTTTTAGAATTTTGAAATTCCCAACTTAAACTTAGACAAGTAAAAAAAATGAAAATTTTTGAAAAAAATTTGGGGTGATTAGCGATTCCAATAGAGTTTTGTGTAAGGTTTGTTAATTAGGACTTGCAAGATTCAAAGTTTTAGCATCCCCCCCCCACACTTAAATTACACATTGTCCTCAATGTGTCCCAAAAATAAGTTTTTAGGTTGATTGAATGTGTAAAAGGGTGTTAACAGCAAAATTTTATGTTACTGGTACTCAGGACACGGCCCCGTGGTGTCCGGGCACGGCCCCGTGTTCAAGTGCCAGTAATAGAAGTTTGTAAAAAGAAACAGAAGCCTGGACACGGGGGCGTGTTCAGTGAACACGGCCATGTCCAGTTACCTGAACTGGGCGTTTTCTGCAGATCGTGCAGCACGGGGCCATATCGGGTGGACACGGGCCGTGCTAAACTTGCTGTAATGAAGAAATTTTTGTCGGATGGCCCTGTTTTCGTGGATGGGGTGCTGGTGCAAGTTTCCCTTATTATCCTTTACCATCCCGAGTGTGTTTTAACCATTACAACATCATCCAAACACTAAAACCATCATTTTTATTAAAGTCATAGAGAGAATTACATTATCCTAAAAAGCTAGTAATTTAGATAAGCAAGTTAAATGAAGCACAAGAAGCTTAAATCAAGAAGTTCTAGCCTAAAAGTGATTCTAATTAGCAATTCCGAAAAGATAATTCTCTCGGTTAGATGCGGCTTCAAAGAACTCCTTCCTCCGGGCATGGGTTCTTCATACGTCGGCGAGCCACTCCTCTATCTCCCTTGGGAGGAGGAAGGCGGGCTCGTTGGCGTCGGTTTGAGGGGGTATAACTTCCACCGGGACTTCTTGTAGATCTTTAAGTGGAGGCACTGCTGGAATGTCATCCCATCTGGTAGGATTGTTGATTGCAAGTGCTAGTTTCCAATCCTCTTGAGGGAGGATTGGTTCCATGGGAGGTGTTACAAGAATATTTAACCTCTGGTGCAAGAGGTTAATTTCTTGAAAACTGTTTTCCAGCCCCACCGTAAGATAATTTATACGGGCTATTAGGACCTCCTCTACCAAAGTCATCTCATCAAGAGCTTCTCGTAAAGCCATGACGTAGCGTACGAGAGTAGCTTCAATTGAAAACCTTCTCTCTCTTCGACTGTTTCTTGAATGTGCAGAAGATGTTCCACTGTTTTTACTTGACATTCTACGAAAACAAACCAGAAATAGCTTATTTTGATGAAACAGTACTTTGGACACGGCCTCGTGCTCAATGAACACGGCCCCGTGCTCACCTTTCTGCAGAATTTTGGAACAAGGAATCTCGAAGTTTCAAGTTATTTTTTCCAATTTGTGAAGCCTTTTTGAGTAGTAATAACTTAAAACAACGTTATACAACTTATTTTTAACAAGATTTATTGAACAAAACTCAACAATCCTTACGATAAAGCTTGAAATCTTAAGCTTTAATGGAGGTTTTGGAGCAAGAAAGATGAAGAAGAAGGAAATGGATAAAAGAGGAAAGGACAAGATGGTCTGTTAGAACCTTCTTTTAGAACATACCTAGGATGGTAGGAGAGAAGATCCCTTCAAATCTCTGTTCCTAGATGGTCCAAATGTGCAGGATTCTTGGCTGCATTTATAGAAAACGACAGCATGCTGGACACGGCCCCGTGTGCAGGCAAGATCCTGACACATTTTGTCCGTATTCTGACATAAAGTCAGAAGGGAATCTTTTGGCGGACACGGGGGTGTGTTGGCCTGGGCACGACCCCGTGTCGAAGGGCTGATTATGAAGTTTGTCTATTTTTAAGGAACTTATCCGATCGGGCGGTTCCTTACTGGATGGAACAACCTCAAAGTGCCTAAGATACCTTAATTTCTCTAGATTAAGACGAGAACGCAAGAGGTTGTCGAGGGTGATTCCTATGCTAAATGTAGGTGGACAAGTCCAACCCTTTCCCGGGCTCTCATTAAAGAAGGTGTATGCTGAATTGCTCAGGTCTATGTATGCACCGAACGAAGTCGATGGAGAGTCCTTCACGGCACAATCGGCACAGGGACGACTATCGATCAAGTCCTCGCTAGAGTGGGAGGTATCATCGGGAATATTAGAGTTGTTTGAATGCGATCCCAACAATTCTTCTTTGGTATTGTCTTGAGATGAGTTAATAAAATCCATCTCAAGTTCTTTTAACCAATTAAGAATTAGATCTTCTAGTTGAAATAGTTCATCAAGAAGCATTTCTCCTAAAATGTCTGGTTGGGCGCATTCGAGGGAGAGATAGGGATTATTTTTACTTTTGCCCCCCTTAAGGATACAGGGAAACGATGGGTCTATATAGTGGGGCTTATAATTTAGAAAGAAACATTCTAATTCTTCATGAGAGCTTCCATATTTTTGACACCACGTACCATAAGAGTGCCGAAAGTAAAAAGTATCAGTATCACTCATGTTTGTGTAAGAAATTACCAACCGTCGGGATCTCACGGTTCTGTTTCCAGTAACTGAATCTTGGGCACGGGGGCGTGTTGGGTGGGCACGGCCCCGTGTTCAGCTTACTGTCTCACTTAAAACAGGATTGCTAGTTCCAATGATTGGGCACGGGGCGTGTTCAGCAGGCACGGCCTGTGCTGAGTTATGCAGAAGCTGAAAAATTTCAGAAAATCCTAAAAAATAAAAAAAAATAAAAAAAATTGATTAGGCCGCTAATTCCTAACTTTCTTAAAATCCTTGTGTCCCCGACAACGGCGCCAAAAACTTGATGTGCGTGAAGTGTATTATATTTTAGGTGTATATTTTAGGCCCTTTTTACACTTTTTAGCCAAGTTTTAAAATTTATAAACACGATATTCACTAACACTAAACACACATATGGGCAAGTGCACCCATCATGGACGTAGTATAGTGTTGGTAAGATACCGAGGTCGTCCAATGACACAAGAGCTTTTAGTACCGGTTTATCCTCAACGTCTAATAAATTAAAAAGTTAGAAAAAGATTTTTTTTAAACTAGAAAAATAAAACTAACTAAAATGCTGAAAAGTAAAATAAAAGTAAAAACAGATAGACAAGATGAATCACTTGGATCCGACTCGTGTGTAGTGTAACCTTTGATTATTTTCGCACTTTTGTACTTGTTTAAGAGATTATCTTAGTTATTGTAGTAGGCCCCTCTTTTGAAGGCGACGTTACCCTCAACCCAGTAGTTTGAGTCAGCAAGGATACAATCCTAAAGGGTCGAATTATTGAAAGATAATTAATTAAGTTATTAATGCATAATGTGGTAGGCCCCTCTTTCGAAGGCGACGTTACCCTCAGCTAAGTAGTCTGAGTCAGCAGGGATACAGTCCTAAGTAGTCGGGTTAAAGTTTTAATAGTAGTTTAACTTATGAGGGGGTCAAAGAGTTTGGATCCCCGCCATCCAATACCGTTGGGTATTGAAGGAGGTCCTACTAAATTTGACCCAGGTCCTTTGCAGGATCTATACACTGAACAACGGCAAGACTCTTACCAAACCGTTCCCTTAACCCCCGACCAGGTAGCCAACACACCTCCATATAGACCGTGGAGATATGAATGGTGAAAATCTTTTATTTTATATAGATAGTAAAATAATGCCAAGACACCACGGACAAACGATAAGGAAGAATCACCTTCAACATAAGAAACTAGTTATCAAAGTCATTAATACATAACCAAATAAAAAGTGCAAAAGATTAAAAATAAAAAGTATTACACTAAACACTTGTCTTCACCAAGTGATGTAAGAGACTTAGGCAAACATGGCCTTTGATCGTCAAGAACTCTTACGATCAATCTTGGATCCCGAGACGACTCACACACTCTATGATGGACAATGGATGATGGTGGTGGATGATGGTGTTGTGATGGTGGTGGGTGTTGGGTGAAGTGTGAGAGAGGTGGTGTGCCAAGGGATGAGTTGCAAGAGCTCCAAGCACTCCTATTTATAAGTTGAACAGAAGCTTGGGCACGGCCCCGTGTCCATTGGGCACGGCCCCGTGTCCATCCTCCTCTCTTTCTTCATTAAATGCAGTTTGTCTGCATTAGTTGACAATGCCCCCGTGTCCGCTGAGCACGACCCCGTTTGCAGATGCACATCTGTACTATCAAGATTTGCCTGGATTTCGTGAATCTTATAGTTGACCACGGCCCCGTGTCCGCTGAGCACGGCCCCGTGGTGGGCGATGGAAGCTTCTACCACTTTGTCTTTTCTGCTGACACTTGGGCACGCTCTCGTGCTCATTGAGCACGGGGCGTGTTCAGCCCTCTGTTTCCTTGTTTTGCTTGGGAAGATGCTGTCAGGGGGTCGGGCATGCCACGTTTGTTCCTTTTCTTGTATTTGTGTTAGATTTAGTTGCCTTTTTGCTTCTTTTGTTCATTTGAGCTCATTTAATCCTGAAAATACAAAAGGAAGACAAAAGCACACTTTTTCCAACATTAGTACTAAAAAAAGGGTTAGTTTTATGCCACAATTGATGTAATTTATATGTTGCATTTTGTGCACATCAACCATGTCCTCTTGGGAACTGGTTTGCAGTTGGTGCATTTGTCACTTAAACCTCTCTGGGAGCAGAGGTTTTGTTCAACTGTTTTGTTACAGTTGTTTGGACAGGCACAAAAGGCTGTTTGTTTTTGGGGGTAGGTTTTTGTGGACTCTTCAGTGTTTTTGATGCATACTCTTTTCTTTTAACCTCAAAAGTTTTAAGATACACACACTCTTGAGTGAGATGATTGGTTTTTCCACAAATTGTGCACTTTGGTGCAGGCTTAATGACACTTGTTTTGTTTATATCATAAGCTTTTAAAAGAAAATAGTCTTTTGTGGCATGATTTCTTTTCTCAGAAAAATCACAAAACAGGTTCTTAACCTTTTCTCTTCTCTTCCTCTTTTCAACTTCCTTTTCAACAGAGTTTTTAACCTCTGTTGGGATGTCTTTCATAGGAATGACTTTGGCCTTAGGTGCTTTGACACCCTCAATTGTGGAAAAATCCATTGGCTTAAAGTTTTCAAGGATGTCACATTCATCAGACCAGGTGGGTTTGAATTGATTTTTTCTATCTATTCAAAGGTTGATGATCCTTCTGGTTTTTCTAAAATGATTTTGTTTCCATTTTTATCAATGACTTTTATCTCTTGACCAGCCATGTTTGTTGGAATCACTTCAACCAAGCCAGACTCAATTTTAGCAGTGTTTTTAGAAGTTTGGTCATGTTTTCTAAAGCCAATGCCAAACTTCACATTGCTCTTGATCTGCTTTTCCAACATCAGTTCATGACCTTTATAAGACTCCACCCATTTTTCACAAGTGTTTTAGGTGGACTCAAGCTCCTTTTTGCAACTTTGGTATTTTTCTACCATAGTTTGGAGTTGGTCTTTGGTTATAATGTGTTCATGTTTTAAGCTACTAATTTCAGTTTCTTTGTCAAACAATTTATTTTTCAACTCTTTAAATTTTTTCTCAAATTGGACTTCATCTTTTAAATTCTTGTTTCTAAGGTTTTCATTCACCTCTTTTATGTTAGCAAAAGCAATAATGCATTTATCCGAACACCAATCCTTTAAGATCTGAGGCGATACCTTAGCAGCAGCCATCATGGCACACTCGCATTCACCTTCACAGACACTAGCATCCCATGGATCAGCATGAGGTTCCAACAGAGGTTCTGCTTGCTTCTCTTCTAACATTTGTTCACCAACAATATCTGTTGTAACCACTGTTTTAGCAACCTTTACAACCAATTCAGATCTGGACTCTACTTCCTCAAATTCTTGCCCTTCTGGTATTGACTCTAATGCCATGAAACAAAATTTATCAGGTGTTACATCAGGATTAGCAATTAGAGCAAAATTTTCATCACTTAAATCCTCAGGTAAGCTACTCCAATCAACAAAGCCCTGTGTAAAGAAACTTTGTTAACTGGCCTCTGCTGGAGCAGATGTTTATGCAGCTTGTTATGGTGCAGGTTGCACTTGGACCTGAGGTGCAGGGGCTTGAACATGCTGAATCTGTGGAATAGTGGTTTGAACATACTGCACGGGAACAGTGTTTACAGGATGTGAAAAATGGGCAGTGTTTTGCATTTGAGGAGCAGGGGTATATTAGGAATAGTGCACATGTATATTGGGAATAGTGCACAGTGCTTTGAGTGTTTTGAGGTCTTGGGTTAGGGTGAGTGATAATTGGTCCACTTTTTTTACTCCTACAATCCCTAGCATAGTGACCAAGCTTATTACACTTGTAGAACTTGATGTTTGACTTATCCAACCCCACCTTCAAATTCCCGTGCAATCCTGGAAACTTCCTACCAGTTCTTTTATAAAACTTGCTTGTTCTAACACTCAACAAGGCAACCTGATGCAAAATGTCTATCTCTTCTAGATCATAAGATCAAAGTGTTGGAGGTCATTCAGTTCAAAGGATAAGTTATCAGAGATCTGGTTTTCCCTATTAGCTGTGAAAGCATAATTGGGTGAGTAAGGCTCAGAGTTGAAGGCTCCACCTGCAGTTATATCAATATAATGATCATAACTCTGGTCCTTACTACCACCAGATAACTCTTCTTGACCCAAAAGTGTTGTGTTACCAAAAGTGAAATCATCAGCTACTTTTCCAGATTCCTGCAACTTCTTTTTCTGGTTAAGCTCTCTTTCATATGTGAGAAGCCTACCATGAAGTTGGGTCAGACTTAAATCCTTGAACCCCACAGAATTTCTGGTCACAAAGGCTATAGTGTCCCACTTTTCTGGTAATGATCTAAGAAACCTACTATTTAAAGTGGATTTAGCATATTCAACATTAACCAGTTTTAGCTCACTAATCAGACAACTAAACCTTTCAAACTGATGGGTCAATGACTCTCCCTTAACATGACAGAATGTTTCGTATTGTTGGTTTAAAACCTCTCTGTCGTTTTCAATAACCTCTCCTGTCCCACCAAATTGCTCTTTGAGTGCATCTCATAGCTCTTTTACACTGTTACAATGTAACAGACCAACATATATGTCATTGGGGTAGTGCTGTGGCCACTATACCGAATGCCTTAGCATCTAGCTCAATCTTCTGAAAATCCTGCTCAGAGTAATTTTCAGGACTTTTAGGTACTTGGACCTTGGGATCTTCTGCACTTGGCACCATTGGAACATGAGGTCCAAAGATGACAGACTTCCAGCAACCGGTGTTTTGTTATGCTAACACATGGTCCATCCTACGTTTCTAGATATTGTATTCAGATCTGACAAGCATAGGTGGCTTGTACAATGTTGTGACAACTGGCACAAAACCGGTAATTTCCGTACTATTTTATTAATTATTTATTTATTTCCTGCAATTATGTGCTTAAACGTGAACATTATATGCTTACTTGCTTTACATATGAATTCATGCATGTTTTATACTTCAATTATCGCATTGTGCATTACATTAAGTGTTGCGTCGAAATGACATGTAAACTCACCGGTAAGACAAATTATGATAGCACAGCCTCAGCATGCAGTAAATAATAGATTTAGGGCCTAGATGTAGGTCCAGCATCAAAAATACATTAAAACCTAAGTGTAGGAACAAGGGTTAACATAAACACTTTCCGGAAGCTAAAATGTTAGGATCTGAGTTTGGATTGATTGTGATTTGTGTTTGAATTAAGATGGATTTATGAATGAGTTGTGCAGCGGAAATTGAATGGAAGCAAACTTTTCACAATCAAACAAAAGAAATGCTTTCAAACATACATTTTCAACAAAGAATCAAATGCTTAAATTTATTTCAAACTTTGATTACAATTGCATGTATGCTTTGCAAACTCCCCCTCAGCCCGAGCTCAGTATTTGTTCGTGCAGGAAGAAGATGGTGAAAGAGCTGAACAGAACAGTACAGAGCATTGTTCTATTTATAGGCACTAGCAAACTACTGAGCATCTAAGCTGACGTCACCATGAATGTGACATCTAACCTCCTAACAAACTCTTAACAACTGACCTATACAAACACTGCTATGCTGACTATTGATGTTACAATTCATTATATAAAGTAAACATAAACTGCTGTTGCATCCTTCCACTGCTATGAACCCAGCAGTACTTGTCATGATCAACAGTGCCTGAAACGAGGCAGTAGATTGAGCAGCAGAGCTTTACTTCTTCAACAGTCTTTGACTTGATCAGCAGTTGTAGGTCAGCAGTTTGCATGATCAGCAGATAGGAGGTCAATAGATGTTTAAACCACTTTCAAGGGGAGAGACTTGCATGCAAACATCTGCTTATTCTGGATCTACTGCTCTAATCCAGTTTTGGCTTTCATTATATGTTCCTTTGGCAGGGTTCAATCCCAACAATCTCCCCCTGGAACAGATAATGCCAAAACTCTTCATTATTGTAGATCTTTATTGCCTCATCAGCAGTTCCCTTATTTTCCCTTTGAGTTGTAATTCAAAGGTTAAGGCATCTGTATCATCATCATCCCTTCTAAGTGGAAGATCAAGGAGATCCTACAAATCTTCAAGACTCAGGCCAAGAGCTTGTTCCCTTGTTAGTTTCTTCACTTCGCCACTAGACTTGAACACTGTCAGTACGTGGGTCTGTTTGTCAGTTTTCCACTTTAGTACTTTTGAGCCTGGTGGGTTTCTTGGGAGATTTTTATTTGAAGAGGTATTTGGTGATGCTGGCCTATTCATAACTGGCTGAGCAGTACTTGCAGATTGTTCCAGTTCAGATTCTTCTTTCATCATTAACATAATGCCCTCTTTTACAAGGTCATTTCCAGCAATTAGATCTTGAACTGTTTCAGCACCAAACTGGTTTTGAATCCTTCTTTTGTAGATGGCAGCACCAGCAGTGGTTCTTTTGGCTTGCAGCTTTGGTGGTCGTTTTGAGACCTCTGCTTTGGAGTAGTCAGGTTTTTGTGGAGCTGTTGGATCTTTCTTCCTAAGTTCCTCCAACCTTTTATAGGTGGCCCTGACCCTAGCTTCTCCCCACTTTGACACAGAATTCCTTGACCCACAATCAGCTGTTACCAGCTCCTCTTTCATTCTCTTCAACTCTAAGGCCTTGTCAGCTTCAATTTGTTTGAATTTTTCAGGAGGAGACTGCTTGACCTTATTTTTGATCATTTCATGAATCCTGGCTACTTCTTTTTCAAGCTCAGGAATGGTCCAGTTTTTGTACATGTGTTTCTCCCCCTTGTATTTCTTGTAGGTCATGATATTTTCAATGTAGTCTTTTCTCAAGGACTCATCTGCCCTTTCAGAGATTTGCTGACATGCATTTTTGGCAAACTGCTCCATAGATCTGACCTGTGTGAGTAGAAACTGATAGTTTTGTTGAAATTCTCTATCAGATTTCCCATGTTTATTTTTGATTGAGATATCCTCTGCCTGTTTGGCCTTGATTTTCAAATATTCTTCAATATTATTTGGCCTGGGATATCCTTCAATCAATGGCAAACTCCTTTTGGCAGGGTCATCCTCATAATAGAAAGATTTGATCTCTTCTCTAACTGCTATGAGTTCCAAAGGGAATATAACACCTGCAGGAGGTAATGGCTTTTGGATTTGAGCTGAAGAGAGAGGAATGAGTTTTGGAATTGTGACAAGTGCTTGGGATTTTGTAGATGTTGGTGGTGGTGATGGAGAATCATCATCTGGTATGATAATCCTTCTCCTTTTAATTTTAGGAGAGGCAAATGATGTTTTGGGTATAACAGTGGAGGTGGTTTGAGTGGCAGTGGTTTGTGACTGACTAATAGTTGTTGAAACAACCGGTGTTTCAACCACTGTTGTCATTACAACAGATGTTTTAACATCTGCTGTCTTCTGCTTTATGGCAGGAAGTGATGGTGGAGATGTTGTTTTTGGTGGTGATAAGGCAGTGGTAGTGGTGTGTGTTGAAGTAGTGTGTGTTGAAGTGAGAGCAGTTGTTGTAACAACTGAAGTACTAGCAGATGTTGGTACAAAAGAGGTTTCAGCAACTGTTTGGGCGGAGGTTTGATGTTGGTGGCTTTTGGATGGTGGTTTTGAAGTATGCTTAGGAAGACTGGATGGTATGGATTTGGGTTTCCTTACTTTTCTAGTAAGATTTCTTTTTGGAACAGGATTTTGAACATCCTTTTCACCAGAACAACCCTGCGCATTCAGCTTCATGAAAGCTCTCTTCTCCTCATTCCACCTTGACAAATCCTTTGCCGCTCTATCCCTTTTTACACTTATGACACCATCATCTAGTGCATTCTGGGTAACATCAACCTTCTTGCTACCGTCTGGCAAGGGAATGTTTCTAAGCATTGCATCCTTTTCTGGATCAAGATACACCCCATTATCAATCCCTTTCTTTATCCACTCCTTAATTTTCTCCCCATTTTTGGCATTATCTGAGGGGATTTCATCAATAAACAGAACTGTTGGAGGAGCAGTGCCAGTGGTTACCAACAAATGTGTTTTTAGAGCCTTGATGTCTGCTTGTGTGGTTTTGAAACTAGACTCCATTGCTTCTCTGAGCTCTTGAACATGTTTTTCATGCTGCTGCTCAGCCATCTGTTGTTGTTGGTGGAGAAATGGTTGAAAAAGATTCCAGAGCTCATTTGTAACATCTGCTGGTGGTGGAGCAGGTGCTTGAGGTGGAATAGCAGTGGATGATACCATTTGAACTGTTAACAGCTGTTGCAACATTTCTACAACAGATGTATCCAGTTTTTCAACTCTTTCCATCAATTCCTGGTACTTTAAACCATCACCCAATTTAATGGGATCATCTGATTTCCCACTAGCAGTGGTTGTATCAGAGGTTGAGGTAGGGAGTGTACTCCTAACATCAACCACTGATGCCCCTTTTTCTTGGTACTGGGGTCTTCTTCCTTCAACACTTGATAATCTTTTGATGGAACCAGTGGTTAAAACAAACTCACTAGCAGATAACAGAGGTGATTTGGAAGGAATTGCCTCCAAGGAAGTCTTATTGATGTAACCACTGTCCAAGTGTAAACCTGTAGGTTCAACACTTGTAGTGGCTGCTTTCACTTGGATTACCACCAAGAGTTACTTGTAACTCAAGGGGTGTAACCTCCTCAAGTTGTGTTGGTGGGTTAGCAAAGATTGATGCATCAGGCCCAGTCTGTTGCTGAGTTATATTCTCATGAACAGGTGATTGAGAAGGACTGGTTTGTGCCAGGTTCAGATCAATTGCATCCAACAGTAGTTTGGTATTTGGTGGAATTGGGGATGTGAATGTAAGTTTAGAAAGAGAAATTGCCCCGGGCATTGGGCTGTGGATGATGGAAACGAGTGCTTCCAGAGCATCATGATGTGGTGACCCTATTTGTACAACCTGGTCTTTTTGTGAAGAGACAGGAGGAGTTTCAGGTATAGTTTGAGATATTTTTACCAACTGCTGTGAGGAAGTTGCAGCAGTGGTTTGTTGTGACTTTAGTTTTGTCACAGGCAGTTGCTCTGGTATCTCATCCTCTAGAGTTGCCTTTTTGGTAGGTTTTGAGGGATTTTGATTTTTTTTTCTTTGGCTTTTTGGTGATTTTAGGTGTGGGTTTCAAAGCAGTTGTTTTGCTACCTTGATCACCTTGAGCAGTGGACTCAGCAGCAGATGCCTAAGGAGCAGTGTTTGTTGCTAAAGTCTGCTCAGGCACCTCTGCTTGTGTTTTGCAAGGTGTTGACATTCTTGTAAAAGTTTCAGCAGTTAAGCTGTGCATTTGTAGATATTTACCTTGGTTTATTACAGCAATATCATCCTTACTGATTTTTTTTTCTCAAAATAATAACTTAAAAATCTTGGAAACAGTAAGAATGATTTTGTTTCAACATTTTTAACCAAATCATTGAAGATTACCTGAGAATAATTAAAGTTTTCTTCTTGAAGAATAGCATACCCCGGGTTTTGAATCTTCAATGGTATTTCATTAAAAGAAGTGGTTTTATTTGAAACACACACGAGGAGGGTATGGAATAAAAATCTTGTTGCAGGAGGAAAGAAACCTTTTTGTAAGGTATCCTTCTTCATCATTGTGTCTGCATACCCTTGCTCAATGAAGTCAATTTTTAACTCATTTTTAGGGAAAGAATCTTTACCTTCCTGATCATCGAGCTGAAAGACTTCTGAAATGGTTTTTGGTGTGATGTTGACATCCTTGCCCTTTAGAGAGGAGGTAATGGTAGTGACAGTTTTACCTTGTTTTTCAAGGGTTGCATTTTTCCAAAACTCTCTTTGGGTTATCAAGTTAATTGGTGCATCGGCGGTCAACAAAGTTTTGTACTTTGAGGCCGTGAGTAAATCAAGGATGGAATCAAAGGTATCAACGGTGCCGGGTTTTGTGAGAAGACCCAGAAGATTATGAGAAGTTTTGTGTGGTATTTCGGTGGATGTAGCCTTTTGAGAGGCAGCTTTTGATGATGATTTTGCGGAAGACTTCGATTTCGTCATTTTGAAGAAGACGATTGAAGAAGTTTGTGGATGAATTTGATGAAATGTGAAGGAAACTGCTTTGAGAAGAAAATTTTTGTGAATTCAATTCGACAGTAAAACCCTGTTTGGGGCTTGAAAGGGGGTTTTATGTAGAAAAAGTGAAGGCTGACGTGGCAGCGGTTACAAAAGATCTGACCACTATGTACTGTCCACGTACCATCCCCTGATGAAGTGAAGGACAGTACTTTTGTGAAAGTTACTGAAGAAAGCAGTGGTTGTAACGGTACGGAAGCCAGTGGATGATTTTTGCTATCAGTGGATACAACACTGCTTTTGAACAACAGTGTTTATCAAAGAAATGAGAGAACACGGGATGGCTTTCAGCAGTGGACAGTCTTTTTGAAGTAGAACAGTCTTTTTGAACTCATCAGTGGTTATGACAGACTTTTAAGGATTTTAATGAAAAATTCATTTTTAGCTATTTTTAAGGATGGATTTTTGATTTTCTGAAAACATTTTAATGCTTTTATTCATAAAACAACAGGATTTTGCCTGTTATTCCATGTTTAGCATGCCAATTCTAGAGATCAAGCTTTCAAAGGTGGATGTGTCTAATGCTTTGGTTAGCACATCTGCCAGCTGATCTTTAGTTGGAACATGGTGTAGAGAAATCAAACCTTTTTCATAGCAATCCCTCACAAAGTGATGTCTAATGTCGATGTGTTTGGTGGTTGAGTGGGAAACTGGATTTTTGATGATATTTTCTGCTGCCTAGCTGTCCAACATGTGTGGTGTCTTCAAGGCAGTGATACCAAAATCCAGTAACTGATTTTGAAGCCAGAGCAGTTGGGTTGTACAGCTTGCAGCATCTATATATTCTGCCTCAGCAGTGGATGTGGAAACAGCTGCTTGCTTTTTGCTTTGCCAAGACACTAAGCAATTGCCTAGGAATTGGCACCCTCCTGAAGTGGACTTCCTTGTTTTATCACATCCAGCAAAGTCACTATCTGAGAAGCCTGAAAGCTCAATTTTACCATCAGCTGGATACCAGATACCAAGTGTGGGAGCACCTTTGAGGTATCTGAATATCCTTTTTACAGCAATAAGGTTTGACTTTCTAGGGGC
Organism: Helianthus annuus; assembly: GCF_002127325.2. Taxonomy (NCBI): domain Eukaryota; kingdom Viridiplantae; phylum Streptophyta; class Magnoliopsida; order Asterales; family Asteraceae; genus Helianthus; species Helianthus annuus. The sequence continues at coordinate 24,627,373 of NC_035445.2, forward strand.
TGATTGGGATCTTGCACAGACACATGTTGCAAACATGATATCTGGTCTAGATGCAGTTAGGTACAATAATGGCCCAATCATGCTTCTATATAAGGTCTGATCAACCAAATCATCCTTTCTTCAGACATGACCAATTTATTGGTTGCAATGGGTGTACTACATGGTTTATAATTATCCATATCAAATTTCTTTAAAAGTTCTTTGGCATATTTGCCTTGATGGATGAAAGTACCATTTTGCAGCTGCCTTACTTGGAGACCAAGAAAGCACTGAAGTTCACCCATTGCACTCATTTCAAACCAGCTATCATGAGTTGCCTAAACTCTTCACACATTTTATTACATGTGCTTCCAAAAATGATATCATCCACATAAATTTAGACAATCATCAAATCCTTCCCTCTCCATTTTAAAAACAGTGTTTTATCAATCCTGCCTCTGGTGAAACCAATGGAAAGTAAAAAGGTGGACAGAGTTTCATACCAGGCCCTTGGTGCTTGCTTCAAGCCATACAAAGCTTTATTCAGCTTGTAGACATGATCTGGATTAAATGGATCCTCAAAACCTGGAGGTTGACAAACATAAACCTCCTCTTGAATTTTACCATAGAGGAATGCACATTTGATATCCATTTGATACACCTTGATGTTGTGGTTGACAGCAAAGGCCAGAAAGAGTCTGATAGTTTCAAGTCTTGCTATAGGGGCAAATGTTTCATCATAGTCAATGCCCTCTTCTTTTCTGAAACCTTGAACCACAAGCCTGGCTTTATTCTTGACAACAATACCCCTTTCATCAGTTTTATTTTTGAAGACCCATTTTGTGCCAATAAGACTCACACCCTCTGGCAATGGAACAAGCTCCCATACTTGTTATCTTCTAAACTGTTGGAGCTCCTCTTGCATGGCTTCTACCCAGCTGTTGTCTTTCAATGCCTCTTGGTACTTGACTGGCTGATGGAGTGATAGAAAACCAGCAAAAAGACAAATGTTTTGGGATTGCCTTCTTGTGAGCACCCCTTCATTGATGTTGCCAATGATTTGATCTGGTGGATGAGATTTCAAGAAGATGAGCTCTCCTTGGTATGGAACAATGGCACTGAGTGGTGAGGGCTGCAGATGTGTATCATCTGAGCTAACCACTGCCGGTGACTTTGATGACCCAGCAGTGGCTTCAAAAGGTGGTGGCATAGGGGGTAAAGATGTGGACACCTGCTAGCTTTTATCCACTGTTTGAGGACTTTTGTCAGCAGTGTTTGATGAGGTGGAAGCAGGGGTTAAAGGGCTACTTTGGTCAACAATTGTTGAGGTAGAAGTGGTTGAGCTTTGACAGCTGTTTTGGACATCTGCTGCTCTTCCCATTGTAGCAGACTTTTGTTGAGGAATGATGATCTTATACCCATAGTCTGGTGATGAACTTTCTGATGGACCTGCACTATTAGTCTTGACAGCAGTATTTTCAAAAGTGAATTTTTCAAGATCAAACAATTCTGCATGATTTGCAGGGATGCTCATTGATGAAAGTTCATTGAACTTTACATTCAAACTCTCTTCCACTGATTTGGTCCTTGTGTTGAACACTTTGTAGGCCTCAGCAGTGGTTGAGTATCCCAGGTGGTATCCCATATCAATTTTGGCTGCAAACTTTGAGATAGAATCTTTTAAGTTTAGAATGAAACATGGGCAACCAAAAACTTTGAAATATGAGATTAATGGCTTTATTTTGTACACAATTTCATAAGCAGTCTTTTTGTGCCTAGGGTTGATTAAAACTCTGTTTTGGACATAGCAAGCAGTGTTTACTGCCTCTGCCCAAAAAGTTAATGGCAAACCTGAATCTGCAAGCATGGTTTTGGCAGCCTCAATCAATGTTCTGTTCTTCCTTTCAACAACCCCATTTTGCTCTGGTGTTCTAGGGATGTTGTACTGCCTTACAATCCCTTTCTTCACACAGAAGGCATCCAACTCCTTATTTTTTAATTCTGTGCCATTGTCACTCCTAAAGACTTTTACTGGAAAGTCAAATTGCTTTTCAACCTGTGTTACAAAGTCTTGCAAAATGCCTGCAGTCTCATCTTTTGAGTGTAATAAGAAGGTCCATGTAAACCTAGAGAAGTCATCAACAATAACCAAACAATATTTCTTCTTTTTGAGACTCATGACTTGTACTGGGCCAAACAAATCCATGTGCAACATTTGCAAACACTGGGTTGTTTTGGACTCTTTAATGGGCTTGAAAGAGCTTTTATGCTGTTTTCCTTTTAAACAGGAAACACAATGCTCAGGACATGAAAACATTTTTTGTGGTATGCCTCTCACTAAGCCATTTTTTGAAATTTCATTGATTGTCTTGAGATTTGTGTGCCCCAGTCTTTTGTGCCATAACTCGGTCTCTTTATTAGAGGCAGTTGAGAACAGACAGGCATCAGTTCTGGGACACTCTTTTGACATATCAACAACATAAACATTGCCACTTCTTTGAGCAACAAGTTTTGTTTTTCCTGATTTTATTATTGCTTCAATCTTTTCAACCATTTCTGGTCCAACAATCCTACAACACTCCTTTGTGAAGAATGTCCCATACCCCTTGTCACTCATTTGTGAGACACTCAGGAGGTTGAATTTCAGATTGTCTATTAGATTGACATTTTCAAATTTTATATTGCCAGACTGAACTGTACCAGACCCCAGAACTTTCCCTTTACTGTTATTTCCAAAGGATATATCACCCCCTCCATGGATTTTAAAATCTTTGAGTAGGGCTTTACATCCTGTCATGTGCCTGGAGCCTCCACTGTCTACATACCAAAGGCTATCTAAGCATGCAGAAGCTCCCTGCACATGAAGTAAAAGGATTAGTTCATTAAGGTTTCCAAAGCCAGTAAGGCTTTGGATGGGGTCTCAACAGTGTCTGGGATGATGACAGATGCATGGACAGTGGTTAGCTCAGGGGTTTGAACATTTTTGGGAATGTTTTTCTCTAACCACTGTTGAGGGTCTTGGCCAATCATCTGTTGATAACCAAAAGGATACCTGTTCACTTTAGGTTTAGAGGGCTTTTTGTAAGTCTCATAAACATGTGGGATCCTATGGTATGATGGTTATCCCTTACCTCTCTTGAATTGATTGGCAGGGGGTGCATCAGTCACCTGGACATCTCTTTGAACAGATGTTTGGTTCAGCTGTTTTGTGACAGCTGTTTGGACTGGCACAAACAGTGGTTGTTTCTTTGTTAATTTGACAGATGATGTTGATGGACTCAAAGATGTTTTTGCAGTGTACTCATTCTTTTTTATGTCAAAGTTCTTGAGATACACACATTCTTGAGTTTTGTGATTTTCTTTACCACAGATGGTCCAGCTTTCAGCAGGTACAATGATGCTTGTTTTGTTTATATCATATGCTTTTAGATGAAAACAGTCTTTTGTTAGATGATTCTTCTTTTCACAGAATTCACAAAACAAGTTTTTGATCTTTTCTCTTTTCTTCCTTTTCTCATATTCCTTTGCAACAGAGTTTTGAACCACTGTTGGAATATCTTTGATAGGAATGACCTTTGCTTTTGGAGCATTTACACCATCAGTGGTTGTGAAATCCATTGGTTTGAAATTTTCCAGGATATCACACTCATCAAACCATGTGGGTTTAAATTGGTATTTCTCAATTTCCTCAAAAGTTGAGGATCCCACAGGTCTTTCCAGAGTAATTTTGTTACCAAGTTTGTCAGTTATTTTAACCTCTTGGCCATTTTTGTTGGTTGAAATTATCTCAGTTGAACCAGCTTGTTTTCCAGCAGTGTTTTCAAGATCATCATATTTTCTATGTCCAATACCAAACTTAACTTTGCTTTCAAGCTGTTTTGCAAGCATAACCTCATACCCTTTACAAGACTCCACCCATCTTTCACAGGTGATCTGGGTAGACTCCAACTCCTTTTTGCAAACTTGGTATTTTTCTACCATAGTTTGGAGTTAAGTTTTGGTTATGCTCTGCTCCTCTTTTAAACTGCTGATTTCTTTATCTTTTTTAGCCAATTTATTTCTAAGTTCTTTTAATGACTTTTCAAATTTGACTTCATCAGACAAGACTTTATCCCTAAGGTTTTCATTTACCTCTTTGATGTTAGCAAATGCAATAATACATTTGTCTGAACCCAGTTTTTCAAGAACTTGAGGGGTTACCTTAGCAGCAACCATCATGGCACAATTACATTGATGATCATCATCTTCATCAGCTCTCCCTTCTCCCTCACCGGCTTTCTTCAATTCTTCTTTCTCTTTGTCATCTTTGGACCAAGGGTCGGACAGTGGTTCAATCAGGGTTTCTGAATTTTCTCCAGGCAGTAGTTCACCAGCAACTGCAGTAACCACTGCTTCAGCAACTTCATCCACTGTTTCAGCACTTAGCTGTTCACTTTCAGTTTCAACCCCTTCTGGTATTGACTCTAATGCCATCAAACAAAATTCATCATCAAAAGTATCATTAGTAGCATAGAGAGAAAAATTTTCATCACCAAATTTATCAGGCATGCTGCTCCAATCAACAAAGCCTTGTGTGAAAAAGCTTTGCTGATCTGGTTGTGTCACTGTTGGAGCAGCTTGTTGAGGTGAAACAGGTTGCACTTGTGCCTGAGGAACAGGGGCTTGAACATACTGAATTTGTCGAACAGTGGTTTGAACATAATGCACAGGCACAGGGGTTGCAGCATAATGAGCAGTGTTAACATGTGCTGCAGGGGCATATTGGGTATAGTGCACAGTGTTTTGCTGTTGTGGTCTAGGGTTTGAACTAGGATGAGTAATTATTGGACCAGTGGTTTGACTCCTACATTCCCTAGCAAAATGACCTAGCCTGTTATACTTGTAACATTTGATTTTCGACTTATCCAACCCCACCCTTAAATTCCCATGAAGCCCTGGGAATTTTCTCCCTGTTCTTTTGTAGAATTTGCTCGTTCTAACACTGAGCAAAGCCAATTGATGCAATATGTCCATCTCTTCTAAGTCAGTGGGATCAAAATGTTGTAAATCATTGAGTTCAAAGAACAAGTTATCTGACATCTGGTTTTCATTATTTGCAGTGAAAGCATAATTTGCAAAGTGAGAATCAGAGTTGTTAAAATTTCCACCAGCAGTTATGTCAATAAAATGATCATAACTCTGATCCTTACTGCTGCTACCAGATTCTTCCTGACCAAACAGAGCTGTGCTGCCAAATGAATAGTCATCAGCAACTTTGCCAGACTCTTGCAACTTCCTTTTCTGGTTTAACTCCCTTTCATAGGTCAGGAGTCTACCATGGAGTTGGGTCAGGGTCAGGTCTTTGAACTCAGCTGAATTCCTGGTGACAAAAGCAATTGTGTCCCATTTTTCGTGAAATGATCTAAGGAACCTGCTATTTTGAGTTGCATTTGGAAATGTAACTTTAACAAGCCTCAGTTCACTGATGAGACAGCTGAAACGCTCAAATTGTTGGGTTAGTGATTCCCCTTTGATGTGACAAAATGTTTCATACTGCTGATTCAGAATTTCCCTGTTGTTTTTAATAACCTCTTCCGTTCCCCCAAATTGTTCCTTCAATGCATCCCACAATTCTTTGGCACTGTTACAGTGTAACAGCCCAGCATAGATTTCATTGGGTAATGCAGAAGCTATGATGCTAAATGCTTTGGCATCATGTTCGAACTTTTGAAAATCAGATTCAGTATAATTTTCAGTTGGTTTAGGAATGAACTTCTTTGTATCCTCAGCACTTGGCACCATGGGAACATGAGGACCAAAAACAACAGACCTCCAACATCCAGTGTTCTGTTGAGCAAGGATGTGACTCATCCTTCTCTCCCAGATGTTGTACTCATTACGTTTGAGCATAGGTGGTTAAAACAGAGAACCGGTGTTATTCTTATCATCTTGTGATTGTGACGTCATCCTGGTTGTTTTACAGGCACTGATTAATCAACTTTAATGGTGATTAAACCTTGCTCTGTTTTTGAACAAAACGAACAAACTATCAGTATCAACGATTGTGAGCTGAATTATTTATGTCAAAATGATTGTTAAATCAAATTTGACTGTCCAAGCTCTGATACCAATTGTTAGGATCTGAGTTTGGATTGATTGTGATTTGTGTTTGAATTAAGATGGATTTATGAATGAGTTGTGCAGCGGAAATTAAATGGAAGCAAACTTTTCACAATCAAACAGAAGAAATGCTTTCAAACATACATTTTCAACAAAGAAGCAAATGCTTAAATTTATTTCAAACTTTGATTACAATTGCATGTATGCTTTGCAAACTCCCCCTCAGCCTGAGCTCAGTATTTGTTCCTGCAGGAAGAAGATGGTGAAAGAGCTGAACAGAACAGTACAGAGCACTGTTCTATTTATAGGCACTAGCAAACTACTGAGCATCTAAGCTGACGTCACCATGAAAGTGACATCTAACCTCCTAACAAACTCTTAACAATTGACCTATACAAACACTGCTATGCTAACTACTGATGTTACAATTCATTATATAAAGTAAACATAAACTGCTGCTGCATCCTTCCACTGCTGTGAACCCAGCAGTACTTGTCATGATCAGCAGTGCCTGAAACAAGGCAGTAGATTGAGCAGCAGAGCTTTAGTTCTTCAACAGTCTTTGACTTGATCAGCAGTTGTAGGTCAGCAGTTTGCATGATCAGCAGATAGGAGGTCAGCAGATGTTTAAACCACTTTCATGGGGAGAGACTTGCATGCAAACATCTGCTTTTATTCTGGATCTACTGCTCTGATCCAGTTTTGGCTTTCATTATCTGTTCCTTTGGCAGGCTTCAATCCCAACATAAAACAAGCACAAAAAACTACCCGAAACGCACTTTAAATGCAGATTTCTGCAAAATAGCAAAATTCAGCAATAAAACAACATTTTAACACTAAAACAACATGCAAAATTTATGTTTAAGTGTCCAGAATAACTTGTAAAGTGTCGGGAATGAAAACTGTCACAAAAGGTACTTCATACCTTGTAAAACTGCACTATTTAGCACTTTAACGAACCGATAACCGAACGAATAACCGGACACTACCCAAAACACCAAAAATAAACTAGAAGCGTTGTTTTTATGATTTAAAGCTAGTTATGGTGATAAACACCTTAAAAATCATAAAAACACACAAACACACTTAACCTTACATTTAACCTCCCATTTTACATCTTCTACCATAGACTTCCAAAATTTTACAATTTACCCCCTAACTCCAATTGACCCCAAGTGACCCCAAACCCACTTTCCATTATAATATTCATATGTGTGTGCAAGATATTAGACATGATATCTTATGGTTAATAAGTTGTGTGGATATAAGGAGCATGAACCTAAAGTGTTAACATAATCATTCACATTACAAAATTTTCACAATCTTCTTCCTCCTCTCTTTTCCCACCTATGGCCACACCTCCACACAAACACACATCCACCATTTTAACTTCAAAACAAGGCAATCTAAGGTTATACAAAGGTGAAGGAAGGTGATCTAAGGAAGCTACAAGTGATAGAAGTTGAAGGACCTTCTTGTGGAGCTTTTAACCACTCATCTTCTTCTTGTTTTTGCCACTTTCCTAGCCACTAGAGCTAGTAGTAAGCCTTCTAAACACTATTTTACTTCATGTTATAAGTATGTACGAGTCACACCATCAAAGAACCTAAACTTTAAAAGATGGTAACATGAAGATCTAACATAATCTAAGTGAAAACAAGTTGTTTTGAAGTTGTTTGATGTATGTGTTGAAGTTGTGAATGTTGAATCTTGTGTTTTTAGTTAGATCCATCATGTGAAAGCTTGTTAGAAGCTTAGATCTAACAAGTTTAAGCATGGATCTTATAAGATCCATGGTTAAACTTGAAGATGAACTTGAAAAGTCTTTATGTAAACTTGGAAAATGGTTTTTAAAGCATGTTCTCATGATCTTGAAGTAACTAAGTTTATGGATGATTAACTTATCAAACTAAGTAAAGTTCATGAAAAACCCATAAAGAAGCTTATTCTTGAAAGAACCATGTATGTTAAGTGTAGATTTACAAGACTACATGTTTTTACAAAATAAACAAGTTCATCCTAGGGTTTAACATGATGAAATTAGTGTATATAACTTGTGAGATTGTAGGAAATTCATTTTTGGTTATGAAAAGAAAATAAACACATGTTTTGAAAACATGGGAAACCTCCATTTTTAGGGGAAACTATGTCAAAATTTTTATAAAATTTAGACACTTAGAAAAATATATGTTTTGGTGAAACTTATTCTCCAAAAATTCACCTTAAATATTTACTAAGGTTTCCTAATTTTTATACAAAATTACAAGTCAAGAAATAAGGTTTTCTTCAAAGTTAAAATTTAGAATAAGTATGTATATTTTTAGGGAAAATATATATATTTAGTGGTCACCAAATTTTATGCTAAATGTATATTATGTGTATTATATGTAGTAGTGTATTAGGAACTTGAAAATACACTAAATACTCCCAAGGAGTATAAATACCAAAACACACACAAAAATATACAAGAAAGTATTTATAAATACATATACAAGAATTACCCATATAAAGGGGTATTTGGACAATGAATAAAATATATATTAACATAAATATATTCCTCAAAACATATGACTTGGACAAATATTGGACATTTTTGGACATAAATATATATTTGGACAAATATATATAATTATTACAAAGTAATGAAAATTATACATATTTTACAAGCATAACAAAATATATATATTTCAAACAAACCTTAAAAATATATTATTTTTAAGAAATATAATTCCGGAAAGTATTAAAAATCAAAGTATTGATTTTTGGCAAATAATGTAAAAGTGGAAGGTTCAAATGAGAATAATTTTTTTGTAAGAAGAAAAAAGAAAAAATTTCAACCAATAAGAATGCTTCATTTTACTTCATTTAATATTTGTATTTAATTTTAATATAAGGGTATATTGGTAAACTTACATAAATCATTAATTTGTATTCTTCCCCTTTAATAACTAGCTAAATTAAATTTGTAACTCCTTTTCAAAATATATATACTTTTTCCAAATTAAAAAAACAACTTAATTTAAAGTGTAGAATAAATTACTAGTTGTGTAGGATAAATTACGAGTTGTGTAGGATATATTTCGTGGGGTGTAGGATAAATTTCGACTGTGTAGGATAAAATTCTATAATGTGTAGGGTATATGTAGGAAAATTTTGATATGTTTAGGTTTTGTAGATTATATATAGGATAATTAATGATCAGTTGACTAATTAATTAAAGAGAGAAAAATTAATTATATGAGTTATAAATGAAATAGCATTTTACTAATATGCCCTTTCTTCTTTTTCTTCTCACATTAAATTTCTTCTCAAATGAACCTTCCCCTAATGTAAAATACACAAGTATTTACATGAAAATACAAGTATACTTACACAAAAATAATATTGAAAATATTATTTAACAAAATACTTATATTTATTTTTGAAAAATAATATAAGTACCGTATTTTGGATAAGTTAAAAATATAGATTATTTTTAACACATACCATTTTACAAATCCTACATATACAAATATATATTTTCGGAAGTAAAATATATATTTACAAGTGAATAATACAAATTCGAATTACAATAACGGGACAAACGAGCGAGACCCGACAAACAAGAGCACCACCCTCACAAATGATGAACTTACACAGAACAAATACTCAACTTAAGATGGTGACTTGTACATGGTGAGTTACAACTCTAGTGATTAACGTATTTTGATGCACTGATGTCTGTTAACTTCGTCTTTATAGAGTCTTGTAATGTATTTAATAGATCATGGCACGCAAAACAAGAAAACAGTGTTAAAGGTAATTCCGGTTGAAAGGTGCCTAAGACATTTCAAACGGAATTTGTAGTCTCAAGAGAAATTAACTAATTCCGCACGGAATTAGTAATTCCGGTTGAAACTTAATTCCGCATGAACTGTTTCAAGCGGAATTAGCTTCGCCTATAAATACTGTTGTGCCATGTTCATTTGAAACGGAATTAAGTCATAGATTCAGAGCCGAGGTGCTGCCGAATTGTTATCAGAATTGTAAAAAGCTCAGAATCAATCAATAAGAAGATAATTAGAAAGGAACAAGCTGTTTTACATCAATTACACTGATTCCGCCTTTGTTTTTTATGCTGAACTCATCGGATTGACTCGTTAGGGTCACACGACGATCCAACAAGTGGTATCAGAGCTCAGGATGAGGAGTTCATACCAATTCAGCTTGATTTCATCGGATTTTCTCACTTCTACTCCTTCTTTTCTGATTTGAACAAGATTGAACAGACAAAATGATCTGATTTTCACATATATCAAGCGAAACATAGTTTTATCTAATCCTTGAAAGAATTGGACTAAAATTCGACTTAAAACTGATAAAACTTTTAATTCCACTTGAAAAACTGATCGCACATAATGACGTCATCATAATTCCGTTTGAACCAGATCCTAATTCCGCACGAAATTAGACATACTGTCTTTAATTTCGCTTGAAAATTTCAAACGGGACTTAATTTCGCTTGAAAGTACAAACGGAATTACTAATTCCGCTTCAGAGTATCTAATTCCGCTTCAATTAGCTTAATTTCGTTTGAAATTGATCTAATTCCGCACGGAATTAGATATTGTTGGGTAATTTCGTTTGAGAAGGTTAATTCCGTTTGAGTGGGAATTCCGTTTGAAGTAATTCTGCTTCAACTGATTCCGTTTGAAACTGCAATTTTCAAAATTCCAAAAATTTTTCTAAGTGTTTGTTGATTGTTTCAGGTACTTGAAAGATGGATGAGTTCATGAATCCATTAGTGACGTGTTTGCATTTACTAGTGGTTCGGGAGATGGCACATCAAACAACACGAGTGAAACTACACCAACACCTAGTGCAAAGAAAATTCTTTCGGATGCTATGAGCGTAGACAGTGCATATGGAACATATAACAAGCCGCCCAAGTTGATGGCTATTGAAGATTACAACAGGTGGGCTACAAGATTCGAAGAATGGCTTAAAGCGTTTGCTTATCCCAGTTGGAGAAGTTTGAAAAATGGCTTTGATTTGGGGAGATCAGACTATGAAAACTTAGAAGAAAATCAAATAGAATGATATGTTGCTGAACAAAAGTGTATTGCTCTACTTCACCAATCTGTCAGAGATGATATTATCTCACTGATTGAGTACAAAGATTCGAGAGACCTTTGGGAAAAATTAAAAATAAAATGTGTAGGCAATTCTGAAATAGTTAAGAACAAAAAGAAACTGTTACGAAAAGAGTTTGATTTGTTTGGTTGTTTAAAGAACGAGTATGTTTCCAAGATGATTGAGAGATTCGGACATCTGAAGATGGAGCTTGCTAGACATGACATCATTTACACTCAAGAAGAGCTGGTAGACAAACTATTTGACGCGCTACCGAATGAGCAAGACTGGCAGTATTTTGCATTGATGCTGAAGAATACGATAAAGCCGGCTGATTTGAAGGTTGATCTGCTTATAGAAAGACTGGAAAGCCATGAATTGGAGATAAAAAAATCCAATAAAGTCAACAACACATCCTATCAGCAAAATGTGGAGCTGTATTACAGAGGCAGTATGATTCCAAAGACTGCATCTCCTAAGACAGCCTTTTCAGCAGAAAGTTCAAACACAATGAATCAAGAAACTCCTAGCAGTGGCTATCATGGTGGTTCTTCGTCAAGTACTTCAAATCAATCTGCATCAAAAAATTTCTTTTAATGCAACATTGCTGTGGATCTGAAGAATGGTCAGAATTTCAGTGAAGAATCTGCTAAACAACAGATGGTGTTTTTAGCGACTGTGTTAGAATCGTACGAAAGTCTCGTTGCAGGAAAGATAGGCAACACCAACCTAACAAAGGAAGATTACGATCAGATCGACCCTGAGGAGATGGAGTTGATTGATATAAGGTGGTGTATGGCTAGTGCTGTGAGAAGAGCGCAGCGATTCATGGAGATTACTGGAAGACAGTCTATTGGTGGACCTTCTACCAAGTTAGGCTTTGACAAGTCAAAAGTGACATGCTTTAAATGTAAACAGAAAGGTCACTTTAAGCGTGAGTGCTGAAATGCTTACACTGATGATACTGCAAATCCTTTTCGAGAGGATTATTACAAAAGGGCAATTTATCATCAGAATAAAGCAGAACCTCCCAGGATGAAGCAGATAGAGGAGGCACCCAAAGAGAAATCCAGGGCACTTGCAGTTTTTCATGACGATGAAGGTTATGATTGGAGTGATGTTTTACCTGAGGAAGACGCAGTTGGTTATGCCTTTGCAGCAGCAAAGATTGTTCCATTTAAAGATAACAGATCTGAAGAAGTGAAGTATGTGAACAGGAAGGCAACAGCTCAAGTCATGAAAGGCAAAATCTATCGTACATGGATGGAAGCAAAGAAAGCAAGGCGATGGGATCCTGATAGAGAATGTTATCTCGATCCTAATGGGAACATAGCTGTGGATCCAGATACTGTTGATGTTGAAGTTCTCACCAAACAACTTGCTGATGAAGAAGAAGCCAGACAGAGAGAATGGTGGGGAGAAGGAGAAGCCGATGAGAAAGAAAAAGAAAAAGAGACAGAAAAAGAACTGCAGCCAAAGAAGATCGATGATGGAATTATTGATACTTCACAAGAATTCACCGCTGAAAACTCGAGGAAGATGGCTGACAAGGTTCTAGCTGCAAAAGAACTAGAGGTAGTTTCTGGTTCTGGAACTGAATCCAAAGATAAGGTCAGTACAAATGATACGCATGTGTCAGGTAAGAATGTTAAATCTGAAAACAACTGCAAAAATTGCATGAAAGAGTGCAAAGTTTGTAGTACAAATGCTTACCTCAGTGGTAAGAAGGCTGAAGAACTTACTAGTAGAGTCAGAAGTGTTGAAGATCAGATCTTAAACCGTGATAAACTGCTAAAAGCTTCGAACGACACATTAAAAGAATTAACTGAGAAAATCGAAAATGATAAAAATGATGTAGAAAGAATTAGGAAAGAAAATGAAAAATTGATTCTTGAAAAACGTCAAATCTCAGAAAATTTTGAAAGGCTAAAACGAATGGTTAAGGATTCTAATGAAAGAAATGGTAAGACAGACAAAGAAAATCTTCAACTGACCGGTGTTCTTAGAGTTAAGGAAGAGTTAATCAACCAGCAACTGGATGAAATTGCTAAGTTGAAACTTCAATTTCAAGAAGCTAAAATTGAAAATGAACGCATCCAGTTAAAACTGAGCAGTTACAACTCCGCAAGCTTTGTTTTGCAACACATTGTTCCCAAACCTATCGGGAAAAACAAAGCAGGCGAAGATGTCTTTTCGGATGGAACATGGGTGGGGTATCATCAAGTTCCACCACCAGTTTTAAACAATTATTCAAAGAAACAATCAGGGCTGGTTAATGATGAAGATATTCATGAAGTGAAACTTCCGGACACAATTGATGTCACATTCACTTCATCTTCTGATGAAGATAGTGTCCAATCTGAATTTGTGAAAAGTGTGGTTGAAAACGTTTTAAAGTCTGAAAGTGACACTACTGAGGAAGATGAATGTTTTCTGGGCAAATACATTCCGAAACCAAAATCCAAAAACAACTTAAATGAAGAAACTACTCTTGTCATGTACAAGATATTGGGATCGGATAAGTTATATTCGGATTCTGAGTTTCCACTGGAGAATGTTAATGTTGCTAAATTGACAAATGTGTTCAAAATGATTGAAGATGATATGTCTGAAGTAAAAAGTTTAAATCAGACAAAGAGGTAAATGAATTTTGAAAAAGATAAAGCTTACTATAAGAAGCCTGTTGTTCCACCGCATTTTTATAATAACAAACAAAACAAATGGTCGGGTGGATATCAGGGTGGTAAGAATTATCAGAAAAAGAATGTTTAAAACAGAAGGTTTGCTGAGAAAAAGGTGTTGGTGAAAAGTTCAAGTTCGAGTTCACTTTCTGACGAAGAGTCTAAAATCTTTTCAAAATCAAACAAAGAGTTCTTTGAGAAGAAGGTCTCACAGCCTCAGTCTGAAGGCACAAGTCAGGTAGTTGACACCCGAAAATGTTTCAAACGTAATCAAGTTGGACATATTGCACGAAAGTGTACCAACTTGAAGCCTAAGATTGAAGTTGTTGAGATTCAGAAAAGGAAAGTTGATGTGAAAAGAAAAGCTCCAATGGTTGTTGAGCAAAAGGTTTTGAAAAACGAAAACATTAAAGTCAAAACAGAACCTGTTAAAAATGTGGTAACTAAAAATGACAAGTTATACAAACGGGTTGCATCATCTCAACAAACATGGAAGCCGAAAGTTGTTGAAAAGAAAACAAGTTCTCCAAAACCAAAGGTTTCAGAGTCGGAAAAACAATCATCTTCTACTACACCAGTAAAGATTAATGTTCCTTTGGATTACTATGTGAAACTTGAGAAAGAAATGCAAAATTATGAGAAGAAAGATGTTCCAAAGAAACACCAACCATCTGGTCAACCTCACAAAGATGAGTTTTTCCTATACAAAGAGGTTGAGGTTGGGTCTGAAGAAAGTTTAAAAATGAATGACAAGAATTTTCCACCATTGATCACCAAAAGAACTGTCCTCGATGTCCAGTTACCTAAGTCGATAGAGGCTTGGGTGACATCAAAATCTAACTAAGTGATTGCGACATGTGCAGGAGCTTCCAAGATCTGTTTCACGTTGGATTATGGATAGTGGAGCTTCTCGGCACATGACAGGGAAGAAGACCCTGTTGTACGATGTTAGAGGGTTTAATGGAGGATATGTAGGTTTTGCTGGAAATCAAGGAGGTAAGATTATTGGAGAAGGAACGTTATCCAATGGCATTGTCAGGTTTGAAAGAGTTAATTACATTGCCGAGCTTGAGAATAATCTTCTGAGTATTTCCCAGATCTGTGATAGGATGTATACAACGCACTTCACATACAAAGAATGTTTGATCTTGAAACCAGGATTTGTTGTTCCCGAAGAATGGATTATCATGAGAGCACCAAGAGTCAATGATCTGTACGTGTTAGATATGAGCGTAGCAACTACAACCACGGGTCAGGATCATTGTTTCATGTCTAGAGCAACAGAGAAAGAATCACAGTTGTGGCACTGGAAAATGGGTCATATACATTTGCGAAAGATGAATCACCTGGTGCACAATGATTTGGTTACTGGTGTTCATGTGAAAGGTTTTCATCTTGAGGGGGAGTGCATTAGCTGCATCAAAGGAAAGCAAAAGAAAAAATCTCACCCCGGGAAGAAATAAAATTCAATCTCAAGACCTTTAGAGAGACTTCATATGGATTTGTTTGGTCCAGTGAACGTCAAAAGTATTACTGGGGATCTCTATTGCCTTGTAGTCACAGACGATTATTCAAGATTTTCTTGGGTATTATTTCTGAAGTCAAAAGATGAGACGTTTGATCGTTTGATGACGCTTTTCAAGAAGATGGAAAACTTGTACCAGACACACATTAGAAAATTACGTAGTGACAATGGTACTGAGTTCAAGAATGTCAAGATGGAAGAGTTTTGTGATGAAAGAGGTATATTGCATGAATTTAGTGCTCCTTACACTCCACAACAGAATGGAGTAGCTGAAAGAAAGAATAAGACACTAATTGAAATGGCCAGGACGATGCTTGCTGATTCAAAATTACCTATTAACTTTTGGGCAGAAGCAGTATCAGCCGCATGCTATACGCTCAACCGGGTTCTCACTGTCAAGAAATTCAACAAAACATGTTTCGAGTTGATCAATAATCTCAAGCCGAACCTAATGTATTTAGAACCGTTTGGGTCTCCCTGTACAGTTCTAGAACCTTTTGGAAAGTTTGGTCCAAAGAGTATTGAGGGAGTATTTGTGGGTTACTCAAGTCCTTTGAGACGAGTCTATGTTCCAAACTTGAAGCGGATTATTGAGGTGCATAATGTTGAATGTCAAGGCTATACAATGCCACCGCAAAATTCCGGCGATTCATGGCGTTTTCATTATGACACTTTGTGGAATTCGTTTGACATGGAAAAAGAAGAGGAAGAAGAAGAAGACTTTTTTGACGAGTTGGATATTCTGAGAGAGTATGAGTCATCACAGGAAAGGTTCCCAGCTGAGTCTTCAAGACGTCAAAGGCATTCTTCAAATGACGATGAAGCAGGTCCAAGCAATGCTGGAGAACATGATGATATTCAACAAAATGAAGTTGCTCAAGATAATCAGACAGTAGAGAATGATAATCAAGAATCTGATAACAGACCAGTATTTGACCATGGTGATTCAGATTCTGAGGGGGAGCAAATTCAGATTTCAAGTCAATCTATTCTAGTCGGTGAACAAAGTGCAGATCAAAATATCACAAATCTGGAGGGCGAGGTAGATGTTCCAGGCGAGGTGATGCCAAGAACACTTTCATACCATCCAGAAGAGCTGATTATTGGAGAATTACAATCAGGCGTCCGCACTAGACGACAAATTGACCAAGGCCTTACTTGCTTTTATTCTACAGCAGCACCTTTGCAAACTGAGTTTTCACTAAGTTGTTTTATTTCGCAGATCGAACCGCGAACTTACAAAGAGGCGCTAACTGAAGATTCTTGGGTCAACGCGATGCAGGAGGAACTGAGCCAGTTTGAAAAGTTAGGAGTAGAGAAGTTAGTAGATTTGCCTGATGGTCACAGGAAAATTAACACAAAATGGGTGTTTAAATGCAAGAGAGATGATCGAGGGGTTATTATACGAAACAAAGCTCGACTCGTAGTCCAGGGCTTTAGTCAACAGGAGGGTATTGATTTCACTGAAGTATATGCTCCCGTGGCTCGACTAGAAGTGATTAGAATCTTTCTGGCATTTGCATCGTGGAAAAATTTCAAAGTATATCAACTAGATGTGAAATCGGCGTTTCTCTACGGGAAGGTAAAATAGGAGGTATATGTCGGACAGCCACCGGGCTTCACCGACCCAGTCCACAAAGACAAGGTTTATTTACTGGATAAGGCGCTGTATGGTTTACACCAGGCCCTGAGAGCTTGGTACGAGACATTGTCTCATCACCTACTAGCCAACAGCTTCATCTGTGGAAAAGTGGATGCCACTCTCTTCACCAAAGAGGTCGACGGACTTCTTCTGATGGTTCAGATATACGTGGACGACATTATATTTGGGTCAACGAATGAAAGTTTGTGTAAAGACTTTGAAAAAGTTATGAAGCAAAAGTTTGAAATGTCATCGATGGGGGAGATGAAATTCTTCTTGGGACTTCAAGTTGATCAACTACCTGAGGGAATTTTCATACATCAGACAAAGTATGTTCATGATATCTTAGAGAAATTTGGGATGTCAGGATCTACTCCAGCGTCAACCCCGTTAGCGACGAACCATGGGATAAATCTGGATCTCACCGGAGACAGGGTAGATGAAACGATGTATCGTTCCATGATCGGATCGCTGATGTAGTTAACTGCTTCAAGACCCGATATCATGTATCCGACGTGCCTTGCAGCATGGTTTCAGTCAAGCCCCAGAGCTTCGCATATGGTGATTGTGAAACGGATATTACGCTACCTGAAAGGAACTCCATTATTGGGGTTGTGGTATCCAAAAACAGGAAATTTCACGTTCGAAGGGTATTCTGATTCCGACTTCGGAAGCTGCAAAGTTAACGCAAAATCAACAACAGCGGGTTGTCAGTTCTTTGGACCACGTTTGGTCACCTGGCAATGTAAGAAGCAAACCTCTGTGGCTCTATCCACATGTGAAGCTGAGTATGTATCTGCTAGCAGTTGCTGCTCTCAGATCTTGTGGATCCAGCAACAGATGCGTGACTATGGTTTGCAATTTCTTAACACCCCTATCTTTGTTGATAATGAGGCCGCGATAAATATAACAAAATAATCCTGTTCATCACGCTAAAACGAAACACATCGAAATTCGTCATCACTTCATTCGTGATTGCTTCGAGAAGAAGTTGATACGAATTGAGAAAATCCACACTGATAAACAGAAAGCATTTGACAAAACTCGGTTTAAATATCTTTTAAAACTAAATGGTATGAAGCTTTTATCGATGACGGATGGGATTATTGGCGTTGATGAGGATAACATTGTAGATGATGATGTTGAGAAACAATCTGCAATGGTTTGTCGATTTTTTTACTTGTTTTGGTGTTTATGGGGAGTATTATATTTTCAGAAAATACAAAAACAGTAAAAATTT
The DNA here is from genome assembly GCF_002127325.2 of Helianthus annuus. Taxonomy (NCBI): domain Eukaryota; kingdom Viridiplantae; phylum Streptophyta; class Magnoliopsida; order Asterales; family Asteraceae; genus Helianthus; species Helianthus annuus. Next base: position 24,645,651 of record NC_035445.2, read on the forward strand.
CAAAAATCCAAAAACATGAGAAGATTTCAAAATCCAAAAACAATAGAAAACTGAAAAAGAGCTTGTGTAAAAAGGGAAAATGATAGTACATCGGCTTGACAGTTACAGTATGCTAAAGAAATGTAAAGTTTTAAAGCTTTAAACAGTCTCGCTGATGATATGACGATAGGTTTTTATACATTCAGTAAATCTTGTTTGGGATATAAACCTAAAATTCAAACTTTCTTATTTTGTGGGGAACAAATCTTGGATATATAGGTAACCCTGAAATCTTATTTGAAAGGTCCCTCTTTCTGAGATACTAGGTCTTTATACTCAGTGATATCTGGGGTATTATCCCGGGACTTCTGATTTTGCGGAAGCAATGGCCTAGTCCCCGTATAATACTTTCTGCGTGCTTTTAAAGCTCACCCCCAGCATAAAAAATGATGACACATTGCAAAATGTTAATCATGTGCTGTTGAAGAAAAGATTCTCTAAAGGGAACACACCTAAAGTCGAACCGTCATCTCTCTGCTGAACGGAAGTTCTGACCTGAGCTCTCATGGTTTCGCATTTAACCTTTTATAGATATCATCTAGGTATACTCACCTGTAAGACTGAATATTGGGATATGGATACGGGAGTATATTCAAGAGATGGGACACACATATAAGTTTAAGTCATTAATTCACCTAAAATCGTATCCTGAACAAATTGAAGTTTGTATGAAAATTTAAGAGGATCAGTATATCGACAATCTAAGTGAATCGTTTAAGACATAATATGTTATCAAGCTTAATGGTGCTAGTAACTTGTCAAAAGCTGATATGATTCCCTAACACGCTCACCAAAAATATGTTTGTAAATAGTTTACTGTGACACCTGGGTCACTAAGACCATCAAACAAATAGCAGGCCAATGAAATATTGTATTTCATACTTGGGATCTGTATAAAAATGTGTATCTTTTGCACATATCAACTCTTGTTCGATTTGAAGCTCTAAATCGCTTTCTAGAAGGTTATACGCGCGCTGATGCGTAAATATAACCAGTTTAATGCAACAAACACTCCGGAATAGTGAAATAGGCTTAACATACCTTAAATAACCTTTACATAACTTAGAAATAAGTTTTGAAGGCTTTGGTATGGCAAAAATAAGTTTATTCGCTTACAGGGACTAAACTTGATAAACTGCGAAAGTATGACGATTCGTACTAAAACAGACATTCCGGAACATGTCCATAAGTTAAACATACCATAAATATCCTTTACATAGCTTAGAAATAGGCTTTGAGGGGTTCGGTATGCTAAAATAAACTTTTGGATCATTCAGGGACTAAAAGTGTCAAAAAGTGCATAAGTTTGCACTTTCGCGCATAACTTACGTTCTGAATACATCCGGACATCCAAAAATTTATGTAAGCATCATAATATTATGCCTTAGTGTTTGGCATGAGAAAAATCCATTCGTCGTGCAATTTGGATCGTTTTTCGCGCTTATGCGCATTCCGTCATAATTAACCGGACATCATGATCGTACGACTAAACGAGCCAACATCCGGCATATTTTTTAGCATGTTTCATGTCCACAATGTTTAGGAATCATTTTAGGGCCTTGAAAATGGCTTAACGAGCCTTAAACATGTCGGAAATGGCCTTAATACGCAACGGGGACTGAAATGAAAACATTGGAAAGTGTTTGCTGAACAGGGGGACCTTAGCGTGACACCTAGCCCCCTTGGCGTCACGCGAGGCCCCTTCTGATCAGCAAAAGTCATTTTTCAGCTGTAAACAGCCCTTAGAAACCTCCAAAGGGCAATGCCACTTGTCAAAACCCTATGGTGGGGGCAAAATAAGCCACCACAACTTTGCGACAAGTGTACGGATTAGATCATGGCACGATATTCAAGAAACGATCCTAACGGTCTTGCTTTTCCTATAAATACCCCCCTATTTTGGCTAAAACCCACAAAAATCTGATCTAAAGCTCTAAGTTGAGGCCTTTGCTTCATACCTGAGCTCCTGGATCGAGATTAGCTTTCGGGGACCCTTCGTAAGTGTTCTTTCGTTCTTTTAATCGCTTTCTAGTCCTAAAGTCAAACTATATTTGACTTTCTGCGTTGACCAGCCTATGGTCAACCCGAAGTTCGTTTGAACTTCATAACGTGAGCGTGATCACGATGGTTATAGTCCATTGTGACTATACCTACTAATTACCACGTTATCTAGGCTCAGTGACGAGTCGTAGTTTCGGCCAAAATGCGCATTCTTGCGTATTTTGTAACCAAACTACTCGTGGGTATCAAAACCATTTGTTTTGATACCAAACCTGTTTTCTAAACTTAGTTAAGCATGTTCTAACATGCTTAGCTCGTCACTTTTAGTATAGTGCTTATGTAGGGTCGTAAGGTAAGCGATCTAAACAATCGCTTATACTTTCGAACCCGACCCATTTGGTCGATCATTAGGATCCGACCAAACACTTTAGGTGACCATAGTTGTATAGGGAATAACCTTCCGAGGTTATACCTTATGGTCACGACGTTAGGCGTTCCAAACGCGTTTTACGCGAACGACGCGTTAAGGTAGCATAAGCTACCTAAACGGGTCGTAATGGGTCGTAAGCACTTAGGTTAGGTTTCATTTTAGTATGTAGGCTTTGTTAAACCATATTACACGAGTCTCCATACTCGTTTGGTTTACAAACCCTCATTCTATCCAAATCCTCCGATTTAGGTCCGGTATATTAACATAGTTACCTATATTAGGTGCCGTTTGATATCCGTGATCTCTAGTATTATCTGGTTGTTATACAAGAACTTCAAAGCAATCTCAGGTGAGTACATAGACCCCTCTTTTTCTGTTTTCCAAACTGTTTTGGGGTAAAACACATGTGCCTACTTGTTACTTTCATGCTTTCTTGTTTTCACATCATATACTTGCTATGTTCATTAGTACATTTATAGTACATGATTTCATTACATTTATTGCTATATATGCCCATTGTGTGCATACTTAGTACATCACTTTACAATACATTTCATGCTACGTACGCCCATTGTGTGCATACTTAGTACATTGTTTTACATTGCATTTCTGTTGCATATGCTCATCCAGCATATTAACACATTATACTACATTTTGAACCATTCTAACCATTTGACTATGTGAACCGTCTTAACCCGTTGATTATATGAACCGTTTGAAACCATTGAACCGTGTGAACCAGTTGTATCTGTTGACATGATTTACATTTGATTATACATAAACATTTCTACAATTGGTAAACATTTCATCTTGATGGTTTGGTTTGAGTAAGTGATCTAAGTAACGAGGCGTGTGTAATATGATACAAGCATGGTGGATACGCCGCTGGTACTTCCTATATATAAGTGTTTGTATGGTATTACATATCGTAGCGTTATTTGATTCATTTCAGTTTGAGACATATAACATTTTATACAAATAACACACTTTTCACAAGACATTGATTTACAAACAACTTATCTTATACAAACTCATTTTACATGGTTATTCATTTAACCATACATTATTCTCTTATTTTTTTTACATATCATCTGATCTTATCGTTTTTCAAATGATTTACAAGACAAAGCAAATTACAAGGTTCATGACTAAACATTTTCTCAAACATAAGTCATGAATTCTGTTTTCACAAAACCTATGTATCTCACATGCATTTTTATGCTGACGTACCTATTTTCACATGTGTTTTCAGGAGATGATGCATAGGACTTATCAAGACATACTTAGGCGGACCTGTGCCTTAGTGACTTAAAACGAGACAAGAACTAGTTAATTTATGTTATGTACTCTTTGGTTCTTATTTAAAACAATGTAAACTTTCATGTTTGATTAATAAAACGAAACTTCAATTGTCATGGATTTGAAACAATAAATTCTGTTACAACACTCCTCGACGTTTCCGCCACGTTTTGTATGTTCTTCGTGGTCGGAGTGTGACATTTACATTCCGCATTTTAATTTCTGTAATTCATTTTCTAGTTTAGAAACTTTATTAAAAATCCAAAAAGATTTTTCATTTCTGTTTTATTTTCCGACAAACCAAAGTGGAGTGTTGATCTTCAGATTCAGAAAGTTGGAGCAGATGCAGAAAGATTCTAAGCTGGATGATGAGTTGGGAGCTTAACATATTATTTGAGAAAATGGGAAGTTTAAACAAGTTCATTAACTTGAAACTTGTAATTTTTCAGAAAAATGTTGAACAAAAATCAGTCTGTTTTTGTCTCAGATCAACCAAGGTCATTAAGTTGGACTTGGTAGATAAATTGAGTAATCAGGGTGTAGGATCGTTCTCGGCCCTGTTTGAGTCGTTCAGAGAAGTTCGTATCCGAATTAAGAGGCGGAAACTAGTAATTCGGTGCTATTGAAGTTGTATTCACTTTAAACTTGCTGTATTATTGATATTGTACGAGATTACAAGATTTGACAGCACTTCGGCAGCATACCGGAACAAACACCTTCAACTCTATGTTTCTGATCGCTCATAAGGACCTATATATAGACATACTGGTCCGCTTATACGTACATGTACGTATAAGCGGTCCTACAACCGTGACAGAAAAGCGGTCCTAGCATTGTAACACATGAGCGATCCTTGATCTAGACTGACATATAAGCGAACCTAGGAATGTACATATAAGCGAACCCTATACAAACTCCTATTTCTAGGTTTCCGTGCCATGTCCGATCTATTCAACTTCAAGACTCGATGTAAGACGTAGTCAGCAGACATAAGTGCACTAACAGAACACCGTTAAGCTTGATTACATATTTAGTTCTAAACAATTTACCTAGATTATCAGTATGTTTGTCCACTTAAATTTTCACACAGATTTCAATTGATTCGAGATACGATATTAATGTTTTAGAGACTTAAACTTAATTGTGTATTACTCCACTTGAATATACTCCCGTATCCAGATCCCAAATATTCAGTCTTACAGGTGAGTATACCACAGATGATATCTGTAAAGGGGTAGATGCGAAACCGTGAGAGCTCAGGTCAGAACTTCCGTTCAGCAGAGAGATGACGGCTCGACTTTTGGTGGGTCCCCTTTAGAAGATCTTTTTTACAACAGCAACGACTATCAATTTTATTGTTTAATCAGATTGCTGAGGGCGAGCTTGTATTTCAAAGCTTTTAGCAGAAAGTATTATTCGGGGACTAGGTCAGTATTTCCATACAGCAGAAGTCCCGGAATAATACCCCAGATATCACTGAGCATAAAGACCTAGTATCTCAGAATACGGGACCTTTCAAACAAGATTTCGGGGGTTACCCATATATCCAAGAATAGTTACCCACGAATTAAACAAGTTCGAATTTAGGTTTATATCTCGTTTCATCTTACTAAATGTGCGAAAATCTACTGACACATCTGCAGTAAGATTGTTTATCACATTTTGACTTTTCAAATCTTTAGCGTGCCGTGATAGTCCACTGATGTACTATCATTTCCTCTTTTATGCAACAAAAACTCATTTTTTAGTTTTATCATGATTTTGGCTTAAACAATCAGAACTCCCCCTCACAACAAACTATTGTCCCATAATGATTTCAAAACACTCAAGTTTGTTTTAATCAGAATGGTTTTTTCGAAAAATAAGTTTAGTTGTTTTTACGTCTTGTAAAAATTGGGGTTCAAATCATCACGTTGTTTACCAATTTCATGAATGATAGTTAAGTCAAGTTCAATTTAATGACCTTGATTTAACCATATGTAAGATTTACAACAATCACAACCATACAACCACTTGTAGGTTTTGCAATAAAACATTTCAAACCTGTTTTTCAACCAATTACCGTCTTTTGGTTGAATTCTCAAGGTGCCGATTCCTACTCCACACTTACAAATCTGGGAGTTCCGGCAAGTCCTGCAAAAAAACCTCACAAACAGATTTAGAAAGATGCTGATTCATGATCCACAATACCATCTTGGGATCTCCGGTAAGTCAGGTTTTTATTCTTTGAAGAATATATCCACCGAAGCCTGACCTTCCTTGGGTGTAACCTCATCGTTTTCATCATTCCTTTCAACCGACTTGTAAACCCATCCTTTGGAAGCATAAAAATCCTAATGCTTTGGGCCTTACCACTGACCATTTTTCCAAAGATGCGTTTTACATTTCCGTTAAAAGTTTTTTCAACATCAATTTTCTTCTTGTCAGAATAAAATTGATTTGAAATTTCAACTTTTCCGATTTTAGATTTGTAATTTTTAGCATTTAGTGGCGGAAAATTCACATTGTCCACTTTCGGAACTTTCTTTTCAATCTTTTTCTCAACACGTGGCTCCTCTGATTTTATGGAATCAGATTCATCACCAGACTTTTTACCTGAACCTTTTACAACCCATTTCTGATTTGTAGCATTGTCTATTCTTTTGGAAGCACTCTTTGAAGACTCTCCTTTTTCAAAAGTTGAATTCTCAAAGCCTGTGAACTTCCGGGTTGACAGTTCAGTTTTCTCAACAATTTTTTCTTTCATTTTTCTTGAAACTTCTTGTTTTGGTCGAAATGTCTTTGGACAATCTCTCGCAACATGACCCACAGCTTTACACTGAAAACAAGATCTCTTTTCAACCTTCTTCGGATCTTCCTTCTTCTTCAAGTCCTCTTACTTCTTAACAAGGAATTCTTGATTCGTCTGATTTCTGAATGATTTTTCTTTTTCAGCTTCTGGTTTTTTTCCTGCAACAAACATTGTTTTTGGTTTATAAACTTTTTCATTTTTATAGTTTTTCTGTGGAACAAAACCAAGACCTTTCTTTTTGTAATTACGATTATGGTTTGGTTTCTGTCGGAAACTATAACCACAATTGTAACCCATTTTCTTGTTGATTCTTTGTTGATCTCTTGAAGTGTATTGTTTAGGTTTTCCATTAAGATTAAAATCTTTTATTTCAGAAATATTAATTTTTGTTATTTTGAAAACCTTTTGAATCATTTCAAGTCTGACACTTCTTATTGGAAAACTCTCGTCAGAATATAATTTGTCAGAACCTTTCAAAGTATATGCCACTTTGAATAATTCATCATTCAAATTAGATTTTGAAAGTAAAAATTCTTTATCATAAACCCGTTTGTCCTTTTTGACTATTGGCTTTGACGCACTGGACCCAGACTTTGACTCGGGTTTTGACTTCAGTTTTGACACCTCATTGTCATCGCTGTCTAACACCTGATCGACCATACTTTTTATCAACTTTGACTCATGATCAGTGTCTGATGACGTATATGTGACATCAATACTTTCTGGTAAGTTATCCGACGACCCAGATTCCCATTTCAAATTTATCGCTTTATTGACTCTTTCTGAATTTGGATTTCGAGGTGAATATCCATCTTCGACCGGGGGCGGACATCTATTGTAGGATACACTCGGTTTCTTACCAGAAGCTTTCAACTTTTCTTCAACATTTGTCACACATTTTTCTTCATCCGATGTCTGCTCTTCTTTGAATGTCTTCAAATCCTTCACCACCGGATAAATCCTGTCAACCACAAAAGTAGAACATGAGTAACTATCTAATAATTTCTTGACTTTCTCAGTTTCTATCTTTTGTGTTGCCAATTCCAGTTCGAGATGTGCACATTTCTTTATGTTATAGTTTGCCGTATCAAGCTGTCTCAGATAAGCTATTTTCAAAGTATTCATAGCTTCAGCTTGTTCACCATCAGAATCTGTATATTTGTTGATTTCTCTGTTCATAGTATCATATGATTCTTTCAACTTATGAATATTGTGCAGCAGCTCATTGTTCTGCTTAATCAGCGAATCACAGTTTAAGCACTTTTCAGTAACTTCAACTTGTTCTACATCAATCTTCACTTCATATTCTGGAACTTCTTTAACATTTCTGCTCGGTTGTAAAAACTCAGCTCTTCTTCTTTTCTCAGCTTTTGCTTCTTCTTTCAATCTCTCTTCCTCTTCTGCTTCTTCTCTAATCCTTCTTCGTTTTTCTTCAGCAGCTTCTATGACTTTTCTGCACCTTTCTGCACATTTCAAATCATAAGCATTAGCATAAAAAACCTGAGAAGTGTTTTTAGACATTTCTTTGGCCATAAGATTTTGATCTGGACAAAAATCATCCCAGGTAAAACCTTCAGACAATTTCTCATCATCTTGCTCAGCCAAACACACTTTGCTGTCTTTCGGAAGATATTTTTCCCAGGTAAAATTATCATATTTTCCCTGACTAACAACACATGCTCTCTTCGAATTATCTATCACATCTCTCCCATGAGCTGTTTGTGCCTGTGCAGGTGGTGTGATTTGATGATAAATGGCCTTCTTGTGATAATCATTGTTTCCGAAAGGATTCTGGGCACCGGTAGCTTCACGGTTTTTGCATTCCCTCTTGAAATGTCCCTTCTCCCTACAACGAAAACATGTAACTTTAGATTTATCAAAACCTAAAGCTGAAACATTTGCATCACGAAAATCATCACGGCCGGTAATTTGTTTAAACTTTTCAGCACGTCTCATCACACTAGCCATACACCATTTAATGTCCATCAATTCCATTTCTTCAGCATCAATTTGATCGTAATCCTCTTTTGTGAGCATTGGATTTCCGATCTTCCCTGCAACAAAACAACTATAAGACTCTAAAATCATCCTTAACAAAGACATTTGATTTTTTGCAATATCTTCAGTGTAGTCTTGATCATTTTCAAGGCTTAACACAATGTTACACTGAAGTTTTCTACCATTCTTTGTTATAGAGATGTTAGGATCGAAAGATGAAAATCTTGTGCTGTTGCTTGATCCTTGAGATGCCGTCTTCTTAGAAGAATCTTTAACACTGTAAGCAGTTTCGATCTTAGGAGAAAACTTTGTTGAATCAGTAACACCATGCTTGTAGTACAAACTGATATCCTGTTCTCCATCGTAGTTCTTCATCCTAGCGATCTTTCTCTGCTCCATCTCTTGAGCTTCCAAATGCTTTATGAAGTCTCCTAGCTTCATCTTTTTATATTCTGCTTTGTTGGACTTCAGCATCATCAAAAATGTTCCCCATGTTTCATATGGAAGCGCATCTGCAAGTTTTTCAATTAATTCATCAGTATCTTTCTTAATACCTAACTTTGTCATATTTCTCACCAAGTTGCGATATCTATCAATAATATGCTTGGTATTTTCATTTTTCAATCCCCGAAACAAATCAAATTCTTTCTTCATGAGAGACATTTTGTTCTTTAACATATCATCACTTCCTGTAAACTTTGCTTCCAATTCTGTCCACATTGAATATGCAGTTCCGTCATGTTGAAGCAGTATCAAGATATCTTCTTTTATAGCTTGCTGAAGCAAACTCACCATCAGTTTCTCATCACGATATTTCTTTTTATCTGCAGTACTCATCTCTCTAAGTGTTAGCGGAGTACCATTCACAACATCGTTCTTTGTGGGTTTAACATATGGTTCTTCAGTGTGTTCCCACGCATCAAGATGATAAGCTTCTACCCAATTGCCAAAACGTTCAGACCGCACGTTGTAATCGTCAATATCCATGAGTTTCGGTGGTTTTTGAGACGTTCCGGTTTCGTTTTCAATCAAAGCACTCTGAGTAATCGAGGTTGGAGTAGCAAAAGCGTTATAAAATTCAGTATCCATCGTTCAAATGTCCAGAGATCACACAAAATTCCAAATCTTATACAATTGTTCAAAAGAGTGAACTGTCACAAAAGCGAAACCAACTATTGATCAGATAAGCGGACCAAACAAATAACCCTTCGAGCGAACTGCCTTTCGAGCGAACCGATGAATTGACAAAAGAGCGAACCGAATGAGCGAACCCAAACGATGTCCGTTCGAGCGGACCAGAAATTGTCACTAAAAGCGATCCAAACTGAATTTTTCGAGCGAACCTAACCCAAAAATGTTCCTTGGAGCGAACCAGACGTGTATTTTGGAGCGGTCCTGATTGATGACGTCACTTTTTGTGCGAGTACGTAAAAGCGAACCTTCTAAAAATAGCTTTCTAGGTCGATTTTAGTTCTGAAAACTTCAAGGATTTGTTAATTCATGATTCCGAGTGCACTGTGTGATTTTGAGCTTGTTTTACCGTGAAAATTTTTGAAAAAGTGAAGAAAGTGTAGAAAATCAGAAGAAATGCAGCTAAAATGGCAAGAACTCCTCCTCCTGAGCTCTGATACCAATTGTAGGATCGTTCTCGGCCCTGTTTGAGTCGTTCAGAGAAGTTCGTATCCGAATTAAGAGGCGGAAACTAGTAATTCGGTGCTATTGAATCTGTATTCACTTTAAACTTGCTGTATTATTGATATTGTACGAGATTACAAGATTTGACAGCACTTCGGCAGCATACCGGAACAAACACCTTCAACTCTATGTTTCTGATCGCTCATAAGGACCTATATATAGACATACTGGTCCGCTTATACGTACATGTACGTATAAGCGGTCCTACAACCGTGACAGAAAAGCGGTCCTAGCATTGTAATACATGAGCGATCCTTGATCTAGACTGACATATAAGCGAACCTAGGAATGTACATATAAGCGAACCCTATACAAACTCCTATTTCTAGGTTTCCGTGCCATGTCCGATCTGTTCAACTTCAAGACTCGATGTAAGACGTAGTCAGCATACGTAAGTGCACTAACACAGGGTCATTAACTTGGACCTGAATACTTAAGTGGATTTCTAAAACTGATGAACAGTTAATAGTGTTTATGGTTGAATATATTATAATATTATATGTTTGAGTAACAGGAAACAGGAGTCAAGATCCCCATGGCAAAGAAAATGTCAAAGTTTGAACCAGAATTCAAGTCCCAGCATATCGAGAGGGGGAGTCTGCGAAAGGGGGAGTTAAGATTCTGGATCAACATTCAAAGGGGAGATCGAAGGATAGAATTTGAAGATAGAAGATTGTAGGAGGCTTTTACAATGTCAAGATATTTCAAGGCAGAGAGGGATAGATCAAGACTGAAGACTGAATGCTAAAGACTTCGTCAACATCCAAGGGGGAGTCTGTTGATGCACTGATGTCTGTTAACTTCGTCTTTATAGAGTCTTGTAATGTATTAAATAGATCAGGGCACACAAAACGAGAAAACAATGTTAAAGGTAATTCCGCTTGAAAGGTGCCTAAGACATTTCAAACGGAATTAGTAGTCTTAAGCGAAATTAACTAATTCCGCACGGAATTAGTAATTCCGGTTGAAACTTAATTCCGCATGAACTATTTCAAGCGGAATTAGCTTCGCCTATAAATATTGTTGTGCCATGTTCATTTGAAACAGAATTAAGTCATAGATTCAGAGCCGAGGTGCTGCCGAATTGTTATCAGAATTGTAAAAAGCTCAGAATCAATCAATAAGAAGATAATTAGAAAGGAACAAGCTGTTTTACATCAATTACACTGATTCCGCCTTTGTTTTTGATGCTGAACTCATCGGATTAACTCGTTAGGGTCACACAACGATCCAACAACGTACATAGAACACATATAGGTTACGACGCCTACAAGACAAGCCAGGTGAAGTTTACGACGCAGGATACACAAATCTGTGAGTTCATGTCCCCACTTTTAAACCTTTTCTTGTTTTCTAAACTTGGGGAAAATACATGTACTGTGGTATGTAGAAACAAAACTAAGGAATGACGTATAGATCATGTGACGAATAGGGTGAGAGTTAAGCACCATTAATCAACTATATACCTAAACCATGGAACAAAAGGTTAGATCTAATGGGTTTCAGGCAGCCACACTCTTGGTCACGTTCTACCTTGAGTGCTTTTGTGTCTCGAGTCGTAAATCAACAGAAAAATGCCTATGGTTTGGATGCTTCCTTTGTCGTGACAAATGTTAATGTCCTCGCGAAACATTAACGATCTAAATTTCCTTACATTTACAGAATATATTTTCAAGTACATTTTACAATTACATACCATGATTCTTACAACAATTACTTATATGTTTTACACAAAACTGCATGAATTCACACCAACTTTTGTTGACGATTTTCAAAACTTACATGTATTTCAGGGAACTAAGTGGATGTGCGCGCGGTCTCTTTGCTCAAGAATGTTGTTTGTGTTTCAAGTTATCCTGTGTCTATGCTCCATTGCCACTTTTGATGGATTTGTTTGTTATATCCCGCCTCCTTGCGGTGATATAGTGAACAAAACCTTGATCTTTGTTTTGAAATGAAGTTGTAAACTTTTCAAACAATTATCTTATGTTGTGATGTAAACTTTAAACTTAACTTTGTTTTGGATGTTAAAACTATGAATGGCAATATAGAGTTATTTTATAATCATGTAGAATGTTTACCATTCGTATGCAATGAGAACCTTTCAGGATCACACCTCGTGCTTCCGCCTTAGAAAGGGGTGTGACAAACGCGTCGGTGTTGTGAGGATCTTGTGATTGTGAAGACATTTTGGTTGTTTTACAAAGTTTTTGAATAATCAACTTTGAACGTGATTACACTTGTACTCCGTTTTTCAACAAATACAAACAACACAGTATCAATGAAATTGAGCTGATCTTTTATGTCAAATTGATGGTTAAATCGAATTTGACTGACCTATGCTCTGATACCAATTGTTAGGATCTGAGTTTTCTCATTTGTGTTGTTTTATAAGAAATGTAAGATGAAGAAGATAGACAGATGAATAATTGCAGCGGAAATGAAGGAAAACCTTTATAACACAAACAAGGAAAGAACAACTTTCATCATATATGCTTTTAATCAAAAGGTTGTTTAGACAATGATTCAACTATGCATGCATGAACACTTTCTCCCCCTCAGCCTGAGCTCACTAGTGTTAGTTCGTACAAAATGTAAGTGTGTGAAAGAGCTAATAAAACAGTACAGTCACTGTCTATTTATAATACAATCCTAAACACTGTAGCATCTTTGCTGACATCACCTAGACAGTGGCAGTTAACAATCTTAACAAACTCTAAACACTGCTAATTATAAACACTGTTACATTAAGCACTGATTAACTAACTACTGATGAGGCTTGAGCAGTGCTTTCCCTAAAGGATGATTAGGCCTTTGACTTCTAGTAGTTCTTTGACTTCAATAGAGGATTGATCTTCAACAGACTTTAGACTTCAGCAGATCTTTGTATATAACAGACTTTGAGTATCAACAGACTTTAGAGATCATCAGATGTTGGATGCCACTGCCAATGGAGGGAAATAAGGTTCAAAACACTGTATTCAGGATCAGTTGTTGCAGATCAATTTTGGCTTTGTATCATCTGTTCTCCAGGAAGGATCACATGAGCCAACAGTGTTGTATTTATAAGTGTGAGGATTGCCCACCTAGGTTAGTCACCAACTTAGAAGTAAACATCCAGGTTAGACATTGAGCTTAAACGTATGATGTATACTCATTCGGTTCTAAATCTGTATTGATGAATATTATCTTTATGTTTCCATCGATTATTCTTGTTCAAATTTGTATCGAATTGACTCAAGCACACCCCTCTATACACGATTTTGATATATGAGCACAATTTGTATGGTCGAACCTCATTTTAGTAACGATATAACACTTTAAGAATCAAGAAAGCTATATCCCATAAAATTATATCAATTTAACAATAAAGAAAATGATGTCAACTTGAAGATGCATAAAATCATATATACATATATTCATCTCGACGTGAGCATGTCTATATTCTTTTGGTTCATTTTGGTTAATGTTTGATTATGGAACACCCTTAACTATAATCATAATTGGATTATGGGTTCAACAAATAACCTTAACCATAATTGATGGTTAATCTTGGTTGTCAATTAACTGAGTTTGATGAGGGTGTGATTTATCACTTAAATTTGGTTAACGGTTAAGTTTTGCTCATACCCAACATACAAAGCTTGAAAAGATATTGTGTTAATGCTCGTACGATAGCTATTGTTATAAGCAAATTATATCAATGGTAGATGTGACTACCTCTAGAATAACACATGATCCCAATAGATCCTCAGGAATTTGTATGGCCCGTTCACTCTAACCCCTCGTCTAGGGGATGATAAGTCATGCTTAGCTTCACCTCCGTACCCATTCCTTCTAAAAACTTCTCCAAAACTTTAAAGTAAATCAATTCTCTTATCTGATATACAATTGTACTCCGCGCCTCACCACAATCTCGTTGACATAAATACTCGCCAACATTTCCATCCTTTTAACTTACCCATTTTCTAAAAGGGGAATTGGCCTGTAATAATCTCACCTAGACCTTATTGGCCATTAATAATCCCACCTCAGAATATTCCCCCTACCAGTCCCACCTTTCACCTATTTTTCCTACAATGGTCCCCCGTTAAAAAACTTAACGGAGTTAAGGTTTTTTTTCCAAATTACAAACAGATTTTTTAGGCCTTTTGATCAGAAAGATGATACGAGTCCATTGATGTAAAACTTACTTTGAAATGGTGCTCCAAGTGACTTGATTTTGGTTAATTGGAAATTTAAACACCCGAATTGAAGCTTCGTTTTCATCGTTTGGAGCACCGTTTCGAGGCAAGTTTTACATCAATGGACTCGTATCGTCGTTCTAATCAAAAGCCCTAAAAAATCTGTTTGTAATTTGGAAAAAAGCTTAACTCCGTTAAGTTTTTTTAATGGGGTACCATTGTAGGAAAAATAGGTGAAAGGTGGACTGGTGGGGGGAATATTCTAAGGTGGAATTATTAATGGCCAATAAGGTTTATGTGAGATGATTACAGACCAATTTCCCTTTCTAAAATAACAAAATATGTAATGTTTATACTTTGAAAACATCAGCAAATCTAAGTTATATAATTTGTATAAATAATTTGACTTCGTACAAAAAATTGATTATGAAAATCAAAATAAATAACAATATATTGATGGGCAAATGTAATAATTTGTAAGACCATAAGGTGTGGAGGGGCTTGTAGATGAGATATTATGCGACACGTGGAGCACACGTTAGAACGTGGCGTGGTGCTAAAACGGACGGTGTGGGAGTGGCGTGGTTAGCGACGTTTTTATAAAAAAAATATTTAGACATCAACCAATTAAAACATACCCAAAATCCACCAACCAATCAAGAGCCTTCATTTCACAACCAAAATGCCCCCACACCGATGGAAAACCCCAAGCTCAATCATAAATGCCATGGAGAAGCCGTTCCCGAGGTGGTGTGTGTGGCGTGGTGTGGCATAAACACCACAAAACTGTTGGAAAATTAGAATAATGTGAATGGAAATTAATTTAGTGATAATTTATGGGACTCTTCATGGTGACAAACTCTTGAGTAGAGTTTTTATGTCACTTGATTAGCTTTTATTTGAGTTTTTATTTCTCTAATTAAATACCTAATTAAGTGAAACTTTACTAGAGTTTTATGTCTCTAATAAATCACCATTTAAGAGAAACTTTTCATAACCCACATCTCTTGTAAAAATAGTGGGCTTTGTGCCTCATTTTGAGATAGAGAAAAATGCTAGAAAAATACAAGAGAAGGGATACAAGAAATATACATGAATATATGGAGAGTTCTTGGAAAGAAGAAATACTTGGAGACCCATGTGATGGGTACTTAGAGAAATATGTTTTCTCTATACGATTTCATCACCTTTGTATCATAATTTTCCACAAGTTCTAACACTACAATTACCGGATGTAACCTTGGGCCCGTGAGCCATCTCCGGCAGTACAGACTGCTTCGGCTGTTGTACCCTGGGAGACAGACGCGTCATCTTTAGTAGAGGCGCACAATCTGTTTTAAGGGAAGCGTGTTGAACACGTGCCTCAACCAAATTCGTCAACGTTTTAGTGTGCTCTTTGTTGCAGTCAAGGAGTATTTTTCAAGACTCAAGATGATGAATACTCGAGTCTAGGATGCTATCAAGTGCGCGTGAAGGACCCACCAGAGATGCGGCTTGAATTAAGATTGGTATATATAATTATATTTATATTCTTTTATTTAGTTATTGCAACCAGTATTGTACCATGATATTTCCTAAGAATAACGAGAGTCTCGTTACGATATATTTTGTAATTATATTTTACAAAAGGTGAACCTATTTCCTACAAACTTAAAACAGATTTCATGAGATTGTTGCTACAATCTTAAAACCTTATTTATAAGGATTTTGGGTTCACAAAAGGATTTATAATAATAAAAAATATATATATATATTTTAAAGATTATGATCTTGTAAATATTTGCTTTTGGGAAATATGTATGTGGTATAACTTGTTGTGTTTGGATTTCTTGAGATTGAGATACAATGTTAAATCCTATACCGCGCTACAAAATGAATGGTTTTGGTTCAACCGTTTGGTTTTTAAACGATTTTGGGAATCGTTAATTTTTCTAACTTTTGTGTTAGATCGGGTTTATTAGTGTCAACCATACGTTTTTTGTAAACGTTAAATTCTCTAACATGTGTGTTAGACCGGAATTATTGGTGTAAACCATATGTTTTTTGTAAACGTTAAACTCTCATAAGTAGAGTTTTTTTATTACTTTAAATAAGAGTTTTATGTTAGTTGATTAGAGTTTTATGTCTCTAATTAAGTCTCTATTTAAAGTAGACTATTCATCCACCCATGGATTGATATGAACAAATAAGTCTTATAATGATTTTTGTAATCATTTGTCTTCTAACATGTGTGTTAGAAACGTTCATGAAATGCGTTAGTTTGAAGCAATTTTTTAATTGTTTAGTTTTAACGGTGTATTAGAAATGACTTATTTATTTGAACCATATATGTGTTTTAGCAAGTCGAATTAACATTTTGTGGAAATGTTAATATTTCTAACGTGCGCGTTAGAATTTCTTTCATTTTAACATGATTGTTGAAAATGGTTAAAATACAAATGCTTTGAAATGTTTTATGTTGACATTTTATATAAGCAATTTGTTATAGCATTGTTTTAATGCTTTGTATGATTTAGAAATAAAATGTCATACATTGAAGTTAATGGTTGATTGGCTTCAAGGAATTAAATCACCATAAAGTGATGGTGTGGTAGTTATATGAATTTAATGAAATTAAAATCATTTACTAGACTCTTCATATGGAAGATAAACTCTTAAGGAGAGTTTCAAGTCAATTTATTAGTTTTTATTAGAGTTTATTTCTCTAATAAAATCTCTAATAAAGTGAGACTTTTACTAGAGTTTTAATGATGACATTTGATGAGTTTCATTAGAGTTTAAATATATAATTATTGAGACTCCTAACTCTTCATATGTGAAACTCTTGAGTAGAGTTTTAATGGTGACATTTGATGAGTTTTATTAGAGTTTAAATATATAATTATTGAGACTCTTAACTCTTCATATGTGAAACTCTTGAGTAGAGTTTTAATGATAACATTTGATGAGTTTTATTAGAGTTTAAGTCTATAATTATTGAGACTATTAACTCTTCATATGGTGAAACTCTTGAGTAGAGTTTTAGTGATGAAATTTGATGCTTTAATTTGGTCATGTTATATATATAATGACTTAAAGTTTTCTAACATGTGTGTTAGAAAAATGTGTATCACGAATACGAGGTTAGAGATTGTTCAATAATGGACATAAATGTTTTATGTAAACATTTAATTGCCTATGTGTGCATTAAAACTGATGAGAAACAGTTTATTTTATAAACTATATCTTTGGAAAACGTTTTATGTAAACGTTCGATTCTATAATGTGCTTGTTATAACATTTTTTTTAACATGTGTGTTAAAAAAATGTTATTTGGTGAAAACAACTTGGTGTTGTTGTGAACAAATTTAATTGTTCAAGTTTACTACTTAAATGTAGTATTTGTAACAACTTGGTGTTGTTTTAAGCATAATTGTCCAAGTTTAAAGTTTCAAGATGAAATGGGAAACTTGTACTTACAAATGCATGGAGTCTTATTGAGGGAGTACCTCAAGACACGCCAAGGGACAATATTGTTGAGAAGATTTCGGTCAGATTATAAAGTGTTGAAGATAAAAGCACTTTGCTAGTTGATGTCTACATATTGTCTATGCTTCCGTTTAAATTTCAAAAGTGATTGCCACTTATGATTTAGTTTCCAATGTATTAATTTTATTGTTTTGTGTTCAATATCTTCGGATAACACATGCAATTTTTTACAAAGAAATAAATCACTAATGGTTGTGACGTATAAATTATTTTTGTGGAAAATAATTATATCGTCGGTTATACATTGTTTAAAAGAATATGATTTTAAACGGATAGCACATGAAAAATACTTGGACATAAACAACTTGAGAGTTGTTACATTGACTAAAAGTCAAAGATGAAACATCAAATGTATAACCACATCATGAATGAGTAATGAAAGAACGTAGTGAGTGTATTGAGATGAAATACACTAACGACATTCATGTCGCATACTTCATTAAAAGTCATTGAAAAATTCACAAGTGTGAATTCTAACATATGAAAGTAAAAGTACTATATGTTATTGTATACCTTTAATAAATCTTGCGAGATTTATAAGTAGATGCGTCTACCACTTGATTATTGTTAGATCTATATGGAGATTTTACATTCATTAGGAGAGCATCCTAAATATACATATCTCCTAATGAATAACAATAGATGTGTGCAAATCACTTATGGCAAAATTATGAATGTCATGTTGTTGAGTGTCGATCTAGTTAACTCTATCTCACACATAATAGTGATTGTAGACAAGAAACATTCATCTTGTTGGTGATGAATGTGTTCAACAAGTGACTTGGATTAAGACTTATGTTTAAGTACTTACGAGTCAATGGTAGATTGTTGGAGATCAAAGGTAATCAAGTTATGTTCCTTAAATGAATGATGAAATTTAGCTTTGTGCTATATACAATAATTTGTGAGACCTTCCTAAATATTGATGTTTTAGGATTATGAATAAGTCTCATTATTTTGTCTTAACAAGGGATGAATGTTGCAAAGTGATATTATGATATCCTTAGGGCTGTGAAGAATCAGAATGATGCATCTTTTGTTCACATGCTAAAGTATTGTAGTCTAAAGCATGCTAGACTAGTACTTGGTTAATTATGGGTCTTGACGGAGACTAATTAACTCTAAACATTCAAATGTGTATGAACACAAAAAGAATTTGTGTATGGACAAAGTTGAGAGAGAATTTTCATTCATTATAAGGAATGACATGTAACTTTTAAAAGTTTGTTCGAAAAGCTAATGAGGAGAACTCATTGTCTAAGCTTATTCTAGATGTTAAATTAGAATTATTCTAAGTTGGTGACAAACTTATGACAATGGCATGTGTTGCTTTGGTCGGCTCGGAAGCTTGTGTAAGCTAATGCAATATGAGTTGAATTCACTGATACAATAAGGTTGGTCTTGTTCAATCATATGTGTATAAATGTCGCCATAAGTGGTGTTACGGAAATGTTTATCAAATGGCAAGAAATGTGGGGGAGGAACTATTTCAGAAACAACCCTATAAGGGTATGTAGAAATGGTTCTCATTAACACATCTAAATGTTATCCAATAACACTTAAATGTGGGGGGTGTCTTGCATTTGTTTTTAGCAATAAGGATTTTGTAATCCAATCTAACATTGCAAATAGACGACTAAGTGGAGGACACAAAGGTCGTAGTGTATAATGGAGATGTGTTTGCCTTAAATGATAAACGTATCTTACGAAGACATATGTTATAACCAGATTCAGATGGCCACTGAGGTTATAGTCTTAGAAGTTGACAATAGGCAAAATTAACTTATGAGTTAAGAACACATCATGACAACTGATCTCAAATACACAAAGTTATTTGCTAATGTTATGGATCCAACAATCTGAGGGTTTATTAGAGATCAAGTTGTGGAATGGGACTGAAGCCCTTAAAAAATGAAGTTCATATGATGGAAACCTAACTCAGTAGACTGGAGATCCCAAGAATTGAGTTCAATAGGAAAACCTAATTGTATGAATAAGCGAGGTCACTGTGGGGGAATAACCCTACGCATTTAATAAGGTAGTTTATTATAAAGATTAATAAACTTCCTAGTCCATTCCTAAAAGTGACAAGTGTGAGGCTAAGCATAATATGTGGTAAATGATTTGGATAGATCACGGTAACCACAATGCTTTTAATGATCTAAGGAGAATCACCTATGTTAGAGAGAAGTGGGGTCGCTTCGAATGGAATTGAGGGCACAATTCCTAGAGCTCTCGCAGAACCAGGAAAGTGTTCCACGACCATTATTGGACACGACTATGAGGAGATGACCCGGCTAGGGAGAGTCTTGTGTGAAGTGTATTGTCGTCTACACAAACGGCAGATGAGTTCAAAGACATCGAGATCTACTCAGAGCTAGTGGGCTAAGTGCATTTCATGAGCGAATGTTCAAAGGGTAACACCTACCTATCGTATGCAAAACTCAACTGTCGAGGTTCCATTGGATTTTTGTGTGTTTTGATTAATCTCCATTCATGTGGGGGATTGTTGGAAAATTAGAATAATGTGAATGGAAATTAATTTAGTGATAATTTATGGGACTCTTCATGGTGACAAACTCTTGAGTAGAGTTTTTATGTCACTTGATTAGCTTTTATTAGAGTTTTTATTTCTCTAATTAAATACCTAATTAAGTGAAACTTTACTAGAGTTTTATGTTTCTAATAAATCACCATTTAAGAGAAACTTTTCATAACCCACATCTCTTGTAAAAATAGTGGGCTTTGTGCCTCATTTTGAGATAGAGAAAAATGCTAGAAAAACACAAGAGAAGGGATACAAGAAATATACATGAATATATGGAGAGTTCTTGGAAAGAAGAAATACTTAGAGACCCATGTGATGGGTACTTAGAGAAATATGTTTTCTCTATACGATTTCATCACCTTTGTATCATAATTTTCCACAAGTTCTAACACTACAATTACCGGATGTAACCTTGGGCCCGTGAGCCATCTCCGGCAGTACAGACTGCTTCGGCTGTTGTACCCTGGGAGACAGACGCGTCATCTTTACTAGAGGCGCGCAATCTGTTTTAAGGGAAACGTGTTGAACACGTGCCTCAACCAAATTCGTCAACGTTTTAGTGTGCTCTTTGTTGCAGTCAAGGAGTATTTTTCAAGACTCAAGATGATGAATACTCGAGTCTAGGATGCTATCAAGTGCGCGTGAAGGACCCACCAGAGATGCGGCTTGAATTAAGATTGGTATATATAATTATATTTATATTCTTTTATTTAGTTATTGCAACCAGTATTGTACCATGATATTTCCTAAGAATAACGAGAGTCTCGTTACGATATATTTTGTAATTATATTTTACAAAAGGTGAACCTATTTCCTACACAAAACCATGCCCACACCGTGTGGTCTAAGGATGCTTGTAGGGTTAAAGAGAAAAAAATGTCTTAAAAGAATGAGTGGAAATTTAATGTGACATCTTACTGAGTGCGTACCATTAATAAAACTAAGCATATTTATGAGTTATTTTTTTTAAGTTTTAGATCCAAGATAGTCAAATAGTTAATTATTTTGTGTCAATATGGGTAGTTCACTTGGTATAGGCACTTGCCTTTTAAAAAGAGGTCTCTAGTTTCAACCTGAGCAAATGAAGTACTTAAGAATTATTGGTATGTAACATTTTCTGTTAAAAAGAGTTAATTATTTGGTTAGAGAAAAGCAATCAAGAAGAATTAGTTGTTCTATGATTACCAAAAGATGGAGTGAAAAGATAGCTTCTCATGCAAAAATCTAGCAATGCGAAAATGAGCCAGACAAAATGATCATATATCTCCATGCTTTCTCTTCTTTGATTATATCTAATCATCAACACCATTGGTATCATTTATAGCCATAATCATCATCATCATCAACATCGATTCAAGTCAATTCAATTATTCTTTAGACTATGGGGTATGGGGCGGGGGTTGGGGCGTGGGTTGGGTACAAACACCCAAGTCACCACCCCGGGTGGGCTTGGGTTTCGGCGTGGCCCCTTGCGCGGGGGTTTCAGCCCGGGCGTTAGGCATGCCTATCGGTCCTCCGTGGCCGGCTCTTATTGGCTGGTTGGCTAGGTCATAGCGGCTATGTTTAAAATTTAAAAAATAACCGTTTGGCCAGGCCAAACGGTTCACCCAAGTCGCTATAAAACCCCCAACCCCACCGCCTGTCCACATCGCTACCCCAACCCAAGTCACTCCACCTACCCGAATCGCTACCCACACACACTTGATCGATGGCCTCTTGGACGCACGAGTTTCGGGGCAAGGAGCGGAAGTCGTTTGACAAGCTCGCCCTTTTCGAAATCTACCTAACGCTTTAGGCTTTTTTTTTAATTTTGTAATCCTGTTTTTTTTTTTTTTTTTTGTAGAATTTTGTAATTTTTAGGAAATTTTAATAATAATTTTAGGCTTTTTTTTATTTTATGTGTATTTTTTAATTTTAGGCCTTTTTTTTTAATTTTAATAAAACTGGCCAACCCACGCGGGCTAGCCACACCCCGCCATACCAACCCAACACGTCAGTCACCAGCGAAAGAACTCGAAGTCCACGTGTCAATCCATATCCCAAACCCCCGCCCCACCATACCCACGTTCTTAACTTTGCTCATTCTGGGATGCGGTTTTATGTTGGCCAAGGGTGGGACATGCCTCCCACAATAATCTGAATTATGCCATGATGTTTTTGACATGGATTAGATGGACTACAATTATTATACTCATATAGTTTTGTTACTCTCATTACTATGTTCCCTCATATATACTTATGACAGTAGATATTCATCATGACTTGACATGATGTGTGTTCAAGATTGGTGTTATAAGTTTGTCCTAATAAATAATATTTTGACTCATTATACCTACTGATCATGAGATTTAGTAGTTAAAAAAAAACAATTTCCATTGTAGGTATGTTGATTTTGCAACAGTTCTTTTTTTTTTTTCAATCAATTTACAATATACTTCTAATGATTTGTTTAATCAATTCCAACTGTTCTCATCTTTAATCTAATAGTTCCAGGCAGAGTGGTATATTGAAAACATTGAAGATTTGTGTTTATAGTAACTGATATAATAATAGTAAACTGTAAACATATTAATATTGAAGATTTGTGTTTATAGTAACTGATATAATAATAGTAAACATATTAATAATTCTAATCTCCAGCCGGACAAAGTAATACAGGATATAAAGAGGGAGCTGTTCTTATAGATGAAAAACAGTGCGGTATTTCAATTTTTGGTGTGGAAAGTAGGGATGTCCAAAAAGTTTGTGACTTGGAGTTCGTTCGAAGCTCGAATTTAGTTTAGTAAAAGCTCGTTCGATATACATGGCTCGGTTTGAAAATGAGCCGAGCTAACTAAGCTGAGCCGGCTCAACTCCGATAGAACTCAAGCCTAGCTGGGCTCGGTTCATAACGAGTTGAACTAGCTTAGTGTGGCTCGTTCATTAGCTCGGCTCATATTATTTTACCTTTTATATATTTTTAAATTTATATGCATGTAATATATAAAAAAATTTATTATTTATAGGTATTGTAGAACATGGGTCACATATTTATTAAAAAATTGTATAAATAAAAATAATAAAGATACTCTCTTTATATATTTAAGAAATTATAATGCATGTAGTGTGTGTACAAATCCTAACGAAAATAACTTATAACACAACATATGTAATTAAATTGATTCAAACTATAATATTCATCAAGAGCTTTAATCGTGTCTTCTTGTATGGTCTTTGTGAAGTCTTCAACGAGCTCTTGAATCACGTCTTCTTTTACGATTCCTTATGTAGGCTTCAACGAGATTTTGAACCACGTCTCTTAACAATAATTTCCTACAAAATGAACAAACAAGTGTTGACGGTTGTGACTGAGGCACGTGTTCAATACACTTCCCTTAAAACAGGTACTGCCGAAGATGGCTCACGCGCCTGTGTTTACACCGGGTAAATTGTATTGTTTGAATTTATGGAACGGATAAGGATGTGATTGTTGTAGAAAACGAGTAGAGAGTACTCCTCTCTCTAGTTGGTCTTCAAGTATTCATTTTTTTCTCATTCTTCTTCTATAAAGCTATACAATTTTCTTGTAGTTTTTCTTTCTCAAATGAGGCACATAGGGTATGTTTGGCATTGAACTTTTAGGAGCTTCTATCTTTAAGCTTTTAAGAAAAAACTCCGACTCAATGAAAAGTCTTGTTTAGTTGAAGGAGCTTGAAGCTTTTAGGTTAGGAGCTTGAAGCTTTTGGTTGAACGCTCCTACTACACTACAAAAAAAAGTCCATTTAGTGGCACACACTTCTAATGGCATTTAGCTTTTGTGCCACTAATTTAGGTTTTAGTGGCACTTTACGTATGCCACATTTGCATAACATGCATTTTTAGTAGCATTTAGTTCTTATGCCACTAATTTAGAGTTTTAGTGGCACTTTCCATACGCCACTAAATTTTTTGATAACTTTTAGTGGTACTTTACATATGCCACTATTTTATAAGTGCTTCAAAATTCTGAAATCTTATCTTTTCCCTCCTTGAAACACTTTAATAAAACAAGAATTGATTTTCCCCGCGTTGCGTGGTCGGGATTTTATAGTGATTTGAGCGTACTGAATTTCTATGGCCCTATATTGTCGTTAATCGTAGCTCACAATCAGTGACCTACTCAAACACCATTATTCGTTATCGACAAGCAATGTGCCTAAAGGACCATCAATGAGCCTCACTGAATTTAAATGACGTAATTTTAGTTTTAAAATAAATATATATTTCCCCGTTTAGTTGATTTGTAAAAGAATTAATTAGTTTATATAATTAATTTGAAAATAATTCACATCCCCCTCTCCTAAATTAGTTCCCGCTCACTTGTTCCCTCCCTCCCAATATTTGGATTTCCCAATTCCCACACCAGAGATTAACTTCCCTCTCATTCTCCCTGACCTAATCGGACGATGTCACCCAATGACTTGCGGTGGTTCTTGGCAGCATTGATGAAGGGGATTCTAGAGCAGAAAAAGACATCTCTGCTTCACTTTTGCTACTTCGTAAGTGGTTATTATTGTTTTAATTGTTCCTTGTTTTCATTTTGATCAATATAATCTAACTTAGAGGACTTTGTAGATGATGTACAGAAATATCTTGGTTACTAACAACTTGCCCATCAAGTGTTCGATGATTTGCTTACCACTAGGGACGTGATTTGTTCGTTTCTAACCCTAAACCCTTGATGGTCCATGAATTTTTATTCTGATTTGCAAATTGCTACTCAAAATTTCTATGTTTTCTTTATCAGATAGTTTCGTTTATTCCTAACTGTAACTGTGTTAAGGTTCCTTTTCAATGCTTTTGATTTGTCTATCTAGAACTCTAGGCGCTGATTTTTGTTCTTTAGGGTTGTAAAAGGTTGTGGGTTTCTTTTCTATTTGAAGCACTATGTTTTTGCAGTACTGGTGTGCTAATTGAAAACTAGTTCAAAATAAAGTTGGCAATACATGTTCTGGACCTTTAGGGTAGGAAGAAGCACAAGTTGGAGATATGATTTCAAGTGTGGAGCCTTAAAGTAACAGACCGGACCCGATATCCAATGTTATATAAAAACCAAACTTGATTCTTGTACCTTACTTAGAGTACAGGTATCGGTTCTAGTCTAATTTGGGTTTCTTGGTTTACTCCTAAAAAACCGACCTGACTTTTCCATGGGAATAGGGTCTTCCAAATAGCTCAAGGATGTACAAAATGAGAACATATTTCACATGGTTCAGATTGATTTTTGGTTCCATTTCAGTTTTACATATCAAGTTTTACCGGGTTCATTAGAATTCCTTTTTAGGTCTAATAATAACCTTTATTGAATTAATATCTTAATTGTTATTTTTCTTTTTTGTAATATTATGATCTCTTGTTGCCATTCTTGTGATTAACTGCTTATACAACCTCAACATAATTACATAATTCTTTGT
The DNA here is from genome assembly GCF_002127325.2 of Helianthus annuus. Classification (NCBI taxonomy): domain Eukaryota; kingdom Viridiplantae; phylum Streptophyta; class Magnoliopsida; order Asterales; family Asteraceae; genus Helianthus; species Helianthus annuus. The sequence goes on from NC_035445.2 coordinate 24,671,596, forward strand.
TATGCAGGCTAGATAAAACTAAGTTCTATGTCACTGGAGCCGGGATATTCACCGGGCTTATGGTTGGATTGTACCCTAAATCGGTCGTAAAGACTCGTATGCAGGTTACAACAAAAGATTCTGTGGAGAAGAGTGCGTATGTGGTTATTAGAGGGTTATTGAAAGCAGAAGTATCCCTGGGTTGTACCGAGGGTTTGGGACGGTCATCACAGGAGCGATTCCAGCACGAGTTATATTTATGACGGCGTTGGAGACTTCGAAAGTGGCGGCTTTTAATATTGTTGAGCCGTTTAAGCTTTCAGAGCCTACCAAAGCTGCTATTGCTAATGGGATTGCTGGAATGGCTGCCTCGCTTTGCTCTCAAGGTGTCTTTGTTCCGATCGATGTGGTATGGCTTCTTTGTTCTGTTGTTTGTTCCAATACTAAGTCAGATTTATATGTATGTTTGGATGTTTGAAATACTGAAAGTCAACAGATTAGTCAACGGTTGATGGTTCAAGGATATTCCGGCCATGCTAGCTATAATGGTGGCCTGGATGTTGCCCGTAAAGTTCTGAAACAAGTTGGTATCAGAGGGCTTTACAGAGGATTTGGTGTGTCTGTTATGACGTATTCCCCTTCTAGTGCTGTTTGGTGAGCCAGCTATGGTTCAAGTCAATGCGTTATATGGAGGTGAATAGCTTTTGTTCTTTTTTTTTCAGTTTGTATTTTCTAGCATTATATAAACGCACATGTTTTATGTAGTATGTTAGGTCATGGAAATGACGGCGATGGATCGATTCCTAGCCAGGGGACAATAGTTATGATTCAAGGTGCTGGGGGAATATCTGCTGCGGCTGCAGCATCCTTAATTACAACTCCACTTGACACTATAAAGACCCGACTACAGGTTCATCTTATATTTTCATTAAATATTGCCATTGAAACTATTACTATATGATTCCATATTTCCATGACAGAGACAGAATATAAAATTTGTGTTAAAAAAAGGGAATTGTGTTCTCCTTAAGTCCCATGGATTACTTTCCATTTAGGATGTCTCCAGTGAAGATTGCAACCTAATTAATAGGTATGAATGATTATGATACTTTACTGTTAGTTTAACATATAAATCACTACAAAAAAAAGCACATCAACACGTAACTCTTTTTCTTTCTAAGGTTAATTAACCACTGATCTCAAAACTCACAAACTTTATTTTGTTTTCGTGTTTACATTTTAATGGAGTTGCAAGTTTGCCTTCTCGTGAACTACCCGAAACACTATTCTAACAGTCCAGAAGACACTCTTGCTCTACTTTACGCAGCTCAGGTAATTCAAAGGCTATTATCGTCTTTCTGCCATATTTGTTTTGGTCAATGTTTTGTTCTTGACTTAATAATATTTTGACACTCTTGCTCTCACAAACTTATACATTTTTTTCTTGTTGAATTTGTGTAGAGTGCATAGCTCACCTAGAGCAAGCATTGAATTAGTTCATGGAATTTGGAAGACTCAGCATGTCCACCAGATATTGCAAGGTACATCATATGTATGCAGGCACGCTATCATGTTACTATAATTCAACTTTTCTCATGATTTAAACCCTCTCAATTTCAAAATATAAGTCAGTTCATATGATTTATTGATTATTCCTTTTCTTTAGGTTTAGCCAGCATAGTTTATACATTATATATATTAAATATCAACTTTCTTATGCATTAGAGCTTGTATAATGTGCTTTGTTTATTCGTTTTTAATTTTTCCATTTTTTTTCTTTTTAACCCTTATGCTTTTCATCTATTACAAATTTTCCGTTTAACGTTTCGGTCTAAATTTTACGAGTTAACACACTGGTTCCATGTTTTTACATGGCTCAACATTTTTATGTCTATTTTCCCAGTTTAAAGGTCCCGTCACAACACGCGGGTTCTAAGTCGACTTAGTTATTATTTTTCATGTTTTATGTTTCCGTCTAATTTTTGCGCGTTAACACACCGCAACAGGCATGCATAGTTTTTTTTTATGTCTGCTTTTCGTTCTGTTTAATAATCTCGCCGCAAAGCGTGGTCCGATGCCCCCTTCAACACACGGATTCGATAAAACGTTTCAACATTACTTTTTTCACGGTTTTACGCCTCGCTGCAACACGGTGGCTTAATGCTAGTGTTGTATTTAAATATCAAGAAATTTAAAAATCTGAAAGTAAAGGTAACTAGTAAATTGTCATCACTCTTTGCAGGAAATTGCTGAATTATACGAACAGGAGCAAAATTTGGAGCAAGCCATAGCTTACTATGATAAAGCAGCCGATCTTTTCCAAGGTGAAGAAGTGACAACTTCTGCAAACCAGTGCAAACAGAAAATCGCACAATTTTCAGCTCAACTGGAACAGTAAGTCATACCTTTTATCTGTATGGATCCTCTTATATTTTTAATTGAATTACATAGATAAAAATAAGCAAATCGCAAGAGTTGAAGTTTGATGTTTTAGTTAAGGGGCTAAACATGTCATCATTAAAGTTGAGGGGCTAAAGTTGTTTATTATTTAAGTTGAGGAGCTAAAGCTGTTTTAGTTAAGGGGTTAAACATGTCATCACTATAGTTGAGGGGCATGGCCGACCCTGGGGGTGGGCTGGGAGGACCACCGGCCAGCACCCGATATTTCGAGGGGCACATTTTTTTATGAAAAAACCCGATATGTATATGTAAAATATTTTTTAATAGAGTACACCTATACAAACACGAACATAGGCCCCCTTACAAAACTATTCTTATGGTTTAGATAAGTTATTAACCCCTTTGGCATTAGGTCTAGACCTTTAGTGAGCCCAATACCCAATTTCGTTAAGGCCTAAGGGCACATTTTTTTCAAACTCGAACAGGGTACCCAAGTTCTTAGGGACGGACCTGTTGAGGGACTAAATTTTTTTATTATTAAAGTAGAGGGGCTAAAGTTGTTTGATGTTGACAAAATAGCATATTTATAGTTAATAGTATATATAATATAACCTCACAATTTGTCTCCAGGTATCAGAAAGCTATAGAGATTTACGATGAGATAGCACGACAGTCGGTCAATAATAACTTACTAAAATACGGTGTTAGAGGGCATCTACTGAATGCTGGCATTTGCCAACTCTGTAAAGGCGATGTTGCAATCACAAACGCATTGGAGCGTTACCAGGTCAACTTTGACTTTTTCCCAAATGTCTTAACTGTTCATTACAAAATTTTGATCTGTTGACTGAAAATGTCAATTGTTAATGCAGGAATTGGACCCCGCGTTTTCAGGAACACGCGAATACAAATTGCTCGCGGTATGTTACTGAAAACTTGTTTGTTGTTCTGGGACAAACGTGTAACAGGTTTAAGGTTTTTTTTTCCGTCTTATGGCAGGATATGGCTGCTGCTATGGACAAAGAAGATGTTGCAAAGTTCACTGATGTTGTCAAGGAGTTTGACAGCATAACTAAACTGGTAATAATAACTTTATTGTGGTCATATATCACACAAGATAGATATTAATGCTGCAAATGAACCGAACGTTCAGCGAACAATTCGTGAACCGTTTGGCGGGAAGTTCATTTGATTTCGTTAGTGAATGTTCTTGGAACGTTTCGGTCAATGCTTGCAAATGGGGATTTGATTGAAGAAGGTGATCCATGTGTTCCGGTTCAGTGGGAATGGGTGACTTTCAGCGGAAGTAATCCTCCAATAATCACCAAACTGTGAGTTCATTTGTTGTTGTATATGTTAAGTTATAGATATATCATATACACTAATGTGATTAAACAGCGTATTATCAGGATCGAATTTAGAAGGTGAAATTCCGTCAGCGATCAAAGACTTGGAAGAGTTGACCTAGTTGCAAGTCTCAACGAACAAGAATTCGAGATTACAGTCTTTTTACCATTTTAAGTTTTTAACCCTGAACTAGTGGTTTGATTTTATCAGGTGGTTAAATGGGAATTCCTTAAACGGGTCGATCCCCGATATGAATAACCTTGAAAAATTGACAATTATGTAAGTTGCAATTTTACTTCTATTTGCATCCTAAAAAGATAATAGTGTTTGTTGACTATATGTGTTGGTCAAATTGCAGACATCTAGAGGACAATATGATGACTGGTTCTTTACCATCTTACTTTGGTAGTTTGCCAAACTTATAAGAACTGTATGTGGTGATTTTTCAAATCTTAAATTTTAATATATTTCGATGATATTCTGATTTATGAATTATGTGTTCATTTTAATCATTCTTCATGCAGATATATACAGAACAACTCTCTGACTAGAGAGATTCCTCCAGAACCACTGACCAGAAAAATAATCTGTAAGTAAGTATGCTTCTTTCTCCATATTTTTAGCAATGTTTTAGTTCATCAATTGACCTGTCTAAGACAGAAGATAACTCAATTCGACTCATTATAAACTGAAGGGTAAACATTCTGATCATGAACTCTCTTGTTGTTAGGTGATGGCAATTCCGACAACGAAGAGCTTAAAGTGATGTCAAAAGAAGTAAGTTTGCCTTTTATTAACTGCTCTTACATCTTTGATAGCTATGGTTATCAGATCTAATCAATTTAACATGAATTGTAAAATTTCAGGTTGAGTATAGTCAGTCGGCTGATGTAATGACAATAAGTAGTAAGTGCTGGGAACTATGAAGTGGAAGTATGACTACTAAGAAAACGTTAACACGATGATTATGTAACTCACATGAAGATTGTGAAAGAGAGTCATGAACATAATGAAGTTTTGAGTTTTTATTTATACACTTGTTAGTTTATTTAGGTTATATGTTTAATCATTAGACTTAGATCGACACTTATTAGACATTTTGAATATTTGGAAGATTGATTGATCTTTTAATTGAAGTGATTATTTTATGATTTCTACTTACAATTTTGTTTTTATTTTTTAATGTAAATAAATGATAATTGTAATTAATTAAAATTAATATGATAAACGTCAATGGCATTTAATTTGATGTGATTTTTGTGGCAAAAAGTATGTGCCACTAAAAGCTCAAAAGTTTGTACTGGTAGATAAAAAAGTGCCACTAAAAGCCTAAAAACTTTGTGCGACACATTGAAATAGTGCCACTAAAAGGCTTTAGCGTCAGCGCTTCTTGTGGCACTTTTTTTGTGTGCCGCACATTTTCACAAGGTTCTTTAGTGGCACTTTCTTGTTTTTCTGTGGCACTTTTTGCATGCCATTAGATGGCATTTTTTTGTAGTGCTAGTAGCGTTTAGAATGGGCTATAAGCTTTTAGGGGAAAATAACTATTTTAACCTCTAAAGATAAGGAACTTTTTAGTTATGTCAATTTTGGTCATTTTATACATTTTATTAAAAGCTCCAACTAGTCTGCCAAACACCTAAATATATCTAAAAAGCTACAGTCACCAACTACCAGCTTCTAGCCACCAGCAATCTGCTACTTTTGCCAAACATACCCATAGCCTACTATTTTTTACAAGAGTTAAGGATGGGTGAAAAGTCTTATTTTATTGGTCGCTTAATTAGAGACTTAATTTGGGACATAAAGACTCAAATTAAAAGACATAAAACTCTAACTAATTTAAGACATAAAGACTATAATTAAAAGATATAAAAACTATACTCAAGAGTTTAGTCTTCAATTCACTGTATGATAAGTCTAATTAATATTTACAATTTCACTAAATTATAAATTTACTAAATATCCATTCACCTCCAATAGGTATTTGGGTGTGTAGTTGGATATTCATTGTATATTTGAGGTTTGTTTTTGATGCTAATGAATTTATTGTATTCCATTGAAATCTAAAATTTATTTTGTAATTGGTTGAACTTGATTTTGGCTTGTTGAACTTATTTTGAATATGTTCTTTAAATTATTGAATAATATTTTAGACTATTGAGCTTTGAAACTATGTATTGTTTATAAAAAGAAAAATCAAGCCTAATCAAACGGAGCTCGAGCTTAGTTTTTCAGCTCAGCTTTAAATCCGAGCCGAGCGTAGTTGGATCGGTTTATAATCGAGCTGAGCCCAAGCTTACCTTTGACTCGGCTCGGCTTGTGAAGAAGCCTAGTGGAAAGAGTGGGTTTCTTTCAATTTGTCTTACATGTTAGATGTTTGTAATGAAACACTTTTGATTACTTCTTGCTTTTTTTAATGCATTGCCTGCGGTTCCACAAGAAAGATCTTCCTTTCTTAAATATTCAGAGATATGATAGATGATTAATGTAAAAGAACTAAATGGAGAAATTTCCTAGGGATATACTGAAGTAGAGGTGTTGATGATTTGGATTTTGTACTGTCTTGGTGTGGCTTTTTGTTGTGTTTGGTTAATGCTATTTAGTATTTTTGCTTTGCTTTTTCTCTTTGTGTTTGTCTCTCCTCTTTACTCTCTTTACTCACTTATAATAAAAAGGACTATGAATGCTCTTAACCTCTTTGCTAAGACTATTTTAGTTAAATCAAAATTTCTTGATTGGTCCATGGCTTTATAGCCTAGTGGTATTTTGGATGTGAGATAAAGGTTTGGGACCAATAGGTTCTATGTTCGATTCTCACAGGGGGGTTTTCCCCATATATATTAGGTTTCCTCCTGAATTGGTGATTTGGTGTATAGTCATTATGCTTAGTCGAGATGGATATAATCGGGTGATTCCGTTGATGACATGATGATACTTCAGTGGTCTGTTAGTGATCCAAATTTGTTATTTTTAAAAAAATTCCTCGATTGCCGTTTAATATATATATATATATATATATATAGAGGAAGGTTAATGTACATTACGGCTTAACGTACATCACGTACGACAGGTAAATACGCACGTTCATTTTAAAATCACGCACGTTATAACTCAAAAATCCAAAATCACCCATGTTGAAACACAATAATCACACATATTGAAAACATTAATCACGCATGCTATAGAACAAATCACGCACGTTGTTGTACGTGAAGTACGTTAAGCGTAATGTACGATATACTTTTTCTATATATATATATATACATATATATATATATATATATATATATATATATGTATGTATAAGGTTCAAATGAGAAGAATTTTTTTGTAAGAAGAAAAAAGAAGAAGTTTCAACCAATAAGAATACTTCATTTTACTTCATTTAATATTGGCATTTAATTTTAATATAAGGGTATATTGGTAAACTTACATCAATCATTAATTTGTATTCTTCCTCTTTAATAACTAACTAAATTGAATTTGTAACTCCTTTTCAAAATATATACTTTTTCCAAATTAAAAAACAACTTAATTTAAAGTATCGAGTAAATTATTAGTTGTGTAGGATAAATTACGAGTTGTGTAGAATGTATTTCGAGTTGTGTAGGATAAATTTTAACTGTGTAGGATAAAATTCTATAATGTGTAGGGTATATGTAGGAAAAGTTTGATATGTGTAGGTCTTGTAGATTATATGTAGGATAATTAATGATTAGTTGACTAATTAATTAAAGAGAGAAAAATTAATTATATGAGTTATAAATGAAATAGTATTTTACTAATATGCCCTTTTTCTTTTTCTTCTCACATTAAATTTCTTCTCAAATAAACCTCCCCCTATAAAGTGTATAATTGTAAAACACTAAATAGTTTTTATTGAGAAGAAAAAGAATAAAAGGGTATAATTGTAAAACATTAAATAGTTTTTTTCTAATCTCATTTATTATTATGTTTGATTAATTAATTAGTCATTAAGACTATAATCCTCCACACTAAATATTTTTGCCTACACACATCAAAAGTTATCCTACACATTTCGAAATTTATCCTACACATATTGAAATTTATCCTACACAACTCGTAATTTATCCTACACGCCTCGTATTTATCCTACAATATAAATGAAATTTTATTTTTATTTTTTGTGAAAAATATATTTCTTAAAAATAAGTTACAAATTTAATATAGTTAATTATTAAAGATGAAACTACCAATTAATGATGTTTGTAAGTTTACTAATATACCCTTATAGTTACATTAAGTACAAATATTAAATGAAGTCTAATGAAGCATTTCTATTGGTTGAAATTTCTTCTTTTTTCTTCTTACAAAGAATTTCTTCTCATTTGAACACTCCACTATATATATATATATATATACATACAGGGTAGGGCTAGATAGAAAACCCTATCTATATAAAAAACCCTAGAAAACCCAACCTCCCGACATTTTTTTTTGAAAAAAATAACGCATGTAATATACATGTTTTTAAGAGTTTTGGGCCAAAAAAATCAAAAAAGCGCCGAAGGGATAATTAAAAAAAAAATCAGCAACTTTCAGCATTTTTGTCTAACACATGTTAGGCACTGAATTTTGTTTATTTTTTTTTAAAAAAAACCCTTCGGCGCTTTTTTTTTTGGCCCAAAACACTCTAAAACATTTATATTACATGTGTAATTTTTTTCAAAAAAAAAAAAAAAACAAATGTCGGGAGGTTGGGTAAAAATGGGGGTAGATTTGGGTTTCTAGAGTTTTCTAAGAATTTAAGGGTTTTTTGTCTAGCATTACCCTATATATATATATATATATATATATATATATATATATATATATATATATATATATATATATATATAGGGGAAGGATAAATCGAAAATCCACTTGAGTTGAGAAAACTCAGAAAACATTTGTAAAAAAACCATGTAAACTCAAGATACATTTCTAAAAAAATAGGAAATGTAATATACATATATTTGAACATTTTAAAAAAAGAAACACAAAAAAACACCAAGTAGTTTTTTTTTTAAAAATGTTACAAAATTTCAGGTTACATAAGATGTATGTCCAAAAAAATGTAACATATAAATTTTCAACATTTTTTTTAAAAAAAAATAGTAAGTGTTTTTTTCATTTTTTTTCATAAATAGGTCCGTGTACATTTATATTACATTTTCTATTTTTTTTAGAAAAAAATAAAAATGTTACATAGGGTTTATTTGGGTTTTCTCAACTCACATGGGTTTTCGATTTATCTTTCCCCTATATATATATATATATATATATATATATAGGATTAGGTTCAAGAATGAACACTAGTGTAGCTTGCGAACTGAGTGAACTAATCCTGGCCATACACGTGTGTAGATCAATAGTTAGGATTTGATGTTGAAATACACTAGTGTATTTTATGATTGATGAGATCCTGACCATACACGTGTGTAGATCAATGGCCAGGATTTGTTCACTCAGTTCGCAAATACATTAGTATTCACTCTAAAACCCCACCCTATATAAATATATAAATAAATATATATATATATATATATATATATATATATATATATATATATAAGACCTAAAATGTGTGGCTTTCACTAATGGCATCATGATTCTTGAAAATGTAATTGGTGATAAGAATGAAATGATTAAAGGCTACTAATTCTGTGCTTGAAATTGAAACAAGTTAAAAAGAATAATGGCATGCCTACCAACACCTCATGAATTGGTTGACCCCTTCCCCACACATATATGGTTTTTTTAAATAGAAAATTCACACACCCTTTAAATCTTTCTTAGTTTTCCTTATTCTTTAAATCTGCTCTAAACCTACACAATTTTTTGATTTTTTTTTAAATTAAACTTCATTAAAAGAAACCTACGACACAAACGGGCAAAAGACCAAATAAACAACAACACTCCCGACCCAAACGGGCAAAGGGCAAAGAAATTACAACATATACAAAGGGTATTTACACCACTTCGCCCATCTAATATATTTACATGAGGATCTATTTTTGACCCAACCATATCCTCTAGATTTTATCTCCCCTATGATCTCTTATGGGCTACATCTTTTCTGATTAAAAACCACATCATTCCTTTCTTTCTAGATGCACCAACAAGCTATCATAGCTAACTCGTAAATGATCTTCTCCGCCTTCTTACTACGTTTTATGTATTTGTTGATTTCTAAAAACTCTTTGTACTAAAAAAAGTAAAGCGGCGGAATGTTGCACCAAACGCTGAAAGTCGACCACACCCTCAAAGCTACCGAGCAAAATTTTTGATTTATGACTAAAACATTCAACCACTAAGGAAAGAACACATTAATCATACATCTTAGTACAGGCTAAAAACCGTTTAATGATATAAATATAAATGGAAAGTTTTACCCTGTAAATACAAATTATAATTCACATAATTGAATTTTGCTATATTGATGTATATTAGTGATGACAATCTAATTCGAATCTGTTTGGTAAACTCGAAACCCAACATATTTGGGACTATTTTTTATTTTTTTCATGGGTTTGAGACGCGTTAAGGATTTGGTGATATACCAGTTTACCCGACCTGATTACCCGATAAAGTGTACCCGTTTACCCGATATAATTTCTTTTATGTTTTTAAATATGTATCTATATGATACATCCATTTTTTATACATATAGGTATTTTATACCATATATGTTGTAGTTATTTGATATATTTTTATAGTGATAATACTAATTGTAATTGATTAGTATTTACCGATAAATACCCGATGGGTTTTGGGTCTGGTATATTCAACGGGTAATTTTTTTTACTCGACAAGATACACTTGTAGAGTAATTTTGATAATTACCCTACAAGATCAAAATTATTTTACAAGATCATTTGTAGAGTAATTTTGATAATTACCCTACAAGCAAATAATTACGAAAATGTCACCTCGTTTTTTTGGTTTCTTCTTGTCTTTCGTACATTTTGTACGATAAGGCACTTTGTACGTGAACTTAACCCTATTTTTCTAAGTAAGCTTTATTTTATCATAATTTTTTTAAATAATAAAAATAATAAATTTCAAAAGTGATGAAAGATTGACAAAAAAAAGTCTGATTTTTCGTAAATGACTGTTTTTATACGATATTATTCTTTTGAAAAATTACATCATCAAATCTAGTATTTTAATCTCTTTAATATTCCAAATCAATTAAAAAACGTTAATGTGTTGTTCGTAGTAATAAACATGGGTTACATAACTATTTAAATAACGTGCGTAATTACACACATAGATTGCGTAATTGTTAATATAATTTGCATGGTTAGTTATATAAGTTTGCATAATTATGTAATTTTGTGCATAATTATGGTGTGGATTAATTTACCACTCGCACAATGACTCATGTCGTATCCTTTCTACGTTAACTTGACCCGATAATATATATTGATGCAGGAACATCCACGTTTCTCAACCTTCTTAATGTGTGGGCCGGACGACAAACCAAGTGGTGTCCAATGTGAACGATAGTGGGCTCCTGGTGTGTGACCCAGGTGGGCAGAAATGGTGGATCAAGGCCCGAGGCACGGGTTTGGGTGGGAAAGATCACGGGTATAAATTAAGGAGATTTGGTTGTCATATTTTGTTATTTTAAAGTATTTATTGTTTTTAGTTAAAGTACTTAAGTAAGAGGGATATAGGGTTGTTTTTAGATATTTTTTATTTTTGATTAAACCTTTAATTCGAGTCATGAAGACTTCGACACAGTTGATTGGCTCGAACTTTCGGGTTCAATACTTTTGAATAAAATCATGTGTTCTTGAGCCATTTGATTGTTTCCGTTGTTTGCATCAAGTAATATCAGAGCTTTGGTTTTCAAATGGCTCTGCGTGAGGATTGACGCCTTGATGTTTGTGAATTCTCCCTAAGAGGCAACATCAAAAGTGTTGGTGGTTATGTACTTGAAGAAGAGATGGACTTCTATGTCCAGAAAACCAACAAGTGAGGCAATAATGATGGCAATGAGATAGAGAACCATGACTTACGGGATGCAAACTTTGGAAGAAACTAAACCAGGTGTTCCATGTAACGGACTGAAGCTTTGGGGAAGATCCTTTCAATGGATGTGATCTATCCTTTATATAAAAAAAACAACAAAAATAGGGGCGGTTGTGGATTGCAAAAGTTTTAGAGATCAACCTATTAGCAAGATGGAAACTAGACTTGGCTCTTCCCTGGTGCTAGTTCCCCTCGGGAAGCGAATCGAGGAGACGGTGGTGCTTAACTGGGAGGAACGAAGATATGTTATATGGGTTGCTGAGGATGTAATAGCATGGAAACCTAATCTTGATGGAGATGACCCTGCATTGGAAGGTAGTTCGGATGATGAGTCTGAAGATGAATCGGATGGTAACTCGGAGGATGGCGGGAGCGAAGGCGGGTGTAACATGGAGGATGAGGTTGAGTATGGCGAGATTCGGTCACCAACTCTAAAGTCTCCGATACCGGAGGTAGAGATTCGGCCAATATCGGAACCGCCACCGGAGCCGGTTAATGGTCGGTCACCGGAAAATGAACCGTTGGGTACCGAAGGGTTGCATGAGATGCATGGAAACCCCAATATCCATAAAGTAGTAATTAATGATCCTGTGATTCCCGAAAAAAAGGCGGCTGGAGTTTTTGATGGTGGACCCCAACAAAAAAGTAATTACGTCAGTGGTTTAGTGGATCAAATAGTTGATGATGGCCCAACACCTATGGTTGGGCTTGGAAAGAGGAATAGGGCCAATAGGAGCCCACCTTCAACTGGTTCTATGCAGGGCCCTCCGGTTAGAGGCTTTTTCCATAAGTCTGCTTCGGAGGAGCATTCATTTGACCTGAATCGTCCAACATCGGAAGATGGGTCTGTCGGTGGTGATCCGGTCAGCGGTCCTATCAACGCCCAGTCGCCAGTCATCTCGGGCACTGACCGGAATCCAGCGTCACAAACTCTTGATCCGAACTTGAACACGGATTTTTCTCCGGATCCTGGTGAGGACGATCAGGTCCAGCAGTTCGTTTGTCGAGAGGTCCTGGCTACAGTAAGGGTTGGAGCTAAAGTGGGTATTGAGTTACAAGGATTCGAAGAAGCGACTAGATCCGTTATTCTCGGTGAAGGTGAGTTTACTGGTTTACAATGAATTTTTTGTCTGTGAATTTGAGGGGGGTTCGGGATTCCCGAAAAGTAGACTGGATAAGGGGAATTAAGACGTCTTATGGAGTTCATTTTTTGGCGATTCAAGAAACAAAATTAGGGGCCACAACCAATTTTATGTTTAATGGATTTAGGGGTCGGTCGGCATATCATCTGGAATGTGTACATGCGGTTGGCAGATCCGGGGGGATTGCTTCTCTTTGGAACCCGAGTATGTTTCATTGTGATAATGTGATTAAAGACCGGTGTTTTTTAGTCCTGTCTGGAGTGTTGAATCAGTTAGGTGTTCGGATTAATTTGGCTAATATCTATGCACCTAATGATGCTATTGCAAGAAGGAATCTGTGGGTCAAGCTCCTTGATATGAAGAATTCTCTGCAGGGTTTATGGGTTTTCATGGGAGATTTTAATGAAGTTAGGGACGAATCTGAAAGGTTCAATTCTGAATTCATAGCATCAAATGCGGAGGTTTTTAATCAGTTCATCTTATCAGCAGGCCTCACGGAATTTAATATGGGGGGTGGCAAATTTACGTACATATCTGATCGTGGGGATAAGTTGAGTAAACTGGACCGTTTTCTTGTTTGCTTTGGTTTTATGGAAAGATGGCCGACGGCGTCGGTTTTAGCATTAAACCGAGATGCTTCGGACCATAGGCCTATTTTAATGTCCACGGTACCCTCGGATTTTGGCCATATCCCTTTTCGGTGCTTTAATTCATGGATGGAAATGCCCGGTTTCACGGACTTAGTAAAACATTTATGCCAAAGCTTTGTTTTCAATGGCCCAGCGGATATGGCATTATCGGTTAAGCTTCGGTGGCTGAAAAACTGCATCAAGACCTGGCTGAAAGTTGAAAGAGAAAAGACGGATGGGGTATATCTGGATAAAAAGAAGCGTATCCGTGTCCTGGAAGGGTTGGCCGAGGAAAGAGCTTTGGAGGAAGAGGAACTGTTTGAGAGAGCTGAATGTATCAATATTGTTCAGGAGTCTGATCGAAGGAAATTATCGGATGCTAAACAGAAATCTCGTGCTAGGTGGGCGATTGATGGAGACGAAAATTCGGCTTTCTATCACAGTATCATCAACTCGAATATCAGCAATAATCGTATTAATGGCCTATTGGTGAATGGAGTTTGGGTTACTAATCCGGTAGAGATAAAGGAGGCCTTTTTTGATTTTTTCTCGAAACAGTTTGTTGAACCAATGTCCGTCAGACCGTCTGTTACCTGTCAACATATGGCTTCCCTTTCGGAACTGGACGCAGACTCCCTGGTGGTCCCGTTCTCACCGAATGAAATTAAACAAGCAATTTGGGGATGTGTCGGAGATCGGGCCCCGGGCCCGGATGGATTCAACTTTATGTTCATAAAAAAGAATTGGGATCTATTTCAAGGAGATTTTATAAAATTATTTCAGGAATTTTATGCTAATGGTTCCATTAATAAAAGCTGTACGTCATCTTTTATTGCGTTAATCCCAAAAATCAAAGACCCCATTTCCCCTTCGAATTTCCGGCCCATCAGTTTGATAGGCATCGTCAATAAGGTAATTTCCAAGGTATTGGTGAATCGTCTTAGGGGTGTGATCGGGAAGTTGGTCTCGGAAGAGCAATCTGCATTCTTGGCCGGGAGGAACATCTCTGATGGCCCCTTGATTCTTAATGAAACTATCGCCTGGAGGAGGAAAGCAAAGAAATCCGGTATGATTTTTAAAATCGATATTAATAAAGCGTACGACTCTCTTAATTGGGGATATTTGGATTCTATTTTGGCTCAAATGAATTTCCCGGTTCGGTGGAGGGGCTGGATTATGGCGAATCTAGTCTCTTCTAGGGCGTCAGTCTTGGTTAACGGTTCACCTACGATGGAATTTGAGTGTTCTCGCGGTTTGCGTCAAGGTGATCCGCTGTCTCCCTTCCTGTTCGTTTTAGCCATGGAAGCGCTTACGGGGATAATGAAGTCGGCGGTACTGGAAGGAATTTTCAAAGGTTTGAAATGTACATCTTCTGGTCCGGTTTTATCGCATCTTGTGTATGCGGATGACGTGGTTTTTCTTGGTGAATGGTCGAGTGAAAATGTTTTTAATTTACGTAGAATTCTAAGATGTTTTCATTTGGTCTCGGGGTTGAATGTGAATCTTGCTAAGTGCTCACTGTTTGGGGTTGGGGTTGTTGAAGCAGAGGTCCAATCGCTCGCTGATTCCATGGGATGTAAAAGAGGCACTCTGCCTTTTAAACACTTGGGCTTAGTAGTGGGGGCTAATATGAATCTCGTTCGCAATTGGAAGCCGGTTATCGATGTATTTAAAAACAGATTGTCCCTTTGGAAAGCAAAAACCCTTTCCTATGGCGGTAGAATCACTCTTCTAAAATCGGTTTTGAACTCCTTACCGACATATTTCTTTTCTTTATATAGAACACCGGTGAAAGTTATTGAGATTTTGGAGAGATTAAGGAGAGTTTTCTTTTGGGGTGGCGTGGAAGAAAATTCTCATATGAGTTGGATGGCGTGGGAAAAAGTTACGGCTCCAGTTGAATATGGAGGACTAGGGTTCGGATCTCTTCGTGATGCCAATCTTGCGATGCTGGCAAAGTGGTGGTGGAGGTTTAAAACGGACAAAGAAAGTCTTTGGCGTAGAGTAGTATGGGCTGTACACCATAATAGTAGATCTTGGTCGCCAGTCCCGGCAAAGGTATCTCTAGCGGGTCCTTGGAAGCAAATCGTGGGTATTCACCGGAATCTACATCAGGTTGGTATTAACCTTATGTATTCTATCTGGCGTAGAGTAGGATGTGGTCTGAATACAGAATTCTGGATAGATTGGTGGATCGGGGGACAGCCCCTTTATTTAAATTTTCCAAGTCTTTACGCCTTAGAAAAAGAGAAATTATGTTCGGTTGCTGATCGGGTGACATGGGGGGAAAATAGTATCACCTTGTCTTGGAGTTGGAACCGGCCATCACTGTCTGCGAATGAGGAATTGGAGCTGTTAGAACTATCTCTTTTGCTGAGTGATTACGCTGCATCTAAAGGCCCAGATAAATGGGTTTGGGACAACGACCCGTCTGGTGTGTTCTCGGTGGCAAGCATAAAGGCTGCAGCAGCAGTGGCGTTCAGGTCAGCTCCTGAATATCTATTTTCTTGGAATAATTTGGTACCTAAAAAGGTAGGGGTGGTTTCATGGAGAGCGGTTTCGGAACGGCTTCCTACCAGAGTCGCTTTGGTTACAAGGAATATCAATATTGGTGACACCAAATGTTTATTTTGTGGTGATTATGATGAGTCTAGTGATCACGCATTTGCTGCATGTCACTTCGCTCAGACGGTTTGGAGTGTTATATCGCAGTGGTGTAAGGTTTCCCCGGTGGTTGCTTTTAGTCTGAAAGACATTCTGGATGCCCATCTGTACTCGCAGGGTAGCAGAAAGAGGAAGAAGGTATTGAATGCCATAGCCCAGGTTGTGATTTGGAGCTTGTGGAGGATGCGTAATGAGGTTCTTTTCGATCAAGCGGAACCGTGCATCTCGAAGGTCGTAGAGGAATCTAAGTCTATGGCATATATCTGGATAAAGCATCGTTCGAGGTCATTGGAATGGTCTTGGAATGATTGGCGGAGGTTCTCCATGGTAATGTAGTGTAGTCGCCGGTCCATTATATGTTCCTTAGTTTTGTTTTCTGTTGTTTTTTCCTTTGGTGATGACCGGTTGGTCTTTTGGTGTCTTGGCTGTAAATGTGGTGTCTAGCTTCTGGCTAGTCGTATTAATAAAATTTTGTTGGCCGTTCAAAAAAAAAATTAGTTGTTCCTAAAATATCAAAGTAAAATAATTAAGAATCAAAATTGACTATATTTCTCAAAGAAACAACACAAAATGGGGTGCAAACAATGTGTAAATATGTGCACCTCATAAATATTTTGTTGATAAAAGAGATTATCCTTTGAGGATATGTCCAATACTTGAATTAGAATGGTGATGACATACCTGTTATAAATTTTCGTATTGACAACCCTAGAAATCTTTCATGGTCAACACGGAAATTGGTTTCACAAATAAATTCATGTCGGCAACAGGCTTTGGTGTTGATGATAATGGGTCCGTGCAGCCAAATGGTGCATACAACTTGGTATTATAGTTGGCATAATGGCTGAGTATTCAATTGGTGGAATTAACTACCATTTGTAGTGAATTAAATCAAATGTCAACTATTTGGTCAATTTTAATGCTAAGAAAAAGAGATAAATGGGTCCATATAAGATTGATGTTAAGTTGGTGGGATTTGAGGGACAACATGATGCCATCAGATTATCATATGACATTTTATTACAAACTCAACCCAATTTAGATGTATGGGTTATAATTTAGGATCTGAAGTTGGTGAGATATAGCAGCCGAAGTGTATATTTCGAGTGCAGTTGCAGGACCACTGATACGGGCCAGCCTGTTGCAAGCCAAGATGCAGCCCAAGACAGTCCACAGCCCAAGTTGGAGGGTGCAAGGCCCAAAAGGGTGATTAAAAGGCCAACCCGATTGGAAGCTTGATGCCCAAGATTATGCAAGTTTAATTTTCAGCATGTTTATTTTGTTTGTTATTTTATTTCAGTATGCATGGTTGAATTTGTCAAGTAGTAGTAGAACATGGGTAGTTGATACCCAGCCTCCACAACCACCAAAAAAAACCATACTTCCTCACTCCCCTGATACCCATATCATTTCTTTGATGGAACTTTTTATAAACCTTTTCCAAGAACCACATCAACTACCTCCTAACCGTCCTCATGACCATCATATTCCGCTACTCAACAATGATTAGCCGATCAATGTCAAACCATACCATTACCCACATTTCAAAAACAAATAATGACGCGTTTGATATCGGAAATGTTGCATGATGGAGTAATTCGTCCGAGCCAAAGCCCTTTCTCATCTCCGGTTTTACTCGTCAAAAAGAAAGACGGCTCATGGCGTTTTTGTGTCGACTATCGAGCTCTCAATGCCGCTACAGTCCGTGTTCGATTTCCGATTCCGACAATCGATGAACTTCTTGATGAGCTTCATGGTGCGAAAATCTTTTCTAAAATTGATCTACGCTCCGGGTATCATCAGATTCGTGTTGCTAAAGAAGATGTACATAAAACATCGTTTCGTACGACGGACGGTCATTACGAGTTTCTTGTAATGCCGTTTGGGCTCACAAATGCTCCGTCTACGTTTCAATCTGCCATGAATGATCTTTTTCGAAGTGTTCTAAGACAATTTGTTCTCGTGTTTTTTGATGACATATTAATTTATAGTGCCTCGTTGGAAAATCATTACGCCCAATTGCGGTACTTTTTTCAGACTTTGTTGATAACAAGTTTTATGCAAAGGGTTCTAAGTGTGTGTTTGCCGAACGAGAAATTTCATTTTTGGGGCACCGTAAATTGGAAGCCATTCAAACTTGGCCACAACCAGTTTCTTTCACTACCTTAAGAGCATTCTTGGGTTTAACTAGTTATTATCGCCGTTTTGTTCCGGGTTATGCCAAAATAGTTAGTACACTTACGGACCTCTTAAAGCAAAAAGAATTCTGTTGGAACGAAGAAGCACAAGTTGCTTTTGTTGCTCTCAAAGCTCAAATGAAGGAACTGATCATTCTTGCTTTACCCGATTTTACACAACCATTTGACGTTACAACGGATGCTTCGGGCATCGGTATTGGCACAGTTTTGTCTCAGAATTCACGCCCAATTTCCTTTTTCAGCAAGAAATTATGCCCGACGATGGGAGGTCATTCAACTTACACTAAAGAATTGTACGCGATTACGGAAGCGGTAAAAAAAATGGCGACAATATCTTTTGGGTCGTCGATTCAGAATCTTCACCGATCATCGTAGCTTAAAGCATATTCTTACCCAGACAATTCAAACACCGGAACAACAACGTTGGATTACGAAGCTTATGGGTTACGATTTCGAAATCCATTTCAAACCGGGTAAAGAAAACAGTGTTACTGACGCTTTGAGTCATGTCACTATTCCGGTCATGTTGGCTATCACACATCCTACGGCAACGTGGCTTCAAGAGGTACGCTCGTATTTCAGCAAAGATCCAGTCGGAATTCAGTTTGTTACCAGCATCCTTGCGGATCCAGTAGCGTTTCCTTTTCACGCAGTTCGCGACGGCTTGGTTTATTTGCATGGTAAACTTTTGATTCCCCCCATTTCGGATTTACATTCACGTCTAATTCACGAGTTTCATTCGTCATTTGTTGGTGGTCATGCGGGTGTTAGTGCAGCGGTTAATCTCTTATCGTCTACTTTCACGTGGCTCGGATTAAAAAAGGACGTTGCGGATTTTGTTAAGAAGTGTAGTATTTGTTAGGCCATTAAAACTCCAAACCATAAGCCATATGGTTTGTTATAGCCTCTGCCTACACCAGAGCATACATGGACTGACATCTCAATGGATTTTATAACCCACTTGCCACCATCGAAAGGTAAGACATCTATTTGGGTTATTGTAGACCGCTTGTCGAAATTTGCTCACTTCATTGCCTTACTTCCGGGGTATACCACAATTTCTTTGGCCAACATTTTCATGCGGGAAATCTATCATTTGCATTGTCTACCGAAAACAATTGTTTAGGATCGAGACCCGCTATTTATCAGTAATTTTTGGCATGAATTATTTAAGATAATGGGGTCTAAGCTTCTTCACTCAAGTGCATACCACCCGCAAACCGATGGTCAATCGGAAGTTGTTAATCGTTGCCTCGAGATGTATCTCTGTGCTTATGTTTGTGACGAGCCAAAGAAGTGGGAACGTTATTTGTACTTAGCCGAGTTTTCATACAACACTAGTCACCATTCCTCGATTAAGATGTCGCCATTTCAAGCTCTTTATGGTCACGCGGTAACTTCCATTCATGATTACGTTCCGGGTACCACCAGCACATCGTCTATCGAGTCATCTTTAATTGACCACCAACGTGTTATGGAACGTTTAAAAGAAGCTATTGAAGCGGCCAAAGCGAGAATGGTTAAACAGGCTAACAAGCATCGGATTGACAAAGAATTTGGTGTTGGCGATTGGGTTTATCTCCGTCTACATAAATATCGACAACAATCGGTGCAACAACGAGCTAATAAAAAACTCTCCAGGCGTTTTTTTGGGCCCTATAAAATTCTGGAACGTATTAGAAAGGTCGCTTATGTGACAACCCTCACCAAATCAGGTATCCGTATGACTAAATTAATTTTTAATTACTGCTTAATTACTGTGCTTGCTTGAAATTATGGATAAACTGCTACCTGAATACTGATACATGTACATACTTGCATCATACCTTACTTGCTGTCACTCTATTATTTACACACAGAACTTTAGTGACAACCTTGATGCACCAAAAGCACAGTAGCACAATAAACAGATAACCTATTAAACGTGCTGTCATAGCTAGCACCAGGCAGGTACTGCCTCTAAGGCCTGTATGAGCCAGAGATAGTTTACTACACTAGTAGTGAGTATAGGGATAAGAGGGTTGTAGAACTGCGTCACTAGGAGATAATTACAGTGACCGAATGTGACTAAAACGTACTCTAAGTACAAAATTCAGCACTTTAACTAAAAATTCAGCATTTAGCTAGCTAATAAAGTGCCAAAACATGAGAAAAATATTACTAGACACTTTCCAAAGTGTCGGGAATAAGTTGTGTCACTAAAAATAATATTTACGACACCTTAAAGCTTTGTTAAGCACTTTAACGGATTACTATCCAACCAAACAACCGGACTATACCCGGAACATAAAAATATTGCCATCTACACTGTTTTTCTTTTTCTAAGCCAGTTAGGGTTGTGACTACTCGAATTTCCAAGATTCCTAATTCGCATTTATTGCACGTTCATGTATTGTTTAGCTGTTTATTTGCACAATTGAATGCTATGGAATTGTATACGTTTTGATACAATGAAGTGTTTTGTGTGATTGTGCATGGGTATGTGTTAATTGTAATAAACTTGTCAAATATGTAAACTTGGTGGTGAAACTATGAAATTGTTTGAGATGGTGTACTATTGTAAAATATATTAATCAAGGGTGTAGAGAGCTATTAGTGAAACTTAAGCTATACTTAACCCTAATCTCTTGTTCACTAATCATTTTCACAAAACCAAAAGCACGTACTTCATTCTCTAATCTCCTAGCAATCATCATCACCATCATCATTGGCAAGATATTCATCACTCTTGATTCCTCTCTTTCTCTAGAATCATTCAAGGTAATTGTTATTTGATTATTGTAATCCTTGTAAACCCTAATCGATTGCTTGATTATTATTAATTCTTGAATCTTGTAATACTTGAAAACCCTAGTTCTTCATATGATATTTTCTGTGATCATTGATTGGATTCTGATTATGATGCTAATGGTATTGGATAGTCATTTAATCGATTGCCTGGTGATTTTAGAATACACGATTGTTTTGATAGTTGGATTGATGCTAGACTGATATAATGTAATTAGGGTTTTTGATCGCATGAATATTGAAGTGTAACTGTTGTGATTCTGTGAATTGTCTGGGAAATCACGCATGTTGTTAGTCCGTAGTTAGGTCAGAGTTTTAGATTGAATTGTCTGAGTTTTAATCCATGACTTATTAGTGATCAATAGTCTGAGTTTTAAATGATATGTTACAGTCCGAGTTTTATATAAAACATCAAAAGTATCCGAGTTTTCTTGTCATGCATGCTATCCGAGTTTTTAAGGAAGTAAATGGTCCGAGCTTTGTATCATGCTTGAAGTCCGAATTTTATAAATGCTACATGAAGTCCGAGTTTCATAATGATGGTTGTCCGACTTTTATTAAAGAAGAGCAAAGGGTCCGACCTTATTGTATTATATGTCCAAAATTTTGGCTAGTAACATAAGTAGTCCGACTTTCATGTCAATGTGAATAGGTCCGAGCTTTAGGCTTTAAGCCTTTGTCCGAGTTTTTGATTGAAATGTATTAAGTCCGACTTTTGAAGTGGCAAAAGGGGGAGTCCGACCTTTACATCTTGTGGTCCGAGTTTCTAGCTAGTGAACCCCCCTCTCTTGTCCGATCTTGCAAAGTGAAAACCTATATGGTCCGAGTTTGTGAGGGTTGTTTACCCTTACCCTTGTCCGAGTTTCATGGCTCCAAACCCTAACCCATGGTCCGACTTTAACCCCACACCTTATATTGTCTGAGTTTTAATTCCTGGTTGCATGATCCGACTTTTAAACAGGGAAGCCCCCCCCCCCAACTCCTTGTCCGAGTTTTAAATACTTGGGTGATGTGATCTAGTTACGGCCATCTATGTGTTAAACATTACGTGCTATATGATGCTTGGGTGGGGACATGCGGATGAATAGTATTGAGGAATGCCACATTTACCACATAATATTATGATGAATAATACTGTAAGGGTGTATAATGAATTATTACAATGTGATATAACTTCCATGTAACTCAAGTGTTTAGTGCCTGTAATGGTTTCGATGTATGCTATGGTTAAGTGTGTTACATGATCAACTATTACTTGTCGCATGATATTATGTGGGTATATCGCATGAAAGCAACTTGTGATGAAATACGTGGTTAAATGTGAATACTGAACAGTTTGGTATACGTGCGTATAGGCTTTGACTGAATTGTTTGTGCACCAATAGCTAAGCATACCGAGCAAACCAAGGTGAGTTCACACCCTTACTAAGGCATGGGATTCCCGGGGCTTGGGAATGGGTTTTAAAGGAATAAGGTTGAATAGATTCGTACTGACACTATTACTAGACTACCATACCATCGTCCTCGGTTGTGCAGGACACATACGTGCAATCTACGTACACATATACTTACTACTATCCTCGGTTGTGAAGGATACTTATACATACTACTATCCTCGGTTGTGAAGGATACTTATACATACTACTATGCTCGGTTGTGAAGGATACTTATACATATTACTATCCTTGGTTGTGAAGGATACTTATACTTAATTACTATCCTCGGATGTGAAGGATACTCACGTAAGACCTACGTGAACTTATACTTACTACTGTTCTCGGATTGTGAAGAACACATATGGTTACGAATAGTCTAGTGGATATACAACATGGGAAGCCCCCACCAATAGAACGTACTATCGGCCCAGTAGAGCCACATGTTACAAACGAACTTACTATTACGCATTTACTTTCTGTGAACTCGCTCAACTAGTTGTTGATCCTCTGTTACATGCCTTGCAGGTCGTTAGATACATGGAGCTTGCACAGGGAGGAGGTGGTCGTTGTGGGCTTGGATCGTGATTATCTTGTTAAACACTTATGATACTTGATACTTTATTACGATGGGTTTTATTTATACGCTTCCGCTAAACAATGATGACTTACTTATGTTTTTGGAACACCTTTCATATGGATTGGGTTTGGTTTAATAGCAATTACTTTTACTATATATATTGTTCTATATGATTGGTGGCTTGATCCTGGTCAGTCACGCTCCCAAGCGGTGATACTCCGCAGGTGGATTTTGGGGGTGTGACAAGGGTCCCCGAATACCCTAACACCCGTCACAACTTACTACACGCTAGTAACCAGATTAATTTCCTAATCATCTAACTATAGCCTAACTATATAGTTGAAAACCAACCAAAGACCCCCCCCCCCTAACCGAGTTCGTCCCCTAGGGGGACACCCTTGTCCTTTATTTGATTATTATAATCTTGTTTACCTAATATCAAGGTGACACAAGAACCATTGGTTAATCTCGAAAGACTTTGTCTATAAGTATCAAGCATGGTCCACTAATCACTTCACCACACTTAACAAATCATCTCTCCCTCTCTCCTCTCTCACTTTCGGCCGAGAGCCACCCCACACCCATCCATCATTTTCGATTTCCATCTTCCCATTTCAAGCATCTACAAGGGTTAAGGATTGCGTATAAGGAAGCCCGGTGCATTCGGATTGTGAAGGACCTCGCTACATTGCTTTTATCCACTCGTTTTTTGACTAGTTTCTTCCCTAGCCTCGAGCTAGTAGTAAGTGACTCTAAACGCCTTCTTGATCTATTCTAAAGTGGTTAAAATAAACTTTGTCGGTTAAAATCATGAACATACAAGATGGCATGTTAAAAGTTTACAAAAGTGATAAATATGTTGGATAAAAGCTATGAAGTTGTGTAAAACTCGTAAGACTTGTTTTATTTTGATTATTTAGTGTTGATCTATGATTGTAGTAGCTCGGATCGTCATCTAACCCAGCTAATCATGTCCATGAAACATGACCTAGAGTATGTTTAAGTGTAAAAGGGGTTAAATGATGAACACTACTACACATTAAGCATGAACTTGTGTAAAATCAATATTTCTTATGAAATAGAGTTGTAAACTAGTAGATCTAGGGATTTACAAGTGGTATTTTCAAAGGACCAAGCGTCAAAAGAAGTCATATTTTCTAAAACCGGGTTTCACATGAACAAGAGTGATTTTGTAAACACACAAGTGTATGGACACTTGTATAACACAAAGTTTTGACAAAGAACTATTTTTGTAAATGTTGACAAGAAGTTGTAAAGATGTAACTTCTTTAAAAACGAGACTTTTAAGAAACCGAGTTGATTTATACAAAGATCCACCAAAAGTAATGAAAGTTACTACATATTTTGGACAAACCACAAGTTCATGAATTTTTGCGATTTATAACTATTTTGACTAGTTTGATGGTTTGAATATTGTTTATTGTTGGTTAATGTTGGGAACATTGTTGATTTGAATTTTAAAAGAAAATGATACGCTTGAAAGCGTGGCCACCTCTAGTTACAGGGGAAACTCTGGTGAAATTTTTCCAAAAATCTAACACTTGTAAATATTTTTATCACAAGTGTTATGACTATATTTTTAACTTGTTTTTCCGAATAACTTTCTCCACGATTTTATTTACAAAATTTCTAAGTGTCGGATGTGGAATTTTCACAAAATAAAAACGTGATAAATATATATTTAGTATATATTTTTTATAACATCACCTGTGAGATTTTTATGATGATTTTGTGAACTATACAAATATTATTTTTAGGGTAAAAATAATATTACCGAATGTTAACGACTCCAAAATATTTCGAACGCCTTCATAATAAATAACAAGTTACAACGGTATAATTATTACCACCCGATCTTTATCCGTAACTTACGCATTTTCGGAAAATATTAATGAACGCGTATTTTGTCAAGGATATTATTTTGGAAAATTGTGTGAAATAAAATATGATAATTTTGGGAAAAATATTTATATTTTGGTGTTAGAATTAAAATATATTTTAAGTGAGACTTAATAATATATTCCGACGATACAGAAACGCACATGTATTAAATCCCCCATCATTGGGAAGGAAAATATTTACCAAATATTTACAAAGTGTAAACACGAAATAGTTGTCTAACTATTTCCCCAAAAACTTAAACCTTAAGCTAAGGCATGGCCGTCCGTCTAACAGAAATTAGTACGTGTAGGTCGCCGCACAGCAGATTGATCAGGAGATTTTCTTGATAGAGACGCACCACTGTGAGTTCATGTCCCCCTTTTCTCTTAACTGTTTTCAGTTTTCTAAACTGCGGGGGTGAAATACATGTTACTATGATTACGAATACTTTTTACATGGTATGGTTAGCGTAAGGAGGGTTACTACTTAGATCATGTGAGTGGGTAGGCGCAACTTGAGGCCATTAGTCCTCATTGTAGGACCGAGGGACAGTAGTGGTAGATCTATCTGGGTGTAGCGAGCCCAGCCCCAGGCCCAGCATAACGGACCTCGGGGTGACTTTGTGCCCAACGCCAAATCCGCTAGGTTTGAGTCTTCCTACTTGCACTTCACACATATCAATGGCCTTGCAAACCATTGGTGATCTCTTTTTCCTTATTTGCTACATACCAGGATTTTTATACTTGCAAAGGTTTTATTACTCACCTACACATGAACTCCCTCAACATTATTGTTGATTTTTCCAACTTACATGTATTTCAGGGAACTAAAGATCTGGCGCGGTATGTTACGTTTTCCCGCTGCATAAGAGTTACGAGGTCATCCAAGTTTAGGGGATGTGACTTTTACCTGGACGAGTCACAGTCCTTAAACTGCGTTTATTTCATGTTGATGTTTGTGTCATTCTGAACAATGTTTTTATGTTATCAGATTGTAGTGTCCGTTGCATGAGTCAACGCCTTAAGACAATGTTGTGTTACTTATGTTTTAAAACTTAATTCAATGGATGATCTTGCATGGTTTTATTTTCATATAGCTTTGTTATGATTAAGCTATGGTATTAAGAAGTCACACCAAATTAACCACGCTTCCGCAAAGCCAGGGTGTGACAGCTTATAAGTTAGCATTACCAGCGGGATCTAAAATTCATCCGATTATCCATGTTTCACTTCTCAAACCAAGCTATGCCAACGACATGGTAACTTAAGGCGATCTTGCGGATTTTGGTCAAGATATCGACATCGGTCATTTACCAGAAGCTATTATTGATAGTCGCATGGGAGCGAAGGGTAAAACGGAAATTCTGGTTAAGTGGGATTTACAACTGTTGGAAGAAGCAACATGGGAAGAGGTGAACGACATCAAGTTACAATTTCCAGGTTTCACTGACATTGAGGACAATGTCGTTGCTCAAGGAGAGGGGGATGATACGGGCCCGCCTGTTCCAAGCCAAGATGCAGCCCAAGACAGTCTACAACCCAAGTTGGAGCGTGCAAGGCCCAAAAGGGTTTTTAAAAGTGTAGGATCGTTGTTGGACCCGAGATGAGTCGATCAGAGGGGTTCTATTCAGTATGAAAGGCGGAAACAGACATAATGAGGTTGATTCAGCTAACTTTCACTTTAAATTGTCTTGTATATTGATTCTGAAACAATTACAGAGCTGAAGACACTTCGACAGAGCTTCACCGTCGGAAAACACCTAGCTAATTCCGTGTCAAATGAATCAGACCTATCACCTATTTATAGGCGGACTAATTCCGCACGAAATATGTACAAACGAGATTACTTACACGCGGAATTAGACACTCACACGGAATTACCTTGTAATTCCGTGCGGAATTACATTTAGGACACTTTAAGCGGAATTACAAGCTCCATGCGGAATTACTTGAAGACTTGATTCCTCGATCTTCATGCCACGAACAATGTAAGACTCGATACAAGACGAAGTCAGCAGACGTATGCACTAACAGACTCCCCCTCGGATGTTGACGAGTCTAAAGTGTCGAGTCTTCGCATCTTCAGTCTTCATCAGTCTGTCCGCACACTTTTTCTCTTTCCATCAGCATCAACACACTCCTCTCGAACAATCTTGATTCCCCTTGGATGTTGATCTTTAATGAATTAGGATCTGAACTTGGCTCTATCTTTTCACCAATTCTCTTGATCAGATCTCTTGATTCCTTAAGTTCATCATCATCATCATCAGTTTCATAATCGTAACCCGGCTCACATTCTGCTCAGGTATCTTCAGATTCTCCCTCTTGATATGCTAGAAGCTTTCATAGAATCAGGATCGAGACCTGGCTCTATACTCAGATTCAAAGTTATCCTGCACATCCTCTACCTCACAATAAATTTCAACAGTTGACAAATTTATAATTGCAGACTTCCATTCAAAACAAACCAGAATGATTTATCAATGATAATTTCTGATGTACCACATGTAAGATTGTTTAAAAAACATATTTGTTTAAAAACACAGACTCCTCCTCACAAAATAGTCATCATGTTTAGCACTCGGAACTTTGAAAATCAGCTCTTCAACACCAGTTTTCAATTTTTTTTTTTACTTTTTCAAAAGTTTATGCTAAAACACACCGAAAATCTTTTGGATTTTAAAATAGAGAAACACAATAAAGAAATATTTACAGTTAATATTTTTTTTGTGAGTTTGTGTAAGAGGATCATATCAGTTTTGAGACAAATCACTAACACCGTTAAGCTTTAAACATGTTAAATTCTAAACAATTCACTTAGATTGTCAGTATATCGATCCACTTAAATTTTCACACAAATTTCAACTGTTTCGAGATACGAGATTTATGTTTTAAGCACTTAAACTTATTCGCATGTCCCACTACTTGAATATACTCCCGTATCCAGATCCCAATATTCAGTCTTACAGGTGAGTATACCTAGATGATATCTGTGAGGGGTTAGATGCGAAACCATGAGAGCTCAGGTTAGAACTTCCGTTCAGCAGAGAGATGACGGTTCGACTTTTGGTGTGTCCCCCTTAGAGGATCTTTTCTTCAACAGCACATGATTAGCATTTTTCAATGTTTCATCATTTTTTTTTGTACTGAGGGCTGCGCTATATTTCAAGCATTTTGCAAAATATTATACGGGGACTAGGCCATTGCTTCCGCAAAATCAGAAGTCCCGGGATAATACCCAAGATATCACTGAGTATAAAGACCTAGTATCTCAGAAAGAGGGACCTTTCAAACAAGATTTCGGGGGTTACCATTATATCCAATAAATGGTCCCCACGAGATAAGCAAGTTTGAAATTTAAGTTTATATCTCGTCATAATCTACTAAATGTGCAAAAACCTACTGGCATATCCGCAGTGAGATTGTTTATCACATTTGACTTTCCAATTCTTTAGCATGTTGTGATAGTCCACTGATGTACTATCATTTCCTCTTTTACAACAAAAAACTCATTTTTGAATTTTATCATGTTTTTGGCTTTTTCAAATTTTCTAATGTTTTTGGATTTTCTGAAATTTTTACCCCCCCAAAATGCAAACACATTTTTTAAAGAAATTTGAAAACAAATTATACAAGAAAAATAACAACTGTGTGAATTGCTTCAATTCGCCATCCACATGGCATAAACAATTAGAACTCCCCCATTCAACAAACTATTTTCCCATTTTGATTTCAAAACACTTAAGTGTGTTTTAATCAAAATAGTTTTTTCCGGAAAATAAGTTTTGTTTTAACCACTTTGTAGGTTAGGGATTCATTATCTTGTTATTTTAACCACTTATATGATGATTATATCAAGTTCAAACTAATGACCTTGACTAACCACTTGTATTAATAACAGCTGTACCACATGTAGGAATAAAACATCTACATAAATTCATTTTACCAACAAAAATGCCGATTCCTGCTTCACATTTACCAACCTGGAAGCTCCGGCAAGTCCTTATCCTATAAAAATTTAACTATTTTAAGATTCATTCATAAAAACAATTTTCTAAGAATGATGTCGATTCCTGCTCCACGATTACAAACTTAGGAGCTCCGGCAAGTCCGGTTTTTCAGTTAAAAACAGACATCCAAGCCTCAGCCAGCTTGGATGTTAGCTTATCAAGTTCACTTTTAGTCAGGATATATGTTGCCTTCTTTGTTTCATAAAACTCTTTTACCCCTTTCACTTTACCATCAATCATTTTTCCAAAAATCTTTTTCACATTTCCATTAAACGCTTTATCGACATCAAATTCTTTCTTTTCAGAATAGAATTGATTCGATATCTCAACCTTACCAACCTTTGATTTAAAATTTTCAGCCCTCAATGGTGGAAAATTAACATCATCCATTGGAGGCACTGAGTTTTCCTTTTTAATATCAACCTGTGGCTCCTCTGATTTTGTGGAATCAGATTCATCGCCGATTTTCTCATCAGACTTCTTAACAACCCACATTTGGTTGTCTTTGGCTCTCTTTTTGTAAAAATTTTTCTTTGAACACTCACCAACTTCATAAGTTGAATTTTCAAAAATTTAGAATTTTTCAGTTGGTGGTTCATGTTTCTCAACAACTTTTTCTTTAAGTTTCTCAGAAACTTCCTGTTTTGTCTTAGTATCCAATGGACAGTTCCATGCAATGTGACCAACTTCATTGCATTTAAAACAGGTTCTAGTCTCTTTTTTTGTGAAAAACCCCTGTCCCTATTCTCTTCTTCTCAGCAAGAAACTCCTGGTTTGATTGTCTTCAGAATAGTTTCTTCTGTTCTTCCTCAGCACTTCCTCCTAAAATAAATTCTGTTTTTGTTTTAGAAATTTTCTCATTTTTATAATTTTCAGGTGGAATAAAACATAGACCTTTCTTTTTGAAATTACAGTTATGGTTTGGTTTCTTTTGAAAAAACAGAACCAGAACTGTAACCCTTTTTCTTGTTTAACCGTTGTTGAACTCTTGAAGTGTATTTTTTAGGTTTTTCAGTAAGATTTAAATCTTTTATTTCAGAAATATTAATTTCTATCAATTTGAAAACCTTTTTGATCTTTTCAAATCGAACACTTCTTATTGGAAACTCTTCATCAGAATATAAGTTGTCTAAATCATTCAAAGTATAAGCCACTTTGAATAATTCATTATTCAAATTAGATTTTGATAACATGAATTCTTTATTGTAAGCCTGTTTAACCGACGTCTTTGAACTGTTGACCAACGAACTCGAACTTTTGACAGACGAACTTGAATTTCCAGACTCAGTGTCAGATGAAGTGAACGTGACGACCACCTTTTTTATTAACTTAGATTCATGATCAGTGTTAGATGAAGTGAACGTGACGTCAATGTTTTCTGGTAATTCATCAGTTGTTTCAGATTTTAACTTTATATTTACTGCTTTTTCGACTTGCTCCTCATTTGGTTTTCTGGGAGAATATCCTTCCCAGATCGGAGGCGGACACTTGTAATAACTAACGCTTTGTTTCTTACCAGTATCCTTCTTCTTTGGCATTTCATCTTGAAATGCTTCCATTCCTGCAACAGTTGGATATATTCGATCAATAAGATAATCAGAACTAGAATAACTCTTTAATAATCGTCTGATTCTCTCATTCTCTATCTTTTTCAGTTTCCAACTCTTGCTTCCACTTTGCGCTTTCTTCAATATAAAAATTGATAGCTTTCTGCTTCGACATCATTACAACATTCAACATTATCAAAGCATCTTCTCTTTCAGAATTAGTCTTTTGTAGACCCGTTACTATTCTGTTCAATATATCATAAGATTCTTTCACATAGTTGAGATCAAACAGTAACTTTTCTATCATCTTGTCTTTCTCGACCAATTTCTCATCCTTTTCTGCACATTGCTTGCAAAGTTCTGAACACTTCAAGCAAGGCTTGATGACTTCCACAATCTTTTCAACTTCAATAACTTTCTCAATTTTAACCACCTTTTCTTCTTTAACTACCTGCTCAGCAACTTTAACTTCTTCAACTTTCTCCTTTTTCAATTTCTTTGCTGCTCTTTTCTTCTTCAATTTCTCCAAGCGATCTGCAAAATAAAATTGAAAACTTTCAGGAGATAGTTGAGTTTTTGCAACATTAATATGTTTTTCTTCCTCATCATCACTATTGTCATCAGTTGGTGATTGATCAAAATCTATTTTCTTTTCAGAACTACCATCTGAAGAACCAGAATCAGATGGTGTTTGATCAAAAACCGTTGGTTCTTTCTGAACTTTCATCGGATGAAACAAATTCTTCTTCTTGACTGTTAGCATTAACACCAATCACATTCATCCATTCTGTAAACAAATCAGGTTCTTGAGTAACTTTTGCAATGAGAGCAACAATTTTTGAGTCAGGTGGAATATATTTATCCCAGCTGAAGCCCTCTGCCACTTTTTCATCATCTTGATCAACGATACCATAATAAGCTTTCTTATTTGCATCTTTGATCATTCTTGCATTTGCAGTTTGTGGCTCCTTTTGTTGATTTGGTTGATGAGCAACTTGTTGATATATGGCTTTCCGATAATAATCATCTTTTCCAAAAGGGTTCTTTGCTCCACTAGCTTCCTGATTTTTGCATTCTCTTTTGAAATGACCTTTTTCCCTGCACCGAAA
Organism: Helianthus annuus; assembly: GCF_002127325.2. Taxonomy (NCBI): domain Eukaryota; kingdom Viridiplantae; phylum Streptophyta; class Magnoliopsida; order Asterales; family Asteraceae; genus Helianthus; species Helianthus annuus. Next base: position 24,703,365 of record NC_035445.2, read on the forward strand.
ACAAGTAACTTTAGATTTATCAAAACCCAAAGTAGAAACATGTGCATCCAAAAAATCATTTCTTCCTGTAATCATTTTGAATTTTTCACCTCTTCTCAGAACACTAGCTAGACACCATTTGATATCCATGAGCTCCATCTCTTCAGCGTCTATCTGATCGTAATCCTCTTTTGTCAGCATAGGATTTCCGATCCTCCCAGCAACCAATCCCTCATGTGATTGTAGCACAGTAGCAAGTAGTGCGATGTGATCTTTAGCAGTTTCTTCGGAAAAACTTTGACCACTTGGAAGATTCAATGCAATGTTGCATTGTAACACAAAACCATTTCCATTCTTTGTTCCTTGAGATTGATAACTTGAAGCTGAGACATTTGGAGTAACAGTTGGATATGAAGAAAAACCACTGCTGCTATTTGGACTTTGTTCAACATTTCCGGATGAGTTTCCAGCACTGAAAGCAGTTTGGATTTTCGGACTCATTTCAGACTCTTGAACACTGCCTTTGTAATACATTTTCACATCTTGTTGATTACTCGGATTATTCATCCTCGCAATCTTTTGTTGTTCAAGATCTTGACCTTCAATCTTCTCGATGAATTGAGAATTGTTAGTCCATCATACTCTCCGGTGTTTTTTAAGATCATCAAAAATATACCCCACTCTTTCTGAGGTAAAGCGTTAGCTAACTTGTCGACCCACTCATCTTGAGGTTTTTCAATTCCTAGCAGAGACATATATCGCACCAAGTGACAATATCTTTCAATCAATTTCTTTGACGTTTCTCCAGCCAAACGTGAAAACAAATCAAACTCTTTCTTTAGCAACGCGTTTTTACTTCTGATCATCTTTTCACTACCTTCAAACTTAGTCTTAAGCGCATCCCAGATCGATCGTGCAGTACCATCATGCTGAAGCAATATAAAGATATCTTCCTTTATCGCTTGCTGCAACAAAGTAATCATCATCTTTTCAGCTTTGTACATATCTCTTTCTTTGTCATTCAACTCGGAAATTGTTTTGATGACTTGCAAATCTGTACGTGGTTTCACATACTTCTTCTCGATGCACTCCCATGATCTCAAATGATTCTCTTGTACCCAGTTTTCAAATCGATCTTTCCACCCATAATACTCTTCAATTCCCATAAGCTTTAGGGGTTTTTGTAACGTTCCGGTTTCGTTTTCCATGTTCATATTTTGAGCAATAGCAGCCGGAGTAGTTGGGGATGAAGCAAATGCGTTGTAAAATTCTTCGTCAGACATCTTCAAACGAAATCAGGTCCTTCAAACGAAATTAACCTGCAACCGACAATCTTCCAAACGAAATTAGCACTTTTCAAAAGGAATTAGATAATCCCGTGCGGAATTATCCAGTTTTCAAACGGAAATACTTTTTGAAACGAAATTATAATTTCGTTTGACCGATATCAAACGGAAATACTAATTCCGTGCGGAATTAGTATGAATTCAAACGAAATTAGAACAAGAACTGTAATTTCGTGCGAAATTAGTATGCTGAAGTCATCATTTCGAACAACTTTTCAAATGAAATTAAGAATTTTGTCAGTTTTAGTTTGAATTAGGTTCCAATTTTTCAAAGATTCATTAAAACACTATATTGCTTATGCTATGTGAAATTCAGATCATTTTAACCGTTAAAACTTGTTCAAAAGAGAAAAAAAAGTGTAGAAGTGAGAAAACAAGGTGAAATCAGGCTGAAATCTACAGAACTCCTCCTCGTGAGCTCTGATACCACTTGTAAGATCGTTGTCGGACCTGAGATGAGTCGATCAGAGGCATTCTATTCAGTATGAAAGGCGAAAACAGACATAATGAGGTTGATTCATCTAACTTTCACTTTAAACTGTCTTGTATATTGGTTCTGAAACAATTACAGACCTGAAGACACTTCCACAAGGTAATTCCGTGTGAGTGTCTAATTCCGCGTGTAAGTAATCTCGTTTGTACATATTTCGTGCGGAATTAGTCCGCCTATAAATAGGTGATAGGTCTGATTCATTTGATACGGAATTAGCTAGGTGTTTTCTGATAATTCCGTGCGGAATTACATTTAGGGCACTTCAAGCGGAATTACAAGCTCCATGCGGAATTACTTAAAGACTTGATTCCTCGATCTTCGTGCCACGAACAATGTAAGACTCGATACAAGACGAAGTCAGCAGACGTATGCACTAACAAAATGGCCAGCCCGATTGGAAGCTTGATGCCCAAGATTATGCACGTTTCATTTTCAGCATGTTTATTTTGTTTGTTATTTTATTTCAGTATGCATGGTTGAATTTGTTAAGTAGTGGTAGAACATGGGTAGTTAGTAGCACAAAATGAGGACATGAACTCCATGTCTCTGCATGTTTAAATTCCAATTTTTGCATAATGAAAATCATCAGAAAATTGCCCCAAGTTCTTGCCTTCTCTCTCAATTCTTTGGAGTGTTTGCCTACTAGAAAAGGCTATACCAACCACATCAACACATACGTAACTATAAAGAATATGGATGATTGGCAGTTGCGTGGGAAGTGCTCCAGTCTTGAAAACAACGGCCAAACAACATCAAAAAAATGCATATAGGTATAGTTAAAAGATTGATAATATACATATATACATCCAAAAAAACTGACAGAAAAAGACTCTGATTGTTTTTTCCAAAAAATGCATTTTCTTGTTTTTTTTTCTTAAGAAAATATGTGATTCAATATGTTTTTTAAATTTCTCAATTAGTGTAATGCGAGTCACACGATCCTTATATTTTCAAAAAAAAAAAAAAAACACTATTGAGAAATATGCAATTTAAATTATAGGCAAAATCATTTAAAATATAACCTCTTACTTTAGCATTATATTGTGTATAACATAGTGTATAACATAAAACAAAGACATCTACATTAAACTTATTTTAATATCAATTTATTTTTTAACTATTAAGTTTTTAATTATTTTGTTAATGTATTTATAACTTTTAATTTTATTATCTTATTATAGTTAACTTGTAACATACTTTGTCACTTTTAAGCTTAAGATGCGATATATTATAAAATATCAAATATGTTATTGCGACGTATCTGTTTTTGTTTGGTATGGACATAGGCTTTTTTTTTTCAGAAACCAGGTTGCGAGTGTTAATATACACATAATTGAAACACATACATACATGTTACCAGGGGCGGATCTAGAGCTAATTAGGGGGTTCCCAGGAACCCGTTCGGTTCGTAATTTATAGTGTTAAGTTATATAAAAAATTCTGAAGGAACCCTTTAATATTTTGTAGGGGAACCTATAACCAAATGTATAAAATGGTAAACTGGTTCAACCCATGCTTGTTAAACTTAGGGTCTTGAGTTCGAGTATCGTAAGGGATTTGTTCCGATATTTTTTTATTTCATGTCTCATTTGGATTAGAGTAAATTACAAGTTTTGTCCTTTATGTATGCAGCAAATTGCAGGCGGTGTCCTTTAACTTCAAAATTGACTGTTTTTGTCCTTAACGTTTCAAAATCTTGCATTTTATGTCCTTTAACCCTAACTCAGTCAATGTTTTTGGTTTAATATGGTTATGTACCTTGTACATGAGGGCACTCTTGTCATTTCACCTTCCTAGAGGTTATTTTATAAAGAAATATTATCCAAGGACTAATTGTATAAAAATGAAAAATAAAAATAAACATTAACTATTTCTCTCTCTTTTATATCTCTCACTCTCTAATCTAACCCACCATCACCACCACCCACCTCAGCTCCACCGCCTCTACCCCCACGAAAAAACAACCAAATCAACCCAAATCTTTATAAATCGGAAAGTTATACATCAAATTTGAAACCGAATCAAAACCTTAACACTCTCTTTCTCTCTAAACTTCCTATCTCTTTCTCTCTCTATCGCCTGATTTCTGGATTGCCCGTCGCCGCCTTGCCTAAATAGCTCCATCGCTGCAAGTATATACACATGGTTAAGCTATGCCCCAACCCCAATGTCAATTAACGGTTTCAGATCTGGAACCGGAGAAAGGGGATTTCAGACCCAAAAAGCTCCGCCGGGAACCTGTGCTCGGAAAAAATAAATGCACAAAGTTAACTTCATCGCCACACAGTCTATATGGGCCTTAATGCTCACCTTACAATTAAAGTGATGGTTGATTTGTAGAAGTGACAAATTGGTCAACGTAAGTATAAAATTATATATCATAATATTCATGTTCTTAGTTATTTTGGGTACAATTTCGTGCATTTGGATAAAGAATTTTCTAATCTATAATGTGGATATCTGAAAATAGGATCTCAATTTGAACAGAGGCATGAGCCACATTTGACCAAATAAATTCAAAATATAATCTCAGTTTGAATATTGGTAAATACAAAGGTATAACAAAGTGGGTTTTGTTAATTGCTGGGATTGTGAACCCCCAAAGTGGGATTGTAATCAAACCCCACAAGTATCGATCTGGGTTAGGAAGTGGGGTTCTGAAGGTAAGTTTTATGGTGGTGGTGGTGGTTGTGGATTTAACCGAAGATGTGGTGGTGTCTCCTCGAAGATGATAATGGTGGTGGCAGGTAGGTGCAGTGGTTACGGGTGGTGGTTTCACGTAGAGAGAGAGGGGTTGAGAAAGAGAGTTATCGGTATGCGTATATATATAGTTTTGTGGGTTATACGGCTGGGAGTAGAGAGGGAGAGGGAGAGGGAGAGAGAGAGATGGGTGGGTTGGGTTGGAGGTGGTTGCAGCAGGTGGCTGTAAGTGGATGGTGGTGGTAAGTGATATACAAGTGAGAAAGGTGTTTGTGTGAAGCAGAGAGTACAGACTAGTTTAGGATTTATATATTTTTTTATTATTTTAAATAAGAATCCTAAGATATTAGATATTTGCAGAATAGTCCTTGTAACGGTGAAAAGACAAATATGCCCTCATGTGCAAGTCACATGATCAGATTTAACAGAAAAATTTAACTGGGTTGGGGCTAAAGGACATAACGTGTAGGATTTTAAAACATTAAGTACAAAACTCATCAATTTTAAAGACAAAGGACACCGCCTGCAATTTGATGTAAACATATTGGACAAAACTTGTAATTTACTCTTTGGATTATATGTTTGCAAGTTGCTGAGATTCCTATCCTTAAAAGTTGGTAATTTGAAATTAGTTAAAATCAAGGGCCTTGGTCTTTGTTGTATTCTAAGAAATAACAAGTTATTTAGAAAAAATATTCTAAAGAACTATGTATGACTACAAGTTCGACTATTTAGATACGAAAAGGAACGCAAAGCCTTCTAAAGTTAGTTAATGTGCCAAATTCCGATAGATGGTTTCTTGAAAAGGATTGTTAGTGCGGACTTAAGCAAACATGCTAGGTTGGATCAATACGTTTTTTAACCAAGATATCTTCCATTCGTCCTCTATGTTTGTGTGACAAATGGCAAATAACTAGTAATTCCGTACAATCTAATCACTATTTTTATTTCATAATCTAATGTATTTAGCGTAATTTAATTACGTAACTTTGTCATACATTAGATAACAGTGTTAGGACAATAAAACAATGCTATAACATATGTTGGTTTTCGTTGTGTCGCGAAACCAATTAAACTATGTCTTAAAAGTGTTGGTAGAAATTGTTGCGTGCACTCTTCACGGTCACACTATTAATTACAGCAAAACCGTGAAAACAAAACGAAACGATGAAAAATGACATACGAATGACATAACTGAGTCCATATATATAAGAAAACACTAATGTGGAAACACATCTTGCAAAAATACATAACTTTCTGGTACGACGCCCTAATTACAAAATCGTCTGTTCGGCTAAAAAAATAACAATTTTAACTCGTCCGAACTAATAATTTAGCATTTCCAAGACTCCGGAATTATGACAAACTAGTGTTTTTTAATGACGCACGTTGCGCGAAAGTCATTGGTGTTTTCGACCGACATCATCCTGCAACTCTTCTTTTAACTGTTTCACTTCTTGCAAAGACTGAACGTAGACCCTAACTCTTGTTTCACCACTTAATCACTGTAAAAATTACAGGATTCATGTTTGGGGCATGGGTTGACACGTGGAATTCGAGCCTCCCCGCTGGTGAGTGACGTGTTGGGTCGGTTAAGAAAAAAAAGCCTAAAACGTTAGGTAGATTTCGAACAGGGCGAGCTTGTCAAACGGCTTCCGCTCCTTGCCCTGGAACTCGATGTTGGCCACCGCCACCCGGTTTTCGTGACTTATATCACCACCCGGGACGCTATCGTAGTAGGCTTTAAAACAGTCGAGCTTCGGTCATTATGACAACCCTCACAATTACAGGTGCTTAATGACTGTGCTTGATTACAACTGACGGTTTGAACTGCTTTATGAATTATACATCATACATACATATGCATCATATTGCATACAGTCACTCCATATATTACACACAAACTTTAGTGACATACTTGATGCACAAAACACAGTTAGCACACTGAACGGATAATTCAGAAAACATGCTGACAATGCCAGCACATGGATAGACTATGTTTTAAGGCCAGTATGAGCCAGAGACAGGATACTGCACTAGTATGGAGTGTAGGGAAGCGAGGACCATAAAACTGCGTCACTAGGTGATAGTTATAGTGCCGGGAAGTGCCTAAAACACACTTTAAATGCAAAATTCTGCATTCATTAATAAAATTCAGCATTGTAACATACTAGTAAAGTGCAAAAATATGGCAGAATGGTCCTGTATGCTTTCCTAAGTGCCGGGAATTAAAAGTGTTGCAAAAATATATATAAAAGATACTTTACGGACTAATTAAACACTTTAACGAAACAGTATCAAACTGGATAACCGGACATTACCCGGGACACTAATTTTTTGCCAAACACATTGTTTAATTATTTCTTGACTAGTCATGATCCCCGAACACCCTAACACCCACTAAATATCAAATAGCTAACATATATCATCTTGTTACTTGAAATCTAACTAACCTTTACAACTTAGTTACAAGACTTACAACCCCCCCCCCAACCGAATTCGGTCCCATATGGACCCACCCCAAAATTTACACCATACTCCCAATCTTGTTCAAGATTATATCTCATTATTTTAGTAAATTATTGCTTGTAGAGATGACCAAAATATATGAACACATCTATATAAGCATGGCCTAGATCATCCTCATTACTTCTCATCATCACACCACACTCTCACCTCCACTCCCTCCTCTCGGCTCACTTGTGCCGCCCCCATCACCACCATAAGTCCACCATCTTCATCCATTTTTCACGCTCCATTCAATCTTACAAGGTGATTCAAGGAAGTTGCAACTTGTGGAGCTTCAAAGGACCTTGTTTCTTGCTTTTTCATCATCACTTTTCATCATCTTCTTCACTAGAATCATCCCTAGCCTTTGTGCTAGTAGTAAGTCCTTGTTACACCCTTGTTCATCTTGTCTTTGTAGTTAAAAGTTGTAGTATGATGGTTATGATCAAAACACTAAAGAACAAGAACACTAAAAGGGGTTAAACAAGAAACTTGAACATAAAAGTTAGATGAAGATGAAATGTTACTAGTAGGATGTAGTTATGAATATGTTGTTAATTTTATTATGATTCTTGGTTATGTGATGTTAATCATCATATAGATCTTGTTAAAGGATGTTTAGAAATATGGTTTAACAAGACTAAGAAGGTGATTATGTGTTACATGACATAATCATCTTCTAGTTTAACCATGAACTTGAATAAAATAATTTTCTTAAAATATAAGTGAATAAGTTGATGGATGATCATGTTGATCTAAGTTTTACAAAAGATTTTTGTAAATAAACCAAGTTAGAGAAGCGGTTTTTGGAAAATCATGACTAATACAAACACTTACACCATTTTTTTAGAAATAAGACAAGTATGAGAATATTTTATTTACAAGAAGAGTTCAAAAGGGTAATTTTTGTAAAAAATGTTCACAAGTTGTAAACACTTAACTTTGGTAAGAAAATGTTTTTTTTAAAGGAATACTTACGTTTTGGAGGATAACTAAGTCCAATAAAAGCTTTACCAAGTTACTACGCGTTTTTAGAAAGTATCAAGTTCATGATTAGTGTGTAACACATATATTTTTGCTCTTGGTAATGTAAAGATTGATTGTTGATGATTGTTGATTGATTTTGAAAAGAAAACGATATGCTAATAAGCATGGACACCTCCGTTTTCAGGGGAAACTCTGGCAAAATTTTCTAAAAATTTCAACACTTAGAAAATATTTTTCCAAACAAGTGTTACGAGTATATTTTATAACTTATGTTTCGAATATAAACTTCGCCATAATTTTTGTAACTTAGCAAAATGCCATCACATTTTCTTAAATAGAAATGGATAAATATATATTTTGAATATATATTTCTATGCTAAAACGCTTGTGTGATTATTTGTTATTTTGTGAACTAGTTATATTATTTAGGGCAAAATAATGTAACTTAGCAAAATGCCATCACATTTTATAATTCCGGGAAATACTTTTACGAATATATTTTGGGTAAAATTTTACTTTGATACAAAGAATGAAAATATATTATTTTTGGGAAAAATATATATTTCGGGACTACATTATTTCGACAAAGGTGTTAAATATATTTTTCTAAGTGGAACCTAAAAATATATTATTTCCGGAACCACCAAAATACATGTATAAATGCCCCCATCCTTGGGAAGGAAATACACATATAAAATACTTGAGAAGCATGAATACGAAATTGTTGCCTAACTATTATTCCAAAACCCTAAAAATAAAACTTAAGTTAAAATAATTATTATTATTTTAACAAGAAGTTATGAATTGGAATAATAATAAAGTGACATAACACAAACCCGTAATATGAAAGCAAGGCACGGCCCGTTCGTCTAATAGACAATAGTACGTTGTAGGTTGTCGCGTAGCGGACCAAGTTTGAGTTGACGATTCGATTCAGGAGACGCACTACTGTGAGTTCATGTCCCCCTTTTTTTTTTTTAACTGTTTTCAGTTTTATAACTTCGGGGGTGAAATACATGTTACAATTATACAGACATTTTTATACATGGTATGGTTAGCTTAAGGAGGGACTTTCATACACCGTTAGATCATGTGAGTGGGTAGGCGGCTACTAAAGGCCATTAATCCTCGTTGTAGGACTGAGGGACATGAGTGATAGATCTATTTGGGTGTAGCGAGCCCACACCCATGAGGCCGGGGCGGCCCATAGTGGTGACTGTGTCTTACAGCCGAGGCCCGGTACAAATTTGCTAGGTTTGAATCTTCCTACATCACTTCACACATATCAATGGCCTTGCAAACCATTGGTGATCTCTTTTTATTCCTTATTGCTACATACCAGGGACTTTCATACATACACCGTTTACAAAGGTTTATACATACTCACATACACATGAACTCGCTCAACTTTTTGTTGATTTTTCAAACTACATGTATTTCAGGGAATTGATCGGATTCTGGCAGGTGATGCATGTTAAGCTGCGTATTAAATAAAGATGTCATCTAAGGGTGTAAGGTTTGGGAGGTGTAACCCTTGCCTGGACGGGTCACATGTCTCCAAACCCCGTTTTATTTAAGGTCTTTTGTTGAGTCCATTGTGAACTCATTTTTAAGCAAGTCATGGATGTAACTTAGTTTTGGGTAGTTGTTTCAAGACAATTATGTTATGGTATTATCAAACTTAATGAACGGATGAACATCTTGTGTTTTATTTTCATATAGCATTGTTATGATTGTTGCTATGGTATTGAAAAGTCACACCGAAATAAACCCACGCTTCCGCAAAAGCCAGGGTGTGACAGTCATAGCTCGCGCCACTTGTGTTGGCACACGTTTAAATTGTGCCGGTCGTTCCCCACGTTGTACCGGTAGCTAGCGAAAGCTTCCGGCCAGTAACGGGTCTCACCGGGTTGGCGGCCCTTCATCGCGTTGTGCCGGTATTAAGTGTGGGTAGCGGGTTCGGGTAGATGGAGTGAAGGGTTGGGGTAGCGATGTGGACAGGCGATGGGGTTGGGGGGTTTTATAGTGACTTGGGTGAACGGTTTGGCTTGGAAAATGGTTATTTTTTAAAATTTAAACCTAGCCGCTATGGCCTAGCCAACCCAGCCAATGAGAGCTGGCCACGGAGGACCGCTAGGCATGCCCAACGCCCGGGCTGAAACTCCCGCCCAAGGGGCCATGACGAAACCCAAACCCACCCGGGGTGGTGACTTGGGCATTTGTACCCAAACCACGCCCCAACCCTCACCCCATACCTCATAGTCTAATAAATGAATATAAGGTATTGCTCAATATAAAAAAAAATCACATAATAAATAAAGAATTAAAAAAATCACCGAATGATCAGTTTTCATTTTATCATATAGTAATCATGACAAACATATAAAACAATATGAGGATATCAATGGGGTGTCGGAAACATAAGCTTTCGGTGCTACGATGCAACCCCCATAACTTGTCCATTATTGAACCGACAAGCTAGTAAACCATATTTACGTTGCTAAAACAACCAAACAGACAACTTGGCGAACTAGTTAAGCTTATTTTGGGACTCGAAATCACTTGACACATCTTTTGGTTGCGGAATAACGACTCGCGACAAACCTTCGTCGGTATGAAATAAAAGTGTCGTTAACTAGCGGACGCCTAAACGGAAATCATTTAAGGTATCAAAATACAATTTCTACTAGTCTAGTGAACTAGTTAATGATGATTAACATTCCGAATCCCTAATTACCTCCTAATGGTGCAATTAAATCCCTAATCACCATACTTTGAATTATCATCAAAATATCTAGAAATTTATAACTTTTATAAAAAAATACATATACCCCCCTCATATTTACAGTTTCAAGTGGGTCCCACCCCACTTGATTTTGCGAAGATATGAGGTATGGTTATGGAAGATTTGTTGTTGGAATCTTGTGCTTATACCATCATTCTTACCATTCTTGAACCATACCACATCTATCATCTTTTCAAAAGTGATCAAGACTCAAAACACCCTCTTGTGCTCCTTCTTGCTCACAGCTCCAAGAACCACCACAAAACCCACCATAAATCACCCTAAGTTACTCAGTTTCTAAGCCTTTTAAGAACATCTAAGCATGGATAAAGCATGGGGAAGCATTAGGGAGTTCTTTGGGAGCTTAATTTCTTCTTAATCACCTTGTTTAGCTTGTGCAAAGTTGTAAGCCATCTTTGAACCATATTTAAGCTTCTTGTTTAGTATAGATTACAAAAGTACAAGTTTATTATCTTGAAAATTAAGAAAAAGTTAACCAAAAACCCTAATCTCAAACATAATAATCTATAAATCATAACCTCTTATGTGATTATTTGTGTAGATTAGTGTAACTAGTTAGTGTAATCTTGTTGAATATGTTGATTTTGTTAAGATTAGTGGGTTAAATATGAGGTTTATGATGATCTTCATTTTATTTATTGTAGTATTTTATAGATATGTTAATCTGGCCATAATAAACTTAAAGATGTGATTTAAACATGTATATCTTTAAATAACACAAGATCATCACCTTCAAAATCATGAGTATTACATGTATGTAAACTTGATTATGGTTATTGAAAGATAAAACATAGAATAAGCAGGAATCAAGACTTCAAAAACACTAGTGAACTTGGTTTTTACATAAAACAAGTTTATATAATATTGTTTAGAAAAAGTGTGATATAAAAAGTCTTGGTAATTTTTAGTAAACTTGAAAAGTATAAGACTTGAGGATTTCTAAAAGGGTAAAATAAGCATTATCAAGTTTATGAAAAGGATTAACTTGAAAAGTGATTAACATTAAAGTCTTGAATTTAATGTAAGACCCTTACTTAATTTATACGATTTTCATATAGATTTCGACAATAATAGTGTATTTACGATTATACATACACTTGAAAATACGAGTTTATTAAAAACATTTTACAGTTTAAAACATGTCAACATAGATTAAGTATTTTCGTCGTTTAAAATGCGACAACAAAAAGTAACGCGGAAGCTTGAATCTCTGATCGTGTTCGGTTCTTCGCTGAGCTTGATCGTCCTCCGGTAACTTACATTATACCTACATTTCATAAAACATGAAATGAGTTAGTTATATGGTGTTTGAAACGAGTTTAAACGAGTTCGCAATGCAAAACCATTCAACAACAACAAATTGCAGGTATTTTAACCCATCGCGTGCCGCGACGGGGTTGAGGTTCCTTTGTCGTGTGGCGCGACGATTGTTGCGGGCCGCGACCATAAGAGCTTCTGGTCGTCGCGTGCCACGAGACAACCATTTCGACAGAATGTTTGTTATGGACCTGCATATTTCCAGTCGAATCAATTTTCACGGAAACGGACATAACTTTCTCGTTTTTGATCCGTTTCGTGTCACGTTTCTTCCTACGTGTTCGTAATTCAATTCTCCATTCCATAAATTAAAATCCGACACCCGGATTAACAAATTCAAGGTTTTTAAGCCTTCGGCTTAATATATATTTACAAAACTTTTGACCTGTTCATGATTTTATCGACCAAGCTTGTTTGTTGCCTTTAAATTATCATGAACATCATGTTATAAATGTTTGCCTATTATACAAGGTGCAAATCATGGGTTTTTATGCATTCTTAAACTCGTTTTTGCGTATATGCTTATTTTGACCCGTTAAGGGTATTTAAGCACTTTTAAGCATAAATTACGCTCATTTATTGCAAGCATCATATTTCCACATCACTTATCAAATGGTCTTCCACCACAACTATAATTGTGGTGGATTTTAATGTGGTAACTATTTGCTCCGAGTTTTAACCCTCGGATTATCATTTTACGGCAAAGACTCATTTAGAGTCATTTGACTCAAAGGTTTCATATCTAGCCTTTTATACATATCCGAAGGAATTAATTTATCCAAATGCTTATTTCTAAGCAACCCGTAAGGTTCGTTTGCTCAGTTTATCAATAAAGGGTGTTTTGGTCAACTTTAACCTTTCATTTACGAAGAATGAGTTTTAAAGGCATGTTTGATGTGACAACCCTCAAAATCCCATGTATTCCGTACAAATTATTAATGATAATTAAAGTGTCTGACGACTGTGTGGAATTACTTAACTGCTTTCTGATATCTGTGTTATGCTTACACGTATTTGTTAATATGCTAAGGAATATGCTAAGGAATATGCCAAGGAATATGCTAAGGAATATGCTAAGGAATATCCTAAGGAATATGCTAGGAATATGCTAGGAATATGCTAGGAATATGCTAGGAATATGCTAGGAATATGCTTGGAATATGCTAGGAATATGCTATATGGAAGATCTTATAAATACCACCATTCCACCAAAACTCTCTTTCTCTCCTCTCCTCCCTAGCTCACGGCCGAGACCCCCCTTGAACACACCACCATTTTCGGCTCTTGATCTCCTCATTCCAAAGTTATACAAGTGTTACGGGTCACGCATAAGGAGTCTTGGAGCTAACAGAAGGCGAAGGACCTCTCTATCTTGCTTTTATCCACCTCTTTTTCGCATAGTTTCTTCCCTAGCCTTGAGCTAGTTGTAAGTGCTTCTAATCAACTTCTTGTTCATGTTTGATATGGTTAATAAGAGATTTGTCGGTTAAAAATTATGAACATACAAGATCCAAATCTAAAAGTCTACTAAAATGATGAACAAGGTGGTTAATGAATGAATATTAGTGTAAAGCATGTAGATCTTGTGTGGTTATGATTATTGGTTGATGATCTGAAGTATTGCTGGATAATATTAATGTTTGATGTTGTTGTGAATACTAAACTTGTTAACGGTATCGATCGAACACGATTTAGAAGGTTAAACACTAAAAATCAGAATCTGTCCAAGTTTTACAGCCAACTTCAGTTGGCTGTAAACAGGTCATAAATCTAACGAAAAACTGATATTCTGACTCTAAAATGTGATATTAGGAAATACGGTTCTAATGGCACCGGAATCGTAATTTTTGGACTCCGTTTACTATTTTTAAAGTATTTATTTGTAACAGCAACTTAAGCTGGATTTTGACAGCAATAAATGGGTGTCGTACTTTCAGTCATAACCTGAGTTTTGTGATGAATCGGACCATGAAATTTGTACAGTAGAGGAAAACCGATGCATGTGTAATTACCCCACTGGAATTTCGTAAATCGGACACTCGATGAATTTTTAATAAATTGTTCCGTGGACTGTGGTCAGAAATTCATAAATCTGAGTTCAGTCCGGAATATGATTTTTTTATAAAATATTGGTAGTGAACCGGACCCCGATATTTTTACACAATAAAATATGGAACGTTTAAGACATCTTGTAAAAATTTGGGAATTTTTGGAATAATTTAACTATTTTATTTAAAACGTCCGAAAACAGCCGGTTTTGAATATTAATGCTGAATTGATATAAGTTGTGACCCTGCGTGTCTAAATGTCGAGTATGCTATCTGTGAATGATCTAACATGTTATATATGTTATGTGCATTATCGTATGTTTGATTTTGAGTGGGGAATGGATGGGAAACTTGGATGGGCATAAACCGTTAAAACAATGCATGTTATGTGATAGATACGTGTAGGAACTTTGTGTTCTATTTGAAAGCCACTAAATGACTAACTGGTAAATTATATTAGGACGTGATTGACCGACCTTGACTGTTAGCTATATTGAGAATCTAACCAAGCAAACCGAGGTGAGTTCACACATTTTCTAAGGCATGGGATTCCCGGTGGTTTGGGAATGGGTTAAAGAATTTAAAACTGAATCTACATATCCTCCTTGGGTAGGATATGTACGGCCCTCCTCCTTGGGAAGGATGCCAATATTACTCCTGCGTATTCTCCTTGGGTAGAGCTACGTACGTTCGTCCTCCTTGGGTAGGACAACAACCTTACAACTTACTAGACAAAACTCTATCATAAGTCCCTCACTTTTATATCGACTTAATCGCCGAGGCCAATGGCGAGCGGGTCATTAGTTAATAGCGCTATTAGGTTTAACAAACCTCACACCGTGCCAGTCGGACGGGCGTGTACTAATGGACTATGGCAAACCATCAGTGATGATAGACACTGATGTAGGGCACAACTTACTTGCGTAGTAGTCGATACCATACGGTCTAGTAGTTCACATGGGGAAGCCCCCACTAATCATGAACAGGGTATGGGTAATAAAGAATGAACTGGTTAAACTTTCTTTCAACTACGGGGTAACCCCCACGGCAATTACGCCAACGAAAGACAAACCACGTTTTCGGAAAACAACTTAAAACTAAACAACCAAACGTGAACTCACTCAACTTTGTTGTTGACTCGTTGTTACATGCCTTACAGGTCGTTAAATGCTTGGAGCTTGCATATGGAGGTGGCCGTTGTGGGATGCGAACTGATATGTCCCGTATTTAATGAATAAACTTTATGAACTTATTAAACCTACGTTTTAAACTTATGAACCATGGACTCTGGACTATGTTTTGAACTTATGTTCTATGCTTCCGCTGTTTAACCTAAAATCGGTTTACTTCCTTTTGGTCACCAACCGTATTGTATTTGGTTTTAATTACTTAATTATGTTGTTCGATATGATTGGTGGCTCGATCCTGGTCATGTCACGCCTCCAAGCGGTGGTACTCCGCATGGTGGATTTTGGGGGTGTGACAGATTGGTATCAGAGCCATTGGTTATAGTGAACTTGGTTTTAAAAGAGGAAAAGATTTTTGATAAAACCAGACTATAACCTGTACAGTGCTCAACGATCCACAACGACGCTTCGCTCCACGTGCAAGACTCGACACCATAAGTGGTATGATTTATGTTATATTGTCAGTTAGATAGCTCACACTGTGCATTAGTTAACGTGATAACTTCTACTTGAACCTTGTGTGCTTACTCTCTACTGTCGTCCCACACTTACGCACTTTCACGACACTTTTCTCACTTACGTTGCTTCGTGATGAAGATCATGAGCGGACGCGGAGGACGTATCAACCTCACTCAAGCCCAGTTGACGGCTCTGATCAACGAACGAGTCACTGAGGCACTCGCAGCTGTTCCTGCAGGAGGTATAACCTGCTACTCCGACCAATCTTAGAACGTTTAGATCCCACCTTCGCAAATCAACCCTCGTGCCTAACCTTGTCATTTATTCTCGCACCATAGGTCAACATGCTCAGCCTCCTGTGTGCACATTCAAAACCTTCATGGATTGCCGACCAAGCACTTTCAGCGGCACAGAAGGTGCTGTAGGCCTTCTTCACTGGTTCGAGAAGCTCGAGTGTGTTTTCGAGATGTGTGATTGCCCGGAAGATCGTAAGGTGAAGTATGCTACTGGAACACTCGAAGGAGCTGCGTTAACCTGGTGGAAAGCACAGGTCCAATTGCTTGGGTTGGCGGTTGCTAATGCCACCCCATGGAACGGCTTCAAGGAACTGATTAGAGAAGAGTATTGCAGTCGTGACGATATCCACAAGCTAGAGGTGGAATTTTTCAACCTGAAGATGACGGGGTCTGAGATTGAGGCGTATACTAAGAGGTCAAACGAACTGGCCATCCTGTGTCCTACTATGGTGGACCCTCCTTACAAACGCATTGAGCTGTACCTTAAGGGCTTGGTGCCGGAAATTCAAAGCCACGTAACCTCAGCTAACCTTGGCAATATACAGCAAATCGTCAAGTTGGCTCATCGTCTCACTGATCAGGCGGTTGAGCAGAACAAGCTGCCCAAACGTATTAGCGCCAGTACTTCTGATGCTCCCAACGACAATAAGCGCAAGTGGGATGGAAATCTGGGCAAGGGTTCTACTTCAGCTCAATCTCAGCAGCGAAAGACAGATGAGTACAAGAGCCCCAGTCAGCAGTCATCTGGAAATCAAGGTCAGGGTGGGTACAAGAGAAATCACCCTAAGTGCAAACGATGTAATCTGCATCACAGCGGCCAGTGCAACAAGGGTCGTTGTCAGAGGTGTCACAAGCTGGGTCATGAAGCAAAGGATTGCAGGAGCCCACGTCCTGTGAATCAGAATCGCCAACAACAGCAACAAGCTCCGCAGAACCACCAACAGCAGCATCAACAGGGCAATAAAGGATGCTTTCAGTGTGGCGCTGAGGGCCACTTTAAGAGGAACTGCCCCCAGCTGAACCAAAACCAGAACAATACCCAAAGTAACGGAAACCACAATGGAAACAACAACGGAGGCAACAATGGAGGTAATAATAATGGAAATGGCGCCCAAGGTCGTGTGTTCGTGATTGGTCAGGGAGAAGCAAGAAACGATCCCAACGTTGTGATGGGTAAGTTTCTTCTGGACGACTTCTTTGTTACTGTTTTGTTCGATTCGGGTGCCGATACTAGTTATGTGTCCGTAAAAGTTAGCCAAATGCTTAAGCGCACTCCAACACTTCTGAACACCAAACACACGGTAGAACTAGCTAACGGTAAAAGTCTAGAAGCCACACACGTAGTTAAAGGTTGTAACCTCGTCTTAGCTGGTCAGACCTTCTCTATCGATCTTATTCCTATCACACTGGGTAGTTTCGACGTCGTTATTGGTATGGATTGGCTATCTCATCATCGAGCGGAGATTGTTTGTAAGGAGAAAATCGTCCGCATTCCTCGTTCTGGTGAAAAACCTCTCATGATTCGTGGCGACAAGAGTGGTGCGGTCGAAGGCATCATCTCTTTCCTTAAGGCCCAGAAGTGTTTGCGAAAGGGCCACACTGCCATTTTAGCACTCGTTACTGACACATCAACGGAAGAGAAGAGAATTGAAGACATTCCTATTGTACGCGACTTTCCCGAGGTATTTCCTGAGGAATTACCTGGCCTTCCGCCTCATCGACAAGTCGAGTTTCAAATCGAGCTAGCTCCTGGAGCAGCACCAATAGCTCGTGCGCCTTATCGACTTGCCCCATCAGAACTCGAAGAACTGTCTACGCAACTACAAGAACTTCTGGAAAAGGGTTTTATACGTCCTAGCTCTTCGCCATGGGGAGCTCCAGTCTTGTTCGTAAATAAGAAAGACGGTACCTTCAGGATGTGTATTGACTACCGCGAACTCAACAAGGTGACCGTAAAGAATCGTTATCCTCTTCCACGCATCGATGACTTATTCGATCAATTGCAAGGGTCGAGTTTCTATTCTAAGATTGACCTAAGGTCAGGCTACCATCAGCTGAGAGTCCGAGAGGAGGAAGTCTCCAAAACAACATTCAGAACTCGTTACGGCCATTATGAGTTTCTGGTTATGCCTTTCGGATTGACGAATGCACCAGCGGTCTTCATGGATCTCATGAACCGAGTGTGCAAGCCTTACCTAGATAAGTTCGTTATTGTGTTCATCGATGACATCCTGATCTATTCTAAGAGTCAGGAGGAACACGAGCAACACCTGAAACTTATTCTGGAACTACTTCGCAAAGAGCAGCTGTATGCCAAGTTTTCGAAATGTGACTTCTGGCTTTGCGAAGTCCATTTTCTGGGCCATGTGGTAAACAAGGATGGGATTCATGTTGACCCATCCAAGGTTGACTCGATCAAGAACTGGCCTTCACCCCGCACACCAACAGAGATCCGCCAATTCTTAGGTCTGGCAGGATATTACAGAAGGTTTATCAAAGACTTCTCCAAGATTGCGCAACCTCTCACTTCACTGACTCAGAAGGGTGTCACCTATCGTTGGGGTGATGCACAGGAGTCCGCATTTCAGCACTTGAAGGATAGACTTTGTAGCGCGCCTATCCTCTCATTGCCTGAAGGCACAGACGATTTTGTGGTTTACTGCGATGCTTCCATCCAAGGCCTTGGTTGTGTGTTGATGCAACGTGACAAGGTCATTGCCTACGCATCACGCCAACTTAAAGTTCACGAAAGGAACTACACTACTCACGATCTGGAACTGGGAGCAGTTGTTTTCGCGCTTAAGATATGGAGACATTACTTGTACGGTACCAAGTGCACCATTTACACCGATCACAGGAGTCTCGAGCATATCTTCAAGCAAAAGGAGTTAAACATGCGTCAACGTCGATGGGTCGAACTCCTGAATGACTACGAATGCGCGATCAAGTATCATCCGGGCAAGGCCAATGTTGTGGCTGACGCCCTCAGTCGAAAGGATACTATACCTAGGCGTGTACGTGCGTTACAGCTTACCATCCAATCTAACCTTCCCGCTCAAATTCGCGATGCTCAAGTTGAAGCATTGAAGGCAGAGAACATCAGGGTTGAGTCCTTACGAGGATCGAGGCAACGACTAGAACAAAAAGAAAACGGCGCCTACTATGTTAACGAACGCATATGGGTTCCGCTGTATGGAGACTTGCGCGAGCTTGTGATGGATGAAGCGCATAAGTCTCGTTACTCAGTACATCCTGGTTCGGACAAGATGTACCATGATCTCAAGACTACATACTGGTGGCCTGGTATGAAAGCCAGCATAGCAACCTACGTCGGTAAATGCTTGACTTGTGCCAGGGTCAAGCTCGAATACCAGAAACCATTAGGCCCACTCCAACAACCAGAGATACCTAAATGGAAATGGGAGCAAATTTCCATGGATTTCGTTACTGGCCTGCCCAGATCTCAACGCGGAAACGATACCATCTGGGTGATCGTAGATCGACTGACCAAGTCTGCACATTTTCTGCCTATCAAAGAAACGGATAAGTTTTCTACTCTAGCAGACATCTACCTAAAAGAAGTGGTATCAAGGCACGGAGTGCCAACCTCCATCATTTCTGATCTTGACGCGCGTTTCACCTCTGAACTGTGGCAAGCTATGCATAGGTCTTTTGGCTCACGTTTAGATATGAGCACCGCTTATCATCCACAGACGGATGGGCAATCTGAACGCACCATCCAAACCCTCGAAGACATGCTTAGGGCATGCGTAATCGACTTCGGCAATGGCTGGGAAAAACACCTTCCGCTAGTGGAGTTTTCATATAACAACATTTACCACACCAGCATCCAGGCCGCTCCGTTCGAGGCATTGTATGGACGCAAGTGCCGATCACCTCTTTGTTGGGCAGAAGTTGGTGACAGTCAAATCACTGGTCCAGAACTCGTAGTAGATACAACCGAGAAGATTGCTCAGATACAACAACGCATGGCGGCAGCCCGTGACTGTCAGAAGAGCTACGCCGATAAGCGAAGAAAGCCACTTGAGTTCCAGGTTGGGGTTCGAGTGCTGCTCAAAGTCTCACCTTGGAAAGGTGTAGTCCGATTTGGCAAACGGGGCAAGCTCAACCCGCGTTATGTCGGACCGTTCGAGATCATTGAGAGAATTGGAAAGGTCGCCTACAGGTTGAATCTACCTGAAGAACTCAGCGGAGTTCACAATGTTTTCCATGTGTCAAATCTGAAGAAGTGTCTGTCAGATGAGACCCTCATAGTTCCTCTCAAGGAGCTCACTATTGACGACAAGCTGCGATTCGTCGAGGAACCAGTAGAAATTACGGATCAAGACGTTAAGATTCTCAAGCACACTAGAATACCTCTCGTCCGAGTTCGTTGGAATTCCCGTCGTGGCCCAGAGTATACCGGGGAACGAGAAGACCAAATGAAACTCAAGTATCCCCAGCTGTTTAAGAAAAATGCAACCACTACTGAGACTGAAGCTACCGCAGAATTTCGGGACGAAATTCCAAATCAACGAGGGGATGATGTGACACGCCAGGAAAATCAGGAAAACAACGCAACTTAACTAGCTTCCTCAGTAACCACGCACTAAATTTCGGGACGAAATTCTCTTAACAGGGGGAGAATGTGACAACCCTCAAAATCCCATGTATTCCGTACAAATTATTAATGATAATTAAAGTGTCTGACGACTGTGTGGAATTACTTAACTGCTTTCTGATATCTGTGTTATGCTTACACGTATTTGTTAATATGCTAAGGAATATGCTAAGGAATATGCTAAGGAATATGCTAAGGAATATTCTAAGGAATATGCTAAGGAATATGCTAAGGAATATGCTAAGGAATATTCTAAGGAATATGCTAGGAATATGCTAGGAATATGCTAGGAATATGCTTCGAATATGCTAGGAATATGCTATATGGAAGATCTTATAAATACCACCATTCCACCAAAACTCTCTTTCTCTCCTCTCCTCCCTAGCTCACGGCCGAGACCCCCCTTGAACACACCACCATTTTCGGCTCTTGATCTCCTCATTCCAAAGTTATACAAGTGTTACGGGTCACGCATAAGGAGTCTTGGAGCTAACGGAAGGCGAAGGACCTCTCTATCTTGCTTTTATCCACCTCTTTTTCGCATAGTTTCTTCCCTAGCCTTGAGCTAGTTGTAAGTGCTTCTAATCAACTTCTTGTTCATGTTTGATATGGTTAATAAGAGATTTGTCGGTTAAAAATTATGAACATACAAGATCCAAATCTAAAAGTCTACTAAAATGATGAACAAGGTGGTTAATGAATGAATATTAGTGTAAAGCATGTAGATCTTGTGTGGTTATGATTATTGGTTGATGATCTGAAGTATTGCTGGATAATATTAATGTTTGATGTTGTTGTGAATACTAAACTTGTTAACGGTATCGATCGAACACGATTTAGAAGGTTAAACACTAAAAATCAGAATCTGTCCAAGTTTTACAGCCAACTTCAGTTGGCTGTAAACGGGTCATAAATCTAACGAAAAATTGATATTCTGACTCTAAAATGTGATATTAGGAAATACGGTTCTAATGGCACCGGAATCGTAATTTTTGGACTCCGTTTACTATTTTTAAAGTATTTATTTGTAACAGCAACTTAAGCTGGATTTTGACAGCAATAAATGGGTGTCGTACTTTCAGTCATAACCTGAGTTTTGTGATGAATCGGACCATGAAATTTGTACAGTAGAGGAAAACCGATGCATGTGTAATTACCCCACTGGAATTTCGTAAATCGGACACTCGATGAATTTTTAATAAATTGTTCCGTGGACTGTGGTCAGAAATTCATAAATCCGAGTTCAGTCCGGAATATGATTTTTTTATAAAATATTGGTAGTGAACCGGACCCCGATATTTTTACACAATAAAATATGGAACGTTTAAGACATCTTGTATAAACTTGGGAATTTTTGGAATAATTTAACTATTTTATTTAAAACGTACGAAAACAGCCGGTTTTGAATATTAATGCTGAATTGATATAAGTTGTGACCTTGCGTGTCTAAATGTCGAGTATGCTATCCGTGAATGATCTAACATGTTATATATGTTATGTGCATTATCGTATGTTTGATTTTGAGTGGGGAATGGATGGGAAACTTGGATGGGCATAAACCGTTAAAACAATGCATGTTATGTGATAGATACGTGTAGGAACTTTGTGTTCTATTTGAAAGCCACTAAATGACTAACTGGTAAATTATATTAGGACGTGATTGACCGACCTTGACTGTTAGCTATATTGAGAATCTAACCGTGCAAACCGAGGTGAGTTCACACATTTTCTAAGGCATGGGATTCCCGGTGGTTTGGGAATGGGTTAAAGAATTTAAAACTGAATCTACATATCCTCCTTGGGTAGGATATGTACGGCCATCCTCCTTGGGTAGGATGCCAATATTACTCCTGCGTATTCTCCTTGGGTAGAACTACGTACGTTCGTCCTCCTTGGGTAGGACAACAACCTTACAACTTACTAGACAAAACTCTATCATAAGTCCCTCATTTTTATATCGACTTAATCGCCGAGGCCAATGGCGAGCGGGTCATTAGTTAATAGCGCTATTAGGTTTAACAAACCTCACACCATGCCAGTCGGACGGGCGTGTACTAATGGACTATGGCAAACCATCAGTGATGATAGACACTGATGCAGGGCACAACTTACTTGCGTAGTAGTCGATACCATACGGTCTAGTAGTTCACACGGGGAAGCCCCCACTAATCATGAACAGGGTATGGGTAATAAAGAATGAACTGGTTAAACTTTCTTTCAACTACGGGGTAACCCCCACGGCAATTACGCCAACGAAAGACAAACCACGTTTTCGGAAAACAACTTAAAACTAAACAACCAAACGTGAACTCACTCAACTTTGTTGTTAACTCGTTGTTACATGCCTTACAGGTCGTTAAATGCTTGGAGCTTGCATATGGAGGTGGCCGTTGTGGGATGCGAACTGATATGTCCCGTATTTAATGAATAAACTTTATGAACTTATTAAACCTACGTTTTAAACTTATGAACCATGGACTATGGACTATGTTTTGAACTTATGTTCTATGCTTCCGCTGTTTAACCTAAAATCGGTTTACTTCCTTTTGGTCACCAACCGTATTGTATTTGGTTTTAATTACTTAATTATGTTGTTCGATATGATTGGTGGCTCGATCCTGGTCATGTCACGCCTCCAAGCGGTGGTACTCCGCATGGTGGATTTTGGGGGTGTGACATTTGACCAAAATCCCACTTTTCAACTATGATCTTATTTTAAAAATCATTATGTTTTCAAAACACAATGACTATAATTTAAATCATTCGGTTTACCTATTAAAGTAACTCTCATAGAACCTCAAGTTCTAAATGAGGAGTTCACCTATTATAGATACCTGACTCGGATCAACATATTGACCCGTTTAGTATTTCCTCAATTAAGTTGCTAGTTAATAGCAATGCATATTCCACACGGTATTTATTCCAGTAATCATTATACTTGACAAACAATGATTAGTCGTTATCGTCAAATGGCGACATCTTCACCTTTTGACTCGTTTGGTCTAAATGGCCATTTTATCCTTGTGAGGGGATATTAATTGTCATCTCATCTATGTAACCCGTTCCGGTTTACACCATACAGTCACATTACTTATAACTCATTTCTTAATTCTTTTGACCTATCATGGCTTACGCCGTGAAGTGTCTTTTGAAAACTAACCTTTATCGTCAAGGCATGACTAAATTACTGTTTTGCCCTTATTATTCTTTTTGGCTTACCCTATAAGGTAACCATTAAAAATTTAGTTTCTATTCGTCATAGTATGACCGAATAATCAATTTACTCCTTTTTAACCATCGATATGGTTACTCATTATTTTCCCTTATCTTGTTCCGTACGACTACACGTCGGAAGATCTCTTTTCAAATGTTTAATTATCTTTTTTGTAACCAATATGATAAAGGAATATTTTACAAATTTAAAAGGAGTGTAAGCTTTACTTACCTTGCATCCAAATTATGCTTATTCCTTCATACTTGATTTGTTTGACCCGCTTCCTTCCCAAGCTTCCACCTAGCTTGTTAAGCGTCAAACTATCATTGTAATTTGTAAGATGGTTAAATTAGTCATAATCAATCACGACTATTCATCCTATGATTTTTATGTCAAAATTATCATTCGATCACATCAATGGTTAGTTTGACTTTTAAAGTCAAACTGCCTATTGACATAAGTATTTACACGATGTAGCTAAACTACTCGTTTCATTACTTTGTCAAATATCCGGTAAGCATCATTCTTAAGCTACCAATTTAACTACTTATTCAATCAAGTTCTCGTAATCATAACTCATTGAATTAGCACAACATTAATCATTTTTTTAACACATGACGATATCAAATATCATTCAACATGAATATATCATCAATTTTCATCTTATCTTACGAAACCCGTTTCATGGCAATTATGATCATGTACTCAAACACACAATGTTCAAGTATTTCCTTATTACTATCATGTATGATGATTCTAAACACAATTATATCATCAATTTCATCATATGATTAAAACCCACTTATCCTAGTGTGGTAAATCATCTAAACATTAAATTGATAGCATCATATGTATAATTTTCACTTAGGGTTTTGTTCCTAAGCAAGTATACATCACTAATTCAGTCATAGCTTCTATAATTCATACATAATTCACGATTATGATGTCTCTTCAAATTTTACAACTTCACAAATCATCAAAATTTTACATACTTTATGATCCCCTAGCTTGGGTGATCGTTAATTCACGTTCAATTGTGAATTTGAGCTTCATTTAGCCCTTCAATTTGATGATTTTGTTGAAAGTTAGGGTTTTGAGCTCCTGGGGAGTATCTTCTGGTCGAACAGAACACACATATGTGTGTGTTTTGTTTTAAACCTTCTTTTTATAAAATAAACTTTCAAGTTATCCAAATTTGGCCCCTCATGTTTGGTTATTTTATTAATTAGGCCACAACCCACTTAATTCCAATAATATTCCCTCTAATTAACTAGGTTAAACATTCCTAGTTAACTTAGTGGGTTCGGGGAGATTACAACTCGTTTTGTTTTAAGTCCCATCAACTCGAGCCTTTTATAAACTTTATTTTCTCAAAAGTTTTTGCTCAACTTTTATTTAATATTAGGTTTATTTATTTAAATCCTAATATTCACCGGGTTAATTTTAACCACTAACGGTACTTTACCCGTCATTTAGTATTAACGTGGTTTGATTACCAAACCCATTTTCGGGGTGTTACATTTAACATAAGTAATGCTCATGAAGGTTTGAAGGAAAAAAGTGTGTGATTTTTGTGGTAAATGATATTTGGTGAAACTTGGTAAATAATGGTGATTTGGAAAATTGATTTGATGATTTCAACGCGTTTTTAAAACGTGGGAAACGTCATAGTTTAGGGGAAACTATGGTGAACTTTTCTAAAATCATAATCATGATTAAATAGGGGTTAAAGTATGATTAAAATGGTTAATCGCACTTAAGGATTTTAATCATGGTTAAACAAACTTTTTGGTGAAAAGTTTAAGTATTAAACACCTAAGAAAGTTTCTAAATACTTATAATGATTTTTTATAAGTTAAAAGTGAAACTTATAAATATATATATATTTAGGAATATATATATATATATATATATATATATATATATATATATATATATATATATATATATATATATAGGAATGGGATCAGGAGAGAACGATTTGAAGTGTGAGAACAGTGAGAACAATTTTCAGCCATAGGATCTTTGTAGTTTGTGGCTAAGATGATGCGGTGGCATTTTTGTAAATAATGGTAACCTTATAAGTACCAGGAGGGGTAAAATTGGAAGATCCAAACAAGGGTGCACATGATAATCACATGCCATTTTCCCCCATCATATTTAAACACCAATAACTTTTTTATACGTGATTATTTTTCTAAAAAAATTACACCATAAAACTCAGCGTTTTTTTATCTTTCCAACGAGTATACTATTGATATACTTTTCGAAAATAATGAAATGGGTTTTCTGGCGTTTTTCTGAACTGGGTGTTTTATGCCGTTTTAGACAAGTTATTTTTATGGCGTTTTTCTGAACTATGTGTTTTTATGGCGTTTTAACTAGGTATTTTCATGGCGTTGTTCTGAACTGAATTTTTTATGGCGTTTTAAACTGAGTTTTTCATTGCGTTTTTTCTGAACTGAGTGTTTTATGGCGTTTTAACTGGGTATTTTCATGGCGTTTTTTCTGAATTTGGTGTTTTTATGGCGTTTTATTTGAACACCAAGTTCATGTGTGTGAGTTTTTTTGACAATATTACCCCTTAGTATAATTTAGCATCAATGCCACATGTCAACTCCAAAATCGTTCTCACCGTTCTCACACTTTTCACCGTTCTCTCTAAATCCTGACCCTATGTGTATATATATATTAAATCCATTAAAGTGTATATGATAATGTGCTAAGTGTATGTATTTAGAGATTATTAGAGTGATCTAAATAATACACCCATGATACCAAGAAAATATTTTTAAGAAAACAAGTATAATATACACATGAATACATATACACTAATATCCTCATATTAACAAAGAAATGCTAAGTTAATGAATACACAAACTTCCCTATATGTTATCCCTAAACGATTTAAACGCACGAGCAAACAATACGGACAACAGACAAAAAATACAAGAATATATTACTAAGACATGAAATATATTTCACCCGACCAAATAAGATGTATAATCAAATTGGTCAATAAAGGAATAGATATAACATACGACGACGACAAAACGAGCGTATCGTCATCGCGAGAAGCGACGATATTTCGACGTATATATATATATATATATATATATATATATATATATATATATATATATATATATATATATATATATATATATATATATATATATATATAATACGACTACGATGACGCGTCTAAAAATAATATATTTTTAGACACCTAACGGATATATATATATGTATATATATATGTGTGTGTATATATATATATATATTACCGATAACAAAATCCTGAAAGTTAAAAACTTAGAAAAATTACTAAGTGTTCTTTTATAAAAATAATGAAAACAATAAAAATACTAAACTTAGTAATTTTCCAAAAATTCAAGAATACTAATATATGGGATCATAAAAATTAAATTGGGTATGGTGCAATAACCAAATACATGGGCAAAGGCCCTATAACAAAATACATGGGCTAAGGCCCAATGACATTAATACATGGGCAAGGGCCCAATAACATTAATTCATGGGCAAAGGCCTAATAACAAAATACATGGGCAAGGGCCCAATGACATTAATACATGGGCAAGGGCCCAATAACATTAATTCATGGGCAAGGGCCCAATAACATTAATTCATGGGCAAAGGCTCAATAACATTAAAACATTGGCAAGGCCCAATAACATTAAAACATGGGCAAGGCCCAATAACATTAAAACATTGGCAAGGCCCAATAACATTAAGACATAGGCAAGGCCCAATAACATAAAAGACATGGGCTAGGCCCAATAACATTAAAACATGGGCTAGGCCCAATGACATAAAAGACATGGGCTAGGCCCAATGACATAAAAATATGGGTTAGGCCCAATGACACACATGACATGGGCTAGGCCCAAGGACACGCATGCGAGGCACGAGGACATGTGAAGGGCGAGGCCCGTTCACACACGATTCAATAGGTATAAAACATATATATATATATATACACTTGCAAAATAATTATACGTATATAACGATCGAACGAACAAACTACCAACACTCTAAAAATATGAAGTTGTTCTAACTAAGACAAGTGAAAACATAATAAGAATTCAAGATGAACAACTTGTACGAGGTCCAATAAGACCTAAGTGTCTAATAAAGTTAGTACACATGTAGGTTACTCATGCGTATGGATGCTCAATCTCAGTAGTACAATACACGGAATGCAAACTTGTGAGTTCGTGTCCCTCCTTTCAATGATTTCAATGTTTTGTGATTAAAATAGTAGTGGGGAAATACGTGTCAAGTAAACGGTATGTTAGCTATGGGTTTAGATAATAACATGATCAATGTACATAACTAGGATGATGACAATAGTAACCATTAATCACTAAGTGACCTAGGTGCAAAAGGTGTAGATCTATAAAGTTTGAGACGCACTCCACTCCTGGTTGGTGCCATAGGAGTGCTTTTGTGATCCCAATGATGTCAAAGTTGTCTCGGTTTGGTTAAATACTTATGGTACATATGTCAGGGTGATCGCGACACACTGATAGATCCTTAAAACTCCATGAATGCTAATAACATACCATGATTTCAATACAAGATTACATACATGAGATTTCATATGATAACAATAACTGCATGTATTTCAAGAAACAAGTCTTGAGCCGGTGATACACTATGGGAAACAGGAATGACAATGATAACGATTGCCGCTTTTGGAGGATTTGTCTTTTGTATCCCAACTTCATATGGGTATATAGGGGATAAAACCTCAATATGTTTTATGTCAAAAACAATCTTTTGTGATGTCTAGAATAACTTAATATGTATGTGTTGGATAATGTTGTGAACTTTGTTGAAACTTGAAACTATGTTGGAAACTTGTAACTTTGGTTGAAATCAATATATCTATGGCATCGTTGTTGGTTTATATTGTTTAAATGATTGGATGCAATGATTACCTTTCTTAAGTCACACATAATACGCTTCCGCTACTAGCAGGGTGCGACAGAATAGTATCAGAGCTCTGATTGTAGTGAACCGGGGAAAAACTTTTACTAAGTTTGGTCTACAATCACCAAGGGCTCTCACATGAAAACAAAGTTAATAACATTACAAAAATTATTTCAAAAGTATGACAAAAATGATAAAAGGTTTTCACTGTGTCACGATAACACGAGGATCTATCACGCGAGCTCAATCATAAGTAACGAATAAGGATCAATACATGAGTAGTCTATAAGGAATAGACTCGAAACATTAAGGATTACATGTGAAACACAAGAACACAAACATCATGAGATATAGTGATTGCACGAAATATATCATAAGTAATAATTTATTTGCTAACATATATATATATATATACATATGCATATTGTGCGGACTATTTTCCAGGACCGATGTCTTCTTCGTCGGACATTTCAGAGGCAGACCCCATGGAGTGGGTGTTAGACGACGAGCATGAGCCCGAGGTTGTGGTCATCGCATCAGATTTAGAGCATGACGCCTTTTCGGAGGATGACGATTTGTTGGATGACTTCCAACCATTTGCCCTTATTGACCATGTGGAGGATGACACTCCACTTGAGGACGATGTCCTAGCTTTTTAGCAGCTTCTACATGACACGATCAATTATGGTCACCCGGAGGGAGAGAACATGATAGTGCACTTAGCTATACCATTAGCCATTATCCCTCTTGTTGTTTAACTTGACGACGATGATGATGACATTCCTATCTTTCAGGTCGATCGTACTGATGACGACCTTGGTGACGGAGAGGTCTATGACATAGCTATTATTGAGATACCTTCCACTGCCGTTTCTGTCGTTGATGTCTCATCCACTACATCTAATGTTGCCCTTACTACTCCCACCCATGTGTCCTCCCCTACTTTGGTACAACATACCCCTGCTGCTCCTAGTCTTCCTGATACCCCTACTGTCGATCCATGCATTTGTAGGGATTTTCACACTCACTGGATCCCCCCATCTCATTACCAGATTGGATAGTCTTCACACCAGCCATTTACCCATACTTCTCAGGATCCATATGTTGTTGGACCATCCTAGACCATAGGACACACTACATACTACCCTGGGGTACATGCCTGGATTCCCCCACCAGGCATGAGCCCGTCTGATACCTACCATTCGTCGCACCTTCCTCCAGCTACCATGGAGGAGAGGCAGTGATCGTTAGAGTTACAGATTACCATTTTGTTCCGTAGGATCAGAGAGCTCGAGACCGAGCCAGCCGCGGTCAGAGCCACTATCTTTCCCCCCACCACCACCTGCAACACCACTACCACCCCTACCATCATTACCCCCTCCATCACCACCACCACTTCCACAGTCACCACCCCCACCCTCTCCACCTCAGTAGTATGTTAGTAGTTATCTTTTGGGAGACTACCCGCTTTTGGAAGACAAAGACTTATGAAGATCTAGACTTTTGAAGACAACTTGATGACATGAAGAAACAATGTAGAAGATAATATTACTTTTGTATTGACTATGGTTATGTATCCCTAAGTCCTTTTGGTCTTCATGAACAAAATGTAACAAGTTGTCGTTATATATAAAAGTATGTTTTCTGTATTTCACATTATATTTCTTTTATGTTGTGGTAATACTATTGTGATGTGATGATATTGTGGTTGATATTGTTATGACATGGTGAACATATGGTTGATGTTTGCTTATGGTGTGGTGTTTTCCTACGTGATGAGTTTATACGATTATTGTGCTGATTGGTATGTGCGTGCATGCTCACGATTTTGTGGTTACGTCATGTATTCATATACATATTTTTCTTATTTATATAAACTCGGCGTGTTTATATATATACTTCACAAAATTTATTATTAATTTTTTTTCTAATGGCGATTGATGTGTGTAAAATGCAACATATAAATTACATCAAATGATGCATAAAACTAACCCTTTTTTAGTACTAATGTTGGAAAAAGTGTGTTTTTGTCTTCCTTTTGTATTGTCGGGATTAAATGAGCTCAAATGAACAAAAGAAGCAAAAAGGCAGCTAAATCTAACATAAATACAAGAAAAGGAATAAACGGTGCATGCCTGACCCCTCGACAGCATCCTCCCAAGCAAAAACAAGAGAACAGAAGCCTGAACACGCCCCGTGCTCAATGAACACGGGGGCGTGCCCAAGTGTCTGCAGAAAAGACAAAGTTGTAGAAGCTTCTATCACCCAACATGGGGGCATGTCCAGCGGACACGGGGCCGTGGTCAACGCTAAGATTCGCAAAATCCAGGCAAATCTTGATAGTACAGATACGCTTCTGCACACGGGGCCGTGCCCAGCGAACACGGGGGCATGGTCAACTAATGCAGACAAACTGCAATTAATGAAGAAAGAGAAGATGGGTAGACACGGGGCCGTGTCCGGGCTTCTGTGCAGGCTATAAATAGAGGTGCTTGGTTCACTTCAAAGGCATCCCTTGGCAAACAACCTCTCTCACACTTCACCCACCCACCACCACCATCACAACCTACATCCACCACCATCATCCATCATCCATCATAGAGTGTGTGTAGTAGTCTTGGGATCCAAGATTAATAGTAAAAGTTCTTGACAATCAAAGGCCATGTTTGCCTAAGTCTCTTACATCACTTGGTGAAGACAACATTTAGTGTAATACTTTTATTTTTAATCTTTTCGCACTTTTTATTTGAAGGTGAAACTTCCTTATCATTTGTCCGTGGTGTCTTGGCATTATTTTACTGTCTATATAAAATAAAAGATTTACACCATTCATATCTCCACGGTCTATATGGAGATATGTTGGCTACCTGGTCGGAGGTTAAGGGAATGGTTTGGTAAGCGTCTTGCCTTGTTCAGTGTATAGATCCTGTAAGGACCTGGGTCAAGCTTAGTAGGACCTCCTTCAATACCCACTGGTATTGGATGGCGGGGGTCCGAATTTCTTGATCCCCTCATATGTAAACTACTATTAAAACATTAACCCGGCTACTTAGGAGTGTATCCCTGCTGACTCAAACTACTTAGCCGAGGGTAACGTCACCTTCAAAAGAGGGGCCCACCACATCACGCATTAATAACTTAATTAATTATCTTTCAATAATCCAACCCTTTAGGATTGTATCCTTGTTAACTTAAACTACTGGGTTGAGGGTAACGTCACCTTCAAAAGATGGGCCTACTACTATAACTAAGATAATCTCTTAAAAAGTGAAAAAGTGCGGAAAACATCAAAGGTTATACTAAAGGCGAGTCGGATCCAAGTGATTCATCTTGTCTATCTGTTTTTATTTTTATTTTTATTTTCAGCATTTTTAGTTTTTATTTTCACGTTTAAACCTTTTTCTAAACTTTTGAGGATAAACCGGTATTAAAAGCTCTTGTGTCCTTGGACGACCTCGGTATCTTACCAACGCTATACTACGCTCACGATGGGTGCACTTGCCCATATGTGTGTTTGGTGTAAGTAAAATATTGTGTTTTATAAATTTAAAACTTGACTAAAGTGTAAAAAGGGCTAAAAATATACATAAAAATGTATCACACCGCACGCACATCAAGTTTTTGGCGCCGTTGCCGGGGACACAAGGATTTTAAGAAAGCTTAAAATCAACGGCCTAATCAGTTTTTCAAAACCTTTTTAAAACGCGCGCACATTTTCTACATTTTAATTAGTTTTTGCATTTACAGTAGCCTGAACATGGGCCGTGTTCATTGAACACGGGGCCGTGCTGCATTTTTTTTATAAAACACCCAGATACAGAGTCTAAACACAGGGTCGTGCTCACTGAACACGCCCCCGTACTGCACAAAACCAGTCACTTTTATTAAAACGCCCAGATACAGAACCTGAACACGGGCCGTGCTCACTGAACACGGGGCCGTGTCCAGCCTCTGTTTCCATTTTTATTTTTGTTTTCTGGTCTCGAGACTCTGTTGTGGTCTACTGAGTGATTCTTATGGATCAATACTTAGGAGATTACAACTACACCTATGAGGAGGATGATTATAGGGAAGACTATTGCACCATTTGTGGTGACCCGCACTCGGTACAATATTGTGACTTATTTCAACCATCCACTTCATACATCTATTATGAGGAGCCCAGGTACGAGCAATCAATTTCATACACATACTATGAAGACCCAAGGTATGAACCTTCTCCCTCATACTCATATTTTGATGAACCAAGGTATGAGCCTTCATACTCATACTTTGAAGAACTAAGATATGAGCCTCCACCTTCATATGCTTATTATGAGGAACCATGGCGTGAACAACCCACCTCATATGAGTATTATGAAGAACAAAATTACAACCCTTATCCATCATATACTTACAATGAAGAACAATGGTGTGAACCATCTACTTCCTATGAGTATTATGAGGAACAAAGGATCGAACATCCGGATTCAAGCTTTGAGGATCCTGATCTTTACTATATCACCGACATAGCCGATAGGATAATAGAACACATTAAAACTATCGAACATTGCATAAAAGAATCTCGCGCAAGGGAAGAGGAGTCTTGCGCAAGAGAAGAATTAACTTTAATAAAGAAAAGATAGTTGAAAATGTAAAAATGGAAGAACAAGTAAGTGAAAAACTGACACATGAGTTAAACAACGAAAAAGGTGAGTCCGATAACGTTAAAATTCAAGAGTCTAATTTTGAAGATACTAATCTCTTGTCACCTTCTTCGAAAATCATTGTTTAGTACCCACTTATGCTAATCTTTTAAAAGAGTTAAACACTAACACTAAAATTGACGAAACGGTAAGCATTAACTTAACAAATGGTCAAAACTTCGCTAATAAAAGAAGACCCATTTGAAATTAACATTACACCGGTTCCATTTTTTTTTCAAAAATCCTTTATTAGTAATGCCACCATTGATAAAGATCTTTGTGTTAATTTAATGCTAAACTACATTTTCAAAAAATTAAGTATTGGTGATTTTTCTCCACTTCAAATACCCATTTTTCTATCTAATCGGAAAGTAATAAAATCAATAGGGGTAGTTGAGTATGTCTTTGTCCAAACAAATCAAATGGTAATCCCAACCGACTTTGTCATCCTTGATGACGCTCCTCTAGTGCTGGGACGACCTTTTGTAAAAACTCACGAAGCTTTGAGAAACCGGAAGTACAACAATCTATCTATTCAATTAGGGGCATTTAAAAATAATGTCGATCTTGAGCGTTCAATGAAATATCCATTCGGCAATAATGACCCTCTAATTGAAGATGAAGATGAACCACCCAATACGAGAGAAGAATTTGACCACTTTGTTGAAGAAGAAGTCGCCATAGAACAAACCTTTGTGATTCTTGACAAAAATGAGCAACCAAATAAGGAGTCTCCTAAAGACCCACCTCTTGAGCTGAAAGAACTTCTAAAAGGTTTGGAATATGCTTTTCTAGACAAAGATGGTAAATCACCTGTAATTATTTCGTTAAATTTAACTAGTTTAGAAAAAGAAAAATTAATTACACTTTTAAAAAAACACAAAAATGCGATCGCTTAGAAGCTTTTAGATATTAAAGGAATAAGTCCTTCCATGTGCACGCACAAAATTTTAATGAATGATGACTATAAATCGGTAATACAACCACAACGTAGAGTAAATCCAAATGTCCAAGAAGTGGTTAAAACGAAGTCATCAAATTACTTGACGCCGGACTCATTTACCCAATCTCCGATAGTCCTTGGGTAAGTCCCGTCCAAGTAGTTCCAAAGAAAGGAGGTATGACGGTAATAACTAATGAGAAAAATGAATTAACACCAACGAGAACCGTCACAGGATGGAGGGTATGTATAGATTATCGTCGTTTAAATGAGGCAACAAGGAAAGATCACTTTCCTTTGCCTTTTATTGATCAAATGCTAGAAAGATTATCCGGTCACAAATTTTGTTGTTTCTTGGATGGTTTTTTAGGTTACTTTCAAATCCCGATAGCACCCGAAGACCAAGAAAGGACAACATTTACATGTCCCTATGGAACTTTTGCTTATCTACGCATGCCATTTGGTCTATGTAATGCCCCCGCAACCCTTCAACGTTGCATGGAGGCCATCTTCCATGATATGATAGAAAAGACAATGGAAGTCTTCATGGGCGACTTTTCTATCTTTGGAGATTCGTACGACCAATGCCTCGATAACCTTGAACGAATGCTATCCCGATGTGAGGAAAGTAACCTCGCCCTTAACTGGGAAAAATGCAATTTCATGGTAACAGAGGGAATAGTACTCGGTCACAAAATCTCAAGCGAGGGAATGGAGGTGGATCGAGCCAAAAATAGACACTATTTCTCGATTACCACCCTCATCCTCCGTTAGAGCTATCAGAAGTTTCCTAGGGCATGCCGGATTTTATAGATGATTTATCAAGGACTTTTCTAAAATCTCAAGGCCTCTAACAAAATTACTTGAAAAAGATGCCCCTTTCATCTTTGACAAGGATTGCAATCACGCATTTCTAACGCTAAAGGAAATGCTAGTCAATGTACCTATCATGATAGCGCCTGATTGGAAATTATCTTTCGAAATCATGTGTGATGCAAGTGACTTTGCAGTTGGAGCCGTCTTGGGACAAAGAAAAGATAAGCATTTTCACCCAATTTATTACGCTAGTAAAACACTTAACGATGCACAAGAAAATTACACAACAACAGAAAAAGAGTTACTAGCCGTGGTATTTGCTTTTGATAAATTTCGTTCTTATCTTGTTCTTTCTAAAACCATAGTCTATACAGATCATGCAACCATTCGATATCTCTTCAAAAAACAGGATGCTAAACCACGTTTGATTCGGTGGATTCTACTCCTCCAAGAATTTGACATTGAAATAAAAGACAAAAGAAGAGCAGAAAACACCGCAGCATATCATCTTTCGCGCTTGGAAGACCCAGCTTTGAAGGCAACTAGGGACGAGCAAATCAATGAAAAATTTCCAACGGAGTCCCTGGAAATGGTGGAATACCGAGAAGAGCCATGGTACGCCGACTATGCTAACTACCTAGCTATCGGTATAGTCGCAAAAGGATAGCCACAACATCAAAGAAAGAAATTCTTTGCCGATGTAAAGCATTATTTTTGGGAAGATCCTTATCTTTTCAAAATGTGTGCCGATCAACTCATCCACCGATGCGTACATGGTAGTGAAGTAAGAAAAGTTCTCCACCATTGTCATGAAGGTCCATACGGAGGACATCATGGTGCCGCTAGTACCGCACGAAAGGTATTTGACTCAGGATTTTACTGGCCAACCATTTATAAAGATGCCCAAAGTCTTGTCAAGACATGTGACGCTTACCAAAGATCAGGTAATATTTCTTCCAAAAACGAAATGCCACAAAATGGCATTCTTGTTTGTGAAATTTTTTATGTGTGGGGACTCGACTTTATGGGACCCTTCCCACTGTCAAAAGGAAACAAATATATACTTGTGGCGGTAGATTACTTGTCTAAATGGGCCGAGGCCGAGGCACTTCCAACAAATGATGGAAGAGTCGTGGTAAGATTTCTGAAAAGATTATTCTCTCGTTTTGGAACACCAAAAGCATTAATATGTGATAGAGATACCCATTTTTGCAACCATCAACTTGAATTTTTTTTAACAAGATATGGGGTCTATCACCGGGTCTCAACGACATATCACCCTCAAACAAATGGACAAGCCGAAGTGACTAATAGAGGTTTAAAACGAATACTCAAAAAAACCGCAGGGTTAAATAAAAAGGAATAGGCCGATAAATTAGACGACGCTTTATGGGCTTTTCGAACTGCTTATAAAACAACAATAGGTACAACCCCATATAAGCTAGTCTACGGAAAAAGTTGTCATTTGCCAGTAGAAATTGCACACAAGGCCTGCTGGGCAATTAAAAATGTAAACTTAGACTTAGAAATGGCCGGTAAAAATCGATTTTGCCAATTAAACGAATTAGACGAATTAAGGAATTATGCATATTCCAACTCCGAAATTTATAAGGAAAGAATGAAAAATTTGCATGATAAACACATTAAACCTAATGAATTTCGGGTAGGAGATCAAGTTCTATTGTTTAATTCACGACTTCGATTATTTCCAGGTAAATTAAAGTCTAGGTGGTCAGGACCTTTATCCATCACCCATATTTTTCCACACGGTGCAGTCGAGATTAAATCTCAGAATGGAATTCCATTCAAAGTCAATGGCCAACGGCTGAAGCTCTATCAAGGATTTATTGAGGATGAGGAGGAAGAAATCTCGTTTCAAACGGTTAAAGAATAGCATCAACATCATACCTTGTAAGTTACGAACATCGGGACGACATCTAAATCGGTAAGATTTCTAAAACCAAAGTTTCGGGAAACAGAGCACTCACACGAGCACTTAAAAAAAATTTCGCCCACACATGGGGCCGTGCTCAGCGAGCACGGGGTCGTGTCCACGCAACTGTCGTGATAAAACCCCTTTTTCCAATCAGTTTCTTCATTCCACACGCCCCGTTTCCCCAAAGCCTCTCCGGTTCCGGCGATTTTTCTGCAAAATTTTAACGTCTCCCCTACTTCTAACAACATCAAGGTATGATTCTATCATCATTAGTAGTTAGATTAAGCATTTGCATGTGGTTTAACATCAAGATTTAGGGAATAATCTAGGGTTTTTCAACTTGAACCGGATCGAACCTCAAATTTTTGAATAAATCTGTTAGCATTAGTATAGATACATGTTATAGGAAGTAAATCAACTTGTATTGTTTGTAGATTCGCCTGATTTCTCACAGAAACACCAAACCCTTGTTTTTTTAACCGAAAAAGATAAAATTGAAGGGGTAAACGGTTTGTTTTAGGAAAAACGACACTTGGGGTTTCATTTTCGGGGAAAACCGCCCCTACTTGTGACAACCGGTGATTTACGGCTCTTAATTACATGATTAACAGGTGATTAATGCGATAATAAATAGTGTTTACAGCACAAATTAACTTAATTAGGCCTTTGGAGTACCTAGGAACGTCTATCTGACTTTACAGTGCGCGAACGGTGGTTTACAGAGAAACCTGCTGAATACTACGCGACAACGAGCTGGCACCGTACGAAATACTGACAACGCCGACAAGTATGAATGTTACACGAATATTTTATGTCTATGAAATTAATTTTGTGAATTGATTGGGCTTCCGTGCGACACAAATGCAAACGAGAACTAAAAACGCGATGGTAGGAAACGCATCGGCAACGAAACGGAGGCGACGGAGACGCCTGTCACCCTCAGAACTTACATTTTATGATATAGTTAGCTTGGTAATTTAATTTTTATAACCGTAGACGAAACCGGATCGAAAAACGAATTGGAACGGCAACCGACGCAATCTACGCGCTTTTACGTAAGCGATGATTAAAATGCGACAACAACAACCGCATATGCTATT
The DNA here is from genome assembly GCF_002127325.2 of Helianthus annuus. Classification (NCBI taxonomy): domain Eukaryota; kingdom Viridiplantae; phylum Streptophyta; class Magnoliopsida; order Asterales; family Asteraceae; genus Helianthus; species Helianthus annuus. Next base: position 24,741,759 of record NC_035445.2, read on the forward strand.
TTATCTATTTTTGAATCAAAGTTATATTTTACGACGCTTTATGTCGCGCGGGAGCGAAAACTGGCCTTCAAAACGAGATCGGGCTACATTAAACGCGAGATTTGGGCTTGTGGGCCTTGGGCCCAAGCCCAAAGCCCATTATGCAAATATAAATAGGGCACATGCCCTTAATTCTCTCATTGTGAACGAGCAACAAACACACACACCTACACTGATGCTCTCTCTCCCTTCGGTGAGCAGGCGACGGCCGGCCACCACCCACGGTGGTCCGGCGTGTCCAACCAAATTCAAACACTATGAATTCTTTTCTAAAATAAATATAATTTATATATTTATTTCAAATATCGAACGACGTGGTTTCATTTTATAAAATAAATATAGTTATATAACTATTCATTTCAAGTATCGAACAACACAATTTCGCTTTATAAAATAAATATAGTTTTACATATTTATTTCAAATGTCGAACAACATGAGTTCGTTTTTACAAAATAAATATAGTTTGTATATTTATTTCAAACTTCCAACGATGATTCTTTTATAAAATAAATATAACTTTTCATATTTATTTTATACGCCTAAACGACACATACGGATATTTTGACAAAGATCATACGAAACGCGATATATAATACGAGTTTGTCATATATTATTTTCATATAAATATTCTTTTATACACGTACGACTTCTCGCGACGCCTAACGCGGTGACAACGATATATTTGTATATTTTTATATATAAATATTTATATACTCTAAATCTCTCGAGAATTAAGTCTTTCTAAGATTTATTAGTTATTACTGACAATAAACTAACTAAACAAGGTTTAACTTAGTCATTTTCATTAAGTTATCAAATTACCATCGAATCGTTCGATTAACGATTCGGTAGAGCTCGGTGACACGTAGTTTAGTTACTACGTTTATTTAGAAACTTATAAGATATTCCGTGTTAGGAATATTGTAGAATGCACACTAGCAAGTCTCACCTTGGAAACGACATCACGAAGTCGTATATAGCTAGCTTTGCACAGGAATATTCAGGTGAGTTCATAATCCCCACTTTTTACCGTTTTACATTTTTGTAAATGTTTTCAGGGTGGAAACACATGCACGATTCTCAGAAACATTCAAAAGTTTTCGATAAACAAAGACTGCATATTTTTAGACAAAGCACGTTTTGCAAGAATATACAAAGCTTTTAAACGAACGCAAAACTCGCATTTCTAAATCATATTACGAATGGATTTCGAGGAACTCAAATGATTTACGAAAGGTTTATACTAAACATACCGGTTTTTACAAAACAAATGCATATTATCGAAACTTGAATGATTTTATAACTAGGGATGGATCGTCTGAGAGACTGGGGAGTTAGCCTTAGAGGCTGGGGAGGTTCAGCCTTAGTGGCTGGGGAGGTTCAGCCTTAGTGGCTGGGGAGGTTCAGCCTTAGTGGCTGGGGTGCAATACATGTTACAATTATACAGACATTTTTATACATGGTATGGTTAGCGTAGGGAGGATTTTTACTACTTAGATCATGTGAGTGGGTAGGCGGAACTAAAGGCCATTAATCCTCGTTGTAGGACCGAGGGACATTAGTGATAGATCTATTTGGGTGTAGCGAGCCCCACTCCTGAGTCCGCCGAGTGGACCATGTGGTGACTAAGTGCCCGACGCACAAATCCGCTAGGTTTGAGTCTTCCTACATCACTTCACACATATCAATGGCCTTGCAAACCATTGGTGATCTCTTTTTCCTTATTGCTACATACCAGGGACATACATACTTACAAAAATACTTGATTTTTACAAATTACATACCATATTTCATATAAATTCAAAACATAGGATTATGCGGGCATGAAGTCAAAGTCAGGGTGGGCATTGACGGTTATACAAATTTTACAAATACGAGAGTTTACAAATACATGGTTTTACGAACATAAATCGTTACACATACAAAGTTTCCATATAACTTGGCAAGAAAATGATTTCTAAATTCGTTTTCTCAATATTATTTCACAAATCGGTTATTTAAAAGATTTATTTCAAATCTTTTACAAACAAACTATGAACTCGCTCAACTTTATGTTGACTTTTTCGCATGTTTCTTTCTCAGGTTACTTTTCAAGGTTATGGGACGGTTGGAATAGGAGAACCATGAAGAGTCGAGTACCTAGTGGGCGTTCATTTTCTAGAAGACTTAGCTTATTTGCTTCCGCTATGCAATAAAGATACCAGTCCAGTCACGCCAGCTCTGATAAATTTCGGGGTGTGACAGATTGGTATCAGAGCTATAGGTTACAGCGAATTAGGTTTCTATAGTGATACCTAGGCTCTAACCTCACTTTTCTCTGGGACTTAGACTATTAAGACGTTGAATCCATACAGAACGCCTAGTACTCGAATATGGTCTCCAACCGTTGTCGATAAACAAACAGTCAAAATCTTGTTTTCAAACATACGCTATTGTGGTGTTTCATACACGGTGCATAAAACAATTACATACAGCATACAACACTCTGAGAGTTTAGGAAACATGCATTTAAGACCTTTGGAGACTTATGATTGAAGTTCATTAAAGGTCATCACGTAGGAACCGCGAATATTAACTCAAGCACACACTATTATCCTTATTGTCTATGATATTCTCACTTCCCGAGCAGGTAGCCTACGCATAACGACACGCTAGTGCACAAGAATACTTGGAACTCGAAAATTACGTCAACGGATGTCGGAGTACATCTTATTCTATGCGGGATGAAACGCTAGTGCACATGTATACGCGAAACTCAATATGTACGTCAACGAAGGTTGAAGCCCGTCACATACGACTATCAAGGCGAGGCCTTTGAGAAGAAACGATGGCGCAATTCAACGGCGACGCTAGAATCCTGTCAGCAGGGGAACTAACGACCAGGAAGCGGCGGTTTGGCACACGATGCTGCAATCACACAAATCACGCCAAGGAGAAGACGTATGTCTCCGCATTCCCCCTACCTCAATAACGACGAATACGCTATGTTCGACATTCCATGGTAATGTCACCTAACAACCGGACATGACATGCAACCCCAGGTAAAGTACTCAAATTTCTTTTGTTGAAATTTCGACTTTCACACTTACTGAGTAGATTTTCGTATCTCTACTCCTCTTAATGGTCATTGTGTCACGATCATCTCTTTCAGTATAACGAATATTCATTTGCTTCATTTCTTGAAAATTTATATGTTACGCATGCATCGTTTGTTACGCATGTGGTTTCGTTTTGAATAAGCGTTTCATCAAAGTTCAAATATTATTTCACCAAATCTAATTATTGATTTGTGATTCGAATGATCCGCATTATTGCGATTGTTGGCTCCTTTGTTATCAAGTCAACACATTTTCTTGAAATTTCTCTTCTTTTCAAGTTACATACATGGTTTTTTCGTTGTGACCATGCCGAAAGTTTTCTTGTCGATATATGTATTCATTGTCGGCTTGCACCAAAACCAAGTTCAATTGTTTGAACTTGTTCATTACACATTCAATTGAAGACACCATATGATGTATTGGAAACATCATATTCAAAATTCGTTTTAACAAGTGTTTCATTTGTTTCGAGTCGTAGTAGACTTGTTTGGTCTACGACTCCATTAAATTATATGTTGATTTCGATACCTTCTGGTGGTATTTTCACTTATTTGAAGCTTGCGCTAAACTCGTTTACGAATCTCATGCACGGATTTCAATATTTATTTATTGATTTGTTTTAAATCCGCTTTGAATTATCATATTAAAGCAGTCTTAACGCAATTGTGTATTAAGACAATGGTACACGGCTTCATTTTATATTTCGGTGTACCTCCTAACGGTTCTTTCACTATCAATCGAATGTTTTGCGATCTCCATTGCTTCTTCATCTTCGATCGAAAACATTATTTCTTTGATGTTTCATTTTCAATTGAAAATTCTATAATGTCATTTGAAACAAATTTTCATATTTACTTCACTGCGCTTTCAATTGAATGCAAAACACAGGTGATACTTGTTCGATCACCCCTATTATTGAATTATTTCATTCATTACGACACCTTGTGGCATTGGTATAACTTGCAGCTTGTGCAGATCACGATCGAGCGTCTCATGCAAACTATTACCTTTGAGCTTATTGATTCTAAGTTTATCCAGTGGATGTTATTGCTTCTAGAACTCATTTACATGTCGTAAACGTTCATATGAATTCGATTGGTCGAAGTTCCTGTTCATTGTTGGATCCCTGTTAACTTACTCACACTAGTGACTGTATATGTACGTCTTGTTTCCTTTGACATCAATTTTTGAAACACACTTCTTTTAAACCGTTGGGTTCTTATTGTTGAGGAATGTCATTAAATTCACATGATTCGAATAAGTCTTTCTTCGATTACGCGGTCATTCACTTTGTTATTATTCGGACTTACCTGCAAACAACACAATTCTGAGGAGATAACATAGTCTAAATTTCGAGGACGAAATTTCTGTAACAGGGGGACAATGTGACAACCGGTGATTTACGGCTCTTAATTACATGATTAACAGGTGATTAATGCGATAATAAATAGTGTTTACAGCACAAATTAACTTAATTAGGCCTTTGGAGTGCCTAGGAACGTCTATCCGACTTTACAAACACACACACCTACACTGATGCTCTCTCTACCTTCGGTGAGTAGGCGTCGGCTGGCCACCACCCACGGTGGTCCGGCGAGGCTTTCCGGCGGCGGCTCCGCCTCGAGCGACGGCGGTGGAAGCTTTCCGGTGAACCCCTTTTAGGCGCGTGACGGCGCGTGCGGCCCCCCTTCTTCTCTGATCCACCCCTCCGACGACAACCACAGAGAACCGACGACGGTTGTCCAGCCAACAGCCCCCCCTCTCGTCCTTTCATCTCTGGCGAGGTCCTTGAGCGGCGGTGACACAGAAAGAGAAACCGGCGTCGCCGGCGGCAGTGGTTTGCATCTCGGTCCGGTGAGTTATGTCTTGGACCGGTGGTCCGTGTCAAGGACCGGCGGTCCCTATCTCTATCCAACGATTTTTCAACGGTAAGACCCCCCCCCTCTCTTGTTCTGTCTCCCAAAAAGAAAGTCGACCGGTGAAACCGGCGGAGCCGGTGATGGAGATGATGATAATGCTGTTGATGATGATGGTGATTATGATGACACATTAGTAACAGGTCCTTGGTTCGAGATGGGTTGTGTTTGGTTCGGGTTCACTCCTTCAAATCCAAGTTTGGTCAACAGATTCGGTGCTCGGTTCAGGCAGGTCTTGGCCCAGTTCAGTTCGGGTTTTCGTGTTCGGGTTCGAGTCAAACCCGGTTGACTCAGTTAACACCTGAGTCAAATCGGGTCAACAGCAGGTCGACTCCGGTTCGGGTCAAATTCAGTCAAAGTGAGCAGTCAATGGAGTCACGGTTCGGTTCGGGTTAACGGTTAAATGCGGGTCAAATTTGATTTCGGGTCAAACCGAGTCAACTCGGTCAGGACGGTCAAACTGAGTCAACTCAGCCATACTAATCGACGGAACGACATGAGGATTTGGTAGGTAATAACGTCACATTTATAGTTTATGTTGATGATATTTGAAGATTATTTTACTCGCGGAACCGAGCTCTCAAACCAAATCATATAACAAAATCGTTATATATAAACTTTGTGGAATCGTATATTTAAATTGAGCATATAACTCGCTTAAACATACCAATACACTGTTGAAATGATTACTGTTTGAATTGTTGATTGGTTTTGAAAAATAACGCCAACATGTGTTGTCGGGGGCGTCCAAAAACAGAGGAAACTCTGCCCGTTTTTCGAGAAATCTGAAAACAAAACGCGTTTTATTGTAAAACGACAATTAGCGAATTCAAACAACTTTCGTAAAACAAGACATTATGTACGACAACAACTTGCAACATCACGAAAACGACGATTCGGATATTATATTTTTGACAAATCTTTTATAAAATAAAAGGTGATATAATATTTTCAATTCTCTTATTATTCTCGACAGTTCTTTCGAGTATCAAACACCATGAATTCTTTTCTAAAATAAATATAATTTATATATTTATTTCAGATATCAAACGATGTGGTTTCGTTTTATAAAATAAATATAGTTATATAACTATTCATTTCAAGTATCGAACAACACAATTTCGCTTTATAAAATAAATATAGTATTACATATTTATTTCAAATGTCGAACAACATGAGTCCGTTTTTACAAAATAAATATAGTATGTATATTTATTTCAAACTTCCAACGACGATTCTTTTATAAAATAAATATAACTTTTCATATTTATTTTATACGTCTAAACGGCACATACGGATATTTTGACAAAGATCATATGAAACGTGATATATAATACAAGTTTGTCATATATTATTTTCATATAAATATTCTTTTATACACGTACGACTTCTCGCACGCCTAACGTGGTGACAACGATATATTTATATATTTTTATATATAAATATTTATATACTCTAAATCCCTCGAGAATTAATGTCACACCCGCTCGTAGCGGAAGCGCGAGGTGTGATCTGATCAGTTCTCATTGCATAACAATATAAGTGAACATACTAAATGAATAAAAACAAGCTCCAATGCCATTGTCATAATCGTTTCAAAAGAACGCAAATAAGTTAAATGTATTGGTTACAAACCATCAAATGAAAATAAGTTGTCATTGTTTTATACTTCAAAATGTAAGTCTTAAAATGTCAAGGCTTTGACCACTATATCACCGCAAAGAGGCGGTATATAACGGGCAAACCCTTTTAAATGGTGGCATGGAGTCTTGATACTTGCTTTCCTTGACTGAAATGTCTGCATGGTCCACTAATTCCCTGAAATACATGTTAAGTTTGAAAACATCAACAAAAGTTGGCGAGTTCATGCAGTTTAGTTGGATGAGATGTATCTGTAAAATGTGAGTTGTATAAAATGTATCCATAAAATGTGAGTTGTATAAAATGTATCCATAAAATGTGAGTTGTATAAAATGTATCTGTATGTAATGATGTAGTATGTAAAGCGTCAATGAAATCGTTGATCATTAATGTTTCGCGAGGACATTAATATGTGTGACGAAAAAGGAAGCAATCCAACCCTAGACGATTTTATGCCGATTCCTATCGACTGGGACACAAAAGCACTCTTCCGTATGGGTCCACGACCAAGAGTGGGGCTCGCCAAAACCCATTAGATCTAACCACTTGTACCTAGGTCCAAACTGGATTAATGGTGCTTAGATGTATAACCCTAATTCGCACATGATCTAAGGTGTTTCATTCCCTAACTTTAACATACGTTGAACATGTATTTTCCCCGATAGTTGTAAAGTTGTAAAACATTTAAATGAATAGGGGACATGAACTCACAGAATTGCGTCCGTGAATGGTAAGTAACTGTGATCTGACGTACGGTCGTCCTGAATAGTATCACCACCTACAAACGTTCTATATTTGTTAGACACTTCGGTCTTGTAATGACTTGAGTACAAGTCTTTTATCTTGAATATGTGTTAAGAATTGTATGTCTTTGTTATTCATTGAACTGTGTCTTAGATGTATTAATTGATAACTGTTTAGTGTATATATTTCGCCAAATATATATTCTTGTATCTCGTGAGTTGTATCATCGAGTCTTGTCCTCTGGATTTCATGTCTTGTATGAATAAATTGTATAATTGTATTTTTACCAATTTATATGTCATTGGGCTTAGCCCAAGAATTCATGTTGTTGGGCCAAAATAGTGTTGGGCTTCAATAGTGTTGGACCTAAATAGTGTTGGGCCTAAATAGTGTTGGGCCTAAATAGTGTTGGGCCTCAATAGTGTTGGGCCTCAATAGTGTTGGGCCCAAATGTTATTGGGCTTTATGTTATTGGGCCTTGGCCCATATGTTGGGTATTGGGCTTAGCCCATAAGTTTTGGTATTGGGCTTAGCCCATGTATTTATGTTAAGCCCATTTAGGATGATAAGCCCATTTGTAAAAATAGCCCATTTGTTATAAAATAAGCCCATTTGTTAAAAATAAGCCCATTCGTAAAATAGCCCATTTGTTATAAGAGAAGCCCATTTGTTAAAAATATATTCTTTCATTTTTATAAAAATTACTAAGTATAGGTTTTTTTTAGTTAAAAGAATACACAATAGTTTTTATAAGTTTCAAAACATTCGGATATTGTTTTCGGTGATGTGTATGTATTCGTGTCGAAAGATCGCCTAAACGTCGTAGTAACTTCCTCGGAATGGCGATATGTTCATAGATTCGCCCGTCGTCCGTTTTGACCATAAGTTGTGTTCGAAAGCTCGGAATGTCCGTAAGGTGTTTATAAGATGTATTTAAATGTAGTCTTGTAAGACTTTAGTCGAAATGTACATTGTGTTCATTTGTATCATTGTATTCAAGTTCCTAGTTATCATAAATATAACTAATACAAACAAATGACACATAGCACATAAGTTGTTAAGTTAACTAAATATATATTTTCTCAAAAATATATATTTATATCAAACTTTGCTTTTATAAAAACTATTCTTTAAAATCTTTTTAATCTAATAAATATTTTGTCAAAAATAATAGTTTTTGTAACTTATGATTTTTAAGAAAAACTTGGCCATATTTTATTAGAAATATGGACTTTGCCATGTTTAATAAAAACACATCTTTTTCTTATAAAATCACCACTAATCTTCTCATATTTTTCTTAATAAAAACATATGAGATTTATAACATAACTTATCAAGATGAACTCATAATCATGTAGGGTTTTGGTATGATCTTTACATATGTTTACTAGTCCAAAAATCATATTTTACTTCTAGTTTTAACAAGCTTTTCATAAAAACCCATCTTGTATGTTTTCCTTTTATAACTTGTAAAAGCATTATTTTTAGTTAACAACCTTACATACTTTAACAAAATCAAAGATCATGATCCTCCATCTAAACATTTATGTTTAACAAAAACCCTTAAACATTTTCATGTACACTTGTTAGATTATGTTTTTAAACATCATCTAACAAGTTATTTTTATGCTAATCATCAAAACTAGATCAAATATGCAAGTAATCATCTTTAACTCACAACATAAACACACTTTTATATCATGATTATTATTTTGCTTCTTTATATTTTCATCTTGTTTTGTATTGTTGTTTTAGTTATAAGTTGTTCTTTAACAATAAATACATAAACAAGTATGAAAATAAAGGATTTAGAAGTCTCACTTCTAGCTCTTGGCTAGGGATGATCTAGGTGAAAATGAGAAGCAAAGAAGATGAAGATTTGATGGTTGAAAGCTCTTAGATGAATGGAAATGCTTGCTTCAACTTGTGGTTGTCTTAGATCCTCCTAAGTTCCATAAAAATGCTTCTTGATCATCTTGAAATAGCTTGAAAATTAAGATGTGGTGATGGTGTATATGGGCCGAAAATGGGGTGTTGTTGGGAGCTTTTGGTGTTGTGAAGATAGGAGGTGAAATGCATGAATGAAAGGGTTAGAAAATGAAGGTAACTAGTTGCTACAATGAGCACATTTCACCACTTGCATCAAGTTGCAACAAGAGGTAAATATCTAGATATTATTGGTAACAAGTTGAACAAAAATGGGGCCCACAATTGGTGTTGTAACCGTGAATGGGGGGGGGGGTTCCCTTTGCTTTTGCTTCTTGAATTACTTAGTAAAAAGTGTTAGAATTCTTAGATAGTTGTTTTAGGAAGTTTATAAATATAAGCGTTTAGGTGTTTAAAGGGTGTTAAATGATCATTACTAGACCAAAATGATCCAATTAACACTAGATGACCATAAAAAAAAGATTTGATATTGTTCGGACATTTGTTTCGAATTGTTTCGGTTAGATGTTATTTGAACGCTAAGTTGCGAAACATGTGTGAATTGATGTAGTTATTGGCTCGGATGACACCCGAATGTATCCTCACATGAATTATATGTCAAATAATATTTTTACATGTCATAAAAATATTAGAAAGCTGATTTCTGCGGAAAAGTGTTGAAATCGTCGCTTTTAGTGCTTTTCGGGCAATTTTTAGTGTTATCGGACTTCGGAAAGGTTTTAAATCAAACCCTTGCATTCCTAGTTAGGGTTTAATATATATTAGATGTTGGACCTTCGTCTAAGTCCTAAAGATGTCTTTTAGATGATTTTTGCAGATTCTGCGTTTTCGTCAGAATACTAGTTTACTAGATGCTTTTCTAGTAGTTTCGATGCATTGTTTAAACTGTTTCAAATGTACTTAACAAAAATGAATCATATGCATCCTAAGTAAGTATTCCATGAGTATTCTAGGTGTATGTCACGAAATACGCAGTTCGAGTGTTCAAAATGCATAAAAATGTAGCTAAAATGAGTACTTTAAATGTAAGAAAGTTATCGTAAAGTGGCAGTTGTCACATTCTCCCCCTGTTATTGAGAATTTCGTCCCGAAATTCAAGATGAGTCATCCTTTGTAGGAGTATTCTCGAACAGGTGGGGGTATTTTGGTTTTGATTTGATTTTCACATTCCCAAGTATATTCGAGTCTGTGTCGAGAGTTCCAACGAATTTTTACTAATATGTTACGACTCATTTGTGTTTTCTGGACCTTCCGGTCCATGACCTCAACAGGTGCTTTGGTGAATTGGAGTTTTCTATCAATGTGAATCTCATCCTCCGAGATGATAACTGTTTCTTGCGTTGGACTCTTCTTGAGATTCGACACATGAAACGTGTTGTGCACACTACTAAGTTCTTATGGTAACTTCAGCTTTGTAGGAAACGGTGTCGATCTTTTCTAGGATTATAAATGGTCCTACATATCGAGGGTTAAGCTTTCCAAGCTTACCAAACCTTGCTACGCCCTTCCAAGGTGAGACTTTCAAGAAGACTTTGTCTCCGACCTTGAAAGATAATGGCTTCCATCTCTTGTCTGCGTAGCCCTCTTGTCGATCCCGAGCCGCCTTGATACGGTCTCTAATCTGAAATATTTTCGTCGTAGTCTCTTGGACTAATTCCGGACCAATTAGTTGTTTATCGCCCGCTTCCGCCCAACGTAGCGGAGGGAGACACTTTCGACCATAAAGAGCTTCAAACGGTGCAGCTTGTATACTTGTATGGTAGCTGTTGTTGTAGGAAAACTCAACCAATGGTAGATGAGTATCCCAGTTGCCGCTTAAATCCATAACACACGCACGAAGCATGTCTTCGAGTGCTTGGATTGTCCATTCACTCTGGCCGTCAGTTTGTGGATGAAAGGTCGTGCTTAGATTTAAATGAGATCCAAAGGCCTGTTGGAATGACTTCCAAATTCTTGACACAAAGCGATCGTCTCAGTCTAAGATGATTGAAATAGGCACTCTATGACGAGCCACTATTTCCTTGAGATAGGGTTCCTCTGGTTTCTCTGTACTATCCTCCTCTCGAATCGGTAAGAAGTGTGAGGACTTTGTTAGTCTATCGATGATTACTCAATCATGTCATGACCGCATGAAGTCCTGGATAACTTCGTAATGAAGTCCATCGATATTTGTTCCCATTACCAAACAGGAATCTCGGGTTGTTGTAACAAGTCTGAGGGATTTTGCTATTCGACTTTGACTTTCGCGCAAGTCAAGCATTCTCCGACATAAGTCGCGATATCACTTTTGAGGTTAGACCACCAATAGTATTCTTTCAATACTTAGGCCTATGTGCTTCCTCAACATATCATCTCGAAGGCTGCCAAAGAATGGAACCCAATTTCGACCCATAAGGTATAAAGTTCCATCTTCTTTCGGCACTAATTGTTCCTTCATGCCTTGAAGTGTTTCTGCTTGAATATGCTCTTCCTTGAGCGCTTGTGAATCATCTTCTCTAATGCTTGAACTCTGAGTGTTCTAACTCGCTCCTTGCGGCGCAAGGCGTCAGCTACAACGTTTGCCTTGCCCGGATGGTACTTTATTTCACAATCGTAGTCGTTCAACAATTCAACCCAATATCGTTGACGCATATTTAATTCTCTTTGGTTGAATATGTGTTGAAGATTTTTATGATCCGTGAAAAATAATGCATTGAGTACCATATAAATAATGTCGTCATATTTTGAAAGCGAATACCACCGTACCTAACTCGAGGTCGTGAGTGGTATAGTTATTTTCATGAACTTTCAGTTGACGTGATGCGTACGCGATAACTTTATCCCGTTGCATAAGTACGCAACCCAATCCTTGATGCGAAGCATCACAGTAAACTACGAAGCCATCGGTACCATCGGGTAGTGATAAGATTGGTGCATCGCACAACTTATCCTTGAGAAGTTGACATGATTCTTCTTGTTTCTCGATTTAGGTGAGGGAGGTTAGCGGTTGAGAAAACTTTAGAAAAATTCTCTATAAATCTCCGATAGTACCCTGCTAATCCCAAGAATTATCGGACTTCAGTTGGAGTCTTGGGCGCTCCCCAGTTCTTAATTGCTTCGATCTTGGAGGTGTCTACTTGAATGCCTTTCTTGTTCACTATCTGCCCGAGAAATTGTACTTCACGGATTCAAAACTCACATTTGTGTCTCCTTCTTGAGTAGTTCTAAAATGGTCCTCAAATGTTGCCATGCTCAGCTGCTGATCGCAAGTATATCAAAATGTCATCAATGAACACTATGACGAATTTGTCGAGATACGACTTGCACACGTGGTTCATTAAATCCATGAAGACCGCTAGTGCGTTCGTTAAACCAAAATCATAATGAGAAACTCGTAATAACCATAACGAGTTTTTAAAAGCCGCTTTCGGTGTGCTTTCCTCTTGAATTCGTAACTGATGATACTCCGATCGTAAGTCTATCTTAGAGTAGAAGCTTGAAACTTTAATAAACCATTTGAGTTAGTTGGAAATTCATTTGCAACATGGTTTAGAAATATGAATTTCCATTCATCGAAATGTTGTGCACTTTTGCAAACTTGTATGTCTTTCCACCCCCAAAACCTTTATAAAGATGTATATTGGTAAAGAGTGGGGGTTATGAATTCACAATATCCTTGTTCGGTCAACTACAAGGTTCAGAAGGTGCTAATCGATATGGGGATTTGGCTATGGGTGCGGTTCACGATACCAAGTCGATATGTAACTCGACTTGTCGATATGGTTATAGTCCCGGCAAGTCTTCAGGAAAGACTTCGGGAAACCCTTTTACCACTGGATTATCTGTCAACTTCGGCCCAACGGCCTTCTTGTCGACAACATGTGCCAGAAAGGCAACACAACCTTTCTGTAAGCATTTCTTTGCCTTCGTGCAATTGGTTAATCCACAATGGTGTATCGTGATTCTCTCCATGATTAATAAGTGTCCCTTTGTTCAGTAGTGGTAGGCGAATGACCTTTTCATGACAAAAAACTTTGGCTTGGTTATCGGATAACCAATCTATGCTAACCACTACATCGAAACTACCTAACTCAACGGTAAGAGATCAATACTGAGTCTTCGCTCGCCAAGTTCCAAGGAACATCCTCTAACAACTTTCCCTGACTCGACTAGTTTACCGTATATCGATTCTATAGAATGAGGAGACGTCTAGCTTACTTGGCTCTAGGCCAAGTACATTTGGAATTCTGTGAGGAGAGGACTTCACTCTATATTTTTAGGAACCCTATGTTTAAATGTAGGATAACCCAATCCATATGTTTAGATGTTGGATAACCCAACCATATGTTTAGATGTTGGATAACCCAACCATATGTTTAGATGTTGGATAACCCAACCATATGTTTAGATGTAGGATAACCGAATCCCTAATTGTAGCTAGGACAATCTCGTCCCTAGCCATGAAACTCATGTATGTGAAATATTGATATGGAGCTAAAATTGGCACCGGTATCAAATAACATGGATGTGAAATGTTGGTTGATTGGAAACGTGTCGAGTAACTACTATTTGAGTGATTGAGGTAGGGTGGGATGATGCGGTCATGCTTCGGATCTTCGAGGCTAAACCCAACATGTAACACTCAGTGTGTTTGAATTCGGGTGTTACCCAGTATGGAACAACCCTTGAGAGATCGTGAAAGCATCAAGTGTAACCAACAATATTGGCTCTAGTTATGATCGAGTTCTTTTATAAAATCATATGAAAATAGATACGAAAATCAGATGATATAAAAGAATGATGTATGGTTAAATAAATAACCAACAGAAATGTAGTGTATAAATATATCATGTCTTGAAATAGAATATTTTGTCTTGTGTAGAAGATGTCGCGTCTTATGCAAAATGTCATGTCTTGTCTTTGTCGAATAGGTTTGAATAACACCACGATATGCAATATAATATAAGCACTTATATATAGGAAGTACCAGCGGCGTATCCACCATGCTTTTATCATATTACACACGTCTCGTTATTTACGAAAATGTCTTGTATATACTAACATCAAATGTCATGTGTAATAATGTCTTGCTTAACAGTGTCATGTATAAACCACATCTTGTGTAAAAGCAATGATTTTCAACACATAACTTTTAACTTAAACATTTGTTTCTTTCGGTGCCATGATATTTTTAATACACACTATTAAAAGAATCTAGACATATATTTGGATATATATAGTCTATCATGCACCCAAAAATGAAGAATGCAATTGGTCATGGAAACCTCAAGATCGCATTGTTCATATATGTTTAAATATATGATAATATGGATAACTGAAAAAAAATAAAAATAAAAAAATAAATAAGTAAATAAATGATAATGTGAATAACCGCAACCAAAATGCGTAGTGCCTCTTGCGTGTATCGGTTATATGTTTTAGTGGCAAAGAAATAATTCATTGAGGAGGGAAAACCAACTAGTGGTCTTCGTCCATATAATATGTGTTCCCTACTCTATGACCTCGATCGTCCGAAGTAGAGAAAATCCTTTGTCTTATTTGTCCATGTGAAAATTATGGTAATAGTGCTTGAGTTTCACGAGCTCTAGCAAGATTATTAGAATCTCCAGAAATTTCGAATAGAATGCAATGAGGGAGTTGCAGCATGGCTCATGCCATACCATTCCTTGGGAAAAGACAAATGTCAAGCGACGAAATTTATTGTATCATTTCCAATAAATATGATAAGGTGGAATATGATAAGGTAAGGTAAGGTAAAGTAGGATAAAGTGTCATAGACACCCTGGAACCAACCCATGTTCAAGAATTTCGAGAATGTTGAGGAAAATCCACATGAGTAGCTAACAAGTTTTGTTTGTTTAAATGACTAGTCTCAAATGAATCGTGATATAGATCGAATGTTAGGTGTGAACGAATACGTGTCGTCTTCCTGTATTGTATTGTATTGTATTGTACTGCACTATACTGTATTGTAGGGTGTTATACTAACCACCTCAGTTCGTGTTCTAATAGATAAGAAAAATTGAATCTCAAGTAATAACTTAAGAATTTTGAATGAATAGTGATCATTAGCTTGGCCCGCAGAGTCCACCAGAATTCCCATGCACTACAAGTTGTTATTACGTTGGCCACCGTAATAATAAATTGCCTTGCATGGTCACCCTAGCGTTCTCTCGTACGAAGCAGCCGATCAGTAAGAGAGAGAACACTATTGTCAATATACCTTCAACATCGGAGGGACCTTCGTGATAGCTCACGTATCAACGTTCGTTGTCATTACTCACAGAACGGCACTGCGTTAAATGAAATAGAAATGGAAAGAATCTGTAACAATAAAAACTGAAGGTGCACCTTCAAGATGAGTACTTCATCTTCTTTGTAGGTACAAGAGTATATCAACCTTGATTGGTATGAGTCACAGGGATCTCGTCCTACTAGTGGAGTTGTTGTCCAAGGTTACCACCTCCGCCTCGTCGTCATTATCATGGTCAGGCATGTCAGCATTCGCAAGAAAGCAACCGTATTTTTATGGAATTAAGTTTAAGATATTACTTAGGAATCATGTTCGCCATAAGCTCCGCAGTAGACGTGAGGTCGATATTTTCATCGTGCGAGTAAAGAATAATAATAGAGTTTGAAGTCGAAGGTATTTTGTTCTTGCCAAATATTTCGTACAACACATATATGAATGACTTATATATATAATCATGTAAAATCCTATCTAACAAGGATTTCTATCTTTACATAAGCTGAACTTCTAAACCATTTATAATGCGTAAACTGATAATGTAATGTATTGTAGGCACATAGTATGTTAATGTAATGTGTCTATTTATCATAGACTTCACCCATGGAAATGTCCTCGCTTGATTTATGTGAAGTGAATTTTTGTTGTAGTGGACTTTGAAAAATGTTTATGCAATGAAAACCTTTTGACCTGTCAAATTGTATTTATAATCTGTTCAACATGAACAAGAGGTTTTCATGAGAAGTCCCTAGTGATTGTAGACTTAGACTCGAGAAAGAATCCTGGTTCACTACAATCGATGCTCTGATACCAATCTGTCACACCCGCTCGTAGCGGAAGCGCGAGGTGTGATCTGATCAGTTCTCATTGCATAACAATATAAGTGAACATACTAAATGAATAAAAACAAGCTCCAATGCCATTGTCATAATCGTTTCAAAAGAACGCAAATAAGTTAAATGTATTGGTTACAAACCATCAAATGAAAATAAGTTGTCATTGTTTTATACTTCGAAATGTAAGTCTTAAAATGTCAAGGCTTTGACCACTATATCACCGCAAAGAGGCGGTATATAACGGGCAAACCCTTTTAAATGGTGGCATGGAGTCTTGATACTTGCTTTCCTTGACTGAAATGTCTGCATGGTCCACTAATTCCCTGAAATACATGTTAAGTTTGAAAACATCAACAAAAGTTGGCGAGTTCATGCAGTTTAGTTGGATGAGATGTATCTGTAAAATGTGAGTTGTATAAAATGTATCCATAAAATGTGAGTTGTATAAAATGTATCCATAAAATGTGAGTTGTATAAAATGTATCTGTATGTAATGATGTAGTATGTAAAGCGTCAATGAAATCGTTGATCATTAATGTTTCGCGAGGACATTAATATGTGTGACGAAAAAGGAAGCAATCCAACCCTAGACGATTTTATGCCGATTCCTATCGACTGGGACACAAAAGCACTCTTCCGTATGGGTCCACGACCAAGAGTGGGGCTCGCCAAAACCCATTAGATCTAACCACTTGTACCTAGGTCCAAACTGGATTAATGGTGCTTAGATGTATAACCCTAATTCGCACATGATCTAAGGTGTTTCATTCCCTAACTTTAACATACGTTGAACATGTATTTTCCCCGATAGTTGTAAAGTTGTAAAACATTTAAATGAATAGGGGACATGAACTCACAGAATTGCGTCCGTGAATGGTAAGTAACTGTGATCTGACGTACGGTCGTCCTGAATAGTATCACCACCTACAAACGTTCTATATTTGTTAGACACTTCGGTCTTGTAATGACTTGAGTACAAGTCTTTTATCTTGAATATGTGTTAAGAATTGTATGTCTTTGTTATTCATTGAACTGTGTCTTAGATGTATTAATTGATAACTGTTTAGTGTATATATTTCGCCAAATATATATTCTTGTATCTCGTGAGTTGTATCATCGAGTCTTGTCCTCTGGATTTCATGTCTTGTATGAATAAATTGTATAATTGTATTTTTACCAATTTATATGTCATTGGGCTTAGCCCAAGAATTCATGTTGTTGGGCCAAAATAGTGTTGGGCTTCAATAGTGTTGGACCTAAATAGTGTTGGGCCTAAATAGTGTTGGGCCTAAATAGTGTTGGGCCTCAATAGTGTTGGGCCTCAATAGTGTTGGGCCCAAATGTTATTGGGCTTTATGTTATTGGGCCTTGGCCCATATGTTGGGTATTGGGCTTAGCCCATAAGTTTTGGTATTGGGCTTAGCCCATGTATTTATGTTAAGCCCATTTAGGATGATAAGCCCATTTGTAAAAATAGCCCATTTGTTATAAAATAAGCCCATTTGTTAAAAATAAGCCCATTCGTAAAATAGCCCATTTGTTATAAGAGAAGCCCATTTGTTAAAAATATATTCTTTCATTTTTATAAAAATTACTAAGTATAGGTTTTTTTTTTTTTTAGTTAAAAGAATACACAATAGTTTTTATAAGTTTCAAAACATTCGGATATTGTTTTCGGTGATGTGTATGTATTCGTGTCGAAAGATCGCCTAAACGTCGTAGTAACTTCCTCGGAATGGCGATATGTTCATAGATTCGCCCGTCGTCCGTTTTGACCATAAGTTGTGTTCGAAAGCTCGGAATGTCCGTAAGGTGTTTATAAGATGTATTTAAATGTAGTCTTGTAAGACTTTAGTCGAAATATACATTGTGTTCATTTGTATCATTGTATTCAAGTTCCTAGTTATCATAAATATAACTAATACAAACAAATGACACATAGCACATAAGTTGTTAAGTTAACTAAATATATATTTTCTCAAAAATATATATTTATATCAAACTTTGCTTTTATAAAAACTATTCTTTAAAATCTTTTTAATCTAATAAATATTTTGTCAAAAATAATAGTTTTTGTAACTTATGATTTTTAAGAAAAACTTGGCCATATTTTATTAGAAATATGGACTTTGCCATGTTTAATAAAAACACATCTTTTTCTTATAAAATCACCACTAATCTTCTCATATTTTTCTTAATAAAAACATATGAGATTTATAACATAACTTATCAAGATGAACTCATAATCATGTAGGGTTTTGGTATGATCTTTACATATGTTTACTAGTCCAAAAATCATATTTTACTTCTAGTTTTAACAAGCTTTTCATAAAAACCCATCTTGTATGTTTTCCTTTTATAACTTGTAAAAGCATTATTTTTAGTTAACAACCTTACATACTTTAACAAAATCAAAGATCATGATCCTCCATCTAAACATTTATGTTTAACAAAAACCCTTAAACATTTTCATGTACACTTGTTAGATTATGTTTTTAAACATCATCTAACAAGTTATTTTTATGCTAATCATCAAAACTAGATCAAATATGCAAGTAATCATCTTTAACTCACAACATAAACACACTTTTATATCATGATTATTATTTTGCTTCTTTATATTTTCATCTTGTTTTGTATTGTTGTTTTAGTTATAAGTTGTTCTTTAACAATAAATACATAAACAAGTATGAAAATAAAGGATTTAGAAGTCTCACTTCTAGCTCTTGGCTAGGGATGATCTAGGTGAAAATGAGAAGCAAAGAAGATGAAGATTTGATGGTTGAAAGCTCTTAGATGAATGGAAATGCTTGCTTCAACTTGTGGTTGTCTTAGATCCTCCTAAGTTCCATAAAAATGCTTCTTGATCATCTTGAAATAGCTTGAAAATTAAGATGTGGTGATGGTGTATATGGGCCGAAAATGGGGTGTTGTTGGGAGCTTTTGGTGTTGTGAAGATAGGAGGTGAAATGCATGAATGAAAGGGTTAGAAAATGAAGGTAACTAGTTGCTACAATGAGCACATTTCACCACTTGCATCAAGTTGCAACAAGAGGTAAATATCTAGATATTATTGGTAACAAGTTGAACAAAAATGGGGCCCACAATTGGTGTTGTAACCGTGAATGGGGGGGGGGGGTTCCCTTTGCTTTTGCTTCTTGAATTACTTAGTAAAAAGTGTTAGAATTCTTAGATAGTTGTTTTAGGAAGTTTATAAATATAAGCGTTTAGGTGTTTAAAGGGTGTTAAATGATCATTACTAGACCAAAATGATCCAATTAACACTAGATGACCATAAAAAAAAGATTTGATATTGTTCGGACATTTGTTTCGAATTGTTTCGGTTAGATGTTATTTGAACGCTAAGTTGCGAAACATGTGTGAATTGATGTAGTTATTGGCTCGGATGACACCCGAATGTATCCTCACATGAATTATATGTCAAATAATATTTTTACATGTCATAAAAATATTAGAAAGCTGATTTCTGCGGAAAAGTGTTGAAATCGTCGCTTTTAGTGCTTTTCGGGCAATTTTTAGTGTTATCGGACTTCGGAAAGGTTTTAAATCAAACCCTTGCATTCCTAGTTAGGGTTTAATATATATTAGATGTTGGACCTTCGTCTAAGTCCTAAAGATGTCTTTTAGATGATTTTTGCAGATTCTGCGTTTTCGTCAGAATACTAGTTTACTAGATGCTTTTCTAGTAGTTTCGATGCATTGTTTAAACTGTTTCAAATGTACTTAATAAAAATGAATCATATGCATCCTAAGTAAGTATTCCATGAGTATTCTAGGTGTATGTCACGAAATACGCAGTTCGAGTGTTCAAAATGCATAAAAATGTAGCTAAAATGAGTACTTTAAATGTAAGAAAGTTATCGTAAAGTGGCAGTTGTCACAATTAAGTCTTTCTAAGACTTATTAGTTATTACTGACAATAAACTAACTAAACAAGGTTTAACTTAGTCATTTTCATTAAGTTATCAAAAACCATTGAATCGTTCGATTAACGATTCAGTAGAGCTCGGTGACACGTAGTTTAGTTAGTACGTTTATTTAGAAACTTATAAGATATTCCGTGTTTGGAATATTGTAGAATGCACACTAGCGAGTCTCACCTTGGAAACGACATCACGAAGTCATATATAGCTAGCTTTGCACAGGAATATTCAGGTGAGTTCATAACCCCCACTTTTTACCGTTTTACATTTTTGTAAATGTTTTCGGGTTGGAAAGACATGCACGATTTTCAGAAACATACAAAGTTTTCGATAAACAAAGACTGCATATTTTTAGACAAAGCACATTTTGCAAGAATATACAAAGCTTTTAAACGAACGCAAAACTCGCATTTCTAAATCATATTACGAATGGATTTTGAGGAACTCAAATGATTTACGAAAGGTTTATACTAAACATACCGGTTTTTACAAAACAAATGCGTATTATCGAAACTTGAATGATTTTATAACTAGGGATGGATCGTCTGAGAGACTGGGGAGTTAGCCTTAGAGGCTGGGGAGGTTCAGCCTTAGTGGCTGGGGAGGTTCAGCCTTAGTGGCTGGGGAGGTTCAGCCTTAGTGGCTGGGGAGATTCAGCCTTAGTGGCTGGGGTGCAATACATGTTACAATTATACAAACATTTTTATACATGGTATGGTTAGCGTAGGGAGGATTTTTACTACTTAGATCATGTGAGTGGGTAGGTGGAACTAAAGGCCATTAATCCTCGTTGTAGGACTGAGGGACATTAGTGATAGATCTATTTGGGTGTAGCGAGCCCCACTCCTGGGTCCGCCGAGTGGACCATGTGGTGACTAAGTGCCCGACGCACAAATCCGCTAGGTTTGAGTCTTCCTGCATCACTTCACACATATCAATGGCCTTGCAAACCATTGGTGATCTCTTTTTCCTTATTGCTACATACCAGGGACATACATAATTACAAAACTACTTGATTTTTACAAATTACATACCATATTTCATATAAATTCAAAGCATAGGATTATGCGGGCATGCAGTCAAAGTCAGGGTGGGCATTGACGGTTATACAAATTTTACAAATACGAGAGTTTACAAATACATGGTTTTACGAACATAAATCGTTACACATACAAAGTTTCCATATAACTTGGCAAGAAAATGATTTCTAATTTCGTTTTCTCAATATTATTTCACAAATCGGTTATTTAAAAGATTTATTTCAAATCTTTTAGAAACAAACTATGAACTCGCTCAAATTTATGTTGACTTTTTCGCATGTTTTTTTCTCAGGTTACTTTTCACGGTTATGGCACGGTTGGAATAGGAGAACCATGAAGAGTCGAGTACTTAGTGGGCGTTCATTTTCTAGAAGACTTAGCTTATTTGCTTCCGCTGTGCAATGAAGATACCAGTCCAGTCACGCTAGCTCTGATAAATTTCGGGGTGTGACACTACTGGACCAAAAATTTTCAAGTTTTCGGGACCAGGTCGAAAAATGAGAATTTTGAGAAACAGACGCCTGGACACAGGGTCGTGCTCGCTGAGCACGGGGGCGTGTCCAACCAAATTTGATCCAACATGGGGCGTGTCCGCTGAACACGCGGCCGTGTTCAGCTGACTGTTTTTAGTTTTCTCCAAGAATTTTACAGTTTCTTGCTAATTGTTTGGTGTTTTCTTTCAGATGGCCAAGAAATTCACCTGATTCAATGCAAATGATTTAGATGCTCACATAAGATACGATGTGCTAAGAACTAGGCCCGAGGAGTATCCACGACAAGTATGCATGGATCTTCTAGAAACAGTGAACCAGTTAGACCGTTTCAACAACCTTATCACCGGCCCACTACGAGCTGCCCTTTGCACTCGGCTTTGCTCCATGCATGAATACAACATGGAATTCTACAGCACGTTCGCTTTAAAGACAAGAGCCGATCCGTTTGACAATGATGGGGTAGAGTTCCGTTGTGGGGGGACTAGGCACTCGATCTCGATCGCACAATTCGGGGCAATAGTTGGGTTGTATGCGGAAGAAGATGCTGGGGATGAAGAGAACACCGGTGGTCTACGTGACATTCGAGAAGACCAACGGCAAGCTGCGTGGGCTCAAATCTGAGAGGGTCACTATTACCCTAGCCGAACTAAGAGCACACAGTTGAGAGACCCTCTTTACCGCTATATCCACCAGGTCCTCACCTACTCTCTTAGCCAGAGGCACGACAGCAGCGGCGTTGTAGGGTTACGAGGTCTGCTAGTACTCCATTGCATTCACACCCATACCAACCTTGATGTTCCATAACTTCTACTCTAAAACATGCACTAGAACCAACTTTCTACTCCCCCAACTCCTATCTTCTTTGGAGGGTGGATTTACCGCCTTTTCAAACACTTTGTTGATAGGATGCCGAGGTCTTTCCAAAAGAGCCCATGGTTAGGGAAAGTGGACATGGTCATTTGCCGCTCCATGAACTTGATTTATGAAGTAGATGACGAGACAGTTAGTTTTCAAAGGGTTCAAGGGCATGCATGGAACCCGCAAGAAGCACTCGTCTTACACACTCCACACATCCGTCCTCCTCCTCAGTACCATTACCAGTTCCAGGGTGATCCAGGGTAAATCCTCCTCACAAGGAGGCGGTTTCCTAACTTTCAAAGCTTACATGATTTGTTGCTGGAAAACCTTATGCGCACCAGGAACACCTACAACATGGCCAGCAACACATACGCCCGGGTCGGAGTGATAGAGAGGAACATCTCCGACATGCAGGATGACATTGGAAACATCCGGGAGTATATGGCGGGCCAAGGAGGAGGTGATGATGATGAAGACGAGGACATGGATTGAGCGGGAGGAGTAGGAGGTAGCATCACCCGGTTGAAGGTCTATCAGGTTAACCCTTATCTCTCACAAACAATTGCATGGCCTGCGTGCCATTTGTTGAACAATTTACTTCCTTTAACACTTTTTATTTCTCGCATTTCTTTTCTTTTTAACTTGTGGTGTGGATGATGAACTTTCGTAATTTAGGATGTTTGTTATGTTTGGTGTGGTATTTATTAGCTAAACAGGTACATACGAGGCTTAGAGCACAAAACATTAGTGCTACTAAAGCCGGGACAGGAAAACCGAAGCCATAAACCTGTTTTACACCTTTGCAGTTTGTCCACACGGGGTCGTGCTCAGCCGACACGCCCCCGGGCCCATCGCCCAGACCTGCTGTTTGTCTAAAGTATGCAGATTTTTGCCAGACCCGGGGTCGTGCCCGGCCGACACGCCCCTGTGTCCACCTTCTGTAAGTTCTCGTTACTGGCGATCTGAGCACGGGGTCGTGCCTATCGGACACGGGGCCATGTCTAGACGCCCAGTAACATAAATTTTTGCTTTTTCACACCTTTTACACATTTAATCAACCTAAAAACTTATTTTTGGGACACATTGAGGACAATGTGTAATTTAAGTGTGGGGAGGATGCTAAAACCTTGAATTTTGCAAGTCCTAATTACAAGCCTTACACAAAACTCTATTGGAACCGCTAAACACCCCAATTTTTTTCAAAAACTTTTCATTTTTTTACTTGTCTTGGTTTAATTTAGGAATAACAAGTTATAAATGTAGGATCGGTTTTGACACCGAACGATTGCGTAACGAACGTGTGATGTGCGGAATCTGTACACGAACGTGACCGAACACACGAGAGTGTACTATAACCGTGATTCTTATTGAATAATATGACGAGTACAATGCATCGCGAATCACGTGTGAGGACTTTCTCTCTCTAAGCTTAGCTCTCCTAGATCTCAAATGAGCAAAAAAGTCTTAAATCTTACACTATAGTTCCCTATTTATAGGCCAAGGATATAAGGAAGGTTTCCTTATTTATAGAAATGCCACCTTGCCTTTTCTATTAAAATATAACACTATAAGCCTAGAATTCTTCAGTTTCAGCTATGGTTTTTGATTGACGGAGGCGATAGACATAAATGTACTAACAGACTCCCCCTTGGATATTGCCATAGTCAATCTCGTAGCGTCTTGTCTTTCAATTCTCTTGATCATCAACAACAGCAGCTTTTATCTTGAGTGCAGTTTCAAGTCCGGAAACTGATCTTTTAACAATTAAACCCCCCCTTTCAAGAAAATTTCCCTTTGAGTGTTGATTCAGAACCTATTTCTGACTTTTACGTCTTCAGACTCCCCCTTTCAACAAGCTAGGATCGCAGTCTTGAATAGAATTCTGGCTCAAACTTTATTCATGCTAAGGTATGGGATTCTTGCTCTGCTGCTTTCACAGAATCTGAAACATCTCCTGGCTTTCTGTAGCTACATGATCAGACATCTGTCTTTAACCTGCACAACTCTCTGCCACTTGTAAGATAAACAATTTTGACATTGATATGCTACTTGAATTTGTAGATTTTCAAAAATTTCTATTCAAATTAATGAACCAATTAACATTCCAAAATTATTTCTTATCTCAAACACATTCTCCCAAACCTCAAGTTCATCAAATTTAGCACTTGGAATTTTGAAAATCAGCTCTCCAACATCAGTTGTCAAAAACAAGATGAAATAAAATCTTTTTGAATTTTCAAAAATTTATGCTAAAACACTCCGAAAATCTTTTTGGATTTTTGTTTTTGAATGAAATTCAGTAAAGAAATATATACAGACAATATTTTTGTGAGTTTGTGTAAGAGGATCATATCAGTTTATGAGACAAATCACTAGCACCGTTAAGCTTTAATCATTTTAAGTTTTAAACAATTCACATAGATTGACGATATAGTTGTCCTCTTAAACTCAATCTAAAAACTTTTGAAATGCTTACCAATACGTTAAGGTATATTAATTTTGCACTAAATTCTTATGGACCCCACGATCTCAGCATATCCCCTCATCATGCAATACACTGACTCAAGTAATGCTTTTAAACTTTCATCAACTGTGATATGTGCAAAAACAAAGTAGAATGTTTAAACATTAACAATCAGGTCGATACTTCCGTATACGCAGAGAAAGTCCACTGTTTAAACAAAATAAGAAATAAAAACAAGTTGAAATTGTTTAGGCTTTAACCACGAGGTCGATACTCCCGTATACGCAGAGGTGATCCAAAGCTTAAACGAAACACCAAGAAAAATAAAGCAGAACGTTTAGGCACTAACATCCAGTTTGATACTCACGTATACGCAGAGGATGTCCAATGCTTAAACAAAATAAAGAAATGAAACAAGTTTAAATCTTTGCAAAATAAAATGCACAATCACAGTGATTTTTTCATCAAGTTGTGAAAATTCACAAACTGACTGGTTTTTATGCTCTTTTAGCATTCAGCGATTACTAAGTAGGTACATAATCACGAAGGACAAAACTAAGTACTATGCTTTCAACCGTGTTTTCCACTAGAACTAGGCTTTTTCATTTATGTTTGTATCGTTATCGCAAATCTACTAGTCTAGCTGAGCCTATCGTCACATCCTTAGTGAGACCGTTTATCAAATTTGACATTTCATTTCCTTAGCGTGCTGTGATAGTCCACTGATGTACAATCATTTCCTCTTTTTCACAACAAAACTCTTTTTTTTGCTTTTAAAATGTTTTTGGCATTTTCAAATTTTCTAATTTTTTAAAAATTTTTCTCCCCCTAAAATCAAAATATGTTTCAATTTTGATTTTCAAAGGAAAATTTGAAAACAAACTATACAAGAATGACAACATGATGTGATTTGCTTCAATTCTCCATCCTTTTGGCGTAAACAATCAGAACTCCCCCTGACAACAAACTATTTTCCCATTATGATTTCAAAACACTTAAGTTTGTTTTAATCAAAATGGTTTTTCCAAAAAATTAGTTTTGTTGATTTTCACAAACCATTTGTAGGTTAGGGGTTTACTTCATCACTTTGTTCCTTTCTTATCCACTTGTATAAACTGATGTATGAAATTTTTCAGGATTAAAACAACTTTGTAAGCAAGTTATATCAAGTACAACTTAATGTCCTTGATTAAACTTTGTCAAGAATGATGCCGATTCATGCTCCACACTTACTAACCTGGGAACTCTGGCAAGTCAGTTTTTTATTTTAAGAGATCCACCCAAGCCTGACGGTCCTTGGGTGCTTTTGAGTTTCCGTTTAACAATGGTGAACAATTTGCATCCTCCATTGTTAGAACAGAGTTCTCACTTTTTACCTCAACAGATGGCTCATCTGACTTTAATGAATCAGATTCATTGCCAAAATGTGGATCTTTTGCTTCCGAAGAAACAAATTCATCGCCAGAAGATGACTCTTTTGTTTTCGAAGAAACAAATTCATCGTCATCTTTTATTGGAACCCAAAATTTACAAAATTTAGGTTTACCAAATTTATCAACCTCTGACATGCACAATTTTTCATTGTCATTTTTATATTTAAAACTTTGTTAAAGACTTCATCTGAAAAATTAACTTTCTTTGATTGTTCATCAGTTTGATTAGTTATTTTTTCTTTCTTTATCTTCCCTTTTGTCCTCAGATTTGTATCTGATGAATTCGTTTTACTTGACTGATCATTCTTTGGAAAGCAAAATGATTTATCAGAACTGTTATCTGATTTTCCGGTTGTATCCGAGGACAAAATCCTTTCAAGATACTTCCTTACTTTCTTTCTTTTCTTTCGTAATTTGTCTTTCTGCCCTTGTGAAAGTTTCACTTTCTGTTTTTTCTGCTTCCTTTCTTTGGGCTTTTCTTCAATTTTGACTGAGTTTTTCACCTTCTCATGAGATTCAGCCCTCGATCTTGCCTTTGATCTCATTGGGCAATCTCTTGCAATATGACTTCTAATTTGACATTCATAGCATCTTCTTGTTTCAAATCTCTGAGTTTGGCAGTTAACAGCAATGTGTCCCTGATAACCACATGTGTAACACTCTCTGTTATCATACATTTCCTCACTTTCATACCACACACTCAGATCAAAACATTGTTTTGCCTTGTGGTAGTCATTTCTTCTCTTGTATCCTTGATTTGGCATTTGAGCACTGTGGTCAAACCTGCACCACTTATTACCAACTTTTTGTAAGTTTTTATTTTCAGATTTTTGTGATTTTTCATAATGATTGGATGGCTGAACTGATGAGCTTTTATTTTCATTTTGAAAATTTTTCAAATTTTTAACTTTTTGTTTCTGTTCTACAATCTTTTTAACAGGTTATTGCTTTGAGCATTCACCTATTTCAGTAGATTGCAAAACAGTATTTTTAAATTTTTCTTTTCTCTTCTTTCTCATTTTTATCATCAGTTTTATCATCACAATCCTCAATTTTGACTTTGTCAAAATTTGTGACATTGTCACTTATTGGAATTGAATTGATCGGTTTTGGACATACAAGATCTGGTAATGATGACGAAGTCACAAAACCTTTCAATTTCTTTTCTAAGTCCTTGATTTTATTTCTAGCACACTCAACTTCATTTTCAAGTTGAGTAATTTTCTCAAGATGAGAATTTAGTGTTTTTTCATTTTCAATTTTATTTTCTTCTAAAACAGATTTTTCATTTTCTAAAACTTTTATTCGATTTTCAAAAATTGTTTCTTTTTTCTTTTAAAACTTTATTTTCTAAATTTATCCAAAACACTTTTTCATGTTCTAAAGTGTTTATTTTATTCTCAAAATCTTTCTCAATTTTCAACTTTTCATTTTCTAAAATTTCAATTTTATTTTGAAATTCATTTTCATTTTCTTTTAATTTTTTGTTTTCCAATGTCAAACTCTCCACATCCTTCAAGAGTTTAACATTGTCTGCTTCAGATTTTTCACACTTTGAGCACACAAGTTCAGATCTTGCAGTTTCATCTTTCTAGGATTCTTCATTCTTTGAAATATCTTCTCTCTCCATCTTATATGTGCCTGCACAAAAATTTTTTACAAAGTTAAGAGGATTCAAGTTTTCATCAACATAACAACCCTTCTTAATATCGTATTTCATAGCATTTTTTGTTGCAAGACACATATTGACTCCTTTTCTCATTTCAACCATCACATCCAAACTAATTTTTTCTAAATTCTTTTCTATTTCATTTATCAACTCCTTTTTCTTATCATTTTCATACTTGAATGTTTTCACCTCACTGATAAAATCTTTTGGATACAATTTCGAAAACTTAGAATCCTTTTTCAGATTAATCAAAAAATCATTCCACTCTGCAGGTAACGCGTCTGCAAATTTTGATATCTGTTCATCATTTGACATTCTTATCTTATGATTTTTTAAAATGTCAATTAAACTTTCAAACCGTTTTTCCAATTCAATAACTGTTTCATTCTTTTTACAGAAGAAACATTTAAATCTTTCAACCCATCCTTCCTTTTTCACATTATTATAACTACAATCCCAATATCCACAATACCAATTATTTAATCTTTCAAGTTTAACATTGTATGATCGATCGCGTGACCCGAAAGAGTCAATCAGAGGTGTTCTATCCGTTTCAGATGCGGAAACTAAGAAACGGACGTTAAAAACAGCTTGAATTCACTTAAATTGCCTTGTATATTGATAATATTCAGATTACAGTCAATCGGCACTTCGGCAGCAGTTCGGTACCGGAAAACAAGATCATTTCAACTGATTACGCTTGAGACCTATTTATAGGAGAGGGGTTTCGCTTGAAATGATTCAGAAACAGTTCAAGCGGAATCACAAGCATTGTGATTTCGTTTGAAATGTCACTTAACCATTTCAAGCGGAATCAATAGTTCAAGCGGAATCAGATCTTTGACATCCTAAAACAACGTATTTTCTCGTACAACGCGCCCTGATCTAACATATCTAGTACTAGACTCGATACAAGACGAAGTCGACAGATGTATGCACTAACAAACGTTTTCCTTTTCGTCAAACATTTTGACCAAACTTTCTTTGTTAAATGAATTGGTTTAAAAATTGTTTTTAGCTTAAAGTCCAAAAAATATCAACTTCTTGGTATTTGCACCTTGTAAATCACCTCGAATCACCTGCAAATCCTCTACCCAAAACATAAGTTTCATAAAAATAAGATACAACAAATTATGACATTACTAATGACCACTAGTAAACATATCATTCATTTTCAGAACACTTTTCTTTCTATAGACTCCTTTTTTTCTTAAAAAACTTTTCAACCACATTCTCCCAAACCTGTTCATCATGTTTAGCACTTGGAATTTTGAAAATCAGCTCTTCAATATCAGATGTCGAAAATCTTTTTGGATTTTTCAAAATTTTTGCTAAAACACATTGAAAATCTTTATGGAATTTTGTGAAATAACCGAAATGAAATGCAGTAAAGAAATATTTACATACAATATTTTGTGAGTTTGTGTAAGAGGATCATATCAGTTTCTGAGACAAATCACCAACACCGTTAAGCTTTAATCATTTTAAGTTTTAAACGATTCACTTAGATTGTCAGTATACTGATCCACTTAAATTTTCACACAAAGTTCAACTGTTTCGAGATACGAGATTAATGTCTTAAGCACTTAAACTTATTCACGTGTCCCACCTCAGAATATACTCCCGTATCCAGATCCCAATATACAGTCTTACAGGTGAGTATACCTAGATGATATCTGTAAGGGGTTAAATTGCAAAACCGTGAGAGCTTAGGTCAGAACTTCTGTTCAACAGAGAGATGACGGCTCAACTTTTGGTGTGTCCCCTTTAGAGGATCTTTTGTTTCAACAGCAATGACTATCAATTTTATTGTTTCATCAAGTTGCTGAGGGTGGCGCTGTATTTCAAGCATTTGCGGAAAGTATTATACGGGGACTAGGTCAGTATTTCCATACAACAGAAGTCCCGGGATAATACCCCAGATATCACTAAGCATAAAGACCTAGTATCTCAGAAAGAGGGGTCCTTCAAACAAGATTTCGGGGGTTACCCATATATCCGAGAAGTTGTTACCCACGAATTAAGCAAGTTTGAAATTTAGGTTTATATCGCGTCACAATTTATTAAATGTGCAAAAACCTACTGACACATCATCAGTAAGACCGTTTATCACTATTTAACTTTCCAATTCTTTAGCATGCCGTGATCGTCCACTGATGTACTATCATTTCCTCTTTTATACAACAAAACTCATTTTTTTGAATTTATCATGTTTTTGGCTCTTTCAAATTTTTTAATGTTTTTGGATTTTTTGTGAAATTTTTACTCCCCCTAAAATGCAAACACGTTTAAAGGAAAATTTGAAAACAAACTGTACAAGCAAATTGACAACTGATATCAAATCACTTCAAATCGCCATCCACTCGGCATAAACAATCAGAACTCCCCCTCACAACAAACTATTTTCCCATTGTGATTTCAAAACACTTAAGTTTGTTTTAATCAAATGGTTTTTCCGGAAAATTAGTTTTGTTGATTTTCAAACCACTTGTGGGTTAGGGGATAAACTCATCACTTGTTCTCCAAAATACCACTTGTAAGTATGGTCCAATCAAGTTCAACTTAATGACCTTGATTAACCACTTGTCAATGAAAACCTCTTTCAACCACTTACAGGTTCAATCACCAACCATAATCACTTGTAAATCAAAATATAACAATTTAAAGATATCACCTGTAGATTTACCAAACAAACATTTCAAGAATGATGCCGATTCCTGCTCCACTCTTACCAACCTGGGAGCTCCGGCAAGTCAGGTTTTTACTCAAACATTATGTCTATCCAAGCCTGACCAGCCTTAGGTGATTTTGGTACTCATCTATCCCACCAACATTTTGATTTATAAAATTCTTTAGCACCTTTTACCTTCCTGTCAACCATCTTACCGAAAATATGTTTGACTTTCCCATTGAAAGCCTTCTCAACATCAAATTCTCCCTTATCAGTGAAGAATTGATTTGAGATCTCTACCTTTCCCACTTTCGACATCAGATTTTCCTTTGACAATTGAGGAAAATTCTCATCGTTCACTTTTGGAACGGAACTCGCCATCTTTTTCTCAACCAATGACTCCTCTGATTTTATGGAATCAGATTCATTATCAGAACAACTATTTGTTTTAACCACCCAATTTTGTTTACTCAAATCACCTCTTCTTTTGTAAAACCTTTTTGAACTTTTTCCTTCCTCAGAAGTATAATTTTCAAACTTTTTAACATTTTTCACAGGTTGTTCTTTCTTATCAACACAAGTCTTTCTCAAAATAGAGTTAGAAGAAACTCCCTGTTTTTGGTAGTTGGTCTTGGGGCAATTCCAAGCTATGTGTCCAACTTCCTGGCATTTGAAACAGGTTCTTCTGTCAACTCTTTCAGCAAACCTTCTCACATTCTTCTTTACTTCAGCAAGAAACTCTTGGTTTGACTGCTTCCAGAATGGTTTCTTCTGTTCATCCTCTGAACTTCCTCCTGAAACAAATTTTGTTTTTGGTTTATAAGTTTTCTGATTTTTATAATTTTCTGATGAAATGAAACCAAGACCTTTCTTTTTGAGATTACCATTATGGTTTGGTTTCTTTTGAAAACCATAACCACAACCATAACCCATTTTCTTGTTTGCTCTTTGTTTAATCCTTGAAGTGTAAGGTTTAGGTTTTGCAGAAAGATTTAAATGTTTTATTTCAAAAATATTAATTTCTGTTAATTTGAAAACCTTTTTGATCTTTTCAGTTTTAACACTTCTTATTGGGAATTCCTCATCAGAATATAATTTGTCTGAATCATTCAATGTATATGCTACTTTGATTGATCCGTCATTCAAATTAGATTTTGATAACAGGAATTCTTTATTGTAAACCCCCTTGACCGGCGAACTCGGACTCTTCTCAGACGAACTCGAACTATCTGACTTAGACTCCGACTTTGGCTCTTCATCCATATCCAACACCTGATCGACAACTCTCTTAACTAACTCAGAATCATGATCAGTGTCAGACGTTGTGAATGTGACATCAATATTGTCTGGTAATTCATCAATGATTTCAGACTTTAATTTGATGTTGAGAGCCTTATTAACATGTTCCTCGTTTGGATTTCTGGGAGAATAACTTCCAAAAATCGGGGGCGGACATCTGTTATGTGACAACTCGAGTTTCTGACTTTCACTTTCGCATTAAATGCGCGTTGACTTTGACTGTTTAGTTGGTTGGATTGTGGACTTGAAATTGTACGCGTTGTGTTTTAATGAAACGTATTGTCGTTTTGCCTATATGTGATTTACTTGCTGTGGTAGAAAATAATATTAGAATTATTATTAAAACACTTAGTCTAAATCACGAAACATGACATACAGTTCGAAGGATCTCGAAACATATCCTTCGATACGAAGGATCAACTTTCGATTCGAAGGATCTCGAAACATATCCTTCGACCAAGGACTCTATCCTTCGACATCTTTCGGCCCAGTCTTTCTGATGGGCTTGGCCCATTCCTGTGATACGATTTAAATACGTGAATGCATGTAAGTCAACAGTTAGTTTCAAAACCCTAGTGCTATTGTGTGTGTGACGGCATATAGCAGACCTACTCTCTGTTCGAAGGATTTCATTCCGTAATCCAGATTTCCGGTTAGTGTGTGATGTTGTTTATGATGCTTTGATTTCATGATTAATAAATTGTCTTGCAATATATTGTTAGTATGTTAATCGGATCTGTTTTGATGATGTTCAATGATGATGTCTTGTGGATCGGCTATGATAACCGGATATGTATGTTAGTATTGCAATATGTTGTTTGTATGTTAACCGGATATGTATGATAATCGGATATATGTTAATCGAATTGTTCATATTGTAATCGGACATGTTTATGTAATCGGCACCTATGTGTAAATCGGATAGTTTGAATGATTTTGTTATTCAGATTAGGGTTCTTGATAAACATGGGAATCATGCTTGTTTGATCTTGTTGATGTTAGCTGATTTGTGAAATTTGTGTTAATTGATAATCACGGTTAAACTTGGAAACTCTGTGTAAACGTAACTGATATTGACCGAAAGATATTAGTTGTTCGAACATAGTGGAGACCGAAAGATACATGTCCTTCGAACCATAGTAACATTGACCGAAGGATAGCATTGACCGAAGGATAGCATTGACCGAAGGATAGCATTGACCGAAACATAATTAGGTTGACCGAAAGATGACAGTTGGTCGAAAGATGACATATAGTTCGAAACATAGTTTTTGGTCCGAAGGATAATTGTGTTAATCATAGACCGAAAGATAAGGGTGGATCGAAAGATGCATGGTTATGAACATACTTTGAATGACGGAATATGTGCTTGATTTATTTGGCATGCCATGCTTGGTGATGAACGTTAACATTTGTATTCGTGCACACTAGCTGATGATTTAATGTGAAATAATACGTGTTGTGCCGATATGCAAACTGACTGTTAGGTGAACATTAAATTGCATGCGTATCATTGTGAACATGAACTGATTTGTTATACGTGCATACAATAGGACGTGATTAAATTACTTGTGAGTGCATAACCTAGCATACCGAGCAAACCAAGGTGAGTTCACACTCTTACCAAGGCATGGGATTCCCGGGGTGTTGGGAATGGGATTGAAAGGATAAGTTTGAATAGATATGCTACTGACACTATGACTGGACTACCACATTACTATCCTCGGATGTGAAGGATACTTATACTGATCACTATCCTCGGATGTGAAGGATACCTATACTGATCACTATCCTCGGTTGTGAAGGATACATACACTGATCACTATCCTCGGATGTGCAGGATACTTTACTTATATTGATCACTATCCTCGGTTGTGAAGGATACCTATAGTTACGAGTAGTCTAGTGGTTATACAACGTGGAACACCACCACCAATAGAACATACAATCGGCCCAGTAGAGCCACCTGTTACAAACGAACTTACTATTACGCATTTACTTTCTGTGAACTCGCTCAACTAGTTTGTTGATCATTCTGTTACATGCCTTGCAGATCGTTAGGTATTTGGAGCTTGCACTGGAGAAGCGGGTCGTTGTGGACAAGGATCGTGGCTTTTCTGTTGAACTATTATGACACTTAACATTGTTAACTACTACTGGATTATTTACTATGCTTCCGCTACATTTTGAAACTATGGTTTTGTTTGAACACCTTTCGTGTTGAATGGATGGTTTACTTTTATTTTACTTAATATTAATTACATGTTCAATATGATTGGTGGCTTGATCCTGGTCAGTCACGCTCCCAAGCGGTGATACTCCGCGTGTGGATTTTGGGGGTGTGACAGATTGGTATCAGAGCCATTGGTTATAGAGAACTTGGTTTTAATATGGAAAAACGTTTTTATTAAAACCAGACTATAACCAGAACAGTGCTCTCAACGATCCACAACGACGCTTCGCTCCACGTGCAAGACTCAACTTCCTAGGTAATAAGGTTTATGTTTATTGCCTACACACTAGAATTTGCATAGAACTTTGCTCGTAGTATGCTTACATTACTTTGCTCACAACTTGTCATTGCATGAGAATACTTATGTGCTTACACTCTTCTGTCATCGCACTATTCGCGAACCTTTCTCACTTATGTTGCCTTTGATGTGAAGATCAATGGCCGCACGAATTACCATGACTCAAGCCCAGCTGGAGGCTCTCGTTGCTGCGGCAGTTGCAGCCGCCCAAGCAGGTAGTATACCCTGCAGTATAGACACTAGGATCTTTAGATCCTACATTAATTCTCGTACTTAACTTTGCCCTATTCGTACACAATAGGTCAACCCGCTCAGCAACAACCTGGGTGCACCTTCAAGAATTTCATGGAATGTCGCCCTAGTTCGTTCAGTGGCACGGAGGGAGCAGTTGGACTCCTCCACTGGTTTGAAAAGCTCGAGTCAGTTTTCGAGATGTGTGAATGCCCTGAGGCTCGCAGGGTGAAGTTCGCCACTGGCACACTTGAAGGGATTGCGCTCACTTGGTGGAACGCACAAGTGCAGATCTTAGGGTTGGCAGCTGCTAACGCCACACCCTGGAATGATTTCAAAGAACTGATCAAGAGGGAATACTGCACTAGAGAAGACATTCACAAGTTGGAGGACGAGTTGTATAACTTGAAAATGGTTGGTTCGGAAATCGAAGCTTACACTAAGAGATCAAATGAGTTGGCTGTGTTATGTCCAACTATGGTGGACCCTCCATACAAGCGTATTGAGTTGTATCTCAAAGGTTTGGCACCAGAAATACAGAGCCACGTTACCTCGGCTAACCTCAACAACATCCAGGAAATCCAGCGTCTCGCTCATCGCATCACCGATCAGGCAGTGGATCAGAATAAACTGCCTAAGCGTATCAGTGCTACTGCTACCGCTACTGCTTCTACTACACATGCTACTCCCAGTGAAAGTAAGAGAAAATGGGATGGGGATTCTAGCAAGGGATCAGCTTCAGTGCAGTCGCAAGCTCAACAGCGAAGGACAGACAGTTACCAGAGTCCAAGTCAGCACTCCTCAGGCAGCCACAGACAGGGAGGGTATCGAGGAAACCTTCCAAAGTGTAACACCTGCAACAAACATCACAGTGGCCAGTGTAATAAGGTTCGTTGTCAAAGATGCCTCAAGATGGGTCATGAGGCCAAAGATTGTAGAAGCGCTCGACCTGCAAACCAGAATCAGCAGCAGCCACCAGCACAGCAGAATCAACAGCAGGGTAACAAAGGGTGTTTTCAGTGCGGTGCAGAGGGTCACTTCAAAAGGCATTGCCCTCAGTTGAACAGGAACCAGAACAACAACAATCATAACAACAATCAGGGTAATGGTAACAACAACAACGGGGGAAACAACAACAACAATGGCAATGAAGCTCGTGGTCGTGCTTTTGTGTTGGGTCGAGGAGATGCAGTGAATGATCCCAATGTAGTTATGGGTAAGTTTCTTCTCGACGATATTTATGTTACTGTCTTATTTGATTCGGGTGCTGATACAAGCTATATGTCATTGAAAATGAGTAAATTGTTAAAACGTACACCAACACCCCTAGACACCAAACACGTCGTAGAACTAGCCAATGGTAAAAGTGTAGAAGCCGCACAGGTAGTCAAGGGTTGTAGTATTGTTCTAGCGGGTCAGACTTTCTCGATTGATCTCATACCCATAGTTTTGGGTAGTTTCGACGTCGTCATCGGTATGGATTGGTTATCCCAACATCACGCGGAGATCTTATGCAAAGAAAAAGTTATTCGTATTCCTCGCTCCAGTCAAGAACCTCTCGAAGTACAAGGTGACAAGAGTGGTGCTGTGGTTGGTATCATCTCTTTCTTAAAGGCGCAGAAATGTTTACGAAAGGGGCATACTGCCATTCTGGCACTTGTCACTGACGCATCAGCAAAAGAAAAGAAGCTGGAGGATATACCAGTTGTGCGTGATTTTCCTCAAGTGTTTCCTGAAGATTTACCTGGTTTACCTCCTCATCGTCAAGTCGAGTTTCAGATTGAGTTAGCTCCTGGAGCAGCACCAATAGCCCGCGCACCGTATCGTTTAGCTCCAACCGAATTGGAAGAACTGTCGAAGCAGCTACAAGAGCTCTTGGAAAAGGGCTTTATTCGTCCAAGCTCTTCGCCTTGGGGAGCTCCAGTGTTATTTGTGAAGAAGAAAGACGGTACGTTCAGGATGTGCATCGACTACCGCGAACTCAATAAGGTGACGGTGAAGAACCGTTATCCTCTTCCGCGCATAGATGACCTATTCGACCAGTTGCAAGGGTCGTGTTACTATTCCAAGATTGATTTAAGGTCGGGGTATCATCAGCTGAGAGTCCGGGATGAGGACGTCTCCAAAACCGCTTTCAGAACTCGCTACGGTCATTACGAGTTTCTTGTTATGCCATTCGGGCTTACGAACGCGCCTGCAGTCTTCATGGACCTTATGAACAGGGTGTGCAAACCCTATCTCGACAAGTTCGTCATTGTTTTCATCGACGACATCTTGATCTACTCCAAGAGTCAGGAGGAGCACGAACAGCACTTACGTCTTATCTTGGAACTTCTTCGAAAAGAGCAATTATACGCAAAGTTTTCAAAATGCGACTTCTGGCTTCGTGAAGTCCACTTCTTAGGCCATGTGGTGAACCAGGATGGGATTCATGTTGATCCATCCAAGGTTGATTCGATCAGAAACTGGCCAGCACCGCGTACACCGACTGAAATACGCCAATTCTTGGGTTTGGCGGGTTACTACAGGCGATTTATTAAAGACTTCTCAAAGATCGCGCAACCACTTACTATGCTAACGCAGAAAGGTGTCGTTTACAGATGGGGTAATACGCAAGAGACCGCTTTTTCAGTACTTAAAGGATAGGCTTTGCAGCGCACCTATTCTCTCATTGCCAGAGGGCATGGATGACTTCGTGGTTTATTGTGACGCATCGATACAAGGGCTTGGTTGTGTATTGATGCAGCGGGATAAAGTGATAGCCTACGCTTCTCGGCAACTCAAGGTTCATGAACGGAACTACACGACGCACGATTTGGAGCTGGGAGCTGTTGTTTTCGCGCTTAAGATATGGCGACACTACCTGTACGGTACCAGGTGCACGATTTACACCGATCACAGGAGTCTCGAGCATATTCTTAAGCAAAAGGATTTGAATATGCGTCAACGGAGATGGGTTGAACTTCTAAACGACTATGAATGCGCCATCAAGTATCATCCAGGCAAGGCCAATGTGGTGGCTGATGCCCTCAGTCGGAAAGACACTCTACCTAAGCGCGTGCGAGCGCTACAGCTTACTATTCAGTCCAGCCTTCCTGCACAGATACGAACTGCTCAGTTAGAAGCACTGAAACCCGAAAACGTCAAAGCTGAAGCCTTACGCGGCTCAAGGCAACGCATGGAACAAAAGGAAGACGGCGCCTACTATGTAACGGGGCGTATTTGGGTCCCACTTTATGGCGGTTTACGCGAACTTGTAATGGATGAAGCTCACAAGTCTCGCTATTCGGTACACCCAGGGTCGGATAAAATGTACCACGACATCAGCACTACTTATTGGTGGCCTAGTATGAAGGCTCACATCGCTACGTACGTTGGAAAATGCTTAACCTGTGCGAGAGTCAAGGTTGAATATCAGAAACCATCTGGTCTACTTCAGCAGCCTAAGATACCGCAATGGAAATGGGAAGAAATTTCCATGGATTTTGTTACAGGCCTACCTAGATCCCAGCGTGGGAATGACACTATTTGGGTGATTGTTGATCGACTCACCAAGTCTGCACACTTCCTGCCGATTAAGGAAACGGACAAGTTCTCCACTCTCGCAGACGTCTATCTTAAAGAAGTTGTTTCGAGGCACGGAGTGCCCACCTCTATTATTTCGGATCGCGATGCACGATTCACATCAGAGCTTTGGCAAGCGATGCACAAATCCTTCGGCTCACGATTAGACATGAGCACAGCATATCATCCTCAGACGGATGGGCAGTCTGAGCGAACTATCCAAACTCTAGAAGACATGCTTCGAGCGTGTGTCATTGATTTCGGCAACGGCTGGGAAAAGCACCTCCCTTTAGTGGAGTTTTCATACAATAACAGCTATCACACCAGCATTCAAGCCGCTCCATTCGAGGCATTGTACGGACGTAAATGCCGGTCACCTCTCTGTTGGGCAGAGGTGGGGGATAGCCAGATTACGGGTCCAGAGATTGTAGTGGACGCCACAGAAAAGATTGCACAGATACGACAACGCATGGCGGCAGCACGCGACCGTCAGAAAGCCTACGCGGACAAGCGTAGAAAACCATTGGAATTTGAGGTCGGGGACCGGGTTTTATTGAAAGTTTCACCCTGGAAGGGTGTGGTTCGATTTGGTAAGCGAGGCAAACTGAATCCGCGGTACGTCGGACCATTCGAAATCTTAGAAAAGATTGGCAAGGTAGCCTACAGGTTAAACCTACCAGCAGAACTCGGTGCAGTTCACAATGTATTTCACGTGTCGAATCTGAAGAAATGCCTATCAGATGAGACCCTTATAGTTCCTTTTAAGGAACTCACTATCGACGAGCGGTTGCAGTTCGTCGAGGAACCAGTTGAAAT
Organism: Helianthus annuus; assembly: GCF_002127325.2. Lineage (NCBI taxonomy): Eukaryota > Viridiplantae > Streptophyta > Magnoliopsida > Asterales > Asteraceae > Helianthus > Helianthus annuus. The sequence goes on from NC_035445.2 coordinate 24,781,242, forward strand.
CACGGACCGGGATGTTAAGGTCCTCAAACACAAGAGAATCCCTCTTGTTCGAGTTCGTTGGAACTCCCAGCGTGGTCCAGAGTATACCTGGGAACGCGAAGATCAGATGAAAGAAAAGTACCCCCAGCTATTTGAAACCAATGCATCCACTTCTGAGGCTGAAGCTACTACTACTGAATTTCGGGACGAAATTCCAAATCAACGGGGGGATGATGTGACACCCCAGGAAAACCAGTGAACGATGTAACTTACCTAGCTTCCTCAGTGAGTGCGTACCAAATTTCGGGACGAAATTTCTGTTAAGTTGGGGATAATGTGACAACTCGAGTTTCTGACTTTCACTTTCGCATTAAATGCGCGTTGACTTTGACTGTTTAGTTGGTTGGATTGTGGACTTGAAATTGTACGCGTTGTGTTTTAATGAAACGTATTGTCGTTTTGCCTATATGTGATTTACTTGCTGTGGTAGAAAATAATATTAGAATTATTATTAAAACACTTAGTCTAAATCACGAAACATGACATACAGTTCGAAGGATCTCGAAACATATCCTTCGATACGAAGGATCAACTTTCGATTCGAAGGATCTCGAAACATATCCTTCGACCAAGGACTCTATCCTTCGACATCTTTCGGCCCAGTCTTTCTGATGGGCTTGGCCCATTCCTGTGATACGATTTAAATACGTGAATGCATGTAAGTCAACAGTTAGTTTCAAAACCCTAGTGCTATTGTGTGTGTGACGGCATATAGCAGACCTACTCTCTGTTCGAAGGATTTCATTCCGTAATCCAGATTTCCGGTTAGTGTGTGATGTTGTTTATGATGCTTTGATTTCATGATTAATAAATTGTCTTGCAATATATTGTTAGTATGTTAATCGGATCTGTTTTGATGATGTTCAATGATGATGTCTTGTGGATCGGCTATGATAACCGGATATGTATGTTAGTATTGCAATATGTTGTTTGTATGTTAACCGGATATGTATGATAATCGGATATATGTTAATCGAATTGTTCATATTGTAATCGGACATGTTTATGTAATCGGCACCTATGTGTAAATCGGATAGTTTGAATGATTTTGTTATTCAGATTAGGGTTCTTGATAAACATGGGAATCATGCTTGTTTGATCTTGTTGATGTTAGCTGATTTGTGAAATTTGTGTTAATTGATAATCACGGTTAAACTTGGAAACTCTGTGTAAACGTAACTGATATTGACCGAAAGATATTAGTTGTTCGAACATAGTGGAGACCGAAAGATACATGTCCTTCGAACCATAGTAACATTGACCGAAGGATAGCATTGACCGAAGGATAGCATTGACCGAAGGATAGCATTGACCGAAACATAATTAGGTTGACCGAAAGATGACAGTTGGTCGAAAGATGACATATAGTTCGAAACATAGTTTTTGGTCCGAAGGATAATTGTGTTAATCATAGACCGAAAGATAAGGGTGGATCGAAAGATGCATGGTTATGAACATACTTTGAATGACGGAATATGTGCTTGATTTATTTGGCATGCCATGCTTGGTGATGAACGTTAACATTTGTATTCGTGCACACTAGCTGATGATTTAATGTGAAATAATACGTGTTGTGCCGATATGCAAACTGACTGTTAGGTGAACATTAAATTGCATGCGTATCATTGTGAACATGAACTGATTTGTTATACGTGCATACAATAGGACGTGATTAAATTACTTGTGAGTGCATAACCTAGCATACCGAGCAAACCAAGGTGAGTTCACACTCTTACCAAGGCATGGGATTCCCGGGGTGTTGGGAATGGGATTGAAAGGATAAGTTTGAATAGATATGCTACTGACACTATGACTGGACTACCACATTACTATCCTCGGATGTGAAGGATACTTATACTGATCACTATCCTTGGATGTGAAGGATACCTATACTGATCACTATCCTCGGTTGTGAAGGATACATACACTGATCACTATCCTCGGATGTGCAGGATACTTTACTTATATTGATCACTATCCTCGGTTGTGAAGGATACCTATAGTTACGAGTAGTCTAGTGGTTATACAACGTGGAACACCACCACCAATAGAACATACAATCGGCCCAGTAGAGCCACCTGTTACAAACGAACTTACTATTACGCATTTACTTTCTGTGAACTCGCTCAACTAGTTTGTTGATCATTCTGTTACATGCCTTGCAGATCGTTAGGTATTTGGAGCTTGCACTGGAGAAGCGGGTCGTTGTGGACAAGGATCGTGGCTTTTCTGTTGAACTATTATGACACTTAACATTGTTAACTACTACTGGATTATTTACTATGCTTCCGCTACATTTTGAAACTATGGTTTTGTTTGAACACCTTTCGTGTTGAATGGATGGTTTACTTTTATTTTACTTAATATTAATTACATGTTCAATATGATTGGTGGCTTGATCCTGGTCAGTCACGCTCCCAAGCGGTGATACTCCGCGTGTGGATTTTGGGGGTGTGACATGTTATACTTGACACTTTGTGTCTTACCAGTATCCTCTTCTTTTTCTTTCTTCTTGAAAGCTTCAAGACCTGCAACAGTAGGATAAACACGATCAATCAAATAATCACACGTAGTGTAACTCAACAGTAATCGTTTAATCCTTTCACTCTCAATCTTCTCAAGTTCCAACTCCTTCTTCAGCTTAGCACAGTCTTCAATATACTCATTGATGACGCTCTGCTTTGTCATTAATGTTGCACTCATTTTTTATTTGCTTTTTCAATTTCTGAATTTGTCCTTTTCAGACTATCACCTGTCCTGTTAAGTACATCGTACGACTCCTTCACATACTTCACATCAGACAGTAAATCTTCTTTCATCTTCTCTAATTCAGCAATCTTCTTGTCTTTTTCTTCACAAGCTTTGCACGATTCTGAACATTTCAAACATGGTTTTTCAACTTCAATCACTTTTTCAACTATCTTCTCAACTTCGATAGTCTTTTCAACTTCAACTAATTTCACTACTTCAACAATCTTTTCAATTTCTACAATTTTCTCTACTTCAACAACTTTTTCAACTTCAACTATTTTTTCTACCACTTTCTCCACTTCAACAATCTTTTCTATTGCATTCTCAGTAACTGCTTCAACTTTTGTTTCTCCAGCTTTGTCTTTGCCTTTTCATCAGCGAGTAACTTTGCTGCTTCTAGCTCTCTCTTCAAACGGGCAATCTTCTTCTGATTCAGCATCTCAACTTTATCTGCACAGAAAAAATTAAAGCAGTCAGGATCAATGCTTTTCCTACATTTGTTAAGATATTATTCCTCATCATCTGTATCAACATCACTTCCTAGATCTGGAAATATTGGAATTCTTTTCTGACTAGCTTCATCTTCACCCAAAATTCTAGCAACAAGAGCCACATCAGGTATAGCCATATCAGGTATGTAATTGTCCCAGCTAAATCCCTCTGCAACAAACTCATCATCTTGATCTATTATCCCAAAATAAGATTTCTTATTTGCTTCTTCGATCATTTTCCCATGAGCAGTTTTCTGATCCTTTGGTTGAGGTTGTTGATCGATCTGATGAAAGATTGAATTCTGATAATAATTGTTCTTTTCTTGACTCCCAGTTGATTCTTGGTTTTTACACTCCTGTTTAAAGTGACCTTTTCCTTTACATCGGAAACAGGTAACCTTTGACTTGTCAAAACCCAGTGGAGAGGTAGCCATTCCTCGAAACTCATCTTTGCCAGTAATTTGTTGAAATTTTTCAGCTCTCCTGCATGCACTAGCCAAACACCACTTCACATCCATTAACTCAAGTTCTTCAGCATCAATTTGGTCATAATCTTCTTTTGTGAGCATCGGATTACCAATCTTGCCCGCAATCAAATTTTCGTAAGATTCCAACATAGCAACGAGTGATGCCATGTGTTGTTTAGCAATTTCAGGAGACAAGTTGTGACCATTTTGAATTGTTAAAGTAACATTGCACTGCAGATTTGTAGGATTCTGCTGTTGAGGGCTTGATGTTGTGTTGTTTGGATCAAAACTTGAAAATGATGAAGTATATCCACCACTTTGAGTTGTTGTACTGACATTTGGACTGGAAGAACCATCAGCGCTAAAAGCAGTACTAGTCTTTGGACTTTGACTGGGGGTAGCCTCAAACTTGTTCCCTCGATAGTACAAACTGACATCTTGTTTAGCATTTGGATTTGTCATGATAGCCGTTTTCTAAATATCCAATTCCTGCTCTTCAATTTTCTGAATGAATTGTGCCAAATTCATGCTCTCGGACTTCCTCATAAGCTTTACAATCATCGAATAAGTTCCCCACTTCTGTTGGGGTAAAGCCTCAACTAGCTTATCGACCCACTCATCATCCTCTTTCTTAATGTCAAATCTACCCATTTCCAATACCAGATGACAATATCTTTCAATTGTCTGCTTTGTTGTATCATGATCAAATGCTGTAAACATATCAAACGATTTCTTCAATAGAGCCTTTTTGTTTTTGATCGTATCTGCACTCCCTCTGAATTTCTGAATCAAAGCTTCCCAAATTGATCTAGCTGTACCATTATGTTGAAGTAAAACAAAAATATCTTCTTTAACTGCTTGCTGAAGAATGCTGATCATCATCTTTTCACTTGTGTATTTCAACTTGTCAGCTTCTGAAAAATCATTAAAACCCTTTTCAAGCCCACGTTCATTCTTTGGTCTCTCGTAATCTTTCAGCAATGAACACCATGCATCAAATTTGTATGCCTGAACCCAGTTCTCAAATCGACTTTTCCATCCCTGAAAATCTTCAATGTACATCAGCTTCGGTGGTTTCTGATGAGTTCCTGTCTCATTCTCACTGTACAATGTTTCAGCAGCAGTCACAGGAGCAACAGGTGTCGCAAACGCGTTGTAAAACTCTTCAGCCATGACTTGATAACACGTTTTTTAATGACAGACTATTACAAGCGGAATAGCAATTGGAGCGAAATCACCCGTAGCTTGGATCGGAAACACAGTTTTCTGTTTCAAGCGGAATAACCCAAACAATCCTTTTCAAGCGGAATCCCAACTAGTAGTTTGGAGCGAAATCTCAACTAACAATTTGGAGCGGAACCTGTTGGTCTCAAGCGGAATCAATGGTATCCTTTCAAGCGAAATAACCACAACACGGTTTCAAGCGGAATCTCTGGTTAATCTCAAGCGAAATCAGCCTGATAATGTCAATCTCAAACGGAATAAGACACTCTCGAACGGAATCAGAATGTGTATTCTCAAGCGGAATCACTACTCAAGTCTATTTCTGCCATTTTTAAGTTGAATTTTGTTCTGGTTCTTTCAAGGCTTTGTTAGTATATAATTTTACACAATTTGTGAAAATTTGATGCGTTTTTAACCATGAACTCTTTCTGAAATGATGAAAGAAGGTGTAGAAGTGAGAAAATGTAATGAAAACAAGCTGATATATGCAGAACTCCTCCTCCTGAGCTCTGATATCACTTGTAGGATCGATCGCGTGACCCGAAAGAGTCAATTAGAGGTGTTCTATCTGTTTCAGATGCGGAAACTAAGAAACCGACGTTAAAAACAACTTGAATTCACTTAAATTTCCTTGTATATTGATAATATTCAGAATACAGTCAATCGGCACTTCGGCAGCAGTTCGGTACCGGAAAACAAGATCATTTCAACTGATTACGCTTGAGACCTATTTATAGGAGAGGGGTTTCGCTTGAAATGATTCAGAAACAGTTCAAGCGGAATCACAAGCATTGTGATTTCGCTTGAAATGTCACTTAACCATTTCAAGCTGAATCAATAGTTCAAGCGGAATCAGATCTTTGACATCCTAAAACAACGTATTTTCTCGTACAACGCGCCCTGATCTAACATATCTAGTACTAGACTCCATACAAGACGAAGTCGACAGATGTATGCACTAACAAACATTTTCCTTTTCGTTAAACATTTTGACCAAACTTTCTTTGTTAAATGAATTGGTTTAAAAATTGTTTTTAGCTCAAAGTCCAAAAAATATCAACTTCTTGGTATGTGCACCTTGTAAATCACCTCGAATCACCTGCAAACAAACAAACAAACGATCAGTTTAAACGAACTAAGTACGTAAAAGTGTGTGTTGATGAAATCAATCTAAGACTCGTGTCGAAGATTTGCGGATTCATTCCAATGTTGTTCGGGTGAAATCTCTAAATGAATGGGCTTGATCAATATTATCTGTTCAGTTCACACACATGGCCCGTCAATCAAAGGAATTAATTGGGCTGATACTCTTGAACAATTAATGGGTAAGTTCAAACAATCTGATACATTTTTTTAATTCAATTAAAGTGGCCGACAATTTTCACAAAACACTTTGATTGGGCCGTTCAATTTAATGGACTGATAAAACTTTCACTTGAACCAATCAAAATATAATGGCTGACAAATGACTTTCACGTGAATTGTATTTCTTTGGAAGATACGAATCAATTTCTGATTGGACCTAGAAGGTATTTTATTGGGCCTCAAAGATTCAGCACATGGACCATCAGACCTTTTATCATATCTCGTGAATATACTGACAAGCTTTATGATGAATATCACATGCAAATTCCGACAACCGTTTTATATTTTACAATCTCATTAGGCCGATAGTTTTGCTTTTTATTTGGATTGGGCCGAAACTTTAGTGCAATAAATTGTATCACGTGAACTGCTGACAGACTTCTTTCAAACGAAATAACAATTTCATGTGGAATTATGTATTCACACGAAATTATGCATTTCACACGAGATTACCAAACGAAATTATGCATTTCACACGAAATTAAGTATTTCACACGAAATTATCAAACGAAATTTAATTTCGTCTGAAGATTATGATCACTTTCAAACGAAATTAGGTTGTTTTCAAGCGAAATTTAGTGCATTTCAAACGAAATTAGTACATTCAAACGAAATTATGTTTAATTTCATGCGGAATTAGTCTGACGTCACGCGATTTCGAACACAAAATCTCAGATTTCTTTCAAACGGCTTCGAATTAAGATCTGAAACTTGGTAGGGTTGTAGATCAGGTGTTTTCGCACAACATATCCAAAAATCATGAAATTTGGACCGTAAAAACCCGTTCAATTTTGAAAAATTCAGTTAAAAACATGAAAGAATGAGTAAAAGATGAAGAAATGATGCAATTCGGATCTGAAATCGATGAAATCCTGTACGAATCTATGTGTTTGATCAGTGCAATCGAGCTCCTGCTCTGATACCACTTGTAGGATCGGTTTTGACACCGAAGGATTGCGTAAAGAACGTGTGACGTGCGGAATCCGTACACGAACGTGACCGAACACACGAGAGTGTACTATAACCGTGATTCTTATTGAATAATATGACGAGTACAATGCACCGAGAATCACGTGTGAGGACTTTCTCTCTCTAGACTTTCTCTCTCTAAACTTAGCTCTCCTAGATCTCAAATGAGCAAAAAAGTCTTCAATCTAACACTATAGCTCCCTATTTATAGGCCAAGGATATAAGGAAGGTTTCCTTATTTACAGAAATGCCACCTTGCCTTTTCTATTAAAATATAACACTATAAGCCTGGATTTCTTCAGTTTCAGCTACGGTTTTAGATTGACGGAGGCGATAGACATAAATGTACTAACAATAAAAAGGTTATATTTTTACAAAATTACAACCGATAGCGTCGTGATAAAAAGGAACCAACATAAGAAAATTATGAAACGGCATGACAAATCTAGTTAAAATTTGATTATATATACTTGATCACATAAAAACTCATTCCCACAAAAAGTGAGTTTTGAGCCTTTATTGAGCATACAAATACACATCTTTAAACTAAATGCTCATTTTTCGTTTCTTGTGTGAATAGCAGCTTGGTTTCTTACGACTCTAGAACTTGCCATGACAATACATTCTCGGTCCTTATCAACTTAAACCCAAGTAAGTAAATGATGGAGGCATTAGGACTAACCCTTTTTCTTTCAACACCATTATTTTTCTTTTTTTTTATCACCTACCCAAAACCTCCCTAGTTAACTCCTTTGGGCCTAACCCTTTTCATTTCTAACCCCACAAAACAAACACCTTTTACCCACCAAAACCCTTTTTTCATTTTAAACCCTTTATTTTAGTAAAAAGCTCGGTTTTTCATGTGACGTTCCTTCTCAAATATATACATATATATATATATATATATGATGATCATGATGATGATGATGATGAAGCCAAAAAAATAAACAAACAAGTTCATCAAAAAGTACTTTGTTTGAATAATTGCTTCATTAGAATAAAAAGTCATAAAAATAAAAAGTTTTACGAAAACCGACGCTTTTTACGCCTTTCGCCTTTTTCTACTAACCACTAACCTAACCACCTACCTTTAACCCAAGCCTAACCCTTCCCCAAAGTCCTCTTGATATTTACAAATGTTTATAGTTAAAAAGGAGGAGGATTGATTGTTTGGCAAGCATATGGTAGAAGTAAGTTCCATGCCGCTCTCGAGTGTTTCACAAAAATACATCTTCGGCCAAGTGTTGAGTGATCTCCCATGAGGTACGTGAACTTATATATAAATGGAATTTTAAAGAGGCATGTTATGCCCAAATAAATAATTTCTCTTTTGTAATGCTCTAAATAAATCATGACGAATAGGATTGTAAATAACATAAAAATAAAACCTAATAAAAATCAGGGAATCCCGACACTCAAGACAAGCCTAAAACCTTCTCTTATACCCATTCCATTTGGGAGTGTAAGCCACATTATAAAGAGTTTTGCTTGAGGACAAGCAAAGATTCAAGTGTGGGGGTATTTGATGTGTGTAAAATGCAACATATAAATTACATCAAAAGAGGCATAAAACTTACCCTTTTTTAGTACTAAAGTTGGAAAAAGTGTGTTTTTGTCTTCCTTTTGTATTTTCAGAATTAAATGAGCTCAAATGAACAAAAGAAGCAAAAAGACAGCTAAATCTAACATAAATACAAGAAAAGGAATAAACGGTGCATGCCCGACCCCTCGAAAGCATCGTCCCAAGCAAAAACAAGAGAACAGAAGGCTAAACACGCCCCGTGCTCAATGAACACGGGGGCGGGCCCAAGTGTCTGTAGAAAAGACAAAGTTGTAGAAGCTTCTATCGCCCAACACGGGGGCGTGTCCAGCGGACACGGGTACATGGTCAACGCTAAGATTCGCAGAATCCAAGCAAATCTTGATAGTATAGATACGCTTCTGCGCACAGGGCCGTGCCCAGTGGACAAGGGGCGTGGTCAACTAATGCAGACAAACTGCAATTAATGAAGAAAGAGAAGATGGGTTGACATGGGGCCGTGCCCGATGGACACGGGGCCGTGTCCGGGCTTCTGTACAGGCTATAAATAGAGGTGCTTGGTTCACTTTAAAGACATCCCTTGGCAAACCACCTCTCTCACACTTCACCCATCCACCACCACCATCACAACCCACATCCACCACCATCATCCATCATCCATCATAGAGTGTGTGTAGTAGTCTCGGGATCCAAGATTGAAAGTAAGAGTTCTTGACAATCAAAGGCCATCACTTGGTGAAGACAAGCATTTAGTGTATTTTATTTTTAATCTTTTCGCACTTTTTATTTGGTTATGTATTAGTGACTTTGTTGGGATTGAACCCTACCAGAGGAACAGATAATGAAAGGCAAAACCGGATCACAACAGTGGACTCATAATAAACAGTTGTTTACACTTGGTTTTCCCCTTGACAGTGGTATTCTAACAGCTGATGGATCTTAAGTACTGCTCACTATAACAACTGATGAACCAAACACTGATGAGATTCTAAAGACTGCTGAAGACAAACATTGTTTCTCTATCTACTGCTGTTTCCTAAGTACTGCTGAAGACACAAGCACTGCCCATTCAAAGACTGATCACCTTTGAAGAAAGCACTGAAGCTCAACATCAGTGCTCAGGCTACAACAGTGGAACGTGAAGCAGTTGTTATTTCTTGTTTTGTATTGTACTTATAATCAGATGTTACACATCAGTAGTTTGTTTAGAACAGTGTTTATAGGTTGTTAGTTTGTTAGATGTCACTATCTTGGTGACGTCAGCTGAGATGCTTCAGTGGTTTGGTTTCCCTATAAATGGAGCAGTACCCTGTACTGTTACATTTGATTAACTAAGTGGATTCTTCTTCTTCTTCAGTCCAATCCTTTCATCTTATGCAACCGACCTTGGGGTATCAGGCTGAGGGGGAGCTTAGTTCTGTAAGCATGCTGTAATCATTTGCTTTGTATCTCAATCATTCAACTCAATGGAAAGCATTTGTTTACCAAACTATTTTTTCTTCTGATTGTGTTCACAAAGTTTGTTTTTCATTTCCGCTGCACTTAATCTCATTTTATATTCATTGATTCTGTCAAAATTATACAAACGAGCACAATCATGACAGCCTCCGATCCTAACAATTGGTATTAGAGCTTGGATAGTCAAATTCGATCTAACAATCAATTTGACATAACAGTTCAGCTCAAAATTCATTGATACTAAGGTTGATTGTATTTAGTTGAAAAACAGAGCAATGAGAAATCATGTCCAAAATGATGAATCAGATACTCTGTAAAACAACCAAGATGTCATAGGATTCACAAATCTCAAACAACTAGTGATATCATGCACAAATCACTCATAGTCCCCAGATCTGGAAACTTATCTGGTAACTATGATATGATTATCTTCTTTCAAAATTGATTTCAACTGTTGTTATGGAATTTGTGATGATTTTATCATGTTTTATGCTAAAGTATGAACCTCAAATTAAGAAAACCTATGTTCATAATAAACATAAGTGTTTTGCTAACTTAGAAGGAGGGAAATAAAGCTTTAGTCATGAAATCTTATGTGTTAAAAGGCAGGTTGAGAATCCTCAGAAGGACCAAATCAATTCTATCAAAACACATGAAGAAAATCTAGGGTCAAAACAGTCCAAATCATACGTAATGTGAGAATTGGTAATAAAACATGCACAAATGTGGCCAGATCTCTCAAAACATTGCTGAAAATGATTTTGGATTGAGGATTCTTTCATAAAAACATCCCAGTAAGTATTTTATTACTTATGAATGGGATGGGTAAAAAGGGAAGAAGAAAATGAACAAAACTCAAAAGTGTGCTTATCTCAAAACTTTTGAAGCCAAAAGAAAAGAGTATAAGCATAAAACAGTTATGTGGTCAAAGTTGGGAAAACAATGGTCATCATGCAACTGTGTATATACAGGAATTGTTCAGGTAACAAGGGCATCTCCAGTGATTGATCTTAAAAGAAGAATTTACAATCAATTGACAAGAAAATGATCTTAAACAGTGGTCAAAATAACTTAAGAATGATATGATCATGAGCTTATTTGGAAAGCTACCAGATCCTTTTGATGTTATTTTCAAAATTTTTACAAAAGTTTTTCTCTGAATACAACCAGATATATTATTTTTTATATATAATATATTTTGTACTTTTACTCATTTTTTATAGTAAAAAGTTCATCTCTGGTCAGGATGTAATTTCCTTATTTTTGTGTGAAATTACTATTCCAAAAAATGATCAAAAGGAAATGGTGCACATATCAAGGTCATATTAAGCTTAAGTTTGTTTATCACAGATCAAAAATTGATTGCTAAATTGAATTTAAACTTCTGAGACACTCATGTTCTAGTTCAAATAATTAGACACAAAATGAGTAGCCTTAGTAAAGAAGGTTTCATCATCTGGGATGCTAAACCACTGTCAGGAATAATGAACATGTGGCAAAACCTTGAACAAAGATTTCTGAGATAACTGCTGGCAATTTAAACTTGATAATCTACATCTAAAATGTATTTTGTTAAGCATAGCATTTCTGAAGATAAACAGATGTTGGACATGATATTGTGTTTACACAAGACAAAATCAATTCCTACATCTGAACAAGCAGATGCTAACATTATTTGTCAAAAGTTAAAACATTGCTGCATTAACAGTTATTGTACTAATGATCTTCATTTTCTACCACTGTTCTCCCTAAACTGCTGTCGTGCCTCAACAGCTGCTCTCTAATGGCTGTCCACTCCTGAAAGTCAACCCCTGTTCTCATTTCCTTTGATAAGCACTAATGTTCAAAATCAATGCTGTATCCACTGATATGCTATCCACTGATGCAGTAAAAGCATCCACTGATGGTAAAAATCACCCACTGCTTCATTTATTACCATTGTAACCACTGATATTTGTTTCATCAGTGGCCCCCAAAACAACTGTCCTCCATTATTTACTAGGGGTTGGCACGTGGTCAGTTTTTAGCCGTCAGATCATTATAACCGCTGCCACGTCAGTATTTCCTTTTTCCCTGAATAAAACCCTGATTAAACCCAAACAGGGTTTCACTGTCGAATTGAATTCCAAACATTCTCTTCACAAAGCAGTTTCCCTCTCATAACTCCAAAACATTCTTCGATCTTCCTCATCAAAAATGACGAAACCAAAATCGAAGTCAAAATCGAAGTCAAAATCAAAGTCATCTTCTTCATCCGCTCCCATTGACGCCACTCAAATGGCCACTGAAACCACAGAGATTCGTTACAAATCCCCTCACAACTATGTGGGCATACTCACAAAACCCACAACCAACAACTCCTTCGACTCCATCATCGACATCTTATCTGCATCAAAGTACAAAACTTTGATAACAGCAGACGCTCCCATTTATCTACAAACACAGAGAGAGTTCTGGAACAAGGCTACCCTTGAAAAACAAGGAGAAACTGTCATAGCCATCAACTCCTCGATTAAGGGTAAAAAGATCCAAATCACCCCACAATCCATTTCAGAAGTCGTTAAACTCTATGATTTGTAAGGTAAAACCTCATTTTCTAAAGCCGAGTTCAAAAAGGATTTCATAAACAGGGGCTATGCAGAGCAACCGAAAAGGGATACCTTACAAAAAGGCTATTTTCCTTCTGCACCTAGATTTTTGTTTCACACACTTTTGATGTGTGTTTCTAATAAAACAACTGCTTTTAATGAAATACCATCAAAAATTCAATGCCTAGGATATGCTATCTTAAATAATGAAAATTTTAATTATTCCCAGGAAATTTTTGATGATTTGGTAAAAAATGTTGATAGTAAAGCATTTCTGCTCTTTCCAAGATTTTTAAGCTATGATTTCGAACAAAAATTTGAAAAGGAAGATGTAGAATTGCCCAAACAAGGTGCTTATTTTAAAATAAACTGTTTGACACCTGAAACATTTTCAAGAATGTTGGCACCAATAAAAACAAAAGCAGAGGTACCTGAGCAGAATTTAGCAGATGAAACTGCTCCTCAGGTATCGGCTGCTGAGCCCACTGCTCCAGGTGATCAAAGCAGCACACCCACTGTTTTGAAACCCACACCTGCCACCACTAAAAAGACCAAAAAGAAAACATCCAGAAAGCCCACCAAACCCAAAACAAAGGCACCTCTGGAAGATGAGATCCCAGAGTCAATGCCAGTGACAACACAAAAGTCACCAATAACCACTGCTGCTACTTCCTCACAGCAGATGGAAGAAAGATCTCAATCCTTGCCTCAAACTCCTCCTGCATCCTCACAAAAGGATTAGGTTGTAAACACAGGGACCCCACAATATGAAGCTCTGGACCCACTCGAATCCATCTTCCACAGTCCTAATTCCAAGGACATGTCTCTTTCAACTCCTTTACTGTCACACCCCCAAAATCCACCTGCGGAGTACTACCGCTTGGAGGAGTGACTGACCAGGATCCAGCCACCAATCATATTGAACAGGCATATAAGTAGTTATAAAATCCAACCAATACAATTGGTGTTCAAACAAAACATAGTTTAAGTTGCAAGCGGAAGCATAAGATTTAAAACCAAAACATAAGTTCAATTGTTTCCAAGTTTAACATGGCACGCAGCTATCCATGTCCCACAACGACTCTCCTCCGTGCAAGCTCCAGCTAAGTACCTATGGTCCTGCAAATCATGTAGTAACGAGTCAACAACAAGTTGAGTGAGTTCACGGTTGGGTGTTCGTTTTAAGTTGTTTCGAAAACAGTTTCCTTTATCTAGCATCCTGCCGTGGGGGTTACCCCATAGTTAAAAGCGTGACTTGTTTATTCTCGGTTACCCTGGCACTCCAGCCGTGGGGGCCACCCCGTGTTAGTTATCTGGCATTTCGGCCGTGGGGGCTACCCCATGTATACCCTAGACTCGTTACCATATCGACTGCTGACTGTAGTCATGTTTATGTGCCCTGAAACTGTCAATGTCTATCATCATTGACGTGCCCCAGATCCATTAGTTCACGCCCGTCCTCTGCGGCACGGTGTGAGGTTTGTCAGACCTAAATAGCGCTATCTAACTAATGACCCGCTCGCCATTGGCCCGGCGATTAAATCGATATAAAAGGAGGGACTTCGTGATAGAGTTTTGGTCTAGTATGAGTTATCTGTCCATGAGGACAAGGAATTACATTCCTGAACCATTGCTGTCCTACCCAAGGAGGACAAGGAATCTACGTTCCTTAACCCCATTCCCAACCCAGGGAATCCCATGCTTTGTAGAGGGTGTGAACTCACCTTGGTTTGCTCGGTAGATACACAGAAAGGTCAATCGAGTTGTAAGTGGTCAACTACGTCCTAACATAGATACCATTCAAGTCAGGTTCAACCCAAGTAGTGCACGTATTTTCTACACGTATTCATACTCAAGTAATGATCATGGCATACACGTCTATCATGGCAGTTCAACAACAGTGCACAACATACTCAATTAACAGTAGCATATATGGCCCATATGTTCGGCCCAATTACTTAGGCCCGTAGCAGTGTGGAAGTCCAAATAGCGTGTGCATGCATATGGTCTCGAGTCGAGACTGTGCGGTCTCGAGTTGTAGCCTATAAGATCTCGAGTCGCAACTGAGGTGGTTTCGGGCCATGCATGTATTGGTCTCGAGTCGCAACTGGACTCGCAAGCATGGTCTCGGGTCATGATGTTTATGTGATGATCATGTGTGGTCTCGAGTCGAGACTAGGGGTTCTCGACTCGCAACCTGTGTCGCAATCTATGTTCTCGAGTTATGCTGCTTGTGCTGGCATGGTGTGGTCTCGAGTTGTCATGTTCATGGTCTCGAGTCGAAACCAGGTGTCTCGACTACCAGCACCTGCTGATTCTGCACAGTGTACTAACCAATGGAAATCCGATTTCATGCAACCTTATGTACTATCCATTTAAACATGTTTTCTTGTCTAACAATTTACTAAAATGGATCAAACAATCAGATTTCAAATATTCATGATACATTCATATCATACACAACAAGTTCTTCATATATTCAAGTCATGTTCATGTTGATCATCAAACTTGTTCATCATATTTTAGGGTTTTCTAGCATTAATCATAGTCATAACATGAATAACCATCAAAACACTTGAACATATTCATCTAATGGTTTCAAATCATCACATAACACCTCAACTCGACTCTACACTAATCCGATTAACATGATACTATCTAATACACATATGCAAGCCGATTTCATGAACACCCACATTTAATGGTTTGAATCACATCTAGACACAAGATATCATGAGCTCATTGTGCAATATATCCGAAATCAAAGCATGTTAGCCGAATAACATCATCATACACATCCGGTTCACAAGAACATCAACATGCTTACAACTATACTTAGTTAAATCATGTCATTCATACTATCATCTAACAATAAACATCATAAAACACTAACCGGTTGAGTTTTCAAGAGAGATCTTTAAGCTTGAATCCAAGAGTTCTAGGGTTTTAGTGAGAGAGAAAGTAGGAGAGTGTGTGTGTTGTCCAAAGAAAAATGGCAAAGATGGCTAGGAGTATAATATATATACTAGTTCTTAAGTTGTTTACCCTAGTGGGTTTTCGAGTGGGGTGGAGAGGAGCATGGCTCGATCCGGCCCAACTGTTACTGTTCACTCGAGACCGCATGGTCTCGAGTCGTGTCCTTGTGTCTCGGTTCACATAATCACACTCATACATACAAGCATAACACATAATCACATAATTTCACTTAGGTCATTCATTGAATCAACAAGTTAACTAATCACATAACGTTTCAAGGAAGTTACATCAAGATACAACGAAAGGTTCTAAGTTTCGAGTTGTCACATCATCCCCAAGTTGAAAGAAATTTCGTCCCGAAATTTGGTAAACACTCACTGAGGAAGCTAGTTAAGTTGTATGGTTTTCCCGGTTTTCCTGGGGTGTCACATCCACCCCCCATTGATCTGGAATTTCGTCCCGAAATTCCGTAGCTTCAGCCTCAGTAGTGGTCGTACTGTTTGCGAACAGTTGGGGATACTTTTGTTTCATCTGATCTTCGCGCTCCCAGGTGAACTCTGGGCCGCGACGTGAGTTCCAACGAACTCGAACGAGAGGTATTCTAGTGCTCTTGAGGACCTTAACATCCTGGTCCGTGATTTCAACTGGTTCCTCGACGAATCGTAACTGCTCGTCGATAGTGAGTTCCTTCAGAGGAACTATGTGGATCTCATCTGACAGACACTTCTTCAGATTCGACACATGGAAAACGTTGTGAACTGCACTGAGTTCTGCTGGTAAGTTCAATCTGTAGGCCACCCTGCCTATTTTCTCGATGATTTCGAAAGGTCCAACGTATCGTGGGTTGAGTTTGCCTCGTTTGCCAAAACGAACCACACCCTTCCAGGGTGAAACTTTGAGTAGTACCCGCTCCCCAACCCGGAGCTCAAGTGGTTTCCTGCCCTTATCAGCGTAGGCTTTCTGACGGTCTCGAGTTGCCGCCATGCGTTGTCGTATTTGAGCAATCCATTCCGTAGTGTCCACAACATGTTCTGGACCAGTGATTTGACTATACCCCACCTCTGCCCAACAAAGAGGTGACCGGCATTTACGCCCGTACAATGCCTCAAACGGAGCAACTTTAATGCTGGTGTGGTAGCTGTTATTGTACGAGAATTCCACAAGTGGCAGATGCTTTTCCCAGCTGTTGCCAAAGTCGATTACACATGCACGAAGCATGTCTTCTAAGGTCTGAATAGTGCACCCGGACTGCCCGTCCGTCTGAGGGTGATACGCTGTGCTCATATCTAAACGTGAGCCAAAGGACTTGTGCATTGCTTGCCACAGCTCTGAAGTAAAACGTGCATCTCGATCGGAGATGATAGAGGTGGGCACCCCGTGCCTCGAAACAACTTCCTTGAGGTATATTTCCGCTAGAGTGGGAGTGAAGGTTTGTGCTTCTAGGGTTTTAGTGAGAGAGAAAGTAGGAGAGTGTGTGTGTTGTCCAAAGAAAAATGGCAAAGATGGCTAGGAGTATAATATATATACTAGTTCTTAAGTTGTTTACCCTAGTGGGTTTTCGAGTGGGGTGGAGAGGAGCATGGCTCGATCCGGCCCAACTGTTACTGTTCACTCGAGACCGCATGGTCTCGAGTCGTGTCCTTGTGTCTCGGTTCACATAATCACACTCATACATACAAGCATAACACATAATCACATAATTTCACTTAGGTCATTCATTGAATCAACAAGTTAACTAATCACATAATGTTTCAAGCAAGTTACATCAAGATACAACGAAAGGTTCTAAGTTTCGAGTTGTCACATTTACCCTCACCCCCACACTACCACAATCCATGATACCCTTGTTGCATACAGTTGGTATTACTCAGACACAAACAAGTTCCTCTCAAACACCTATCACTGAGAGTATACTCCCACAAGTGACTGGGTCTGATGTTGATATCTCTGTTATCCCAGCAACAACTGAGGAGGTTACACTGCAGGAGTTACAAGTAACTCCTGTCAGCAGTTCAAGTGGAGCAGCCACTACAAATGTTGAACCCACTGGTTTACATTTGGACAGTGGTTACATTCATAAGACTCCCTTAAAGGTAATTTCTTCAATAACACCTCTGAGAACCACCAGTGAGGTTGTTATGCCCACTGGCACCTTTACAAGGTTAATAAGTGCTGAAGAAAGAAGTCCCCAGTGCCAAGAACAAGGGGCATCAATGAATGAATTTTGGGACTCAGTTCCTAAGTCATACATTGGTAAAACCACTGCTGGTGGGGATTCAGATGATCCTATTAAATCAGGTGATGATTCAAAATATCAGGAATTGACGGGCATGGTTGAAAACCTGGAAACCTCAGTTGCCGAAATAAAGGATATGGTGCAGCAGCTGCTAAAAGCTCAGAAAGCCCAATCCACTGCTGCTCCAGCTCAAGCACCTGCTCAACAGGCACCTGCTGCAAATGAGTTATGGAACATGTTTCAACCACTGCTGGAAAGACAAAAGAAGCAGATGGCAGATCAGCAGTATGCTATACATGTTCAAAAACTGACAAATATGGTGGAATCAAGGTTCAAAGATACTCAGGCAGATACCAAAGCTATCAAGGCTCACATTCAAAGTGCCTCTGGAAAAGTTTCCTCCACTATTCACTTCATGAATAAACCTTTCCCAAATAATAGATAATGCCAAAAAAGGGGAGAAGATCAAGTGGAAGAAAAAGGGAATTGATGATGGTATAAGGATTTGTTAGTAAATTTAATAAGTTATTAGATTCGATTAAATCCAAATGTTTATTTAAAGTACATAGTTTGGGTAGTTATTTTGTTTTAAAAAGAAATCATAGAGTTATTAAATATATTGGCTGTATCAAATAGTTATTCTATCATCATTATGGAATTCTTTAATGAATCGGAACATCGTGGAAGACACGATTGAAGTAACTATGTCATCGAACGAACTAGAGTACGCTCCACGTGGACCTTGCTATCATACGTGCTTCAAGAGGTGTTTCACATCAGCTCTATATCTTAGAAAAATCGACACATGTGTTTTAGTTAACACCTAATGAGTTTTTATAATTTTGTATTTGACTTTGATTTGTTGCCGTCACCTTACTTTTCCTTACAATTTGAATAGATCATTGAGATGCATGACAGGAGGACTATTAGGGCACAGTTGTAAGATAATTGATAATTACAGTCATGAACGTAATCGTGAATTATAGGTACATATGTGCGCTTTTAGATTCCTGTTATGTAGATTGATGTCTATCCGAATCTACTCAAGTCTTAGTACTCATATATTTCATATGTTCGATATCTTTGTCGGATCTCATATGAATTTCGATCCGATTTAGTCCTCGTTTACTTGTCACCTTAAAAGTTCGGTACTAATAAAGTACCATATTTTGTATCTGAATCTATTATGTTTGTTATTTATCCGTTATGTTAATATATGTGTGTCATTCATGCTTAGCAATTTTGAGGACAAATTTTTTTAGGGGAGTAGAATTGTAATATACGAAATTCATAAAACTACAACTCCACTAGTCTAGAGCCGTGTTTTTTACTGAGTTCGTTTTCGCATGATTTTTTTAGAATTTTAATTTTCAAAAGAATAATAGCTATATAATATAAAATGAAAAAAATATTACATAATTATTATTAGTAAGAAAATAATTAAATGGACTTCCCTGCCATTATCTAATGTTTCAAATTCCTACCTATCAAACAAACCGACCGAAGATCAAGGAATTCCATTGCTTATACCATCGATCTTTAAACTTTTTAAACCTTGAAACTTCACAATATTTAATTCCCATCTATCGGGTCATTGTGCTTCTGATCTCCCTTCACCGTAGCACGACCCCTGCGATTGTGAAAGACTGCCGCACCGCTCATCGTGTTCCATCCTGGCCACCTTTGTTCGTTGAAGCTTTTTGTCATGCCCATCGGTTTGATCACTTTAGTTCTTCGATCAGGATCAGGTACCAAGTTATCGTCACCCTCTTCGTCTGGTTTTTGTTGACGTGCTAATTAAATCTCGCATACACAGCCACTACTCAGACCGTTGCAGCCGCACTCCGTCTTCGGTCGAGCTCCGTCGTCACGCTACTCCACCGTGTTCAGGCCACAACCGTTGCTACTGCTCGACTCGTTTCGTTTCGTTTGATCATCCGACCCTTTAGTCCTTGGTGTCCGGTTAGCTCCGTTTAGCATTTAAGGTACTTGATCGAACCCTCTTCCGATTCGAAAATATATACGAATTTTTGGTTTTGTTTTGACTCTTCCGGCGACTAAAACTATCAACCTAAAGATAACCACGTTTTGGTTGGGTTTTGCTCCGTTTCTTGGCTCTAGTCTTTTGAACTTGGGGTCTAAATTTAACTCAGGGAATTATGTACTAAACATTTATATAAGGAAATAAGTGGAAAACTAGTCATTGAGTTCTTTTATAAAGGTTTTGAATATGATAACCACTGTTAAAAGGCTGAAGATAAAATACATCCATCGAACCAATATATACAAATAATTGGTGGATTAGATCCGAATCGATATAGAATATTATATTTTAACTAAATATTTAGAATTTTTTTTAAACCCAACATAACTTAGAGCCAACCTTTGTAGCCCATGTATTTACTGGATACATAATATGAGATGTGGATTCATGAAAACTTAATATGTTTCTAAACTACTGTTAGTTGATAATACAATCACTTGAAAATGTAAAACATTAAACTCCAATTTAGAAATCATGATTTGAAGGTTGTGAGCTGAAGTTGGTTTACAAATATTCTTTTTTTTACTATATTTTTATGACTCTAGATGCTTGGGTATTAAATAAATAGCATAAATTTCTAAGTCATCTTTAACAAGTTGAGGAGGGTAATTTAGATGTCATGCTTATATGTTTTAAAATAAAACAAACGATCTATATAAACATACACACATAAATTAGAACCTTCTCTTTCCAAATAATATATAATATTTATCAAGGTTAATTATTTCAAAAAGTAAGACTTCAAAACCTTTGTCGCCGGAAAGCCAATGAAACATGTAATGAAGTTTAAGTTTTCGTAAACCTAAGTTAGGTTGCGCATAAACTGTAGGCGCTTGTGACTGTTGAGGAAAACTTGATTATTGGTTTTGCTTTGTGTGCTTTTAAGGTACGGATTCTATTTTTCTTTCATCGTAGTATATTTTTATTTTTCGTTACTCGTTGGTACGGATCCCTTTTCTTGACATCATAATGTTTTTATTCAATCCGTTACTTTGCAGTACGGATATTTTCGTTAGATGTTTCAGTTCGTATTGTTATATGATTAGTACTTGTTGTAGCATGCAATAAACCTTAGATTTTTGCTCGTTATTGCATGTTCCCTTTAGACTTATGTCAAGATACCTTTATTCCTGATACGCTTTGTACTATGTCACTCGAGCAATTATAAGTTACTTGTCGTTGGGGCGTCAACGACATGGCACTCATCGTGACAGTGCGTAACTAAAGTTCACGGCGTCTCTAGTTTGTGCTTGTGTAGCACTAGCCTCTAGAGGCGAATAGATCGATCTTAGCTCTGACTCCTGACTCCTGTTGAGATGGAATAATGTGTGTACGCCTACATGCACCATCTCGGCGCATGGACTATAGCCATGGATGCCTCTGTTTAGGCTCGTGGGTGCTTCTATATTACGTGACTTGTTTTATTGTTATATGTTGTCACGTATGTCTTGTCTCTGTTATGATATGTTTGATATGATTATATGCATCTGATTATGTTCAGTATTTGTTATCTGTTCAGTATAAGTTTGGGGATTCAAGTTATAAAGGTATTTGTTTCAGTGCCATCTTTTGGATTTGTTAGTGTCAGTACCGATCCGTTTTGCTTCTGTATGCCTGCCTTGCTTTTACTGTTGATTTCTCCGTTACTGAGCAACTTTTTGGCTCACCCGTAGTTTCTTTCTTGTGTTTGTCTTATGTGTTTGACAGGCAATTTGGGGAAACGTGGGGAATAAGTGAAGAGTGTTCTGAAGATAAAGATTTTTTTTCGGTAATGTAATGAAAATGTAATTAGGTCTTTTTGTATTAAACTTCGGAATTAGTTTTTGAATTTAATATCTGTAATAGTGACACGTCAGCCTTTTCCAGGGTGGGGTGTTACACCAAGACTGCTCCAACTGCAAAGTCACTTGCATCACACATGATTTCGAAAGGTAATTTCCAATCATGCGCTATCATGATAGGTGCATTGACTAGCATTTCCTTGAGGGTTAGAAATGCTTGATTGCAATCCTTGTCAAAGATGAAAGGGGCATCTTTTTCAAGTAATTTTGTTAGAGGTCTTGAAATTTTTGAAAAGTCCTTGATAAACCGTCTATAAAATCCGGCATGCCCTAAGAAACTTCTGATTGCTCTAACGGAGGATGGTGGAGGTAATCAAGAAATAGTGTCTATTTTGGCTCGATCAACTTCCATTCCTTTGCTTGAGATTTTATGACCGAGTACTATTCCCTCCGTTACCATGAAATGGCATTTTTCCCAATTAAGGGCGAGGTTAGTTTCCTCACATCGGGATAGCATTCGTTCGAGGTTATCGAGGCATTGGTCGTATGAATCTCTAAAGATAGAAAAGTCGTCCGTGAAGACTTCCATTGTCTTTTCTATCATGTCATGGAAGATGACCACCATGCAACGTTGGAATGTTGCGGGGGCATTACATAGACCGAATGGCATGCGTCGATAAGCAAAAGTTCCATAGGGACATGTGAATGTTGTCTTTTCTTGGTCTTCGGGTGCTATCGGGATTTGAAAGTAACCTGAAAAACCATCCAAGAAACAATAAAATTTATGACCGGATAATCTTTCTAACATTTGGTCAATAAAGGGCAAAGGAAAGTGATCTTTCCTTGTTGCTTTATTTAACCGTCTATAGTCTATACATACTCTCCATCCTGTGATGGTTCTCGTTGGTATTAATTCATTTTTCTCATTAGTTATTACCGTCATATCTCCTTTCTTTGGAACTACTTGAACGGGACTTACCCAAGTGAAGAAACACTAGATAAATGGTCGGAACCGAGATATCTAGGGGGTTTGAATCCGCATAAAAGGTTAGTTCTCTCTCTATTGGTTCAGTGATTTGCCGAGCTCCTTCTCTGGTGATTCTGCAAAACAGAGCACCGTTAGCCTCGTCAAGGGGAGAAAAAGGGTTCTCTCCTTGACCCGACTCCGGTGTGAGAATACGTATTTGTATGGAGAAGGTAAAAGTAAGTGAGTAGTGAGATTGGATCTGAATTTTTACCTGATGAATTCTCCTATTTATAACCGAGAGTTTGGGAGGGAAAATCTGTTATTGAAAAGATAACGGAAGATGCTAACATCGTAGCGGTTATCTTTCCTTCCGTTAAGTCTTTTTACTCTTCGTTAAGTTGCTTTGATCCGACGTAAGTGCACACGGATCACGACTCGATCTACGGTTGGGGAATTGCCACGTGGAAAGTGGTTTGAGTGGAGATCATTCTCCAATTACATGCTATCGTTGTGATTTCAGGAATGTTTATGATGATGACACGTGTGCAGATGGTTATAACCGTCTGGGTGGTGCACGATTGTATTTCTTCTAGAAGATTACTGCTGTAATCTGGTGTGACACCTCTTAGTGTGTACACAGCTGAACAAATCCCAGTCTGGGTAAAATAATATCCAAGTCTGGATATTTGGGTGGACATTTCGGTCTCAGGGTTTTGACCCTTTTAAATGGAAGGCGGCGCAAGGGTTCAGTTTTCCCTTTGGGCGCGCGACTATTGTTCGTCGGTTTCTTTTTTCCTTCTGCAAGACCAATGCGCGGCCGCGCCAGGTTAGAAAGGTTGAAAGGTCGGTTTGGTGGTATGGTCCTATATCTTTTTGTGGGATTTTTGGGACCTTACCCCTTCACCAAGGACTATCGGAGATAGGATAAATAAGTCCAGCGTCAAGTAATTTGATAACTTCGCTTTTAACCACTTCTTGGACATTTGGATTTACTCTACGTTGTGGTTGAATTACCGATTTGTAGTCATCATTCATTGATATTTTGTGCATGCACATGGGAGGACTTATTCCTTTAATATCTACAAGCTTCCAAGCGATCGCATTTTTGTGTTTTTTTGAAAAGTTTTAATTAATTTTTCATTTTCTATACTTCTTAGTTTAGACGAAATAATTACAGGAGATTTACCATCCTTGTCTAGAAAACCATATTCCAAACCTTTCGGATGTTCTTTGAGCTCAAGAGGTGGTTCTTTAGGAGACTCCTTATTTGGTTGCTCATTTTTATCAAGAACTTTAAAAGTTTGTTCTATGGCGACCTCTTCTTCAACAAAGTGGTCCATCTTTTCACTTGTATCGGGTGGTTCATCTTCATCTTCAATTAGGGGGTCATTATTGCCAAAAGGATATTTCATTGAGCGCTCAAGATCTATGCTCCTTTTGAATGCCCTTAATTGAAGCGGTAGATTGTTGTACTTCCGGTTTTTCAAAGCTTCGCGAGTTTTTACAAAAGGTCGTCCCAACACTAGAGAAGCGTCATCAAGGATGACAAAGTCGGTTGGGATTACCAATTCATTTGTTTGAACCAAGACATCCTCAACTATACCGATTGATTTTCTTATTTTCCAATTGGATAGAAAAATGGGTATTTGAAGTGGAGAAAAATCACTTGTTTTGGTCAAAAATCACACAAGGATAATGCAACCAAACTCTCTGTAACGGGGAATGATGCTTGAAATGGTGAATAAAGATAAGGATCACTTAAATGTAAATTGCACAAGTGACATAAGGATTTATACGAGGAAAAAGCCCTTGATCAATGAATGATCTTCGGCATAAAAAACCTCGGGTGATGGAAACTACCGATCACCAAACTTCAATATAATAAACAATGTTTACAACTATTCTCCACAACGTCTATTTCCGGCTATGTATGTGCGAAATTAACGTGAAAGATTCCTTAATAACGTTGCCGAGACCAGGTCCAACTCGTAATTCCTGCAAAACAACATTAAATTCAAAGAAAACGATCGTTAGTATGAGGATCCTAAGGATGATCCATTATCCTGATCTTGTAGTTCTTCTGAGGATCATTATCTGCCACAGAAACAAGGATCACTGTTAGGATATCATGTAAGGATCACAGGTCATAAAAATCCTGCCCTAACAATTGCCCCCAAAATATAAGGAGTAATTATGTAATATTAACGAGTTATATTTTGCTGATCTTATCTGTAACTAACTCAACGGATATATAGCCGTTATGAACGAACTATCCGTTGCAATCCTGACGTCATGGAGGTGACAGCCCTGCACAAGTCATGATTATAAATAGAGATAGGGATATGATCGTTTGCATTTAAAATCAAGAATTTCTCCCTTTATAACCGCAACCAGAGGGTTGAACAGGTATTCCCCTTCATCTTCTCTCTTGATTGCTCTGTTTTTCTTCTTGTATCTATTTCGTTCAAAATGTTGCTCCGGAATTCTCCTGCCAAGGATCAGCAGAAAGAAAGCCCCTTCAAGAGTCAAGGGATCATCACAAACTCTGCAAAAGAACGTTGTATCTTCACTGATTCCCAAATTGACAGGGTTCGGTGTTGTTTTCCTGCAAATGCTGTATTCAAAGCTTATGATCCTTCTACCCTGAGTGACCACACCTCCGATTCATGGGTTGCCTTTCCTGTGACCCCATTTTCCATAGGTTATACGTATCCCTTTCCAGCCTTCACCCAAGCCTTCTTCTCCTTGACCGACATATCTTACATCCAGGCCATGCCAATGATCTGGAGGGTTTTGTTTACCCTTGAGGGGATCATCGAGCAAGAGGGGATTGACTTAGGTATGGCCGAGTTGGGTGAGCTATACGATCTGACCACCTTTGGTTCCCATCGTTATCTGTTCAAACGTAGACCCGGGGAGGAGCATCCGATCTTCAAGGCTACCAAGAATGACACTAATTGGAAGCGGCGGTTCTTTTTTGTGAGGAGAGATACCATCCCTGATGGGAAGGATTTACCCAAGAAGTGGGTTACCCACGGTAGGATAGAGAATCCTGGAAGGATCACCGTAGAACCTATCCTTTAGCATCAGGATCACTGACATTCTTTTGTTTTCTTGTTGTGCAGCTATATCCGTTTCACATCTTAGGCTAACTCCTGCTGCAAAAGAGAGACTCTTGGCCTTTAAGAAGCTTGATCCTGAAATAAGAACTTTCCAGATTACCACCCAGGATTCTCAGGAAGTATCCTCTGCTTCTATCACAATGTCAAGTAAGTATCCTTATTTAAAGAGTAATTCTATACGGGAATTAAGTTAAAATACTTATCTTATTTTGGTTGTGCAGGTGCTGGAAAATCCACCAAATCTTCCTCGAAGTTCGGCATCACTGATCTTACGTCAAATCCTCTAAGAAGAAGACTCCTGCTGCTAGCCCAACTGCTTCGGCCCTTAAAGCACCTATCAGGGGAAAGGGAGGCAAGAAGAGAAAGGCCTCTGAAGCTGAGGATTTGCAAGGTCTGCCCCTGATCCGCCAACAGTGTCTGGATTACTTCAACGAGGTAAGGATCACTGCCCCTGCTTACATATCCTGCTTGTTTAAGGATCACTTGGCTTCTGACATCGTTCCTTTGTCTTCCTTGCAGAAATTTGCGGAGATAGAGACATATGTTGGCCATGTTGACTGTTTTGGTCAAAAAATCACACAAGGATAATGCAACCAAACTCTATGTAAACGGGGAATGATGCTTGGTTTGATGAAAAAATAAAGGATCACTTTAGTATGAAATATGCAAGTGACACAAGGATTTATACGAGGAAAAAGCCCTTGATCAATGAATGATCTCCGGCATAAAAAACCTCGGGTGATGACAACTACCGATCACCAAACTTCAATATAACAAATAATGATTACAACTTCGAATGGTAATGAGCTGAGTACAAGGATCACTATAGTATTGTGTCTAAGCGTGTGAGGAATGTGTCGTGTGTCTTCCGAATGTGGAAGAGTGTTATATATACAAGTGTGAGTAGCGCTATTTTAGGTAAATAGACTAACTATCAGCTCATTACCCCTTTAGGAATAAAAGTAAATCTAGCCTAAATTATCGCCCTTAAATCATGCGGAGTTTCCATATCCTCTACAACGTTCATCTCTGATTAAGCATATGCCAAAGTTGTAAAGACGAGTCCCTTGATTACGTTGCTAAGAGCGGATCCTGCTAGACATACCTGCAAGATAACATTAAATCCAATGAAAACAACTGTTAGCATGAGGATCCCTATGATGGTTCGTGATCCTGATCTTGGAACTCTTCTGAGGATCACTATCTGCCAAAGAAGTAAGGATCACTGGTTAGGATCACATGTAAGGATCATATGTCATTAAAATCCAGCCCTAACAATTGCCCCCAAAATATAAGGAGTAATATTGTAAATAAATGAGTTATATTTTGCTTGATCTTATCCGCAACAAGTGAATCGGAGAACTAGCCGTTGAAATCGGACTAGCCGTTGCAATTCTTACGTCACAGAAGTGACAGCCATGCAGATCATCATTATAAATAGGAGATAGAGATAGGATCAATTTGCATTTAAATTCAAGAGAAACTCCCTTTATAATCTCGTCCGAAGATTGATCAGGTATTCTCCTCTTTTCTTCCTTTTCTTACTCTGTTTCTCTGTCTCTTTCCATTCTTCTGCAAATATGTTGCTCCGGAATTCCCCTCATAAGGATCCTGAGAAGAGCAGTCCCTTGAAAGGTCAAGGGATCATCAAAGACTCTCCCACCGAAAGGTGCTGCTTTACCGATCCTCAGGTTGACAAGATCCGTCATTGTTTTCCGGCGAACACCATCTTCAAGTCTTTCACTCCCACTGCTTTGAGTGACTTTATTTCTGATACTTGGGTAGCCTTTCCCGTTACTCCGTTCTTAATAGGATATTCGTATCCTTTTCCTCAATTCACCCAATCCTTCTTTTCCCTCACCGGCGTCTCCTATATCCAGGCCATGCCAATAATCTGGAGGGTTTTATATACCCTTGAAAGGATCATTGAGCAGGAAGGGACTGATTTAGGGATGGCGGAGCTGGCTGAGATGTATGATCTCACAACGTTTGGATCCTGTCGATATTTGTTTAAACGGAAAGCCGGAGAGGATCACCCTGTTCTCAAGGTCACCAAGAATGACACGAATTGGAAGCGACGGTTCTTCTTTGTTAGGAGGGATACCATCCCTGATGGGAAGGATCTGCCCAAGGAGT
This sequence comes from Helianthus annuus, assembly GCF_002127325.2. Classification (NCBI taxonomy): domain Eukaryota; kingdom Viridiplantae; phylum Streptophyta; class Magnoliopsida; order Asterales; family Asteraceae; genus Helianthus; species Helianthus annuus. The sequence continues at coordinate 24,809,396 of NC_035445.2, forward strand.
GGGCTACTCATGGTAGGATAGAGGATCCTAGAAGGATCACCACCAGATTTGTTCCTTAGGATGAGGATCACTAATATTTTCTTTGTTTTTTGTTTATTGTGCAGCTATCTCCATCTCTCATCTGAAACTGACACCTGCTGCAAAGGAGAGGCTTTTGTCCTTCAAGAAACTTGATCCGGAGACAAGAAGTTTTCAAGTTGCCACCCAAGATTCACAGGAAGTATCCTCCGCATCTGCCACAATGTCAAGTAAGTATCCTCATTTAAAAAGTAGTTTTACGTAGGTTTTCTAAATCAGTTAGAATACTTATCTTATTTTGGTTGTGTAGGTGCAGGAAAATCTGCTAAATCTGCCTCCAAGTTTGGCATTGATGATCTTGCTAATGTTAAATCTGCAAGGAAGAAGACTCCCGCTGCCAGCCCAACTGCTTCAGCCCCTAAAGCACCTATTAGGGGTAAAGGAAAGAAGAGAAAGGCCTCTGAGGATCTTCAAGGATTTCCCCTGCTCCGCCAACAGTTTCTTGATTACGTTAACGAAGTAAGGATCACTGCTCCTGCTTGTATATCCTGCTTGTTTGAGGATCACCTGGTCCTGAACTTACCATTTTCCCTTTCTGCAGAAACTCGCTGAAATAGAAACATATATTGGCCACGTTGAGGATCAAGATCGTCAAATTGCCGACCTCCAACAGATGGGTGTGCTGAAGGATCTCAAGATTGCTGATCTTGAGAAGGAGCTCCGGGCCACCAAGGATAAAGCTGCCAGGATGCTGATCAATTTTGATTATGAGAAGGATGACATTACCCAGGATGCCAAGGTTTCTGCTGCGATAACCATGTACAAGATCCAGTTGCAGATGGCTACGGAGGCTCAGGATCCTGCCTTCGACAAAAGCACATGGGACGTGGAGGGCTGGAAGGCAAGGCTGGCAGAGTTGGAGGATGATGATGAAGCTGAGGAGATCCCAATGCTTGAAGGTGATGCTGGCAAGGATCATGGTGGAGAAGCAAGTGGAGCTGGTGGTGATGGTGGTGCAGCGAAGGCTTGAGCTGCCGGATTGGGCAATGATGGAAATTTCTAGACATAGCCGGAGCCCAAATTTTTTTTTTGTTTGATGGTAGTTTGTTTCGAACAATTTGATGGTCTGTAACTTTAAACAATAGTTTTTAGGATTAAGGATCCAGGATCCTTCAGACAATAGGTAGGATTGCAAATGGTGGAGGGATCCTCTGTTGGGGGATGAAGCCTTTGTGATCCTGCCGCTTTTTATTTACCTGCATGCTATGACCGCACAAACAATGGACACCTTTTGCCAACCCATGTGGACGGGCCACGTTTTGCTGGTAGAAACGTGGGTTGGCAATTTTGACAACTTTGAAGGGTTTAAAATCCTTTGTTAATAAAATAACTCTAATCTTTTTGGCTTATCTCGTGTTGTTATCCTTTGCTTATCCTCTTATTTTCTGCTTGTTTAGAAATGTATTTATTTGAGTAAGAGAAGTTAAGCAAATTATGTTTAAGAAGTTTAGGATATGATCTTGGATCAAATATCCTATAATCGAAAATTTTCAAGGTAGTTTATTTTAAGACTCATAGGTTCAGTTGTCAAGGTCTAAGGGTCATTCAAATGAATAATGAGTGAAATTAAAAATAGTTAAGGATCATACCTGAGGATCCAAGTTAGGATCCTAACCTTTAATCAGGATAACCATAAGTAAAATTTTAATGGATAATAAGGATTAAGGATCCTTAATTGTTTAACTTCGAAAACCTGAAAAAATGGAATATAACTTGGGACTAAGCCAATATAAAGGATAAGTTAGTAACTGGGGACAAGCCCAAAGGATAACTGGGGACAAGCCCATAGGATCACTGGGGACAAGCCCGAAGGATAACTGGGGACAAGCCCAAGGATCGTATGTAAACTGGAGTATGGCCCTTACTGGCGACTATCCAAACTTAGTGACATGAAAATGCCAAAACCTTAGCTAACGTGAAAACGTTAGAAACCTTAGGAACGGATGTATGGTACGTCTACCATTATACGTAGGATCCTAGGTATAGCCAGTACGATGAGGTTGTCAGCCCCGAAAGTGGGTACTGGTCCCAAAGACGTGAACTATACCAGGATCATCGTGCGCTACAGGCGGAAACTGGGGACAAGCCCAAGGATAACTGGGGTTGAACCCAAGGATCTGAGATGCTTTTGAAGATTCTTAATGATATGCTGAGGATACCTGGACTATCAGAACATAAATTCTCGTGAGAAGAGGATGAAGGATGCATGATCCTTATCCTTAGGTAAAAAATAAGAAAATGAAATTGTTTAGGATTAGGATTTTACCAGAGTAAGGATCATTGACATTATCGGGATCCTTCGAGAATGCTTCCAATGTAGGGATCATATGTGCCAGGAGGATCCTGTTCACATGAAATATTTCTTTAAGTGAACAGCATTCCAGGCTCTAGGTAACAAATTTCCTTCCATGGTTAGCAATCTATATGCCCTTTTTCCTGCTTCAGCTTCAATCAAGTAAGGGCCTTCCCACTTTGGTGCTAATTTCCCGTCAGCAGGATTGATGGTATTTTGGAATGCTTTTCTCAATACCATATCCCCCACTTGGAATTTTCTTATTCTGACATTTTTGTTGTAAGCACCAGCCATTCTTTGTTGGTAGCTAGCCATCCTTAACCTAGCCAGATCCCTGATTTCTTCAATAGTATCCAAATCCTGAGCCAAGTTTGCAGCATTCTCTTCAGGATCACGGGTACTTGTTCTAGCAGTTGGAACCACCATTTCTGTTGGGATCACTGCTTCTGCCCCAAACACCAAGGAGAAGGGTGTTTGACCAGTAGCATTCTTGGGAGTTGTCCTGTCAGCCCAAAGCACATAAGGCAATTCTTCTGCCCATTTCCCCTTCTTGGATCCAAGTTTCTTCTTCAGATTGTTGATGATGATCTTGTTGGATGATTCTGCTTGGCCATTGGCTTGTGGGTGGACTGGTGTTGATGTTATCATCTTAATCCCCCAGCTGTCACAAAAGTTAGTAGTCCTGCTCCCAATAAATTGGGAACCATTATCACATACAATTTCAGAAGGAATGCCAAATCTAGTTATAATGTTTCTTTTAATAAAGGATATAACTTCCTTCTCTCTGACTTGGGCAAAAGCTTCAGCCTCTATCCACTTGGAGAAGTAGTCAGTCATGGCAAGCATAAATACTTTTCCACCAGGTGCCTTAGGGAGCTTGCCAACTATATCCATCCCCCATCTCATGAATGGCCAAGAGGATGGTATAGGATGTAGAAATTCAGCCGGCTGATGAAGGATATTGCTGTGTCTTTGACAAGGATCACACTTCTTAGCATACTCCACAGCATCCCTCTTCATAGTTGGCCAGTAGTATCCTGTCCTAAGGATCCTTGAGAACAATGCCCTGCCCCCAGTGTGGTTTCCACAATCTCCTTCATGGAAGTCTTTTAATACTTCTTGAATTTCAGGATCCTTGATACATCTTAAATATGGTCCTGCAAGAGATCGCTTATATAGCACATTATTCAAGATTGTGAATTGAGATACCTTAATCCTGAAAGCCCTAGGATTTTCTCCCATAGGAATCTCCCCGTGTTGTAAGTATCTCATGATTGGTGAGATCCATGATCCTGAATAAGATTGAGTATCCTCTTCTATTTCCATGGCCACCTGTTTTTCAATAGCAGGAGCCAGGATATGGATGATGGGGATACTTATATCCTCTGGGATCTTCAAAGATGATCCTAGATTGGCCAATGCATCAGCTTCTGTATTTTCCTCCCTTGGTACCTGTGTCAAACTGAAAGAAACAAAGGAGAGTGCCAATTCTTTGACTATCTCTAAATATTTGGTTAGTTTTTCACCTTTCACAGCATAGGATCCATTAAAGTGATTAGTGATTAACGATGAATCTACATATACCTCAAGATACCTGATCCCCATATGCTTAGCAATTTGTAAGCCAGCGATTAAGGCTTCATATTCAGCCTCATTATTAGTGGCTTGGAACTCACAAGCTATGGAATGGGGTATTATGCCCCCCTGTGGCGATTTTAGTAGTATGCCGAGCCCTGTGCCTTTGACATTTGAGGATCCATCGGTGTGAAGTATCCAAGGATCCTTAGTCTCATCCAGCTGTTGGACCTCTAATTCGGCTTCTTTTTGTAGATCACTACTGAAATCAGCCACAAAGTCTGCTAATGCTTGAGATTTGATGGCTGTTCTAGGCTCATATCTTATATCATGGGCACTAAGCTTTACTGCCCACTTAGCCATCCTTCCGGACATCTCTCGTTTCCTGAGGACATTCTTGATTGGAAAATTAGTTCTAACAACGATAGCATGGGTTTCAAAATAATGTCTTAATTTAGTAGATGCCATAATTAATGCAAGAATAAGTTTTTCAAGGTGTGAGTACCTGGATTCAGCATCAAGTAAACTCTTACTTACATAATAGATAGGATATTGTGTACCTTCATGATCCTTAACAAGGACTGCACTTACAGCTGTTGAGGATACCGCCAGGTATAAGGATAACACATCTCCCTTTTCTGGTTTCATCAACGCTGGAGCTGAGGACATGTATTCTTTGAGGGCTTGTAAAGCATTCTCATGCTTTTCAGTCCACTCAAATTTCTTGTTCTTTCTTAGGATATCATAGAATTCTTTACATCTTTCTGAGGATTTGGATAGAATTCTCATGCTATCCTGCCTGTTAGCCTTTGCACATCCTTAGCGTTGGCGGGGGATTTGATATTCACCAATGCTTTAATTTGTTCCGGGCTTGCTTCAATGCCCCTCTGAGTTACCATATTATATATCCTAGAAATTTACCTGCTTTAACACCAAAGTGACATTTTGAAGGATTAAGCTTCATGTTATAATTATCAAGGATATCAAATGCTTCCTCCAAGTCCCTTAGGTGATCCTCATCTTTCTTTGACTTTACTACCATATCATCTATGTACACTTCCATAGTCTGTCCAATTTGATCTTTGAACATCATATTCACCAGCCTTTGATATGTTGCACCTGCATTTCTTAATCCAAAAGGCATGGCAATATAACAATATAAACCGGTTGGGGTCATAAAAGCCGTATCCTCTTGGTCAGATGGCTCCATCTGAATTTGTTGGAATCCAGATGATGCATCCATAAGGGTTAACAGTTCATGCCCCGTCGTTGCATCCACCATGGAGTCAATGTGGGGTAATGGGAAAGGATCCTTGGGACATGCCTTATTCAGATCAGTGAAATCGACACATACCCTCCACTTTCCGTTTTTCTTTTGGACAACGACCACATTGGCTAACCATTTTGGATATTTTACCTCTCTGATCATACCTGCTCGAAGTAGTCTTTCTACTTCTTCCTGGATAATGGCATTCCTTTCTGGTGCAAATTTCCTCCTTTTTTGATGGATTGGTTTGATTGACCTGTCAATGCCAAGTTTATGAGTGATAATATCCTTAGATATACCTGTCATATCTTCGTGTTTCCATGCAAAGGTAGATTTTCTTCTTTTGAGGAAGGATATCATGTCTTCTTTCATCTTGCCAAGGATCCCTGATCCGATATAGATTTTTGATTCATGATCATTAGGATCCAAAAGGATTTCGTCCACATCCTGTTCCCTTGCCTCCAAGACATTCCTTGGAGGATACTGTAATTGCTATTGCTCCCTTGGCTTCGAGGTTGGTTTCATGGATGAGGTATAACAGTCCTTAGCCTCCTGCTGATCACTGTCGATCCTGATTATTCCCCATGGGCTAGGGAGTTTCACACATTAATGGTAGGTGGATGGGACAGCTTTCATATCATGTATCCAGGGCCTGCCAAGGATAACATTACAACAAGATAAACAGTCAATAACACAAAATTTTTGATAATTATGTAATCCTTCCACGTAGATTGGGAGTTTGATGTCCCCCCAGGGTTTTCTTGGTTTCTCCACTGAATCCCACAAGCACGGAGGATCTTGGTGTGATGTCTGATTTTGGGATACCCATCTTCTTCAGAACATCAAGCTGGATAATATTTACTGAGCTTCCTCCGTCGATAAGGATCCTACGGACAAAATGGTTAGAGATAAAGAGAGTGATGACTAGACTATCATGATGAGGATCCTGGATGTTAATTCTATCATCCTCATCAAAGGTTATAACTTTTCCTTCCGAGACACTTGATGTTCGAATAGGTCTTTCTCCATTATCCATTTTAGCGTCCTTTGCATGCCTTTTAGCTGCCGAGAAGGATGTACCACATATGTCTGATCCTCCAGAAATAAAGTTGATTACTTGTGCATCTGCCGGAGGAGCTGGAGCTTTCTCAGGGATCCTCTCAGGATCCTGAGTCCTTTGCTTTTTTCTTCCCAACAACTCTTTTAGATGCCCCTTGCTTAGCAGATATCCAATTTCCTTTCTTAATGCGATGCATTCTTCAGTTAAATGCCCGAAATCCTCGTGGTATGCACACCACTTCGATTTGTCTTTAATTCCAGTTGGCTTGTCGTTTTTTCTGGGCCATCTGGCTTTTTCTCCTAGATTCTGCATTGCAAGGATTAGTTCATGATTATCAACGGAAAAACAATATTCAGAAATCGGAGGATAATCCTCATCATCCTCTTCTTGGTCAACAGCATGCACGTTCTGGTTGTCATTCCTATTGTAGGATTTGAATCTGTTGCTTTTGAAAGAGGATCCTTGCTTTTCTTGCTTTGAGGATCCTGCTTGTCTCTCCTGGATCCTCTTGTCATCCTCTAGCCGGATGAACCTGAGTGCCCGAGTTCTTACTTCATCTAGGTTCCTGCATGGTGTCATAACAAGATCATCATAGAACAATGAATCCTTAAGCAATCCCATCTTGAAGGCCTCAACAGTTGTGGCCATATCCAAGTTAGGAATATCCAAGGATTCTTTACTAAACTTGGTTATGTAATCCCTTAATGATTCATTATGACCCTGAGTTACCCTATATAAATCACTAGTTAATCTTTCAAATTTTCTACTACAAGAGAATTGATTATTGAATAAATTAACTAAATTAGCAAATGAAGTAATAGAGTAAGGGGGAAGACTTAGCAGCCATTTAAGAGCTGATCCAGTAAGAGTGGATCCAAATCCTTTGCATAAGCATGCTTCCTTTAACTTTTCTGGAATTGGATTGATCTCCATCCTCTCCCTGTATTGTGCTATGTGTTCCTCAGGATCCGTTGTACCATCATACAGCTTCATAGTAGGGATATGGAACCTTTTGTGTATCTCAGCATCACAAATTGGTGGTGCAAAACGAGATACCTTATGGCTTCCATCTGCAATCTCCGGGATAGGTTTGACTACCCCTGGAACACTTGATATCATATCTTTCAGTTTTTGTAGTTCTCTGGCCATAGCATGATTGATACCTGCATCCTGCATGAATCCATGGTTAGCGGTAAGATAATTATTTAAGGCGTTACCTCCCATTGGGTTCAAGTTAGGAGCACCGGATGTGAATCCATATTGCTGGGATTCTGGGATGATGGAGGGACCAGTGGAAGCAACAGTCTGCATTGGAATGAAATCTCCTTGATGGACATGTAGACTTCCTGTTTGCAAATTCTTCAAGGATCCTGGTATCTGTAGGGATCCTTGAATCTGGGATGATCCTGGGACGAAGGAGGATCCTTGAACCTGGGATGATCCTGGAACGAAGGAGGATCCTTGAACCTGGGATGATCCTGGAACAAAGGAGGATCCTTGAACCTGGGATGATCCTGGAACGAAGGAGGATCCTTGAACCTGGGATGATCCTGGAACAAAGGAGGATCCTAAGCTCATGAAGGATCCCAAATGCTGGGCGTAGGATCCCGCCGGTTGGAAATATGATCCTGATGCCTGAGTCATTGTTGTTGGGCCGAAATGCACTCCTCTTGATCCACCCATATATTGAATGTCTGGGACCTCTGATGGCTGAGAAGTAATCATTGGGGTATCAAAATTCAAAGATTTGGGCATTAGTGGGGAATGATCCTCTGCCGTTTTCTTTTGCCTTTTGAGATCTCCGATTTCTCTGAGGATCCTGTCATTAGTTTCATCCTGCTGCTGCATACGATCCCTCATCTGCAAAATCAAAGTAAATATATCACTAGTATTGGGAACAGAAGAAGTTAAAGCAGAAGATGATGGTTTAGAGGAGATAGAAGTTGGTCTCTTCTCAGCATTTTTCTGAGATCCAGCTTGTTAGGGTTGGATTTTTGTGATACATAATCCTTACATGCGATCCTAACCAGTGATCCTTGTTTCTTTAGCAGATGGTGATCCTCAGCAGGACTTCAGGATCAGGATCATGGACCATCCCAGGATCCTCATGCTAACAGTTACCTTCATTGAATTAAATGTTGTTTTGCAGGAACATCTAGCAGGATCCGCTCTTAGCATCACAATCAAAGGACGCGTCTTTACAATTATAGCATGTGCTTAATCGGAGATGGACGTTGCAAAGGATATGGAAACTTGGCATGATTTAAGGGCGACAATTTAGGCTAGATTTGCTTTTATTTCTAAAGGGGTAATGAGCTGATTATTAGTCTTTTTATCTAAAATAGGTCACCTACACTTGTATATATAAACACTCTTCCCCATTCGGAAGAACACACAACACAATTCTCACACGCTTAGACACTCGAAACTATAGTGATCCTTGTACTCAGCTCATTATCATCCGAAGTTGTAACCATATTTTGATATATTGAAGTTGGTGATCGGTAGTTGCCATCACCCGAGGTTTTTTATGCCGGAGATCATACATTGATCAAGGGCTTTTTCCTCGTATAAATCATTGTGTCTTTGCATATTACATACTAAAGTGATCCTTTACTCTTTTAATAAACCAAGCATCATACCCCATTTACATAGAGTTTGGTTGCATTATCCTTGTGTGATTTTTGACCAAAACAGTTTGGCGCCCACCGTGGGGCAATTGGTGCTTCATTCATAAGAAAACTTTCTGTTCGAAATCATTTCAAAGAGTTACATGGCTTCGTCATTGAAGAATACATCCACAGCGATGTCGGCAGTCAATTCATCTACTGGCATTCCACCTTTGCCTCCACCACCAGCTGGATCTCAGAAAAATGCTGAGAAGAGACCAACTTCTATATCCTCTAAACCATCATCTTCTGCTCTAACTTCTTCTGTCCCCAGTACTAGTGATATATTTACTTTGATTTTGCAGATGAGGGATCGTATGCAGCAGCAGGATGAAACTAATGACAGGATCCTCAGAGAAATCGGAGATCTCAAAAGGCAAAAGAAAACGGCAGAGGATCATTCCCCACTAATGCCCAAATCTTTGAATTTTGATACTCTAATGATTACTTCTCAGCCAACAGAGGTCTCAGACATACAATATATGGGTGGATCAAGAGGAGTGCATTTCAGCCCAGCAACAATGACTCAGGCATCAGGATCATATTTTCAACCGGCGGGATCCTACGCCCAGCATTCGGGATCCTTCATGAGCTTAGGATCCTCCTTTGTCCCTGGATCATCCCAGGTTCAAGGATCCTCCTTCGTTCCGGGATCATCCCAGGTTCAAGGATCCTCCTTTGTTCCAGGATCATCCCAGTTACAAGGATCCTCCTTCGTTCCGGGATCGTCTCAGATACCAGGATCCTTCCAGATGCCAGGATCCCTAAAAAGTTTGCAAACAGGAAGTCTAGATGTCCATCAAGGGGACTTCATTCCAATGCAGACCATTGCTTCCACTGGTCCCTCCGTTATCCCAGAATCCCAGCAATATGGATTCACACCCAATGTTCCTAACTTGAACCCGATGGGAGGTAACCCCTTAAATAATTATCCTACCACTAACCATGGATTCGTGCAGGATACAGGTATCAATCATGCTATGGCCAGGGAGTTACAGAAGCTGAAGGATATGATATCAAGTGTTCTAGGGGTAGTCAAGCCTATCCCGGAGATTGCAGATGGGAGCCATAAGGTATCTCGTTTTGCACCACCAATTTGTGATGCAGAGGTACCCAAAAGGTTCCATATCCCTACTATGAAGCTGTATGATGGTACAACGGATCCTGAGGAGCACATAGCACAATACAGGGAGAGGATGGAGATCAATCCAATCCCAGAAAAGTTAAAGGAAGCATGCTTATGTAAAGGATTTGGATCCACCCTTACTGGATCAGCTCTTAAATGGCTGCTAAGTCTTCCCCCTTACTCTATCACTTCATTTGCTAATTTAGTTAATTTATTCAATAACCAATTCTCTTGTAGTAGAAAATTTGAAAGATTAACTAGTGATTTATATAGGGTAACTCAAAGTCATAATGAATCATTAAGGGATTATATAACTAAATTTAGTAAAGAATCCTTGGACATTCCCAACTTGGATATGGCTACGGCTGTTGAAGCCTTCAAAATGGGACTGCTTAAGGATTCATTGTTCTATGACGATCTTGTTATGACACCATGCAGGAATCTAGATGAAGTAAGAACTCGGGCACTCAGGTTCATCCGGCTAGAGGATGACAAGAGGATCCAGGAGAGACAAGTGGGATCCTCAAAACAGGAGATGCAAGGATCCTCCTTCAAGAACAATAAACTCAAATCCTACCATAGAAATGACAACCAGAATGTGCATGCTGTTGACCAAGAAGAGGATGATGAAGATTATCCTCCAATCTCCGAATATTGTTTTTCCGTTGATAATCATGAACTAATCCTTGCAATGCAGAATCTAGGAGAAAAAGCTAGGTGGCCCGGGAAGAATGATAAACCATCCGGGACTAAAGACAAGTCAAAATGGTGTGCATACCATGAGGATTTCGGGCATCTAACCGAAGAATGCATAGCTTTAAGAAAAGAAATTGGATATCTGTTAAGCAAGGGGCATCTAAAAGAATTGTTGGGAAGAAAAAAGCAAAGGACTCAGGATCCTGAAAGGGCTCCAGCCCCTCCGGCGAATGCACAAGTGATCAACTTTATTTCCGGAGGATCAAACATCTGTGGTACATCCTTCTCGGCGGCCAAAAGGCATGCAAAGGAAGCAAAAATGGATAATGGAGAGAGACCTATTCGAACATCAAGTGTCTCAGAAGGAAAGACGATAACGTTTGATGAAGATGATCGCATTAACATCCAGGATCCTCATCATGATAGTTTAGTTATTACTCTCTCTAACCATTTTGTCCGCAGGATCCTTATCGACGGAGGAAGCTCAGTGAACATTATCCAGCTTGATGTTTTGAAGAAAATGGGTATCCCAGAATCAGACATCACACCAAGATCCTCCGTGCTTGTAGGATTCAGTGGAGAAACGAAGAAAACTCTGGGGGACATCAAAACTCCCAATCTACGTGGAAGGATTACATAATTATCAAAAATTTTGTGTTATTGACTGTTTATCTTGTTGCAATGTTATCCTTGGCAGGCCCTGGATACATGATATGAAAGCAGTCCCATCCACCTATCATCAATGTGTGAAACTCCCTAGCCCATGGGGGATGATCAAGATCGACAGTGATCAGCAGGAGGCTAAGAGTTGTTATACCTCATCCATGAAGCCAACCTCGAAGCCAAGGGAGCAATAGCAATTACAGTATCCTCCGAGGAATGTCTTGGAGGCAAGGGAACAAGATGTGGACGAAATCCTCTTGGATCCTAGTGATCCTGAATCAAAAATCTATATCGGATCAGGGATCCTTGGCAAAATGAAAGAAGACGTAATATCCTTCCTCAAAAGAAGAAAATCTACCTTTGCATGGAAGCACGAAGATATGACAGGTATATCTAAGGATATCATCACTCATAAACTTGGCATTGACAGGTCTATCAAACCAATCCATCAAAAAAGGAGGAAGTTTGCACCAGAAAGGAATGCCATTATCCAAGAAGAAGTAGAGAGACTACTTCGAGCAGGTATGATCAGAGAGGTAAAATATCCAAAATGGTTAGCCAATGTGGTCGTTGTCCAAAAGAAAAACGGAAAGTGGAGGGTATGTGTCGATTTCACTGATCTGAATAAGGCATGCCCCAAGGATCCTTTCCCATTACCCCACATTGACTCCATGGTGGATGCAACGGCGGGGCATGAACTGTTGACCTTTATGGATGCATCATCTGGATTCCAACAAATTCAGATGGAACCATCCGACCAAGAGGATACGGCGTTTATGACCCCAACCGGTTTGTATTGTTATATTGCCATGCCTTTTGGACTAAGAAATGCAGGTGCAACATATCAAAGGCTGGTGAATATGATGTTCAAAGATCAAATTGGACAAACTATGGAAGTATACATAGATGATATGGTAGTCAAATCAAAGAAAGCTGAGGATCACCTAAGGGATTTGGAAGAAGCATTTGATATCCTTGATAATTATAACATGAAGCTTAATCCTTCAAAATGCCACTTTGGTGTTAAGGCAGGTAAATTCCTAGGATATATGGTAACTCAGAGGGGCATTGAAGCAAGCCCGGAGCAAATTAAAGCATTGGTGAATATCAAATCCCCTGCCAATGCTAAGGATGTGCAAAGGCTAACAGGCAGGATAGTAGCTTTAAACAGGTTCATATCAAAATCCTCAGAAAGATGTAAAGAATTTTATGATATCCTAAGGAAAAACAAGAAATTTGAATGGACTGAAAAGCATGAGAATGCTTTACAAGCCCTTAAAGAATATATGTCCTCAGCACTAGCATTAATGAAACCCGGAAAAGGAGATGTGTTATCCTTATACCTAGCGGTATCCTCAACCGCTATAAGTGCTGTCCTTGTTAAGGATCACGAAGGTACACAACATCCTATTTACTATGTAAGTAAGAGTTTACTTGATGCAGAATCCAGGTACTCACACCTTGAGAAACTTATTCTTGCACTAATTATGGCATCAACTAAGTTAAGACATTATTTTGAAACTCATACTATCGTTGTTAGAACTAATTTTCCAATCAAGAATGTCCTCAGGAAACCAGAGATGTCCGGAAGAATGGCTAAGTGAGCAGTAAAGCTTAGTGCCCATGATATAAGATACGAGCCTAGAACAGCAATCAAATCCCAAGCACTAGCTGACTTTGTGGCTGATTTCAGTAGTGATCTACAAAAGGAAGCAGAATTGGAAGTCCAGCAGCTGGATGAGACCAAGGATCCTTGGATACTACACACTGATGGATCCTCAAATGTCAAGGGCACAGGGCTCGGGATACTACTAAAATCGCCACAGGGGGACATAATACCCCACTCCATAGCCTGTGAGTTCCAAGCAACTAACAATGAGGCTGAATATGAAGCCTTAATTGCTGGCTTGCAAATTGCTAAGGATATGGGGGTGAAATATCTTAAAGTATATGTGGACTCATTATTGATCACCAATCACTTTAATGGATCCTATGCTATTAAAGGTGAAAAACTAACCAAATATTTAGAGATAGTCAAGGAATTGGCACTCTCTTTTGTCTCTTTCAGCTTAACACAGGTACCAAGGGAGGAGAACACAGAAGCTGATGCATTGGCCAACCTAGGATCATCCTTGAAGATTCCAGAAGATATAAGTATCCCTATCATCCATATCCTGGCTCCTGCTATTGAAAATCAGGTGGCCATGGAAATAGAAGAGGATACTGCAGTGATCCCTAGTGAAGAAGCTCAATCTTATTCAGGATCATGGATCTCACCAATCATGAGATACTTGCAATACGGGGAGATTCCGATGGGAGAAAATCCTAGAGCTTTCAGGATTAAGGTATCTCAATTCACAATTTTGAAAAATGTATTATATAAGCGATCTCTTGCAGGACCATATTTAAGATGTATCGAGGATCCTGAAATTGAAGAAGTGTTGAGAGACTTCCATGAGGGAGATTGTGGAAACCACACTGGGGGCAGAGCATTATTCTCAAGGATCCTTAGAACAGGATACTACTGGCCAACTATGAAAAGGGATGCTGTAGAATATGCTAAGAAGTGTGATCCTTGTCAAAGACACAGCAATATCCTCCATCAGCCAGCTGAATTTTTACACCCAATACCATCCTCTTGGCCATTCATGAGATGGGGAATGGATATAGTTGGCAAGCTTCCTAAAGCACCTGGTGGAAAAGTATTTATGCTTGCCATGACCGACTACTTCTCCAAATGGATAGAAGCTGAAGCCTTTGCTCAAGTCAGAGAAAAGAAAGTTATATCCTTTATTAAAAGAAACATTATAACTAGATTTGGCATTCCCTCTGAAATTGTATGTGATAATGGTTCCCAATTCATTGGGAGCAGAACCACTAACTTTTGTGACAGTTGGGGAATTAAGATGATAACATCAACACCAGTCCATCCACAAGCCAATGGTCAAGCAGAATCATCCAACAAGATCATCATCAACAATCTGAAGAAGAAGCTAGGATCCAAGAAGGGGAAGTGGGCAGAGGAATTGCCTTATGTGCTGTGGGCTGATAGGACAACTCCCAAGAATGCCACTGGTCAAACACCTTTCTCTTTAGTATTTGGGGCTGAAGCAGTGATCCCAACAGAAATGGTAGTTCCAACTGCTAGAACAAGTACTCGTGATCCTGAAGAGAATGCTGCAATCTTAGCTCAAGACTTGGATACTATTGAGGAAATCAAGGATTTGGCTAGGATAAGGATGGCAAGCTACCAACAAAGAATGGCTGGTGCTTACAATAAAAATGTCAAGGTAAGGAAGTTCCAAGTCGGGGATATGGTGTTGAGAAAAGCATTCCAAAACACTATCAATCCTGCTGACGGGAAGTTAGCACCAAAGTGGGAAGGCCCTTACTTGATCGAAGCCGAAGCAGGAAAGGGGGCATACAGATTGCTAACCATGGAAGGAAATTTGTTACCAAGAGCCTGGAATGCCGTTCACTTAAAAAAATATTTCATGTGAACAGGATCCTCCAAGCATATGATCCTTACACTAGAAGCATCCTCGAAGGATCCCGGCGATATCAGTGATCCTTACTCTGGTAAAGTCCTTATCTCAGAACTTTTACGTTTTCTTATTTTTACCTAAGGATAAGGATCATGCATCCTTCATCCTCTTCTCACGGACCATTTGAGTTATGATAGTCCAGGTATCTTCAGCATATCGTTAAAGATCTTCAAAAGCACCATAGATCCTTGGGTTCAACCCCAGTTATCCTTGGGCTTGTCCCCAGTTTTCGCCAGTAGCGCACGATGATCCTGGTATAGTTCACGTCTTTGGGACCAGTACCCACTTTCGGGGCTAACAACCTCATTGTACTGCCTATACCTAGGATCCTACGTATAATGGTAGACGTACCATACATCCGTTCCTAAGGTTTCTAACGTTTTCACGTTAGCTAAGGTTTTGACATTCTCATGTCACTAAGTTTGGATAGTCGCCAGTAAGGGCCATACTCCAGTTTACATACGATCCTCTGGGCTTGTCCCCAGTTATCCTTTGGGCTTGTCCCCAGTTATCCTTTGGGCTTGTCCCCAGTGATCCTTTGGGATTATCCCCAGTTACCCTTTGGGCATGTCCCCAGCTACTAACTTATCTTTTACATTGGCTTAGTCCCAAGTTATGTTTCATTTTTCAGGTTTTCAAAGTTAAACACATAAGGATCCTTAATCCTTATTATCCATTAAAATCTCATCTACGGTTATCTTGATTAAAGGTTAGGATCCTAACTTGGATCCTCAGGTATGATCCTTGACTATTTTGATTATACTGAACAACCCTTACAATTTGACAACTAAACCTATGATCCTTGAAATTGATTGCTTCAAAAATCTTCAGTGTCAGGATATTTGATCTAGGATCATATCCTAAATTTATTAAACATGGTTCGCTCAACTCTTGTTACTCTAACAAATATATTTCTAAAACAACTGGAAAATAAAGAGGATAAATAAAGGATAACAACACGAGATAAGCCAGAAAGATTAAAGTTATATTATTAACAAAAGGATCTTAAACCCTTTCAAAAAGTTGTCAAAATTGCCAACCCACATTTCTACCAGCAAAACGTGGCCCGTCCACATGGGTTGGCAAAGGGTGCCCATTGTCTATGCGGTCTTAGTAGGTGCAGGAAATTAAAGGCGGCAGGATCACAAAGGCTTCATCCCCCAAACAGAGGATCCCTCCACCATTTGCGATCCTACCTATTGTCCAAAGGATCCAGGATCCTTAACCCTAAAAACTATTGTTTAAGTTACAAACCATCATTGTTTCAAAACATCACAACCACAAAAAACCACTACCAAATTTTAAAAAATTGGGCTCCGGCTATGTCTAGAAATTTCCATCATTGCCCAATCCTGCAGCTCAAACCTTCGCTGCACCTTCACCACCAGCTCCACTTGCTTCCCCCTGATCCTTGCCAGCATCACCACCTTCAAGCATAGGGATCTCCTCGGCCTCATCATCATCCTCCAACTTTGCCAGCCTTGCCTTCCAGCCTTCCACGTCCCATGTGCCTCTGTCGAAGGAAGGATCCTGAGCCTCCGCAGCCATCTGCAGCTGGATCTTATACATGGTTATCGCAGCAGAGACCTTAGCATCCTGGGTGATATCACGCTTCTCGTAGTCGAAGTTGATCAGTGCTTTGACAGCTTCATCCTTGGTAGCCCGGAGCTCCTTCTCAAGATCAGCTATCTTGAGGTCCTTCAGCACACCCATCTGTTGAAGGTCGGCAATTTGGCGATCTTGATCTTCAACGTGGTTGACATAAGTCTCTATTTCGGTAAATTTCTGCAAGAAAAACAAGATATGACGTCAGACACAAGTGATCCTCAAACAGGCAGGATATACAGGCAGGATATACAGGCATGATATTCGAGCAGGATATTCAAGTAGGATAACCAATAGGGGCAATGATCCTTACTTCATTAACGTAATCAAGAAACTGCTGGCGGAGCAGGGGAAATCCTTGAAGATCCTCAGAAGCCTTTCTCTTCTTTCCCTTACCCCTAATAGGAGCTTTAGGGGCTGAAGCAGAGGGACTGGCAGCATGAGCCTTCTTCCTTGCAGATTTAACGTTTGCAAGATCATCAATACCAAACTTGGAGGCAGACTTGACAGATTTCCCAGCGCCTACACAATCAAAATAAGATAAGTACTTTAACTAATTCAAAAAATCCTACATAGAACTACTTTTTAATGAGGATACTTACTTGACATTGTGGCAGATGCGGAGGATACTTCCTGTGAATCTTGAATGGCAACTTGAAAACTTCTTGTCTCCGGATCAAGCTTCTTGAAGGCCAAAAGCCTCTCTTTTGCCGCAGGTGTCAGCTTCAGATAAGAGATGGAGATAGCTGCACAATAAACAAATAACAAAGAAAGACATTAGTGATCCTCATCATAAGAGACAAGTCTGATGGTGATCCTTCCAGGATCCTCTATCCTACCATGAGTAGCCCACTCCTTGGGCAGATCCTTCCCATTAGGGATGGTATCCCTCCTAACAAAGAAGAATCGTCGCTTCCAATTTGTATCATTCTTGGTGACCTTAAGAACAGGGTGATCCTCCCCAGCTTTCCGTTTCAACAAGTATCGACAGGAACCAAACGTGGTAAGATCATATAGCTCAGCCAGCTCCGACATCCCTAAGTCAATCCCCTCCTGCTCGATGATCCTCTCAAGGGTATACAAAACCCTCCAGATCATCGGCATGGCTTGGATATAAGATATGCCTGTCAAGGAAACGAAGGATTGTGTGAAGGCTGGAAAAGGGTACGAATATCCTATGGTAAACGGAGTTGCAGGAAAGGCCACCCAGGTGTCGGAAACAAAATCGCTTAAAGCGGTGGAAGTAAATGACTTGAAGATAGCATCCGCCGGAAAACAGTGACGGATCCTATCAACATGAGCATCGGTGAAGCAGCATCTCTCGGTAGGAGAGTCTTTAATGATCCCTTGGCTTTTCAGGGGATTGCTCTTCTTGTGATCCTTGTGAGGGGAATTTCGGAGCAACATACTCATGGCAGAATAAAAATAGGGGAACAGAAAAACAGAGCAAGAGAAGGAAGAAAGAGAAGAGAAGAGAATACCTGATCGATCTTCGGTAGATATTATAAAGGGAGTATATCTTGAATTTAAATGCAGATTGATCCTAACCCTATCTCCTATTTATAATCATGATTTGCAGGGATGTCACTTCAGTGACGTAAAGGTTGCAACGGATAGTCCGGTTATAACGGCTAGTTATCCGAGTCGCCCGTTGCAGATAAGATCAAAGCAAAATATAACTCGTTAATTTACAATAAACTCCTTATATTTTGGGGGCAATTGTTAGGGCTGGATTTTTGTGATACATGATCCTTACATGCGATCCTAACCAGTGATCCTTGTTTCTTTAGCAGATGGTGATCCTCAGCAGGACTTCAGGATCAGGATCATGGACCATCCCAGGATCCTCATGCTAACAGTTACCTTCATTGAATTAAATGTTGTTTTGCAGGAACATCTAGCAGGATCCGCTCTTAGCATCACAATCAAAGGACGCGTCTTTACAATTATAGCATGTGCTTAATCGGAGATGGATGTTGCAAAGGATATCGAAACTTGCATGATTTAAGGGCGACAATTTAGGCTAGATTTGCTTTTATTTCTAAAGGGGTAATGAGCTGATTATTAGTCTTTTTACCTAAAATAGGTCACCTACACTTGTATATATAAACACTCTTCCCCATTCGGAAGAACACACAACACAATTCTCACACGCTTAGACACTCGAAACTATAGTGATCCTTGTACTCAGCTCATTATCATCCGAAGTTGTAACCATATTTTGATATATTGAAGTTGGTGATCGGTAGTTGCCATCACCCGAGGTTTTTTATGCCGGAGATCATACATTGATCAAGGGCTTTTTCCTCGTATAAATCATTGTGTCTTTGCATATTACATACTAAAGTGATCCTTTACTCTTTCAATAAACCAAGCATCATACCCCGTTTACATAGAGTTTGGTTGCATTATCCTTGTGTGATTTTTGACCAAAACACAGCTGGTGGTGGAGGCAAAGGTGGAATGCCAGTAGATGAATTGACTGCCGACATCGCTGTGGAAGTATTCTTCAACTACGAAGCCATGCAACACTCCGGAATGGTCACCAACAGAAAAACTTTTTATGAATGAAGCACCAATTGCCCCACGGTGGGCGCCAAACTGTTTTGGTCAAAAAATCACACAAGGATAATGCAACCAAACTCTATGTAAACGGGGAATGATGCTTGGTTTGATGAAAAAATAAAGGATCACTTTAGTATGAAGTATGCAAGTGACACAAGGATTTATACGAGGAAAAAGCCCTTGATCAATGAATGATCTCCGGCATAAAAAACCTCGGGTGATGGCAACTACCGATCACCAAACATCAATATAACAAATAATGATTACAACTTCGGATGGTAATGAGCTGAGTACAAGGATCACTATAGTATTGTGTCTAAGCGTGTGAGGAATGTGTCGTGTGTCTTCCGAATGTGGAAGAGTGTTATATATACAAGTGTGAGTAGCCCTATTTTAGGTAAATAGACTAACTATCAGCTCATTACCCCTTTAGGAATAAAAGTAAATCTAGCCTAAATTATCGCCCTTAAATCATGCGGAGTTTCCATATCCTCTACAACGTTCATCTCTGATTAAGCATATGCCAAAGTTGTAAAGACGAGTCCCTTGATTACGTTGCTAAGAGCGGATCCTACTAGACATACCGGCAACATAACATTAAATCCAATGAAAACAACTGTTAGCATGAGGATCCCTATGATGGTCCGTGATCCTGATCCTGGAACTCTTCTGAGGATCACTATCTGCCAAAGAAGTAAGGATCACTGGTTAGGATCACATGTAAGGATCATATGTCATAAAAATCCAGCCCTAACATTGACGATCAGGATCGCCAGATTGCTGATCTTCAACAGGTTGCCTTGCTGAAGGATCTCAAGATAGCCGATCTTCAGAAGGAGCTCCAGGCCACCAAGAATGATGCTGCCAAGATGCTGATCAACTTCGACTATGAGAAGCACGAGATCACCCAGGATGCCAAGGTCTCAGCCCCAATAGCTATGTACAAGATCCAGCTGCAAATGGCTATGGAAGCTCAGGATCCTGCTTTTGACAAGAGCACCTGGGATGTCGAAGGCTGGAAGGCTAGGCTGGCTGAATTGGAGGATGATGAAGAGGCTGAGGAGATCCCGATGCTTGAGGGTGGAGGCACTGGCAAGGACCAAGGTGGTGAGGCAAGCGGAGCTGGTGGTGATGGTGCAGCGAAGGATTGAGCTGCAGGATTGGGCGATGATGGAAATTTCGAGACTTAGCCGGAGCCCAATTTTTTTTGTTTGGTGGTTGTTTGTTTGGGTAGTTTGATGGTTTGTACTTTGAACAATAGTTTTTAGGGTAAGGATCCATGATCCTTTGAACAATAGGTAGGATAATAGGTGGTGGAGGGATCCTCTGTTTGGGGGATGAAGCCACTTGTTATCCTGCCGTCCTTTATTTCCTGCACTGCTATGACCGCATGAACAATGGACACCATTTGCCAACCCATGTGGACGGGCCACGTTTTGCTGGTAGAAACGTGGGTTGGCAATTTTGACAACTTTAAAGGGTTAAATATTTTGCGACTGAATAAAACTTTAACTTTTGACTTATCTTGTGATGTTATCCTTGTATATTATTTAAGCTTTCAATTGTTTTGATTTATACTTGTCTGAGTAAGAAAAGTTATGCAAATTATGTTTAAGAAATTTAGGATATGATCCAGGATCAAATATCCTATAGTCGAAAACTTCCAAAAAGTAGTTAATTTTAAGGATCATGGGTTCAGTTGTCAAAGTATAGGGGTTATCTAAAATAGTGAATAAAATCAGAACAGTTAACGATCATACCTGAGAATCCAAGTTAGGATCCTAACCTTCGATATTATAATCAGGATAATCAAAAGAAAAACCTTAGCGGATAATAAGGATTGAGGATCCTAACTTGTTTAACTTCAAAAACCTGAAAATAGAATATAACTTGGGACTAAGCCAATATAAAAGCCAAGTTAGTAACTGGGGACAAGCCCAACAATTCTGGGGACAAGCCCAAAGGATAACTGGGGACAAGCCCAAAGGATAACTGGGGACAAGCCCAAAGGATCACTGGGGACAAGCCCAAAGATCATAGGTGAACTGGAGTATGGCCCTTACTAGCGACTATCCAAACTTAGTGACATGATAATGCCAAAACCTTAGCTAACGTGAAAACGTTAGAAACCTTAGGAACGGATGTATGGTACTGTTAGGGCTGGATTTTTATGACCTATGATCCTTACATGTGATCCTTATATGTGATCCTAACCAGTGATCCTTGTTTCTCTGGCAGATAGTGATCCTCAGAAGAATTCCAGGATCAGGATCACGGAGTATCCTAGGGATCCTCATACTAACGATTGTTCTCTTTGGATTTAATGTTGTCTTGCAGGAATTTCGAGAAGGATCCGCTCTTAGCAACGTAAACAAAAGACTCGTCTTTACAACTTTGGCATAAGCACAATCAAAGATGGACGTTGTGGACGATATGGAAACTCGGCATAATTTAAGGGCGATAATTTAGGCTAGATTTACTTCTATTCCTAAAGGGGTAACGAGCTAATAGTTAGGTTATTTACCTAAAATACGACCACACACACTTGTATAAATAGCACTCTTCCACATTCGGAAGACACGACACACTTCCCTCACGCTTTGACACACGATACTATAGTGATCCTTGTACTTAGCTCGTTACCATCCGAAGTTGTAACCTTTATTTGTTATATTGAAGTTTGGTGATCGGTAGTTTCCATCACCCGAGGTTTTTTATGCCGGAGATCATTCATTGATCAAGGGCTTTTTCCTCGTATAAATCCTTGTGTCACTTGTGCATTTTACATTTAAGTGATCCTTCACTTTGATCATCATACAAAGCATCATTCCCCGTTTACATAAAGTTTGGTTGCATTATCTTTAAGTGATTTTTGACCAAAACAGTTTGGCGCCCACCGTGGGGCAATTGGTGCTTCATTCATAAGAAAGCTTTTCTGTTGGTGATCATTCCGGAAGTGTTGCATGGCTTCATCATTGAAGAATACTTCCACAGCGATGTCGGCAGTCAATTCATCTACTGGCATTCCACCTTTGCCTCCACCACCAGCTGGATCTCAGAAAAATGCTGAGAAGAGACCAACTTCTATCTCCTCTAAACCATCATCTTCTGCTCTAACTTCTTTTGTTCTCAGTACTAGTGATATATTTACTTTGATTTTGCAGATGAGGGATTGTATGTAGCAGCAGGATGAAACTAATGACAGGATCCTCAGAGAAATCGGAGATCTCAAAAGGCAAAAGAAAACGGCAGAGGATCATTCCCCACTGATGCCCAAATCTTTGAATTTTGATACTCCAATGATTACTTCTCAGCCATCAGAGGTCCCAGACATTCAATATATGGGTGGATCAAGAGGAGTGCATTTCGGCTCAGTAGTAGTGACTCAGGCATCAGGATCATATTTCCAACCGGCAGGATCTTATACTCAACATATGGGATCCTTCATGAACTCAGGATCCTCCTTCGTCCTAGGATCATCCCAGGTTCAAGGATCATCCTTCGTTCCAGGATCATCCCAGGTTCAAGGATCCTCCTTCGTCCCAGGATCATCCCAGGTTCAAGGATCATCCTTCGTTCCAGGATCATCCAAGGTTCAAGGATCCTCCTTCGTTCCAGGATCATCCCAGGTTCAAGGATCCCTTCAGATACCAGGATCCTTGAAGAATTTGCAAACAGGAAGTCTAGATATCCATCAAGGAGATTTTATTCCAATGCAGACCATTGCTTCCTGATGTGTGTAAAATGCAACATATAAAACACATCATTTAAGGCATAAAACTAACCCTTTTTAAGTACTAATGTTGGAAAAAGAGTGTTTTTGTCTTCCTTTTGTATTTTCAGGATGAAATGAGCTCAAAATCACAAAAGAAGCAAAAAGACTACTAAATCTACCATAAATACAAGAAAAGGAACAAAAGTGAACTGCCCGGACCCTCAACGGCACCTCCCAAGACAAAGAGAAGAGAACAGAGCCTGAACACGCCCCGTGTCCAGCGAACACGGGGGCGTGCCCAGGAAGCAGCAGAAAAGACAAACCAGTAGAAGCTTCCATTGCTCACCACGGGGCCGTGCCCAGCGGACACGGGGGCGTGTTGAAAGTACAGCAGGCGCATTAATTGTAATTCGCAATTACAATTAATGAAGAGAGAGAATGTCAGACGGGCACGGGGCCGTGTTCAGCGAACACGGGGCCGTGTCCAGCGTTCTGTTCAGCCTATAAATAGAGGAGCTTGGCTTCATTCTCTCTCATCCCTTGGCACACCACCTCTCTCACACTTCATCCACCACCCACCACCACCATAACACCATCATCCACCACCATCATCCATTGTCCATCATAGAGTGTGTGAGTCGTCTCGGGATCCAAGATTGATCGTAAGAGTTCTTGACAATCAAGGCCATGTTTGCCTAAGTCTCTTACATCACTTGGTGAAGACAAGTGTTTAGTATAATACTTTTTATTTTTAATCTTTTGCACTTTTTATTTGGTTTTGTATTAATGACTTTAATAACTAGTTACTTATGTTGAAGGTGATCTTTCCTTATCGTTTGTCCGTGGTGTCTTGGCGTTATTTTACTGTCTATATAAAATAAAAGATTTTCACCATTCATATCTCCACGGTCTATATGGAGGTATGTTGGCTACCTGGTCGGGGGTTAAGGGAACGGTTTGGTAAGGGTCTTGCCCTTGTTCAGCGTTTAGAGGTCCTGCTTGGGACCTGGGTCAAATTTAGTAGGATCTCCTTCAATGCCCATAGGTATTGGATGGCGGGGATCCAAACTCTTTGACCCCCTCATAAGTTAACTACTATTAATACTATAACCCGGCTATTTAGGACTGTATCCCTGCTGACTCAGACTACTTAGCCGAGGGTAACGTCACCGCCAAAAGCGGGGCCTACCATAATTTGCATTAATAACTTAATTCATTATCTTTCAATAATCCAACCCTTTAGGATTGTATCCTTGCTGACTTAAACTACTGGGTTGAGGGTAACGTCACCTCCGAAAAAGGGGCCTACTACAATAACTAAGATAATCTCTTAAACAAGTGCAAAAGTGCGAAAATAATCAAAGGTTATACTAATACACGTGTCGGATCCAAGTGATTCATCTTGTCTATCTGTTTTTATTTTTATTTTATTTTTCAGCATTTAGTTAGTTTTTATTTTTCTTAGTTTAAAACATTTTTTCTAACTTTTTGATTTGATTAGACGTTGAGGATAAACCGGTATTAAAAGCTCTTGTGTCCTTGGACGACCTCGGTATCTTACCAACACTATACTACGTCCACGATGGGTGCACTTGCCCATATGTGTGTTTAGTGTTAGTAAATATCGTGTTTTATAAATTTAAAACTTGGCTAAAAGTGTAAAAAGGGCTTAAAAATATATCTAAAATTATATTACACTACACGCACATCAAGTTTTTGGCACCGTTGCCGGGGACACAAGGATTTTAAGAAAGCTTAAAATCGACGGCCTAATCAGTTTTTCAAAACATTTTTAAAAACGCGCGCATTTTTCTGCATATTAGTTTAGTTTTTGCATTTACAGTAGCCTGAACACGGGGCCGTGCTCACTGAACACGCCCCCGTGCTGCATATTTTAGAATAGATACCCAGATACAGAGTCTGACCACGGGGCCGTGTTCACTCAACACGCCCCCGTGTTCAACGTGACCAGCTAATTTAATTAAAACGCCCAGATACAGTCCCTGAACACGGGGCCGTGTTCACCCAACACGGGGCCGTGTTCAGCTTCTGTTTCCGTCTTATTTTTATTTTTTCTGGTCCCGAGACTCAGTTGTGGTCTGTTGAGTGATTCCTATGGATCAATACTCAAGAGATTACAACTACACCTATGATGAGGATGATTATAGAGGTAATTATTGCACTAATTGTCGTAATGCACACTCGGTTCAATATAATACTTCATATCAACCATCCAATTCATACAACCATTATGAGGAGCCCAGGTACGAGCCATCAACTTCATACACATCCTATGAAGACCAAAGGTATGAACCTCATCCCTCATACTCATATTTTGATGAACCAAGGTATGAGCCTTCATACTCATACTTTGAAGATTCAACATATGAGCCATCACCTTCATACTCTTATTATGAGGAACCATGGCGTGAACAACCCACCTCATATGAGTACTATGAAGAACAAAGTTTCGACCCTTATCCATCATATACTCACAATGAAGAACAATGGTGTGAACCATCTACTTCATATGAGTACTATGAGGAAGCAAGGATCGAACAACCGGATTCAAGCTTAGAGGATCCAAATTCTTTCAATCTCACCGAAGTGACCAATAGGATATTAGAACACATTAAAACTATCGAACGTTGCATAAAAGAATCTCGCGCAAGGGAAGAGGAATCCCGCGCGAGAGAAGAGTTAAAAAGTAATAATAACGTAGAGATAGTTGAAAATGTAAAAATGGAAGAACAAGAAAGTGAAAAACAGACACATGAGTTAAACAACGAAAATGGTGAGTCCGATAACGTTAAAATTCAAGAAGAGTCTAATCTAGAGGAAATTATTCTCTTATCACCTACTTTCGAAAACCATTGTTTAATAACCCCTCATGCCAAGTTTTTAAAAGAGTTAAACACTAGTGCTAAAATTGAAGAAATGGTAAGTGTTAAGTTAACTAATGATCAAACCTCGCTAATAAAAGAAGATCCTTTTGAAATTAACATCACACCGGTTCCATGTTTCTTTCAAAATTCGTTTATTAGTAATGTCACTATTGATAAAGATCTTTGTGTTAACATAATGCCCAACTACATTTTTGAAAAGTTAAGTATTAGTGATTTTACTCCACTTCAAATACCCATTTTTCTATCCGACCGAAAAGTAATGAAATCAATCGGTGTAGTCGAAGATATTTTGGTTCAAACAAATCAAATGGTAATCCCAACCGACTTCGTCATCTTAGATGATGCCCCCCTAGTCTTGGGAAAACCTTTTGTACAAACTCACAAAGCTTTGAAAAACCGGAAATTCAACAATCTAACTCTTCAATTAGGGGCATTCAAAAGGAGCATAGATCTTGAGCGCTCAATGAAATATCCTTTTGGCAACAATGACCCCCTAATTGAAGATGAAGCTGAACCACCTGATACAAACCACGAAGAAGACCACTTTGTCGACGAAGAGACCATGCAGCCATCAGATACCTCTTCAAGAAGCAAGACGCAAAACCCCGTTTGATAAGGTGGATTCTACTCCTCCAGGAATTCGACATCGAAATCAAGGACAAAAGAGGAGCAGAAAACACTGCTGCAGATCACCTCTCACGCTTAGAAGACCCAGCTTTGGAGACAACCAGGGACGAGCAAATCAACGAAAAATTTCCCACGGAGTCCCTGGAAATGATGGAAAGCAGACAAGAACCATGGTATGCCGACTACGCTAATTTCTTAGCCAGCGGTGTAGTCACCAAAGGATGGCCACATCATCAAAGAAAAAAATTCTTTGCTGATGTAAAGCATTACTTTTGGGAAGACCCCTATCTTTTCAAAATGTGTGCTGATCAACTCATCCGAAGGTGTGTCCATGGTAATGAAGCACGAAGAATACTCCGTCATTGTCATGAAGGTCCATACGGGGGACATCATGGTGCCTCAAGTACCGCGAGAAAGGTATTTGATTCTGGATTTTACTGGCCAACCATTTACAAGGATGCACAAAACCTTGTAAAGACATGTGATGCCTGCCAAAGATCGGGTAATATTTCTTCCAAAAATGAAATGCCTCAAAATGGCATTCTCGTTTGTGAAATCTTTGATGTGTGGGGACTCGATTTCATGGGACCTTTCCCACCTTCAAAAGGAAACAAATATATACTTGTGGCGGTCGATTACTTGTCTAAATGGGCAGAGGCCGAAGCTCTTCCAACAAATGATGGAAGAGTAGTAGTAAAATTCCTAAAAAAATTGTTCTCTCGTTTCGGCACACCAAAGGCATTAATAAGTGATAGAGGTACCCATTTTTGTAATCATCAACTCGAAAAAATCTTAACAAGATATGGGGTCTATCACCGGGTCTCAACAGCATATCATCCTCAAACAAATGGGCAAGCCGAAGTGACTAATCGAGGTTTAAAACGAATACTTGAGAAAACCGTAGGGATAAATAAAAAAGAATGGGCTGACAAACTAGATGACGCTTTATGGGCTTTTCGAACCGCTTATAAAACCACTATAGGCACAACCCCATATAAACTAGTCTATGGAAAAAGTTGTCACTTGCCAGTAGAAATCGCTCACAAAGCCTACTGGGCAATTAAAAACGTAAACTTAGATTTAGAAGTTGCCGGTAAAAATCGATTTTGTCAAATAAATGAATTAGAAGAACTTAGGAATTATGCATATTCTAACTCCGAAATTTATAAGGAAAGAATGAAAAATTTGCATGATAAATATATTAAAACCAATGAATTTCGGGTTGGAGACCAAGTTCTATTATTCAATTCGCGACTTCGATTGTTTCCTGGTAAGTTAAAATCTAGGTGGTCGGGACCTTTTTCAGTCACCCATGTTTTTCCACACGGTGCAGTAGAAATTAAAACTCGAAATGGAACACCATTCAAAGTCAATGGCCAACGGCTTAAACTCTACAGAGGATCCATTGAGGATGAGGAAGAGGAAATCGCACTTCAAACGGTCAACGAATAAACTCATACCCGACATGTTACAGGTAAGTATACATTCGAAACTGGTAAAATCATCTAACCATTATTCGGAAATAAGGGGCATGCACACAAGCACGTTAAAAATTTAAAAAAAAAAAAAAAAAAAAAAAAAAAAAAAAAAAATTTTCACCCGGCACGGGGCCGTGTTCGCTGAACACGGGGCCGTGCCGAGGCGACTGTCGGGATAAAACCCATTTGTTCTATCAGTTACACCATTCCACACGCCCCGTTTCGCCGAAAACTCTCTGGTTTAGGGCGATTTTCTGCCGATTTCGAACGTTACCACCAAGCCTAACAACGTCAAGGTATGATTCTATCCTTCTTAGTAGTTAGATTAGTTACTTGCATGTAGTTAAAACATCAAAAATTGGGGGAAATCTAGGGTTCTTCATGTTCATCCGGATCGAACTCAAAATTTTTGATAAAAATTGTTAGTAGTAGTTTAGAGTAGAGTAATAGGAAGTAAATAGCCATGTATTGTTGATAGATTTGTCCGATTTCCAACTAAAAACACAAACCCTTGTTCTTGAACCGAAAAAACTCAAAATTGAAAGGGTAAAAGGTTTGATTTTGGAAAAATGACACTTAGGGTTTCATTTTCGGGGGAAACCGCTGCTATTAGGCTAAAAATTTTCAGGTTTTCGAAACCGGGACGAAAAAATGAAAATTAGGTGTTACAGACGACTGAACACGGGGCCGTGTTCGCTGAACACGGGGCCGTGTCCAGCCCACTGTCTGCAGTTTTCAACCCGAATTTCCATGTTTCGCACTAACTTTTGTTGTATTCTTTTCAGATGTCCAAATTCACACGGTTCAATGCCAGCGAACTTGATGCAAGGGCTCGCTATGAGGTCCTACAAACAAGGCCCGAAGAATATCCAAGGCGGGCATGCACTGATCTGCTGACAATGGTAAACCAACTGGACCGCTTCAACAACATAGTGACGGGTCCGCTGCACGTTGCATTGACTACCCGACTTCGGTCAGTCCACCAATGCACATTGGAGTTCTATAGTATGTTTATCTTCAACTCGAGACGCGGCCCGTTTGATCACGATGCGGTCGAGTTTCGATGTGGGGGTACGACCTATAGAACCTCCATGGCGCAGTTCGGATCAATCATTGGGCTGTACAAAGATGAAGAAGCGGGGAACGAAGAGAATACCGGGGGGTTGCGAGATTTGGACGCAAGTGAACGTCAAGCAGCATGGGCACAAATCGGTGAAGGGATCTATAACTCCAGCAGCACAAAGAGTACCAAACTGAGGGACCCGCTATACCGTTACATCCACAGGCTCCTCACGTACTCGTTGAACCAACGCCATGACAGTAGCGGCGTTGTTGGGGTTAGAGATTTGGTTGTCCTCCACTGCATCCATAACCGGAAGCCTCTCGATGTTTCTTACCTCCTACTGCGGAACATGCACTTAAACCGCCTTGCCACTGCTCCTACACCAATCTTCTTCGGGGGATGGGTGTACCGTCTTTTCAAGCACTTCGCGAACATCCCGAAGTCCTTCGAAAGGAGCCCATGGTCGGGACGGGTTGATTACCATATCTGCCGGGCCATGAACTTGCTCTATGAAGCGGAGGACGGGACGGTGAGCTTTCAGAGGACACAAGGCTACGCATGGAACCCGCAAGAGGCTCTAGTTCTTCACGCACCACCTCCACATTTCCAATACCCTCCCCAAGGCGATCCGGGTCAATCCTCCTCCCAAGGAGGCAGTTTTCCTAATTTCCAAAGTTTGCATGATCTTTTGCAGGAAAACCTCATGTGCACTCGGAACACCTACAACCTTGCCAACAACACACATCTCCGGGTGGGAGCTATCGAACGAAGCGTCAACGACATACAAGATGACATCGGTAGCATCCGGGAGTACATGGCGAGGCAGGGAGGCGGAGGTGAAGACAGTGATGAAGATATGGAGTAGGAGGCCGGGAGGAGCAAAGGGCTAGCTGGTTATGAGCCCACAGGTTTGATTACCCTTTCCTATCGAACAATTCATGGCCTGCGTGCCATTTGTTAAGACAATTTACTTTCCTTAACTCTTTTCTTTTTATTTTTACTTTGTGTTGGATAATGTTTAACTATGGTAAGATTAGGATGTTTGGTGCTTGGTTGGATGGTATTGAATGCTTGAACAGGTGCAATGCAAGGGTTAGAATGCTAAACATTAGCATTCGCAGCCCTAGGAGGAAGAAACCGGGAGAAAACCATACTTTTCTGGCTAACAGACTGTCCACACGGGGACGTGTTCAGCCGACACGCCCCCGTGTCCATCTCCCAGATCTGCTGTTTGGCTACTGACCTGCAGATTTTTGTCGAACACGTGGCCGTGTTCACCCGACACGCCCCCGTGTTCACCCTCTGTAAGTTCTTCGTTACTGGCAGTTCTCCACGGGGCCGTGTTCAATGAACACGGGGTCGTGTCCAGAGTGCCAGTAACACAAATCTTTGTTTTTAAACACACTTTTACATATTCTAATCAACCAAAAACTCTATTTTTGGACACATTGAGGACAATGTGTAATTTAAGTGTGGGGGGGATGCTAAAACCTTGGAATTTTGCAAAATCCTAAAACAAGCCTTACACAAAACTCTATTGGAACCGCTAAACACCCCAAATTTTTTCAAAAACTTTTTCATTTTTTTTTATTTACTTGTCTTAGTTTAAGTTGGGAATAACAAGTATAAAAGGGTTATATTTTTACAAACTTACAACCGATAGCGTCGTGATAAAAAGAACTAACATAAGAAAATTATGAAACGGTATAACAAGTCTAGCTAAAATTCGATTATATATGCTTGGTCACATTAAAAACCCATTCCCACAAAAAGTGAGTTTTGAGCCTTTATTGAGCATAAAAATATACATATTTAGATTAAATGCTCATTTTTCGTTTCTTGTGTGAATAGCCGCTCGGTCTTTACAAATCTAGAACTTGCCACGACGATACATTCCCGGTCCTTACCAACTTAAACCCAAGTAAGTAAATGATGGAGGCATTAGGACTAACTATTTTTTCTTTCAAAACCATTATTTTTCATTTTTTTTACCTACCCAAAATCCCCCTAGAAAACCCCTTTGAGCCTAAACCTTTCATTTCATTACCCCCAAAACAATTTTCTACCCACCAAAAACCTTTTTCATTTTTTCACCTT
Organism: Helianthus annuus; assembly: GCF_002127325.2. Classification (NCBI taxonomy): domain Eukaryota; kingdom Viridiplantae; phylum Streptophyta; class Magnoliopsida; order Asterales; family Asteraceae; genus Helianthus; species Helianthus annuus. The sequence continues at coordinate 24,840,424 of NC_035445.2, forward strand.
TATTTTAGTAACAGACTCGGTTTTTCATAAACATACCCTTTACGTGACGGAAAAAAAAAAAAAAAAAAAAAAAAAAAAAAAAAAAACAAACATAAGCTACAAAAAGCTTGTTTGGAGAAATACTTCAAAAATAAATGTCACCAAAAATAAGGTATTTTACGAAAACCGACACTTGTTACGATTTTCGCCCTTTTTACTAACCACTAACCAACCACCCACCTTTAAACCCAAGCCTTCACCCCAAAAGATCTCTTGATATTTACAAAGGTAAAAGTTAAAAAGGAGGAGGATTGATCGCTTGGCAAGCATATGGAAAATGTAAATCCGTGCCGCTCTCGAGCGATTCACTTAAATATACACCTTCGGCCGAGTGATTGAGTGATCTCCCGTGAGGTATGTGAACTTGTATATAAATGGAATTTTAATAAGGCATGTTATGCCAAATTAAGTAGTTTATCTTATGTAAAGTTCAAAATAAACCATGACGAATAAGATTGTAAATAAAATAAAAATAGAACCTATACAAACCTTGGATTCCCGACACTCTAGGACAAGTTAAAAAACTTCTCTTCTACCTATTCCATTTGGGAGTGTAAGCCACATTAAAAGAGTTTTGCTTGAGGACAAGCAAAAGTTCAAGTGTGGGGGTATTTGATGTGTGTAAAATGCAACATATAAAACACATCATTTAAGGCATAAAACTAACCCTTTTTAAGTACTAATGTTGGAAAAAGAGTGTTTTTGTCTTCCTTTTGTATTTTCAGGATGAAATGAGCTCAAAATCACAAAAGAAGCAAAAAGACTACTAAATCTACCATAAATACAAGAAAAGGAACAAAAGTGAACTGCCCGGACCCTCAACGGCACCTCCCAAGACAAAGAGAAGAGAACAGAGCCTGAACACGCCCCGTGTCCAGCGAACACGGGGGCGTGCCCAGGAAGCAGCAGAAAAGACAAACCAGTAGAAGCTTCCATTGCTCACCACGGGGCCGTGCCCAGCGGACACGGGGGCGTGTTGAAAGTACAGCAGGCGCATTAATTGTAATTCGCAATTACAATTAATGAAGAGAGAGAATGTCAGACGGGCACGGGGCCGTGTTCAGCGAACACGGGGCCGTGTCCAGCGTTCTGTTCAGCCTATAAATAGAGGAGCTTGGCTTCATTCTCTCTCATCCCTTGGCACACCACCTCTCTCACACTTCATCCACCACCCACCACCACCATAACACCATCATCCACCACCATCATCCATTGTCCATCATAGAGTGTGTGAGTCGTCTCGGGATCCAAGATTGATCGTAAGAGTTCTTGACAATCAAGGCCATGTTTGCCTAAGTCTCTTACATCACTTGGTGAAGACAAGTGTTTAGTATAATACTTTTTATTTTTAATCTTTTGCACTTTTTATTTGGTTTTGTATTAATGACTTTAATAACTAGTTACTTATGTTGAAGGTGATCTTTCCTTATCGTTTGTCCGTGGTGTCTTGGCGTTATTTTACTGTCTATATAAAATAAAAGATTTTCACCATTCATATCTCCACGGTCTATATGGAGGTATGTTGGCTACCTGGTCGGGGGTTAAGGGAACGGTTTGGTAAGGGTCTTGCCCTTGTTCAGCGTTTAGAGGTCCTGCTTGGGACCTGGGTCAAATTTAGTAGGATCTCCTTCAATGCCCATAGGTATTGGATGGCGGGGATCCAAACTCTTTGACCCCCTCATAAGTTAACTACTATTAATACTATAACCCGGCTATTTAGGACTGTATCCCTGCTGACTCAGACTACTTAGCCGAGGGTAACGTCACCGCCAAAAGCGGGGCCTACCATAATTTGCATTAATAACTTAATTCATTATCTTTCAATAATCCAACCCTTTAGGATTGTATCCTTGCTGACTCAAACTACTGGGTTGAGGGTAACGTCACCTCCGAAAAAGGGGCCTACTACAATAACTAAGATAATCTCTTAAACAAGTGCAAAAGTGCGAAAATAATCAAAGGTTATACTAATACACGTGTCGGATCCAAGTGATTCATCTTGTCTATCTGTTTTTATTTTTATTTTATTTTTCAGCATTTAGTTAGTTTTTATTTTTCTTAGTTTAAAACATTTTTCTAACTTTTTGATTTGATTAGACGTTGAGGATAAACCGGTATTAAAAGCTCTTGTGTCCTTGGACGACCTCGGTATCTTACCAACACTATACTACGTCCACGATGGGTGCACTTGCCCATATGTGTGTTTAGTGTTAGTAAATATCGTGTTTTATAAATTTAAAACTTGGCTAAAAGTGTAAAAAGGGCTTAAAAATATATCTAAAATTATATTACACTACACGCACATCACTTCCACTGGTCAATCCATTATCCCAGAATCCCAGCAATATGGATTCACACCCAATGTTCCTAACTTGAACCCGATGGGAGGTAACACTTTTAATAATTCTCTTACCACTAACTGTTATGGGTGAAATTCTGAGCCCATATCCTGGAAAATATCTTGATATATATCTTGTTTATTGTATCTGTTTACATCCGGGATGCTGACTCAGGATATTGGTAACATCCTGAATGGTATCCTCAGGATCACTAACGGATTAAATGCAGGTACATGGGTTAGAAGCTAGCAACGTTCATGAAGACCTTTTCTACTGAAGACTCGGTCCAAGTCGTTCACAAGAAGCCGTTGAAGCCGCATTACTCGGTCTACAACGTTCACATTGGAATATTCGGAGCATCCCATGTTTATAGGAATTTTAGTTTGTAATTCGTTACTATAAATAGTGGGTATATCAGATCAACTAGGACATCACAATCACACTCTCTACACTCTCAACACTTGCTCTCTCGCAACTTTCACAAAATTCATTGTAACACTTAGCGATCTGATCTATATCCTGCACTGTATCCTGAAGTTTAAAGCAATAAGAAGAACTAGGCAGCTGCGATTGTCAGCTCCCGAGGTTTTATGCCGGCGATCTAGATTGATCAAGGGCTTTCCTCGTACATCTCGTGTCATTTACTTTACTTTTTTGCTCATTGTTTGATCGTAGATACAGCTCAATATCCTGAGCCGTATCCTGAACACTGTTTTTCCAAAGAACCTAACAAGCATATTTTCAACACACTTTTTAGCACACTACCTCACTTAACTAATTTGATCACTTAATTGCTTCGGTAATTTCTGACCAAAACAATTTGGCGCCCACCGTGGGGCAAGTGGTGCTCTCTTTACTAAAAATCTTTGTGAAATCGTTAATCGGTTTTCTGTTTTCAAAACTTTTTGCCACATTGTTTACAATGGCCTCAAGATCAAACATGAGCTCTTCAACTGTGTCTGCTACAACTTCTGCAACAGTTGGTTCGGTGCTTCCACCACCTCCTCCAAGGATGCCAGCCTCTACACGATCTCAAGATGTTATCCCTGCTCGGAATGTCCAGGGATCTGCTCCTGTCTTAGCTTCTAACGATGAAATTCTAACCTTATTTGGAAGTGTGCAGGAACAAATGAGGCAGCAACAGGAAACAAACCAGATGCTTTTAAGGGAAATACAACTCCTGAAGTCTGGCTCGAGCAGATCTGCTGAGGATAATATCACTCCATTACATCCCAGAGCGTTGAACTTTAGTTCAGCTGTGTATACTGAGGATAACAGGGGGAATATCGTGCCCAGCCTTCCTCAAAATCATACTCCTGAAATACCCTCCTCGGTCAGGATATCAACTGTGAGGAGCTCAGGATATGCTTCAGGATATGGGCAAAATCCTCTAACGGGTAACGTATCAAATAATAATAATGCTATTGCCACTAACAGTGTTGGATCTCTGCAGGATACAACTGTAACGTCAGAATTATCCAGGGAGCTTCAGAAATTAAAGGATATGATATCCAGTGTACCTGGGGTGGTACAGCCAATTCCTGAAGTATCCCAGGATAGCCACAGGATATCTCGATTCGTGCATCCTATATGCGATGCTGAAATCCCAAAAAGATTCCAGACTCCAAACATGAAGCTTTATGACGGAACCACGGATCCTGAAGAGCATATTGCCCAGTATAGGGAAAGGATGGAGATCAACCCTATCCCTCCGGAGCTCAAGGAAGCGTGCCTGTGCAAGGGTTTTGGTTCAACCTTGACAGGATCGGCTTTAAAATGGCTCTTGAATGTTCCTCCACATTCGATTACATCTTTTGCTCACTTAGTAAATTTATTTAATAGTCAATTTTCTTGTAGTAGAAGCTTTGAAAAATTAACAAGTGATCTCTACAGGATAACACAAGGGCCTCAGGAATCCCTTAGGGATTATGTGAACAAATTCAGCCGGGAATCACTAGACATTCCTCATCTTGATGTTGCAACAGCTGTGCAAGCTTTCAAGATGGGGCTGCAAAAGGATTCTCAATTCTATCAAGACCTTGTAATGAACCCATGCAGGAACCTGGATGAAGCCCGGAACAGGGCTCTAAGATGTATTCGGTTAGAGGATGACAGAAAAATGCAAGAAAAGATGAATGCATCCTCGACATATGAATCGACTAACAGGAAATCAGAATCCTCATATAGACCATATCGCTCTAAGCCATATGGAAGAAATGATAACAAGAGAGTGAATGCTGTTGAAGACGAGGATCCTGAAGAATATCCTGAATTATCTGAATATTGTTTTTCTGTTAATATACCTGAACTAATGTATGCTATGCAGGGTTTGGGAGATAAAGCCAGGTGGCCTCGGAAGAATCAACAAAAAGCAGATTGGAAAGACAAGTCAAAATGGTGTGCTTTCCATGAAGATTTTGGACATATGACTGAGGATTGCATCGCTCTGAGGAAAGAAATCAGCTACCTTCTAAGCAAGGGGTATTTGAAAGATCTCTTAGGGAAGAAGAAGAATAAGGGTCAGGATACTGAGAAGGATCCTGAGCGAGCGGTATCACCTCCCGCCGATGCCAAGATAATCAACTTCATTTCAGGAGGATCCGACATTTGCGGAACTTCGTATTCGGCGGCCAAGAGACATGCAAAGGAAGCTAAGACCGAGAAGGGAGACAAACCTATCAGGATGACTACGCTCACAACTGACAAAGTGATCACTTTTGATGCAGATGATAGGGATACTGTCCAGGATCCTCACCATGATGCTCTGGTAATAACATTATATGTGGCTAACCATTTTGTACGCAGGATATTGGTTGATAATGGCAGCTCCGTCAACATAATACAACTGGAGACTCTGAAGAGGATGAATGTGTCTCCGATGGATATCGCTTCGAAATCTACTGTGCTCGTTGGTTTCAGTGGAGAAGCTAGGAACACAGTGGGAGAGATAAGGCTGCCAGTATATGTTGAAGGAGTCAACAAGATGCAACGTTTTTGTGTGATGGATTCTCTATCATGCTATAACATCATCCTAGGAAGACCTTGGATCCACGATATGAAGGCCGTTCCATCAACGTATCACCAATGCATCAAGATCCCTACCCCTTGGGGGGTTGTCAAGATCGACAGTGATCAGCAGGAGGCGAAAGAATGCTACTCATCCTCGATGAAATCCTCAACCAAACCTAGTGCAGCATAGCAATTAAAGACGCGGGCCCAGGATATCGTGGAGGATCCGGAGCAGGATGTGAAGAAAATTATTCTGGACCAGGATAATCCCGATATTTCGGTGCTCAGGATATTGTAGAACAATTAATTAACTTTTTGAAATGCAGGATGTCAACGTTTGCATGGAACCAATATCCCTCCTTCTTGACTAAGGTTGGAGTTGGATAGCTGTCGAGTTCGTCAAGGTCTAGATAGACTGGAACTTTGCTGGAATCTGCACACAGGGAGTAAAATTCTAAACCTTTCCTAAAGATATCAAATAAAAAAATGTGTCTACAGGATATCTTGCAGGATCCTTACCAGACATGGTTGCGCTTGAAAGAGGGCTTGGAGTTGCTGGAGATGGGTTGAAACTTCTCTCTGCTTCTGGAAGGAGCCTGATAGCGTCTATTCTTTTTTGAGAATCTGCAAGGGGAGGTGCTAGCTTCCTAAAATCAGCTGTACAAGAAAACGACAAAGTCGGTTCAGGATATAAAGCAGGATAACAAGCAGGATCATCTTTAAACCCTAAATCCTACCCTTCTTCAACCAATGCACCGGATAATCCGCTCCACCAGGGATTGAATCTCTTTTTACGAAAAAGAATTTGGATTTCCATTCCTCTTCATTCCTGGTGGCTCGGAGGATTAGTGGGTCACTGGAAGTAGAATAAAACAAGAATCGACAAGAACCGTGGCACCTGAGTCGGTATGCTAATGGGAGATCATGAACAGAAAGATCAGGGATATGGTTGTTCTTGATTTGATCAAGAACGGACAAGACTCGCCAAAGCATTGGCATTGTTTGACTAAAACAAATTTTTGTGACGTCAAAGAACTCGGTGATAAATTGAGAAAAAGGAAATTGTAGCCCTAGAGTAAAGGGGAAAGCATTGAAACACAACCACTCGTCGGAAACCATGTCTGATCGGATTTCCCGATCAAACGGCCGGAACACTGTCCCTTTTGGGAAAATGCCGGAGGTTTTAAGGGCCGATAAGTGTGCACCATCGAAGGTGCAAATTTCTTTCTCCGGATCCTGGAGAATATTTTGGTGGATGAACGTGGGAGCGGAGTCGCCGGAACTAGACCTGGTCTGCCTTGTCATATTGTGGCCGGAATATTAGAGAGAATGAGAAAAGAAGTTGAGAGAGAAGTCTTTACCTTTTTCTCTTTGGTAAAAGCTAAATGGAGATATACATGAGAAGATATAGGGAGCAATGAGTAAATATAGGCTGATTGGTTACAAGTAGTCACATCATGGGTCTTATCATTTAATTGCCTCGTTCTTCGGGAAAAAATATAACCGTTAGTGACCAGGATACTTAACGGTAACATTTTTTGGGGACAATTGTTATGGGTGAAATTCTGAGCCCATATCCTGGAAAATATCTTGATATATATCTTGTTTATTGTATCTGTTTACATCCGGGATGCTGACTCAGGATATTGGTAACATCCTGAATGGTATCCTCAGGATCACTAACGGATTAAATGCAGGTACGTGGGTTAGAAGCTAGCAACGTTCATGAAGACCTTTTCTACTGAAGACTCGGTCCAAGTCGTTCACAAGAAGCCGTTGAAGCCGCATTACTCGGTCTACAACGTTCACATTGGAATATTCGGAGCATCCCATGTTTGTAGGAATTTTAGTTTGTAATTCGTTACTATAAATAGTGGGTATATCAGATCAACTAGGACATCACAATCACACTCTCTACACTCTCAACACTTGCTCTCTCGCAACTTTCACAAAATTCATTGTAACACTTAGCGATCTGATCTATATCCTGCACTGTATCCTGAAGTTTAAAGCAATAAGAAGAACTAGGCAGCTGCGATTGTCAGCTCCCGAGGTTTTATGCCGGCGATCTAGATTGATCAAGGGCTTTCCTCGTACATCTCGTGTCATTTACTTTACTTTTTTGCTCATTGTTTGAGCGTAGATACAGCTCAATATCCTGAGCCGTATCCTGAACACTGTTTTTCCAAAGAACCTAACAAGCATATTTTCAACACACTTTTTAGCACACTACCTCACTTAACTAATTTGATCACTTAATTGCTTCGGTAATTTTTGACCAAAACACTAACCATGGATTCATGCAGGATACAGGTATCAATCATGCTATGGCCAGAGAACTACAAAAACTGAAGGATATGATATCAAGTGTTCCAGGGGTAGTCAAACCTATCCTGGAGATTGCAGATGGAAGCCATAAGGTATCTCGTTTTGCACCACCAATTTGTGATGCTGAGATACCCAAAAGGTTCCATATCCCTACTATGAAGCTGTTTGATGGTACAACGGATCCTGAGGAACACATAGCACAATACAGGGAGAGGATGGAGATCAATCCAATTCCAGAAAAGTTAAAGGAAGCATGCTTATGCAAAGGATTTGGATCCACTCTTACTGGATCAGCTCTTAAATGGCTGCTAAGTCTTCCCCCTTACTCCATTACTTCATTTGCTAATTTAGTTAATTTATTCAATAATCAATTCTCTTGTAGTAGAAAATTTGAAAGATTGACTAGTGATTTATATAGGGTAACCCAGGGTCATAATGAATCATTAAGGGATTACATAACCAAGTTTAGTAAAGAATCCTTGGACATTCCTAACTTGGATATGGCCACAGCTGTTGAGGCCTTCAAGATGGGATTGCTTAAGGATTCATTGTTCTATGATGATCTTGTTATGACACCATGCAGGAACCTAGATGAAGTAAGAACTCGGGCACTCAGGTTCATCCGGCTAGAGGATGACAAGAGGATCCAGGAGAGACAAGCAGGATCCTCAAAGCAAGAAAAGCAAGGATCCTCTTTCAAAAGCAACAGATTCAAATCCTACAATAGGAATGACAACCAGAACGTGCATGCCGTTGACCAAGAAGAGGATGATGAGGATTATCCTCCGATTTCTGAATATTGTTTTTCCGTTGATAATCATGAACTAATCCTTGCAATGCAGAATCTAGGAGAAAAAGCCAGATGGCCCAGAAAAAACGACAAACCAACTGGAACTAAAGACAAATCGAAGTGGTGTGCATACCACGAGGATTTTGGGCATTTAACCGAAGAATGCATCGCATTAAGAAAGGAAATTGGATATCTGCTAAGCAAGGGGCATCTAAAAGAGTTGTTGGGAAGAAAAAAGCAAAGGACTCAGGATCCTGAGAGGATCCCTGAGAAAGCTCCAGCTCCTCCGGCAGATGCACAAGTAATCAACTTTATTTCTGGAGGATCAGACATATGTGGGACATCCTTCTCGGCAGCTAAAAGGCATGCAAAGGAAGCTAAAATGGATAATGGAGAAAGACCTATTCGAACATCAAGTGTCTCGGAAGGAAAAGTTATAACCTTCGATGAGGATGATAGAATTAACATCCAGGATCCTCATCATGATAGTCTAGTCATCACTCTCTTTATCTCTAACCATTTTGTCCGCAGGATCCTTATTGACGGAGGAAGCTCAGTAAATATTATCCAGCTTGATGTTCTGAAGAAGATGGGTATCCCTGAATCAGATATCACACCAAGATCCTCCGTACTTGTGGGATTCAGTGGCGAAACTAAGAAAACCCTGGGGGACATCAAACTCCCAATTTATGTGGAAGGATTACATAATTATCAAAAATTTTGTGTTATTGACTGTTTGTCTTGTTGTAATGTTATCCTTGGCAGACCCTGGATACATGATATGAAGGCAGTCCCATCCACCTACCATCAATGTGTGAAGCTCCCTAGCCCATGGGGAATAATCAAGATCGACAGTGATCAGCAGGAGGCTAAGGATTGTTACACCTCGTCAATGAAACCAGCCTCGAAGCCAAGGGAGCAATAGCAATTACAGTATCCTCCAAGGAATGTCTTGGAGGCGAGAGAACAGGATGTGGACGAAATCCTTTTGGATCCTAATGATCCTGAATCAAAAATCTATATAGGATCAGGGATCCTTGGCAAGATGAAAGAAGACCTAGTATCCTTCCTCAAAAGAAGAAAGTCTACCTTTGCATGGAAACATGAGGATATGACAGGTATATCTAAGGATATTATAACTCATAAACTTGGCATTGACAGGTCAATCAAACCAATCCATCAAAAAAGGAGGAAGTTTGCACCGGAAAGAAATGCCATTATCCAGGAAGAGGTAGAAAGATTACTTCGAGCAGGTATGATTAGAGAGGTAAAGTATCCAAAATGGCTAGCCAATGTGGTCGTTGTTCAAAAGAAAAACGGAAAGTGGAGGGTATGTGTCGATTTCACTGATTTGAATAAGGCATGTCCCAAGGATCCTTTCCCATTACCCCACATTGACTCCATGGTGGATGCAACGGCGGGGCATGAACTGTTAACCTTTATGGATGCATCATCTGGATTCCAACAAATTCAGATGGAGCCATTTGACCAAGAGGATACGGCTTTTATGACCCCAACCGGTTTATATTGTTATATTGCTATGCCTTTTGGATTAAGAAATGCAGGTGCAACAAATCAAAGGCTGGTGAATATGATGTTCAAAGATCAAATTGGACAAACTATGGAAGTATACATAGACGATATGGTTGTGAAATCCAAGAAGGCTGAGGATCACCTAAGGGACTTGGAGGAAGCATTTGATATCCTTGATAATTATAACATGAAGCTTAATCCTTCAAAATGTCACTTCGGTGTTAAAGCAGGCAAATTCTTAGGATATATGGTAACTCAGAGGGGCATTGAAGCAAGCCCGGAACAAATCAAAGCATTGGTGAATATCAAATCCCCTGCCAACGCTAAGGATGTGCAAAGGCTAACAGGCAGGATAGCAGCTCTAAACAGATTCATATCCAAATCCTCAGAAAGGTGTAAAGAATTCTATGATATCCTAAGAAAGAACAAGAAATTTGAGTGGACTGAAAAGCATGAGAATGCTTTACAAGCCCTCAAAGAATACATGTCCTCAGCTCCAGCATTGATGAAACCAGAAAAGGGAGATGTGTTATCCTTATATCTGGCGGTATCCTCAAAAGCAGTAAGTGCAGTCCTTGTTAAGGATCATGAAGGTACACAATATCCTGTCTATTATGTAAGTAAGAGTTTACTTGATGCTGAATCCAGGTATTCACACCTTGAAAAACTTATCCTTGCATTAATTATGGCATCTACTAAACTAAGACATTATTTTGAAACCCATGTTATTGTTGTTAGAACTAATTTCCCAATTAAGAATGTCCTCAAGAAACCAGAGATGTCCGGAAGAATGGCTAAGTGGGCAGTAAAGCTTAGTGCCCATGATATAAGATATGAGCCTAGAACAGCCATTAAATCTCAAGCACTAGCAGACTTTGTGGCTGATTTCAGTAGTGATCTATAAAAGGAAGCAGAATTGGAGGTCCAGCAGCTGGATGAGACCAAGGATCCTTGGGTACTACATACTGACGGATCCTCAAATGTCAAAGGCACGGGGCTTGGTATACTACTAAAATCGCCACAGGGGGACATAATACCCCATTCCATAGCTTGTGAGTTCCAAGCCACTAATAATGAGGCTGAATATGAAGCCTTAATCGCTGGCTTACAAATTGCTAAGCATATGGGGATCAGGTATCTTGAGGTATACGTAGATTCATTGTTAATCACTAACCACTTTAATGGATCCTATGCTGTGAAAGGTGAAAAACTAACCAAATATCTAGAGATAGTCAAAGAATTGGCACTCTCCTTTGTTTCTTTCAGTTTGTCACAGGTACCAAGGGAGGAAAATACAGAAGCTGATGCATTGGCCAATCTAGGATCATCTTTGAAGATCCCAGAGGATATAAGTATCCCCATCATCCATATCCTGGCTCCTGCTATTGAAAAACAGGTGGCCATGGAAATAGAAGAGGATACTGCAATGATCCCTAGCGAGGATACTCAATCTTATTCAGGATCATGGATCTCACCAATCATGAGATACTTACAACACGAGGAGATTCCTATGGGAGAAAATCCTAGGGCTTTCAGGATTAAGGTATCTCAATTCTCAATCTTAAATAATGTTGCAGGACCATATTTAAGATGTATTGAGGATCCTGAAATTCAAGAAGTGTTAAAAGACTTCCATGAAGGAGATTGTGGAAACCACACTGGGGGCAGGGCATTGTTCTCAAGGATCCTTAGGACAGGATACTACTGGCCAACTATGAAGAGGGATGCTGTGGAGTATGCTAAGAAGTGTGATCCTTGTCAAAGACACAACAATATCCTTCATCAGCCGGCTGAGTTTCTACATCCTATACCATCCTCTTGGCCATTCATGAGATGGGGGATGGATATAGTTGGCAAGCTCCCTAAGGCACCTGGTGGAAAAGTATTCATGCTTGCCATGACTGACTACTTCTCCAAGTGGATAGAGGCCGAAGCCTTTGCCCAAGTCAGAGAAAAGGAAGTGATATCCTTTATTAAAAGAAACATTATAACTAGATTTGGCATTCCTTCTGAAATTGTATGTGATAATGGTTCCCAATTTATTGGGAGCAGGACTACTAACTTTTGTGACAGTTGGGGGATTAAGATGATAACATCAACACCAGTCCACCCACAAGCCAATGGCCAAGCAGAATCATCCAACAAGATCATCATCAACAATCTGAAGAAGAAACTTGGATCCAAGAAGGGGAAATGGGCAGAGGAATTGCCTTATGTGCTTTGGGCTGACAGGACAACTCCCAAGAATGCTACTGGTCAAACACCCTTCTCTTTGGTGTTTGGGGCAGAAGCAGTGATCCCAACAGAAATGGTGGTTCCAACTGCTAGAACAAGTACTCGTGATCCTGAAGAGAATGCTGCAAACTTGGCTCAGGATTTGGATACTATTGAAGAAATCAGGGATCTGGCTAGGATAAGGATGGCTAGCTACCAACAAAGAATGGCTGGTGCTTACAACAAAAATGTCAGAATAAGGAAATTCCAAGTGGGGGATATGGTATTGAGAAAAGCATTCCAAAATACCATCAATCCTGCTGACGGGAAATTAGCACCAAAGTGGGAAGGCCCCTACTTGATTGAAGCTGAAGCAGGAAAGGGGGCATATAGATTGCTAACCATGGAAGGAAATTTGTTACCTAGAGCCTGGAATGTTGTTCACTTAAAGAAATATTTCATGTGAACAGGATCCTCCTGGCACATATGATCCTTACATTGAAAGCATCCTCGAAGGATCCTGATGATGTCAATGATCCTTACTCTGGTAATATCCTAATCCTAAACTATTCCATTTTCTTATTTTTACCAAAGGATAAGGATCATGTATCCTTCATCCTCCTCTCACGAGAATTTGAGTTTTGATAGTCCAGGTATCCTCAGCATATTATTGATAGTCTTCAAAAGCATCTCAGATCCTTGGGTTCAACCCCAGTTATCCTTGGGCTTGTCCCCAGTTTTCGCCTATAGCGCACGATGATCCTGGTATAGTTCATGTCTTTGGGACCAGTACCCACTCCAGGGGCTGATAACCTCATCGTACTGGCTATACCTAGGATTCTACGTATAATGGTAGACGTACCATACATCCGTTCCTAAGGTTTCTAACGTTTTCACGTTAGCTAAGGTTTTGGCATTTTCATGTCACTAAGTTTGGATAGTCGCCGGTAAGGGCCATACTCCAGTTTACATACGATCCTTGGGCTTGTCCCCAGTTATCCTTTGGGCTTGTCCCCAGTTATCCTTCGGGCTTGTCCCCAGTGATCCTTTGGGCTTGTCCCCAGTTATCCTTTGGGCTTGTCCCCAGTTACTAACTTGTCTTTTATATTGGCTTAGTCCCAAGATATATTCCATTTTTTTCAGGTTTTCGAAGTTAAACAATCAAGGATCCTTAATCCTTATTATCCATTAAAGTTTTACTTATGGTTATCCTGATTAAAGGTTAGGATCCTAACTTGGATCCTCAGGTATGATCCTTAACCATTTTTAATTTCATTCATTATTCATTTGAATAACCCTTAGACCTTGACAACTGAACCTATGATCCTTAAAATAAACTACTTTGAAAATTCTCGATTATAGGATATTTGATCCAGGATCATATCCTAAAATTCTTAAACATAATTTGCTCAACTTTTCTCACTCAAACAAACATGTATCGAAACAATTGGAAATTAAAAGGATAACAACACAAGATAAGCGACAAAAGTTTAAGATTTTATTTATTAACAAAAGGATTAACCCTTCAAAGGTTGTCAAAATTACCTACCCCAAGCATCTACCAGCAATACGTGGCCCGTCCGCTGGGGTAGGTAAAGGGTGTCCATTGTTTTGGTCAAAAATCACACAAGGATAATGCAACCAAACTCTATGTAAACGGGGTATGATGCTTGGTTTATTGAAAGAGTAAAGGATCACTTTAGTATGTAATATGCAAAGACATAATGATTTATACGAGGAAAAAGCCCTTGATCAATGTATGATCTCCGGCGTAAAAAACCTCGGGTGATGGCAACTACCGATCACCAGCTTCAATATATCAAAATATGGTTACAACTTCGGATGATAATGAGCTGAGTACAAGGATCACTGTAGTTTCGAGTGTCTAAGCGTGTGAGAATTGTGTTGTGTCCTTCCGAATGGGGAAGAGTGTTTATATATACAAGTGTAGGTGACCTATTTTAGGTAAAAAGACTAATAATCAGCTCATTACCCCTTCAGAAATAAAAGCAAATCTAGCCTAAATTGTCGCCCTTAAATCATGCCAAGTTTCCATATCCTTTGCAACGTCCATCTCCGATTAAGCACATGCTATAATTGAAAAGACGCGTCCTTTGATTGTGATGCTAAGAGCGGATCCTGCTAGATGTTCATGCAAAACAACATTTAATTCAATGAAGGTAACTGTTAGCATGAGGATCCTGGGATGGTCCATGATCCTGATCCTGAAGTCCTGCTGAGGATCACCATCTGCTAAAGAAACAAGGATCACTGGTTAGGATCACATGTAAGGATCATGTATCACAAAAATCCAGCCCTAACAATTGCCCCCAAAATACAAGGAGTTTATTGTAAATTAACGAGTTATATTTTGCTTTGATCTTATCTGCAACGGGCGACTCGGATAACTAGCCGTTATAACCGGACTAGCCGTTGCAACCTTTACGTCACTGAAGTGACATCCCTGCAACTCATGATTATAAATAGGAGATGGGGTTAGGATCAATCTGCATTTAAATTCAAGATATACTCCCTTTATAATCTCTACCGAAGATCGATCAGGTATTCTCTTCTCTTCTCTTTCTTCCTTCTCTTGCTCTGTTTTTCTGCTCCCCTATTTTTATTCTGCCATGAGTATGTTGCTCCGAAATTCCCCTCACAAGGATCACAAGAAGAGCAGTCCCCTGAAAAGCCAAGGGATCATTAAAGACTCTCCTACCGAGAGATGCTGCTTCACCGATGCTCATGTTGATAGGATCCGTCACTGTTTTCCGGCGGATGCTATGTTCAAGTCATTCACTTCCACCGCTTTAAGCGATTTTGTTTCCGACACCTGGGTAGCCTTTCCTGCAACTCCGTTTACCATAGGATATTCGTATCCTTTTCCAGCCTTCACCCAATCCTTCTTTTCCTTGACCGGCATATCTTATATCCAAGCCATGCCGATGATCTGGAGGGTTTTGTATACCTTCGAGAGGATCATCGAGCAGGAGGGGATTGACTTAGGGATGGCAGAGCTGGCTGAGCTTTATGATCTTACCACGTTTGGTTCCTATCGATATTTGCTGAAACGGAAAGCTGGGGAGGATCACCCTGTTTTTAAGGTCACCAAAAATGATACCAACTGGAAGTGACGATTCTGGAAGGATCACCATCAGACTTGTTTCTTATGATGAAGATCACTAATGTTTCCTTTGTCTTTTGTGTTTTTTCAGCTATATCCGTTGCTCATCTCAAGTTAACCCCTGCTGCAAGAGAGAAAGTTTTAGCTTTCAAAAAGCTTGATCCTGAGACCAGAAGTTTTCAAGTCACCATCCAAGATTCACAAGAAGTATCCTCCGCATCTGCCACAATGTCAAGTAAGTATCCTTATCAAAAAGTAAGTTCTATGCAAGACTGTTAAATTAGTTAGGAAACTTATCTTGTTTTGATTGTGTAGGCGCTGGGAAATCTGCTAAGTCTGCCAAGTCTGCCTCCAAGTTTGGGATTGATGATCTTGCCAATGTCAAGTCTTCAAGAAAGAAGACTTCTGTTGCCAGTCCCTCTACTTCGGCCCCTAAAGCACCTGTTAGGGGTAAGGGAAAGAAGAGAAAGACTTCTGAGGATCTCCAAGGATTTCCCCTGCTCCGCCAGCAGTTTCTTGATTATGTTAATGAAGTAAGGATCATTGCCCCTGTTGGCTATCCTACTTGAGTATTCTGTCTGTGTATTCTGTTTCTTTGAGGATCACCTGGTCCTGATCTTACCTTTTTCCTTTTTGCAGAAACTTGCTGAAGTAGAGACCTACCTTGGCCATGTCGAGGATCAGGAAAGCCAAATCGCCGACCTTCAACAAATGGGCGTGTTGAAGGATCTTAAGATAGCCGACCTTGAGAAGGAGCTCCGGGCTACAAAGGATGAGACTGCTCAAATGCTGATCAACATGGATGGCGAAAAGCAGGAGATCACCCAGGATGCCAAGGTCTCTGCCGCGATTGCTATGTATAAGATACAACTGCAGATGGCTGTGGAGGCTCAGGATCCTGCCTTCGACAAGAGCTCATGGGATGTGGAGGGTTGGAAGGCAAGGCTGGCGGAATTGGAGGACGATGATGAAGCTGAGGATATCCCTATGCTTGAAGGTGGTGATGCTGGCAAGGATCAAGGTGGGGAAGCTAGTGGTGATGGAGCAGCAAAGGTTTGAGCTGCTGGATTGGGCGATGATGGATATTTGTGACTAGGCCGGAGCCCAATTTTTTTAGGTTTGGAAGTGGTTTTTGTGGTTGTTGATGTTTGAAACAATGATGGTTTGTAACTTTGAACAATAGTTTTTAGGGTTAAGGATCCTGGATCCTTTGGACAATAGGTAGGATCGCAAATGGTGGAGGGATCCTCTGTTTGGGGGATGAAGCCTTTGTGATCCTGCCGCTCTTACTTTCCTGCACCTGCTATGACCGCATAAACAATGGACACCCTTTGCCAACCCATGTGGACGGGCCACGTTTTGCTGGTAGAAATGTGGGTTGGCAATTTTGACAACTTTTTGAAAGGGTTTAAGATCCTTTTGTTAATAATATAACTTTAATCTTTCTGGCTTATCTCGTGTTGTTATCCTTTATTTATCCTCTTTATTTTCCAGTTGTTTTAGAAATATATTTGTTAGAGTAACAAGAGTTGAGCAAGCCATGTTTAATAAATTTAGGATATGATCCTAGATCAAATATCCTGACACTGAAGATTTTTGAAGCAATTAATTTCAAGGATCATAGGTTTAGTTGTCAAAGTGTAAGGGTTGTTCAGTATAATCAAAATAGTCAAGGATCATACCTGAGGATCCAAGTTAGGATCCTAACCTTTAATCAAGATAACCGTAGATGAGATTTTAATGGATAATAAGGATTAAGGATCCTTATGTGTTTAACTTTGAAAACCTGAAAAATGAAACATAACTTGGGACTAAGCCAATGTAAAAGATAAGTTAGTAGCTGGGGACATGCCCAAAGGGTAACTGGGGATAATCCCAAAGGATTACTGGGGACAAGCCCAAAGGATAACTGGGGACAAGCCCAAAGGATAACTGGGGACAAGCCCAGAGGATCGTATGTAAACTGGAGTATGGCCCTTACTGGCGACTATCCAAACTTAGTGACATGAGAATGTCAAAACCTTAGCTAACGTGAAAACGTTAGAAACCTTAGGAACGGATGTATGGTACGTCTACCATTATACGTAGGATCCTAGGTATAGCCAGTACGATGAGGTTGTCAGCCCCGAAAGTGGGTACTGGTCCCAAAGACGTGAACTATACCAGGATCATCGTGCGCTACTGGCGAAAACTGGGGACAAGCCCAAGGATAACTGGGGTTGAACCCAAGGATCTGTGGTGCTTTTGAAGATCTTTAATGATATGCTGAAGATACCTGGACTATCATAACTCAAATGGTCTGTGAGAAGAGGATGAAGGATGCATGATCCTTATCCTTAGGTAAAAATAAGAAAACGTAAAAGTTCTGAGATAAGGACTTTACCAGAGTAAGGATCACTGATATCGCCGGGATCCTTCGAGGATGCTTCCAGTGTAAGGATCATATGCTTGGAGGATCCTGTTCGCATGAAATATTTTTTTAAGTGAACGGCATTCCAGGCTCTTGATAACAAATTTCCTTCCATGGTTAGCAATCTGTATGCCCCCTTTCCTGCTTCGGCTTCGATCAAGTAAGGGCCTTCCCACTTTGGTGCTAACTTCCCGTCAGCAGGATTGATAGTGTTTTGGAATGCTTTTCTCAACACCATATCCCCGACTTGGAACTTCCTTATCCTGACATTTTTATTGTAAGCACCAGCCATTCTTTGTTGGTAGCTTGCCATCCTTATCCTAGCCAAATCCCTGATTTCCTCAATAGTATCCAAGTCTTGAGCTAAGATTGCAGCATTCTCTTCAGGATCACGAGTACTTGTTCTAGCAGTTGGAACTACCATTTCTGTTGGGATCACTGCTTCAGCCCCAAATACTAAAGAGAAAGGTGTTTGACCAGTGGCATTCTTGGGAGTTGTCCTATCAGCCCACAGCACATAAGGCAATTCCTCTGCCCACTTCCCCTTCTTGGATCCTAGCTTCTTCTTCAGATTGTTGATGATGATCTTGTTGGATGATTCTGCTTGACCATTGGCTTGTGGATGGACTGGTGTTGATGTTATCATCTTAATTCCCCAACTGTCACAAAAGTTAGTGGTTCTGCTCCCAATGAATTGGGAACCATTATCACATACAATTTCAGAGGGAATGCCAAATCTAGTTATAATGTTTCTTTTAATAAAGGATATAACTTCCTTTTCTCTGACTTGAGCAAAGGCTTCAGCTTCTATCCATTTGGAGAAGTAGTCGGTCATGGCAAGCATAAATACTTTTCCACCAGGTGCTTTAGGAAGCTTGCCAACTATATCCATTCCCCATCTCATGAATAGCCAAGAGGATGGTATTGGGTGTAAAAATTCAGCTGGCTGATGGAGGATATTGCTGTGTCTTTGACAAGGATCACACTTCTTAGCATATTCTACAGCATCCCTTTTCATAGTTGGCCAGTAGTATCCTGTTCTAAGGATCCTTGAGAATAATGCTCTGCCCCCAGTGTGGTTTCCACAATCTCCCTCATGGAAGTCTCTCAACACTTCTTCAATTTCAGGATCCTCGATACATCTTAAATATGGTCCTGCAAGAGATCGCTTATATAATACATTTTTCAAAATTGTGAATTGAGATACCTTAATCCTGAAAGCTCTAGGATTTTCTCCCATCGGAATCTCCCCGTATTGCAAGTATCTCATGATTGGTGAGATCCATGATCCTGAATAAGATTGAGCTTCTTCACTAGGGATCACTGCAGTATCCTCTTCTATTTCCATGGCCACCTGATTTTGAATAGCAGGAGCCAGGATATGGATGATAGGGATACTTATCTCTTCTGGAATCTTCAAGGATGATCCTAGGTTGGCCAATGCATCAGCTTCTGTGTTCTCCTCCCTTGGTACCTGTGTTAAGCTGAAAGAGACAAAAGAGAGTGCCAATTCCTTGACTATCTCTAAATATTTGGTTAGTTTTTCACCTTTAACAGCATAGGATCCATTAAAGTGATTGGTGATCAATAATGAGTCCACATATACTTTAAGATATTTCACCCCCATATCCTTAGCAATTTGCAAGCCAGCAATTAAGGCTTCATATTCAGCCTCATTGTTAGTTGCTTGGAACTCACAGGCTATGGAGTGGGGTATTATGTCCCCCTGTGGCGATTTTAGTAGTATCCCGAGCCCTGTGCCCTTGACATTTGAGGATCCATCAGTGTGTAGTATCCAAGGATCCTTGGTCTCATCCAGCTGCTGGACTTCCAATTCTGCTTCCTTTTGTAGATCACTACTGAAATCAGCCACAAAGTCAGCTAGTGCTTGGGATTTGATTGCTGTTCTAGGCTCGTATCTTATATCATGGGCACTAAGCTTTACTGCCCACTTAGCCATTCTTCCGGACATCTCTGGTTTCCTGAGGACATTCTTGATTGGAAAATTAGTTCTAACAACGATAGTATGAGTTTCAAAATAATGTCTTAACTTAGTTGATGCCATAATTAGTGCAAGAATAAGTTTCTCAAGGTGTGAGTACCTGGATTCTGCATCAAGTAAACTCTTACTTACATAGTAAATAGGATGTTGTGTACCTTCGTGATCCTTAACAAGGACAGCACTTACAGCGGTTGAGGATACCGCTAGGTATAAGGATAACACATCTCCTTTTCCGGGTTTCATTAATGCTGGTGCTGAGGACATATATTCTTTAAGGGCTTGTAAAGCATTCTCATGCTTTTCAGTCCATTCAAATTTCTTGTTTTTCCTTAGGATATCATAAAATTCTTTACATCTTTCTGAGGATTTTGATATGAACCTGTTTAAAGCTGCTATCTTGCCTGTTAGCCTTTGCACATCCTTAGCATTGGCAGGGGATTTGATATTCACCAGTGCTTTAATTTGCTCCGGGCTTGCTTCAATGACCCTCTGAGTTACCATATATCCTAGGAATTTACCTGCCTTAACACCAAAGTGGCATTTTGAAGGATTAAGCTTCATGTTATAATTATCAAGGATATCAAATGCTTCTTCCAAATCCCTTAGGTGATCCTCAGCTTTCTTTGATTTAACTACCATATCATCTATGTATACTTCCATAGTTTGTCCAATTTGATCTTTGAACATCATATTCACCAGCCTTTGATATGTTGCACCTGCATTTCTTAGTCCAAAAGGCATGGCAATATAACAATACAAACCGGTTGGGGTCATAAAGGCCGTATCCTCTTGGTCGGATGGTTCCATCTGAATTTGTTGGAATCCAGATGATGCATCCATAAAGGTCAACAGTTCATGCCCCGCCGTTGCATCCACCATGGAGTCAATGTGGGGTAATGGGAAAGGATCCTTGGGACATGCCTTATTCAGATCAGTGAAATCGACACATACCCTCCACTTTCCGTTTTTCTTTTGGACAACGACCACATTGGTTAACCATTTTGGATATTTTACCTCTCTGATCATACCTGCTCGAAGTGGTCTCTCTACTTCTTCTTGGATAATGGCATTCCTTTCTGGTGCAAACTTCCTCCTTTTTTGATGGATTGGTTTGATAGACCTGTCAATGCCAAGTTTATGAGTGATGATATCCTTAGATATACCTGTCATATCTTCGTGCTTCCATGCAAAGGTAGATTTTCTTCTTTTGAGGAAGGTTATTACGTATTCTTTCATTTTGCCAAGGATCCCTGATCCGATATAGATTTTTGATTCAGGATCACTAGGATCCAAGAGGATTTCGTCCACATCTTGTTCCCTTGCCTCCAAGACATTCCTCGGAGGATACTGTAATTGCTATTGCTCCCTTGGCTTCAAGGTTGGCTTCATGGATGAGGTATAACAATTCTTAGCCTTCTGCTGATCACTGTCGATCTTGATTATCCCCCATGGGCTAGGGAGTTTCACACATTGATGATAGGTGGATGGGACTGCTTTCATATCATGTATCCAGGGCCTGCCAAGGATAACATTACAACAAGATAAACAGTCAATAACACAAAATTTTTGATAATTATGTAATCCTTCCACGTAGATTGGGAGTTTGATGTCCCCCAGAGTTTTCTTCGTTTCTCCACTGAATCCTACAAGCACGGAGGATCTTGGTGTGATGTCTGATTCTGGGATACCCATTTTCTTCAGAACATCAAGCTGGATAATGTTCACTGAGCTTCCTCCGTCGATAAGGATCCTGCGGACAAAATGGTTAGAGATAAAGAGAGTAATAACTAAACTATCATGATGAGGATCCTGGATGTTAATGCGATCATCCTCATCAAACGTTATCGTCTTTCCTTCTGAGACACTTGATGTTCGAATAGGTCTCTCTCCATTATCCATTTTTGCTTCCTTTGCATGCCTTTTGGCCGCCGAGAAGGATGTACCATAGATGTCTGATCCTCCGGAAATAAAGTTGATCACTTGTGCATTCGCCGGAGGGGCTGGAGCCTTTTCAGGGATCCTTTCAGGATCCTGAGTCCTTTTCTTTTTTCTTCCCAACAATTCTTTTAGATGCCCTTTGCTTAACAGATATCCAATTTCTTTTCTTAAAGCTATGCATTCTTCGGTTAGATGCCCGAAATCCTCATGGTATGCACACCATTTTGACTTGTCTTTAGTCCCGAATGGTTTATCATTCTTCCTGAGCCACCTAGCTTTTTCTCCTAGATTCTGCATTGCAAGGATTAGTTCATGATTATCAACGGAAAAACAATATTCGGAGATTGGAGGATAATCTTCATCATCCTCTTCTTGGTCAACAGCATGCACATTCTGGTTGTCATTTCTATGGTAGGATTTGAATTTATTGTTCTTGAAGGAGGATCCTTGCTTCTCCTGTTTTGAGGATCCCACTTGTCTCTCCTGGATCCTCTTGTCATCCTCTAGCCGGATGAACCTGAGTGCCCGAGTTCTTACTTCATCTAGATTCCTGCATGGTGTCATAACAAGATCATCATAGAACAATGAATCCTTAAGCAGTCCCATTTTGAAGGCTTCAACAGCTGTAGCCATATCCAAGTTGGGAATGTCCAAGGATTCTTTACTAAATTTAGTTATATAATCCCTTAATGATTCATTATGACTTTGAGTTACCCTATATAAATCACTAGTTAATCTTTCAAATTTTCTACTACAAGAGAATTGGTTATTGAATAAATTAACTAAATTAGCAAATGAAGTGATAGAGTAAGGGGGAAGACTTAGCAGCCATTTAAGAGCTGATCCAGTAAGGGTGGATCCAAATCCTTTACATAAGCATGCTTCCTTTAACTTTTCTGGGATTGGATTGATCTCCATCCTCTCCCTGTATTGTGCTATGTGCTCCTCAGGATCCGTTGTACCATCATACAGCTTCATAGTAGGGATATGGAACCTTTTGGGTACCTCTGCATCACAAATTGGTGGTGCAAAACGAGATACCTTATGGCTCCCATCTGCAATCTCCGGGATAGGCTTGACTACCCCTGGAACACTTGATATCATATCCCTCAGCTTCTGTAACTCCCTGGCCATAGCATGATTGATACCTGTATCCTGCACGAATCCATGGTTAGTGGTAGGATAACTATTTAAGGTGTTACCTCCCATCGGGTTCAAGTTAGGAACATTGGGTGTGAATCCATATTGCTGGGATTCTGGGATAACGGAGGGACCAGTGGAAGCAATGGTCTGCATTGGAATGAAGTCCCCTTGATGGACATCTAGACTTCCTGTTTGCAAACTTTTTAGGGATCCTGGCATCTGGAAGGATCCTGGTATCTGAGACGATCTCGGAACGAAGGAGGATCCTTGAACCTGGGATGATCCTGGAACAAAGGAGGATCCTTGAACCTGGGATGATCCCGGAACGAAGGAGGATCCTTGAACCTGGGATGATCCAGGGACAAAGGAGGATCCTAAGCTCATGAAGGATCCCGAATGCTGGGCGTAGGATCCCGCCGGTTGAAAATATGATCCTGATGCCTGAGTCATTGTTGCTGGGCTGAAATGCACTCCTCTTGATCCACCCATATATTGTATGTCTGGGACCTCTGTTGGCTGAGAAGTAATCATCGGAGTATCAAAATTCAAAGATTTGGGCATTAGTGGGGAATGATCCTCTGCCGTTTTCTTTTGCCTTTTGAGATCTCCGATTTCTCTGAGGATCCTGTCATTAGTTTCATCCTGCTGCTGCATACGATCCCTCATCTGCAAAATCAAAGTAAATATATCACTAGTACTGGGGACAGAAGAAGTTAGAGCAGAAGATGATGGTTTAGAGGATATAGAAGTTGGTCTCTTCTCAGCATTTTTCTGAGATCCAGCTGGTGGTGGAGGCAAAGGTGGAATGCCAGTAGATGAATTGACTGCCGACATCGATGTGGATGTATTCTTCAATGACGGAGCCATGTAACTCTTTGAAATAATTTCGAACAGAAAGTTTTCTTATGAATGAAGCACCAATTGCCCCATGGTGGGCGCCAAACTATTTTGGTAAAAAATCACACAAGGATAATGCAACCAAACTCTATGTAAACGGGGTATGATGCTTGGTTTATTGAAAGAGTAAAGGATCACTTTAGTATGTAATATGCAAAGACACAATGATTTATACGAGGAAAAAGCCCTTGATCAATGTATGATCTCCGGCATAAAAAACCTCGGGTGATGGCAACTACCGATCACCAACTTCAATATATCAAAATATGGTTACAACTTCGGATGATAATGAGCTGAGTACAAGGATCACTGTAGTTTCGAGTGTCTAAGCGTGTGAGAATTGTGTTGTGTCCTTCCGAATGGGGAAGAGTGTTTATATATACAAGTGTAGGTGACCTATTTTAGGTAAAAAGACTAATAATCAGCTCATTACCCCTTCAGAAATAAAAGCAAATCTAGCCTAAATTGTCGCCCTTAAATCATGCCAAGTTTCCATATCCTTTGCAACGTCCATCTCCGATTAAGCACATGCTATAATTGAAAAGACGCGTCCTTTGATTGTGATGCTAAGAGCGGATCCTGCTAGATGTTCCTGCAAAACAACATTTAATTCAATGAAGGTAACTGTTAGCATGAGGATCCTGGGATGGTCCATGATCCTGATCCTGAAGTCCTGCTGAGGATCACCATCTGCTAAAGAAACAAGGATCACTGGTTAGGATCACATGTAAGGATCATGTATCACAAAAATCCAGCCCTAACATCCATGATAATAGGTTCAAAAGTAATGCAGGGATATAAAGGCGGCAGGATCACAATGGCTTCATCCCCCAAACAGAGGATCCCTCCACCATTTGCAATCCTACCTATTGTCTAAAGGATCCTGGATCCTTAATCCTAAAACTATTGTTCAAAGTTACAGACCATCATCGTTTAAAACATCAACAAACACAAAAAAAATTGGGCTCCGGCTATGTCTAGAAGTTTCCTTCATCGCCCAATCCTGCAGCTCAATCCTTGGCTGCACCATCACCACCAGCTCCACTAGCCTCCCCAGCATGATCCTTGCCTTCAAGCATCGATATCTCCTCAGATTCCTCATCATCCTCCAACTCTGCCAGCCTCGCCTTCCAGCCCTCCACGTCCCATGTGCTCTTGTCGAAGGAAGGATCCTGAGCCTCCGCAGCCATCTGCAGCTGGATCTTATACATGGTTATCGCAGCAGAGACCTTGGCATCCTGGGTAATGTCATGCTTCTCATAATCAAAATTGATCAGCATCCTGGCAGCTTTATCCTTGGTGGCCCGGAGCTCCTTCTCAAGATCAGCAATCTTGAGATCCTTCAGCACACCCATCTGTTGGAGGTCAGCAATTTGGCGATCTTGATCCTCGACGTGGCCAACATAAGTTTCTATTTCAGCAAATTTCTGCAAGGAAAACAAGGCATAACGTCAGAAACAAGTGATCCTCAAAATTGTCAGGATAACGAACAGGGGCAGTGATCCTTACCTCGTTGAGGTAGTCCAGAAACTGTTGGCGAAGCAGGGGCAGGCCTTGTAGATCCTCAGAGGCCTTTCTCTTCTTTCCTTTACCCCTAATAGGTGCTTTAGGGGCTGAAGCAGTTGGGCTAGCAGCAGGAGTCTTCTTCCTCGCAGATTTGACGTTTGTAAGATCATCAATGCCAAACTTTGAGGCAGACTTAGAAGATTTTCCAGCACCTACACAACCGAAATAAGATAAGTTTTCTAATTAAATTTGAAAATCCTACATAGAATTACTTTCTAAATAAGGATACTTACTTGACATTGTGACAGAGGCAGAGGATACTTCTTGGGAATCCTGGGTAGCAACCTGGAAAGTTCTTGTCTCCGGATCAAGCTTCTTGAAGGCCAAAAGTCTCTCTTTTGCAGCAGGTGTCAACTTCAGACGAGAAATGGAGATAGCTGCACAATAAACAAGAAAATATTAGCGATCCACATCCTAAGGAACAAATCTTATGGTGATCCTTCCAGGATCCTCTATCCTACCATGAGTAGCCCACTCTTTGGGCAGATCCTTCCCATCAGGGATGGTATCTCTCCTAACAAAAAAGAACCGACGCTTCCAGTTTGTGTCATTCTTAGTGACCTTGAAGACAGGATGATCCTCTCCAGCTTTTCGCTTAAACAGATAACGATGGGGTCCGAAAGTGGTAAGATCATACATCTCAGCCAGCTCCGCCATACCAAGGTCAATCCCCTCTTGCTCAATGATCCTCTCAAGGGTTACAACACCCTCCAGATCATGGGCATAGCCTAGATATAGCAGATGCCGGTGAGAGAGAAGAAGGATTGAGTGAACTGTGGGAAAGGATACGAATATCCTATCAAGAACGGAGTAACAGGAAAGGCTACCCAAGAATCAGAGATAAAATCACTCAAAGCGGTAGAAGTAAAAGACTTGAAGATGGTGTTCACCGGAAAACAATGACGAATTTTGTCGACCTGAGGATCGGTAAAGCAGCACCTCTCGGCGGGAGAATCTTTGATGATCCCTTGACCCTTCAAGGGACTGTTCTTCTCAGGATCCTTATGTAGGGAGTTCCGGAGCAACATCTTTGCAGAATGATGGAAAGAGAATAGAAAAACAGAGTAAGAGAAGGAAGAAAGAGGAAAAAAGATACCTGATTGATCTTCGGACGAGAATATAAAGGGAGTCTCTCTTGAATTTAAATGCAAATTGATCCTATCTCTAACTCCTATTTATAATGATGATTTGCAGGGCTGTCACTTCTGTGATGTAAGGGTCTGCAACGGCTAGTCCGTCTCTAACGGCTAGTTATCCGTTAACTTGTTGCGGATAAGATCAAACAAAATACAACTCGTTTATTTACAAATATTACTCCTTATATTTTGGGGGCAATTGTTAGGGCTGGATTTTTATGACCTATGATCCTTACATGTGATCCTTATATGTGATCCTAACCAGTGATCCTTGTTTCTCTGGCAGATAGTGATCCTCAGAAGAATTCCAGGATCAGGATCACGGAGTATCCTAGGGATCCTCATACTAACGATTGTTCTCTTTGGATTTAATGTTGTCTTGCAGGAATTTCGAGAAGGATCCGCTCTTAGCAACGTAAACAAAAGACTCGTCATTACAACTTTGGCATAAGCACAATCAAAGATGGACGTTGTGGACGATATGGAAACTCAGCATAATTTAAGGGCGATAATTTAGGCTAGATTTACTTCTATTCCTAAAGGGGTAACGAGCTAATAGTTAGGTTATTTACCTAAAATACGACCACTCACACTTGTATAAATAGCACTCTTCCACATTCGGAAGACACGACACACTTCCCTCACGCTTTGACACACGATACTATAGTGATCCTTGTACTTAGGTCGTTACCATCCGAAGTTGTAACCTTTATTTGTTATATTGAAGTTTGGTGATCGGTAGTTTCCATCACCCGAAGTTTTTTATGCCGGAGATCATTCATTGATCAAGGGCTTTTTCCTCGTATAAATCCTTGTGTCACTTGTGCATTTTACATTTAAGTGATCCTTCACTTTGATCATCATACCAAGCATCATTCCCCATTTACATAAAGTTTGGTTGCATTATCTTTAAGTGATTTTTGACCAAAACAGGTACGTCTACCATTATACGTAGGATCCTAGGTATAGCCAGTACGATGGAATTATCAGCCCCTAAAGCGAGTACTGGTCCCAAAGACTTGAACTATACCAGGATCATCGTGCGCTACAGGCGAAACTGGGGACAAGCCCAAGGATAACTGGGGACAAGCCCAAACAACTGGGGTTAAACCCAAGGATCTGAATTGCTTCTGAAGATTGTCGATAATATGCTAAGGATACCTGGACTATCAAAAACTCGAAATCTTATGAGAGGAGGATTAAGGATACATGATCCTTATCCTTAAATAAGAAAATAAGAAAATAGTTCAAGATTGGGATATTACCGGAGTAAGGATCATTGATGCCTCAAGGATCCTTCAAGGATACCTCTAATGTAAGGATCATATGTGTCAGGAGGATCCTGCTTACATGAAATATTTCTTCAAGTGGACAGCATTCCAGGCTCTTGGTAGCAAGTCACCTTCCATGGTTAGCAATCTATATGCCCCCTTTCCTGCTTCAGCTTCAATCAAATAAGGGCCTTCCCATTTTGGTGCTAATTTTCCATCAGCAGGATTGGTGGTATTCTGGAATGATTTTCTCAATACCATATCCCCAACTTGGAATTTCCTTATCCTGACATTTTTGTTGTAAGCACCAGCCATTTTTTGTTGGTAGCTAGCCATCCTTATCCTAGCCACATCCATGATTTCCTCAATAGTATCCAAATCTTGAGCCAGGTTCTCATTGTTTTCCTCAGGATCACGGGTACTTGTTCTAGCAGTTGGAACCACCATTTCTGTTGGGATCATTGATTCTGCCCCAAATACCAAAGAGAATGGTGTTTGACCAGTAGCATTCTTGGGGGTTGTCCTATCAGCCCAAAGCACATAAGGTATTTCTTCTGCCCATTTCCTCGTCTTGGATCCAAGTTTCTTCTTCAAATTGTTGATGATGATCTTGTTGGATGATTCTGCTTGACCATTAGCTTGTGGGTGGACTGGTGTTGATGTTATCATCTTAATCCCCCAGCTGTCACAAAAGTTAGTAGTTCTGCTCCCAATAAATTGGGAACCATTATCACATATAATTTCAGAAGGAATGCCAAATCTGGTTATAATATTTCTCTTAATAAAGGATATAACTTCCTTTTCTCTGACTTGGGCGAAAGCTTCAGCCTCTATCCACTTGGAGAAGTAGTCAGTCATGGCAAGCATGAACACTTTTCCACCAAGTGCCTTAGGGAGCTTGCCAACTATATCCATCCCCCATCTCATAAATGGCCAAGAAGAGGGTATAGGATGTAGAAATTCAGCCGGCTGGTGAAGGATATTGTTGTGTCTTTGACCAGGATCACACTTCTTAGCATACTCCACAGCATCCCTTTTCATAGTTGGCCACTAGTATCCTGTCCTTAAGATCCTTGAGAACAGTGCCCTGCCCCCAGTGTGGTTTCCGCAATCTCCTTCGTGGAAGTCTTTTAAAACTTCTTGAACTTCAGGATCCTCGATACATCTCAAATATGGTCCTGCAAGAGATCGCTTATACAACATATTATTTAAGATTGTGAATTGAGATACCTTAATTCTGAAAGCCCTAGGGTTTTCTCCCATAGGAATCTCCCCGTGTTGTAAGTATCTCATGATTGGTGAGATCCATGATCCTGAACAGGATTGAGTATCCTCACTAGGGATCATTGCAGAATCCTCTTTTATTTCCATGGTCACTTGATTTTCAATAGCAGGGGTCAGGATATGGATGATGGGGATACTTATATCCTCTGGGATCTTCAAGGATGATCCAAGATTAGCTAATGCATCGGCTTCTGTATTTTCTTTCCTTGGTACCTGTGTCAAACTAAAGAAAACAAAGGAGAGTGCCAATTCTTTGACTATCTCTAAATATTTGGTTAGTTTTTCACCTTTAACAGCATAGGATCCATTAAAGTGATTAGTGATTAACAATGAATCCACGTATACCTCAAGATACCTGATCCCCATATGCTTAGCAATTTGCAAACCAGCAATCAAGGCTTCATATTCAGCCTCATTGTTAGTGGCTTGGAACTCACAAGCTATGGAGTGGGGTATTATGTCCCCCTGTGGCGATTTTATTAGTTTACCAAGCCCCGTGCCTTTAACATTTGAGGATCCATCAGTATGTAGGATCCAAGGGTCCTTGGTCTCATCCAGCTGCCGGACTTCCAATTCGGCTTCCTTTTGTAGATCACTACTGAAATCAGCCACAAAGTCTGCTAATGCTTGAGATTTGATGGCTGTTCTAGGCTCATATCTTATATCATGGGCACTAAGCTTTACTGCCCACTTAGCCATCCTTCCGGACATCTCTGGTTTCCTGAGGACATTCTTAATTGGAAAATTAGTTCTAACAACAATAACATGGGTTTCAAAATAATGTCTTAGTTTAGTAGATGCCATAATTAATGCAAGAATAAGTTTTTTAAGGTGTGAATACCTGGATTCAGCATCAAGTAAACTCTTACTTACATAATAGACATGATATTGTGTACCTTCATGATCCTTAACAAGGACTGCACTTACTGCTTTTGAGGATACCGCAAGATATAAGGATAACACATCTCCTTTTTCTGGTTTCATCAACGCTGGAGCTGAGGATAGGTATTCTTTGAGGGCTTGTAAAGCACTCTCATGCTTCTCAGTCCACTCAAATTTCTTGTTCTTTCTTAGGATATCATAGAAATCTTTACACTTCTCTGAGGATTTGGATATAAATCTGTTTAAAGCTGCTATCCTGCCTGTTAGCCTTTGCACATCCTTAGCGTTGGCAGGAGATTTGATATTCACCAATGCTTTGATTTGTTCCGGGGCTTGCTTCAATGCCCCTCTTGGTTACCATATATCCTAAGAATTTACCTGCCTTTACACCAAAGTGACATTTCGAAGGATTAAGCTTCATGTTATATCTGTCAAGGATATCAAATGATTCCTCCAAGTCTCTTAGGTGATCCTCAGCTTTTATGGATTCACCACCATATCATCTATGTATACTTCCATAGTCTGTCCAATTTGATCCTTGAACATCATATTCACCAGTCTTTGATATGTTGCACCTGCATTCCTTAATCCAAACGGCATAGCAATATAAACCGGTTGGGGTCATAAAAGTCGTATCCTCTTGGTCAGATGGTTCCATTTGAATTTGTTGGAATCCAGATGAAGCATCCATAAAGGTTAACAATTCATGACCCGCCGTTGCATCCACCATGGAGTCAATGTGGGGTAATGGGAAAGGATCCTTGGGACATGCCTTATTTAAATCCGTGAAATCGACACATACCCTCCACTTTTCATTTTTCTTTTGAACAACAACCACATTGGCCAGCCATCTTGGATACTTTACTTCTCTAATCATACCTGTTGGGGCTGGATTTTTACAATACATGATCCTCACATGTGATCCTAACCAGTGATCCTTGTCTCTTTGGCAGATAGTGATCCTCAGCAGAGTTCCAGGATCATGATCACGGACCATCATAGGATCCTCATGCTAACAGTTGCTTTCATTGAATTTAATGTTGTTTTGCAGGACATCTAGCAGGATCCGCTCTTAAGCATCACAATTAAAGGACACGTCTTTACAACTATGGCATGTGCTTAATCGGAGATGAACGTTGTGAAGGATATGGAAACATGGCATGATTTAAGGGCGATAATTTAGGCTAGATTTACTTTTATTTCTAAAGGGGTAATGAGCTGATTATTAGTCTTTTTACCTAAAATAGGTCACCTACACTTGTATATATAACACTCTTCCTCATTCGGAAGAACACACGACACAACTCTCACACGCTTAGACACTCGAAACTATAGTGATCCTTATACTCAGCTCATTATCATCCAAAGTTGTAACTATTTTTCTTATATTGAAGTTTGGTGATCGGTAGTTGCCATCGCCCGAGGTTTTTTATGCCGGAGATCATACATTGATCAAGGGCTTTTTCCTCGTATAAATCATTGTGTCTTTGCATATTCTATACTGAAGTGATCCTTTACTTTTTCTACAAACCAAGCATCATACCCCATTTACATAAAGTTTGGTTGCATTATCCTTGTGTGATTTTTGACCAAAACAATACCTGCTTGTAGCAATCTCTCTACCTCTTCCTGGATAATGGCATTTCTTTCTGGTGCAAACTTCCTCCTTTTTTGATGGATTGGTTTGAATGACCTGTCAATGCCAAGTTTATGAGTGATAATATCCTTAGATATACCTGTCATATCCTCATGTTTCCATGCAAAGGTAGATTTTCTTCTTTTGATGAAGGATACGAGGTCTTCTTTAATCTGGCAGGATCCCAGAAGAATGCTGAGAAGAGACCAACTCCTACTAACTCTAAACCTCCATCTTCCTCTGCTATGAATTCCTATACTCCCAGTACTAGTGATGTATTTACTTTGATTTTGCAGATGAAGGATCGTATGCAGCGGCAGGATGAAGCTAATGAAAGGATCCTCAGGGAAATTGGAGATCTCAAAAGACAAAGGAGAACGGCAGAGGATCATTCCCCACTGATGCCCAAATCCTTGAGCTTTGATACTCCAATGATCACTTCTCAGCCATCGGAAATTCTAGACGTGCAAATTATGGGAGAATCAAGAGGATTGCACCTTGGGTCAACAGCAATGACTCAGACATCAGGCTCACACTTTCAGCCGGCAGGATCCTATCCCCAGCATATGGGATCCTTCATGAAATCAGGAGCCTACCCGGGAGCGCAGCAGTTTCAAGGATCCTACTTTGTTCCAGGATCATCCCAGGTTCAAGGATCCTCCTTCGTTCCAGGATCATCCCAGGTTCAAGGATCCTCCTTCGTTCCAGAATCATTCCAGATACCAGGATCCTCCCAGATGCCAGGATCCCTAAAGAGTTTGCAAACAGGAAGTCTAGATGTCCATCAAGGAGACTTCATTCCAATGCAGACCATTGCTTCCACTGGTCCATCCGTTATTCCAGAATCCCAGCAATATGGATTCACTAACTTGAACCCAATGGGAGGTAACACTTTAAATAATTATCTTACCACTAACCATGGATTCATGCAGGATACAGGTATCAATCATGCTATGGCCAGGGAGCTGCAGAAGCTAAAAGATATGATCTCAAGTGTCCCAGGGGTAGTCAAGCCTATCCCAGAGATTGCAGATGGAAGCCATAAGGTATCTCGCTTTGCACCACCAATTTGTGATGCAGAGGTACCCAAAAGGTTCCATATCCCTACTATGAAGCTGTATGATGGTACAACGGATCCAGAGGAACACGTAGCACAATACAGGGATAGGATGGAGATCAATCCTATCCCAGAAAAGTTGAAGGAAGCATGCCTATGTAAAGGATTTGGATCCACTCTTACTGGATCAGCTCTTAAATGGCTGCTAAGTCTTCCCCCTTACTCTATTACTTTATTTGCTAATTTAGTTAATTTATTCAATAACCAATTCTCTTGTAGTAGAAAATTTGAAAGATTAACCAGTGATTTATATAGGGTAACTCAAAGTCATAATGAATCATTAAGGGATTATATAACTAAATTTAGTAAAGAATCCTTGGACATTCCCAACTTGGATATGGCTACGGCTATTGAAGCCTTCAAAATGGGACTGCTTAAGGATTCATTATTCTATGATGATCTTGTTATGACACCATGCAGGAACCTAGATGAAGTAAGAACTCGGGCACTCAGGTTCATCCGGCTAGAGGATGACAAGAGGATCCAGGAGAGACAAGTAGGATCCTCAAAACAGGAGAAGCAAGGATCCTCCTTCAAGAACAACAAATTCAAATCCTACCATAGAAATGAGAACCAGAATGTGCATGCTGTTGACCAAGAAGAGGATGATGAAGATTATCCTCCAATCTCAGAATATTGTTTTTCCGTTGATAATCATGAACTAATCCTTGCAATGCAGAATCTAGGTGAAAAAGCTAGGTGGCCCAGGAAGAATGATAAACCATCCGGGACTAAAGACAAGTCAAAATGGTGTGCACACCATGAGGATTTCGGGCATCTAACTGAAGAATGCATAGCTTTAAGAAAAGAGATTGGATATCTGTTAAGCAAGGGGCACCTAAAAGAACTGTTGGGAAGAAAAAAGCAAAGGACTCAGGATCCTGAAAGGATCCCTGAAAAGGCTCAAGCACCTCCGCCAAATGCACAAGTGATCAACTTTATTTCCGGAGGATCAGACATCTGTGGTACATCCTTCTCGGCGGCCAAAAGGCATGCAAAGGAGTCAAAAATGGATAATGGAGAAAGACCTATTAGAACATCAAGTGTCTCAGAGGGGAAGATGATAACGTTTGATGAGGATGATCGCATTAACATTCAGGATCCTCATCATGATAGTTTGGTTATTACTCTCTTTATCTCTGACCACTTTGTCCGCAGGATCCTTATCGATGGAGGAAGCTCAGTGAACATTATCCAGCTTGATGTTCTGAAGAAAATGGGTATTCCAGAGTCAGACATCACACCAAGATCCTCCGTGCTTGTAGGATTCAGTGAAGAAACAAAGAAAACTCAGAGGGACATCAAACTCCCAATCTACGTGGAAGGATTACATAATTATCAAAAATTTTGTGTTATTGATTGTTTATCTTGTTGCAATGTTATCCTTGGCATGCCCTGGATACATGATATGAAAGCAGTCCCATCCACCTATCATCAATGTGTGAAACTCCCTAGCCCATGGGGGATAATCAAGATCGACAGTGATCAGCAGGAGGCTAAGGATTGTTAAACCTCATCCATGAAGCCAACCTCAAAGCCAAGGGAGCAATAGCAATTACAGTATCCTCCGAGGAATGTCTTGGAGGCAAGGGAACAAGATGTGGACGAAATCCTCTTGGATCCCAGTGATCCTGAATCAAAAATCTATATCGGATCAGGGATCCTTGGCAAGATGAAAGAAGACTTAACATCCTTCCTCAA
Source organism: Helianthus annuus (assembly GCF_002127325.2). Taxonomy (NCBI): domain Eukaryota; kingdom Viridiplantae; phylum Streptophyta; class Magnoliopsida; order Asterales; family Asteraceae; genus Helianthus; species Helianthus annuus. The sequence goes on from NC_035445.2 coordinate 24,874,783, forward strand.
AAGAAGAAAATCTACCTTAGCTTGGAAACATGAAGATATGACAGGTATATCTAAGGATATTATTACTCACAAACTTGGCATTGACAGGTCTATCAAACCAATCCATCAAAAAAGGAGGAAGTTTGCACCAGAAAGGAATGCCGTTATCCAAGAAGAAGTAGAGAGACTACTTCGAGCAGGTATGATCAGAGAGGTAAAGTATCCAAAATGGTTAGCCAATGTGGTCGTTGTCCAAAAGAAAAACGGAAAGTGGAGGGTATGTGTCGATTTCACTGATCTGAATAAGGCTTGTCCCAAGGATCCTTTCCCATTACCCCACATTGACTCCATGGTGGATGCAACAGCGGGGCATGAACTGTTGACCTTTATGGATGCATCATCTGGATTCCAACAAATCCAGATGGAACCATCTGACCAAGAGGATACAGCCTTTATGACCCCAACAGGTTTGTATTGTTATATTGCCATGCCTTTTGGATTAAGAAATGCAGGTGCAACATATCAAAGGCTGGTGAATATGATGTTCAAAGATCAAATTGGACAAACTATGGAAGTATACATAGATGATATGGTAGTCAAATCAAAGAAAGCTGAGGATCACCTAAGGGATTTGGAAGAAGCATTCGATATCCTTGATAATTATAACATGAAGCTTAATCCTTCAAAATGCCACTTTGGTGTTAAGGCAGGTAAATTCCTAGGATATATGGTAACTCAGATGGGCATTGAGGCAAGTCCGGAGCAAATTAAAGCACTAGTAAACATCAAGTCCCCTGCCAATGCTAAGGATGTGCAAAGGCTAACAAGCAGGATAGCAGCTCTGAACAGGTTCATAACAAAATCCTCAGAAAAATGTAAAGAATTTTACGATATCCTAAGGAAGAACAAGAAGTTTGAATGGACTGAGAAACATGAGAATGCTTTACAAGCCCTTAAAGAATATATGTCCTCAGCACCAGCATTATCAAAGCCCGAAAAAGGAGATGTGTTATCCTTATATTTGGCGGTATCCTCAACCGCTGTAAGTGCTGTCCTTGTTAAGGATCATGAAGGTACACAATATCCTATCTACTATGTAAGTAAGAGTTTACTTGATGCCGAATCCAGGTACTCACACCTCGAAAAACTTATTCTTGCATTAATCATGGCATCAACTAAGTTAAGGCATTATTTTGAAACCCATACTATTGTTGTTAGAACTAACTTTCCAATTAAGAATGTCCTCAGGAAACCAGAGATGTCAGGAAGAATGGCTAAGTGGGCAGTAAAGCTTAGTGCCCATGATATAAGATATGAGCCTAGAACAGCCATCAAATCCCAAGCACTAGCTGATTTTGTGGCTGATTTCAGTAGTGATCTACAAAAGGAAGCAGAATTGGAAGTCCAGCAGCTGGATGAGACCAAGGATCCTTGGATACTACACACTGATGGATCCTCAAATGTCAAGGGCACAGGGCTCGGGATACTACTAAAATCGCCACAGGGGGACATAATACCCCACTCCATAGCCTGTGAGTTCCAAGCAACTAACAATGAGGCTGAATATGAAGCCTTAATTGCTGGCTTGCAAATTGCTAAGGATATGGGGGTGAAATATCTTAAAGTATATGTAGACTCATTATTGATCACCAATCACTTTAATGGATCCTATGCTGTTAAAGGTGAAAAACTAACCAAATATTTAGAGGTAGTCAAAGAATTGGCACTTTCTTTTGTTTCTTTCAGCTTAACACAGGTACCAAGGGAGGATAACACGGAAGCTGATGCATTGGCCAACCTAGGATCATCCTTAAAGATTCCAGAAGATATAAGTATCCCTATCATCCATATCCTGGCTCCTGCTATTGAAAATCAGCTGGCCATGGAAATAGAAGAGGATACTGCAGTAATCCCTAGTGAAGAAGATCAATCTTATGCAGGATCATGGATCTCACCAATCATGAAATACTTGCAAAACGGGGAGATTCCGATGGGAGAAAATCCTAGAGCCTTCAGGATTAAGGTATCTCAATACACAATCTTAAATAATGTGCTATATAAACGATCTCTTGCAGGACCATATTTAAGATGTATCGAGGATCCTGAAATTAAAGAAGTGTTGAGAGACTTCCATGAAGGAGATTGTGGAAACCACACTGGGGGCAGGGCATTGTTCTCAAGGATCCTTAGAACAGGATACTACTGGCCAACCATGAAAAGGATGCTGTAGAATATGCTAGGAAATGTGATCCTTGTCAAAGACACAGCAATATCCTTCATCAACCAGCTGAATTGCTACACCCCATACCATCCTCTTGGCCATTCATGAGATGGGGGATGGATATAGTTGGCAAGCTCCTTAAAGCACCTGGTGGAAAAGTATTTATGCTTGCCATGACTGACTACTTCTCTAAGTGGATAGAGGCTGAAGCTTTTGCTCAAGTCAGAGAAAAAGAAGTTATATCCTTTATCAAAAGAAACATTATAACTAGATTTGGCATTCCCTCTGAAATTGTATGTGATAATGGTTCCCAATTCATTGGAAGTAGAACTACTAACTTTTGTGACAGTTGGGGAATCAAGATGATAACATCAACACCAGTTCATCCACAGGCCAATGGCCAAGCAGAATCATCCAACAAGATCATCATCAACAATCTGAAGAAGAAGCTAGGATCCAAGAAGGGAAAATGGGCAGAGGAGTTACCTTATGTGCTATGGGCTGACAGGACAACTCCCAAGAATGCCACTGGTCAAACACCTTTTTCTTTAGTATTTGGGGCAGAAGCAGTGATCCCAACAGAGATGGTGATCCCAACCGCTAGAACAAGTGCTCGTGATCCTGAAGAGAATGCTACAATCCTGGCTCAGGATTTGGATACTATTGAGGAAATCAGGGACCTGGCTAGGATAAGGATGGCAAGCTACCAACAAAGAATGGCTGGTGCTTACAACAAAAATGTTAGGATAAGGAAGTTCCAAGTCGGAGATATGGTGTTGAGAAAAACATTCCAAAACACTATTAATCCTGCTGACGGAAAGTTAGCACCAAAGTGGGAAGGCCCTTACTTGATTGAGGCTGAAGCAGGAAAGGGGGCATACAGATTGCTAACCATGGAAGGAAACTTATTACCAAGAGCCTGGAATGCTGTTCACTTAAAGAGATACTTTATGTGAACGTGATCCTTCAAGCATGTGATCCTTATATTGAAGTATCCTCAAAGGATCCCGGTGATGACAGTGATCCTCACTCTGGTAATGTCCTTATCTTAAAACTATTACACTTCCTTACTTTTTACCAAAGGATAAGGATCCTGTATCCTTCATCCTCTTCTTACGAACCATTTGAGTTATGATAGTTCAGGTATCTACAGCATATCGTCAAAGATCTTCAAAAGCAACACAGATCCTTGGGTCCAACCCCAGCTATCCTTGGGATTATCCCCAGTTTCCGCCAGCAGCGCACGATGATCCTGATATAGTTCACGTCTTTGGGACCAGTACCCACTTCCGGGGCTGACAACCTCATCGTACTGGCTATACCCAGGATCCTACGTATAATGGTAGACGTACCATACATCCGTTCATAAGGTTTCTAACGTTTTCACGTTAGCTAAGGTTTTGACATTTTCATGTCACTAAGTTTGGATAGTCGCCAGTAAGGGCCATACTCCAGTTTACATACGATCCTTTGGGCTTGTCCCCAGTTATCCTTCGGGCTTGTCCCCAGTTATCCTTTGGGCTTGTCCCCAGTGATCCTTTGGGATCATCCCCAGTTATCCTTTGGGCATGTCCCCAGCTACTAATTTATCTTTTACATTGGCTTAGTCCCAAGATATGTTCCATTTTTCAGGTTCTCGAAGATTAACAAATAAGGATCCTTGATCCTTATCATCCATTAAAATTTCACTTACGGTTATCTTGATTAAAGGTTAGGATCCTAACTTGGATCCTCAGGTATGATCCTTGACTATTTTGATTATACTAACCAACCCCTACACTTTGACAACTAAAACTATGATCCTCGAAAATTTTCAATGATAGGATATTTGATCTAGGATCATATCCTAAATTTATTAAACATGGTTTGCTCAACTCTTGTTACTCTAACAAATATGTTTCTAAAAACTGGGAAATAAGAAGATAAATAAAGGATAACAACACGAGATAAGCCAGAAAGATTAGAGTTATATTATTAACAAAAGGATCTTAAACCCTTTCAAAAAGTTGTCAAAATTGCCAACCCACATTTCTACCAGCAAAACGTGGCCCGTCCACATGGGTTGGCAAAGGGTGTCCATTGTCTATGCGGTCTTAGCAGGTGCAGGAAATTAAAGGCGGCAGAATCACAAAGGCTTCATCCCCCAAACAGAGGATCCCTCCACCATTTGCGATCCTACCTATTGTTCAAAGGATCTAGGATCCTTAACCCTAGAAACTATTGTTCAAAGTACAAACCATAAAAATTGTTTCAAACATCACAAACCACTACCAAACTCAAAAAAATTGGGCTCCGGCCTAGTCTCGAAATATCCATCATTGCCCAATCCTGCAGCTCAAACCTTCGCTGCTTCATCACCACCGGCTCCACTAGCTTCTCCACCCTAATCCTTGCCAGCATCACCACCCTCCAGCATTGGGATATCCTCAGCATCATCGTCATCCTCCAACTCTGCCAATCTTGCCTTCCAACCCTCCACGTCCCATGAGCTCTTGTCAAAGGCAGGATCCTGAGCCTCCGCAGCCATTTGTAGTTGTATCTTGTACATAGCAGTTGCGGCAGAGACCTTGGCATCCTGGATGATCTCCTGCTTCTCGCCATCCATGTCAATTAGCCTTTGAGCAGCCTCATCCTTTGTAGCCTGGAGTTCCTTCTCAAGATCGGCTATCTTGAGATCCTTTAACACGCCCATTTGTTGGAGGTCGGCGATTTGGCTTTCCTGATCCTCGACATGGCCAAGATAGGTCTCAATCTCAGCAAGTTTCTGCAAAAGAAAAAGGTAAGTTCAGGATCAGGTGATCCTCAAAGAAGCAGGATATACAAACAGAATATACAAACAGAATACACAAGCAGGATACTCGTGAGGGATAACCAACAGGGGCAATGATCCTTACCTCATTGACATAATCGAGAAACTGTTGACGGATCAGGGGAAATCCTTGGAGATCCTCAGAAGTCTTTCTCTTCTTCCCCTTACCCCTAACAGGTGCTTTAGGGGCCGAAGCAGAGGGACTGGCAACAGAAGTCTTCTTTCTTGAAGACTTGACATTGGCAAGTTCATCAATCCCGAACTTGGAGGCAGACTTGGCAGACTTAGCAGATTTCCCAACGCCTACACAATCAAAACAAGATAAGTTCCCTTACTAACTAAACAGTCTTACATATAACTTACTTTTTAATAAGGATACTTACTTGACATAGTGGCAGATGCGGAGGATACTTCTTATGAATCTTGGACGGTGACTTGAAAACTTCTGATTTCAGGATCGAGCTTCTTGAAAGCTAAGACCCTCTCTCTGGCAGCAGGGGTTAACTTGAGATAAGCAATGGAGATAGCTGCACAATAAACAAAAAACAAAGAAAGACATTAGTGATCCTCATCATAAGAGACAAGTCTGATGGTGATCCTTCCAGGATCCTATATCCTACCATGGGTGGCCCACTCCTTGGGCAGATCCTTCCCATTAGGGAGGGTATCCCTCCTCACAAAGAAGAAACGACGCTTCCAGTTTGTATCATTTTTGGTAACCTTTAGAACAGGGTGATCCTCCCCGGCCTTCCGTTTCAGCAAGTATCGATGAGAACCAAACGTGGTGAGATCATAAAGCTCGGCCAGCTCTGCCATCCCTAAATCAATTCCCTCATGCTCGATGATCCTCTCGAAGGTATACAAGACCCTCCAGATCATCGGCATAGCTTGGATATAAGATATGCCGGTCAAAGAAAAGAAAGATTGGGTGAAGGCCGGAAAAGGATACGAATATCCTATGGTAAACGGAGTTGCAGGAAAGACCACCCAGGCGTCTGAAACAAAGTCACTCAAAGCAGTGGATGTGAAGGATTTGAAAACAGCATTCTCCGGAAAGCAATGACGAATCCTATCTACATGAGCATCGGTAAAGCAGCATCTCTCCGTAGGAGAGTCCTTAATGATCCCTTGGCTTTTCAGGGGACTACTCTTCTCGTGATCCTTATGGGGAGAATTTCGGAGCAACATACTTGTGGCGAAACAAAAACAGAGCAAGAGCAGAAAAAAACAGAGCAAGAAAAGGAAGAAAGGAAAGAGAATACCTGATCAATCTTCGGTGGAGATTATAAAGGGAGTATATCCTGAATTTAAATGCAAATCGATCCTTACCCTATCTCCTATTTATAATCATGATTTGCAGGGATGTCACTTCAGTGACGTAATGATCACAACGGCTAGTCCGGTTATAACGGCTAGTTATCCGAGTTGTCCGTTGAAGATAAGATCAAAACAAAATATAACTCGTTAATTTACAATGAACTCCTTATATTTTGGGGGCAATTGTTGGGGCTGGATTTTTACAATACATGATCCTCACATGTGATCCTAACCAGTGATCCTTGTCTCTTTGGCAGATAGTGATCCTCAGCAGAGTTCCAGGATCAGGATCACGGACCATCATAGGATCCTCATGCTAACAGTTGCTTTCGTTGAATTTAATGTTGTTTTGCAGGACATCTAGCAGGATCCGCTCTTAAGCATCACAATTAAAGGACACGTCTTTACAACTATGGCATGTGCTTAATCGGAGATGAACGTTGTGAAGGATATGGAAACATGGCATGATTTAAAGGCGATAATTTAGGCTAGATTTACTTTTATTTCTAAAGGGGTAATGAGCTGATTATTAGTCTTTTTACCTAAAATAGGTCACCTACACTTGTATATATAACACTCTTCCTCATTCGGAAGAACACACGACACAACTCTCACACGCTTAGACACTCGAAACTATAGTGATCCTTGTACTCAGCTCATTATCATCCAAAGTTGTAACTATTTTTCTTATATTGAAGTTTGGTGATCGGTAGTTGCCATCGCCCGAGGTTTTTTATGCCGGAGATCATACATTGATCAAGGGCTTTTTTCTCGTATAAATCATTGTGTCTTTGCATATTCTATACTGAAGTGATCCTTTACTTTTTCTACAAACCAAGCATCATACCCCATTTACATAAAGTTTGGTTGCATTATCCTTGTGTGATTTTTGACCAAAACAATACCTGCTTGTAGCAATCTCTCTACCTCTTCCTGGATAATGGCATTTCTTTCTGGTGCAAACTTCCTCCTTTTTTGATGGATTGGTTTGAATGACCTGTCAATGCCAAGTTTATGAGTGATAATATCCTTAGATATACCTGTCATATCCTCATGTTTCCATGCAAAGGTAGATTTTCTTCTTTTGATGAAGGATACGAGGTCTTCTTTCATCTTGCCAAGGATCTCTGATCCGATAAAGATTTTGGATTCAGGATCATCAGGATCCATGAGGATTTCGTTCACATCCTGCTCTCTTGCCTCCAAGACATTCCTTGGAGGATACTTTAATTGCTATTGCTCCCTTGATTTCGAGGCTGGTTTCATTGATGAGGTGTAACAATCCTTAGCCTCCTGCTGATCACTATCGATCTTGACTATTCCCCAAGGGCTAGGGAGCTTCACACATTGATGGTAGGTGGATGGGACTGCCTTCATATCGTGTATCCAGGGCCTGCCAAGGATAACATTACAACAAGATAAACAGTCAATAACACAAAATTTTTGATAATTATGTAAATCTTCCACATAAATTGGGTGTTTGATGTCCCCAGGGTTTTCTTAGTTTCTCCACTAAATCCCACAAGCACGGAGGATCTTGGTGTGATATCTGATTCAGGGATACCCATTTTCTTCAGAACATCAAGTTGGATAATGTTTACTGAGCTTCCTCCGTCAATAAGGATCCTGCGGACAAAATGGTTAGAAATAAAGAGAGTAATAACTAAACTATCATGATGAGGATCCTGGATGTTAACGCGGTCATCCTCATCAAAGGTTATCACTTTTCCTTCCGAGACACTTGATGTCCGAATAGGTCTTTCTCCATTATCCATTTTAGCTTCCTTTGCATGCCTTTTAGCTGCTGAGAAGGATGTACCACAGATGTCTAATCCTCCAGAAATAAAGTTTATCACTTGTGCATCTGCCGGAGGAGCTGGAGCTTTTTCAGGGATCCTTTCAGGATCCTGAGTCCTTGGCTTTTTCCTTCCCAACAACTCTTTTAAATGCCCCTTGCTCAGCAGATATCCAATTTCCTTTCTCAATGCGACGCATTCCTCTGTTAAATGCCCAAAATCCTCATGGTATGCACACCACTTTGATTTGTCTTAGTTGCAGCTGGTTTGTCATTTTTTCTGGGCCATCTGGCTTTTTCTCCTAGATTCTGCATTGCAAGGATTAGTTCATGGTTATCAACGGAAAAACAATATTCAGAAATCGGAGGATAATCTTCATCATCCTCTTGGCACCAGGAAGGATCCCTGATACTGGGATCCTGGCACCAGGAAGGATCCCTGATACTGGGATGATCCTGGAACGAAGGAGGATCCTTGAACCTGGGATGATCCTGGAACAAAGGAGGATCCTTGAACCTGGGATGATCCTAGAACAAAGGAGGATCCTTGAACCTGAGATGATCCTGAGAAGGCTCCCGAATTCACGAAGGATCCCATATGCTGAGGATAGGATCCTGCTGGCTGGAAATATGAACATGATGTCTGAGTCACTATTGCTGAGCCGAAGTGCCCTCCTCTTGGTCCACCCACATGTTGAATGTCTGGGATCTCTGATGGCTGAGAAGTAATCATCGGAGTATCAAAATTCAAAGATTTGGGCACCAGTGGAGAATGATCCTCTGTCGTTTTCTTTTGTCTCTTGAGATCTCCGATTTCCTTGAGGATCCTGTCATTAGTTTCATCCTGCCGCTGAATACGATCCCTCATCTGCAAAATCAAAGTAAATATATCACTATTACTGGGAGCAGAAGAAGTTGGAGCAGAAGAAGATGGAGGTTTAGAGAAAATGGGAGTAGGTCTCTTCTCAGCATTTTTCTGAGATCCAGCAGGTGGTGGAGGCAAAGGTGGAATGCCCTGAGATGCATTGACTGCAGACATCGCTGTAGAGGTGTTCTTCAACGATGAAGCCATGTATGCAACGATCCGGAATTATCACCAACGGGAAACTTTCTTATGAATGAAGCACCAATTGCCCCACGGTGGGTGCCAAACTGTTTTGGTCAAAAATCACACAAGGATAATGCAACCAAACTCTCTGTAACGGGGAATGATGCTTGAAATGGTGAATAAAGATAAGGATCACTTAAATGTAAATTGCATAAGTGACATAAGGATTTATACGAGGAAAAATCCCTTGATCAATGAATGATCTCCGGCATAAAAAACCTCGGGTGATGGAAACTACCGATCACCAAACTTCAATATAATAAACAATGTTTACAACTTTGGATGGTAACGAACTAGGTACAAGGATCTCTATGATGTAGTATGCTAGAGCTTGCAAGAAATGTGTTGTGTCCTCCGAATGCTTGAGAGTGCCCTTTATATAAGTGTGTGTGGTTGAATTTAGGTAAGTCTCCTAACTACTAGCTCGTTACCCCTTTAGAAACAGAAGTAAATTTAGCCTAACTAATTGCCCATAATTTGTGCTAAGTTTCCATATTCTCCACAACGTGAATTTCCGGCTATGTATGTGCGAAATTAACGTGAAAGATTCCTTAATAACGTTGCCAAGACCAGGTCCAACTCGTAATTCCTGCAAAACAACATTAAATTCAAAGAAAACGATCGTTAGTATGAGGATCCTTAGGATGATCCATTATCCTGATCTTGTAGTTCTTCTGAGGATCATTATCTGCCACAGAAACAAGGATCACTGTTAGGATATCATGTAAGGATCACAGGTCATAAAAATCCTGCCCTAACATCACTAATACTTAATTTTTCGAAAATGTAATTAGGCATTATGTTAACACAAAGATCTTTATCAATTGTGAGATTACTAATAAAGGAATTTTGAAAAAAAAACATGGAACCGGTGTAATGTTGATTTCAAAAGGGTCTTCTTTTATTAGTGAAATTTGATTGTTAGTTAACTTAATACTTACCATTTCGTTAATTTTAGTGCTAGTGTTTAACTCTTTGAAAAACTTAGCATGAGTGGGTACTAAACAATGATTTTCAAAAGAAGGTGACAAGAGATTAATTTCTTCAAAATTAGACTCTTCTTGGATTTTAACGTTGTCGGACTCACCTTTTTCGTTGTTTAACTCATGTGTCGGTTTTTCACTTATTTGTTCTTCCATTTTTACCTCTTCAACTGTTTCTTCGTTATTATTACAAGTTAATTCTTCTCTTGCGCGGGACTCCTCTTCCCTTGCGCGAGACTCTTTTATGTAACGTTCAATAGTTTTAAGGTGTCCTAGTATCTTTTCGGTTACTTCGGTGATAGAGAAAGGATCGGGATTTTCAAAGCTTGAATCCGGTTGTTTGATCCTTGCTTCCTCATAGTACTCATATGAAGTAGATGGTTCATACCATTTTTCTTCATTGTTAGTATATGATGGATAAGGGTCGTAATTTTGTTCTTCATAGTACTCATATGAGGTGGGTTGTTCACGCCATGGTTCCTCATAATAAGAGTATGAAGGTGGTGGCTCATATCTTGGTTCCTCAAAGTATGAGTATGAAGGCTCATACCTTCGTTCATCAAAATATGAGTATGAGGGAGAAGGTTCATACCTTTGGTCTTCGTAGGATGTGTAAGAAGTCGATGGCTCGTACCTGGGCTCCTCATAATGGGTGTATGAAGTGGATGGTTGAGATGAGTTGTAAAATTGAACTGAGTGCGGGTTACCACAATTAGTGCAATAGTCTCCCCTATAATCATCCTCCTCATAGGTGTAGTTGTAGCCTCCTGAGTATTGATCCATAAGAATCACTCAGCAGACTACAACAGAGTCTCGGGACCAGAAAACAAAAATAAAAATGGAAACAGAGGCTGGACACGGCCGCGTGTTCAGTGGACACGACCCGTGTTCAGGGTCTGTATCTGGGCGTTTGAATAAAAGTTACTGGTCTTCTAGAGAACGGGGGCGTGTTCAGTGAGCACGACCTCGTGTTCAGACTCTGTATCTGGGTGTTTTATGAAAAATATGCAGCACGGCCCCGTGTTCAGTGAACACAGCCCGTGTTCGGGCTACTATAAATGCAAACCAAACTAAAATGCAGAAAAATGTGCGCGCGTTTTAAAAAAACTGATTAGGCCGTCGATTTTAAGCTTTCTTAAAATCCTTGTGTCCCCGACAACGGCGCCAAAAACTTGATGCGTGTGTAGTGTAATATATTTTAGGTGTATATTTTAAGCCCTTTTACACTTTTTAGCCAAGTTTTAAATTTATAAAACCCGATATTTACTAACACTAAACACACATATGGGCAAGTGCACCCATCGTGGACGTAGTATACTGTTGGTAAGATACCGAGGTCGTCGAAGGACACAAGGGCTTTTAGTACCGGTTTATCCTCAACGTCTAATCAAATCAAAAAGTTAGAAAAAGGTTTTAAACTAGAAAAATAAAACTAACTAAAATGCTGAAAAATAAAATAAAAATAAAAACAGATAGACAAGATGAATCACTTGGATCCGACTCGTGTGTAGTGTAACCTTTGATTATTTCCGCACTTTTGCACATTTTAAGAGATTATCTTAGTTATTGTAGTAGGCCCCTCTTTTAAAGGTGACGTTACCCTCAACTAGTAGTTTGAGTCAGCAAGGATACAATCCTAAAGGGTCGGTTTATTGAAAGATAATTAATTAAGTTATTAATGCATAATGTGGTAGGCCCCTCTTTTAAAGGTGACGTTACCCTCGGCTAATTAGTCTGAGTCAGCAGGGATACAGTCCTAAGTAGTCGGGTTAAAGTTTTAACAGTAGTTTAACTTATGAGGGGATCAAAGAGTTTGGACCCCCGCCATCCAATACCGGTGGGTATTGAAGGAGGTCATACTAAATCTGACCCAGGTCCTTTGCAGGATCTATACATTGAACAATGGCAAGACTCTTACCAAACCGTTTCGTTAACCCCCGACCAGGTAGCCAACATATCTCCATATAGACCGTGGAGATATGAATGGTGAAAATCTTTTATTTTATATAGACAGTAAAATAATGCCAAGACACCACGGACAAACGATAAGGAAGAATCACCTTCAACATAAGAAACTAGTTATTAAAGTCATTAATACATAACCAAATAAAAAGTGCGAAAAGATTAAAAATAAAAAGTTTTACACTAAACCCTTGTCTCCACCAAGTGATGTAAGAGACTTAGGCAAACATGGCCTTTGATTGTCAAGAACTCTTACGATCAATCTTGGATCCCGAGACGACTCACACACTCTATGATGGACAATGGATGATGGTGGTGGATGATGGTTGTGGGTGGTGGGTGAAGTGTGAGAGAGGTGGTGTGCCAAGGGATGAGCTGCAAGTGATCCAAGCACTCCTATTTATAGGTTGAATAGAAGCTCGGGCACGGCCCCGTGTCCGTTGGGCACGGCCCCGTGTCCATCCTTCTCTCTTTCTTCATTAATTGCAGTTTGTTTGCATTAGTTGACCACGCCCCCGTGTCCACTGAGCACAACCCCATGTGAAGAAGCGTATCTGTACTATCAAGATTTGCCTGGATAAATGTGAATCTTGTAGTTGACCACGGCCCCGTGTCCGCTGAGCACGGCCCCGTGGTGGGCGATAGAAGCTTCTACAACTTTGTCTTTTCTGCTGACACTTGGGCACGCCCCCGTGCTCACTGAGCACGGGGCATGTTCAGCCTTTTGTTCTCTTGTTTTGCTTAGGAAGATGCTGTCGGGGGGTCGGGCATGCCACGTTTGTTCCTTTTCTTGTATTTATGTTAGATTTAGCTGCCTTTTTGCTTCTTTTGTTCATTTGAGCTCATTTAATCCTGAAAATACAAAAGGAAGACAAAAACACACTTTTTCCAGCATTAGTACTAAAAAGGGTTAGTTTTATGCCACAATTGATGTAATTTATAACTTTTATAAAAAAATACATATACCCCCTCATTTTGACGGTTTCAAGTGGATCCCACCCCACTTTATTTTGGTTGAATTTTTGCAAAGATATGAGGTATGGTTATGGAAGATTTGTTGTTGAAATCTTGAGCTTATACCATCAGTCTTATCATTCTTGAACCATACCACATCCTATCATCTTTTCAAAAGTGATCAAGAGTCAAAACACCCTTTTGTGCTCCTTCTTTCTCACAGCTCCAAGAACCACCACAAAACCCACCATAAATCACCCTAAATTACTCACTTTCTAAGCCTTTTAAGATCATCTTAGCATGGATTAAGCATGGGGAAACATTAGGTTGTTGTTTGGGAGCTTATTCTCTTCTTAATCACCTTGTTTAGCTTGTGCAAAGTTGTAAGCCTCTTTTAACGATATTTAAGCTTCTTGTTTAGTATAGATTACAAAAGTACAAGTTGATTATCTTGAAAATTAAGAAAAAGTTACCCAAAAACCCTAATCGCAAACATAATAATCTATAAATCATAGATTCATAACTTATTATGTGATTATTTGTGTAGATTAGTGTAACTAGTTAGTGTTATCTTGTTGATTATGTTGATGTTGTTAAGATTAGTGGGTTAAAGATGAGGTTTATGATGATCTTCATGTTTATTTATTCTAGTATTTCACAGATATGTTAATCTAGCCATAATAAACTTAAAGATGTGATTTAAACATATATATGTTTAAATCACACAAGATCATCACCTTCAAAATCATGAGTATTACATGTATGTAAACTTGATTATGGTTCTTGAAAGATAAAACATAGAATGAGCATGAATCAAGAATTTAAAAACACTATTGAACTTGGTTTTTACATAAAACAAGTTTATATAATATTGTTTACAAAAAAGGTCATTTACATATTTCCCCTTGCTAAGATCGTTTATTACATATTTGCCCAATCCTTAAAATCAACTACATATCTCCCCTTCTTAAACCATGTATATTCCATATTTCCCTTTCATATGTATTACATATTTACCCATTTCATTAAAAATAATGTTATTAAATTACTATTTTACCCTCAATAAACTTATAATTAATATTATAACTACTATATATCCATATCAACTATAAAAATTAATATTAATAATCTCTCTTCTCTTAACCGCCGACACACCTCAAACCGACTGTAAATCGGAAAACTTTGCCAGAAATGAAACTCAGTATTCCAGTGTCAAATATATACCTCATGGTGGTTCAAAGCGACGACGACGGCGGTTTGTTTCAGCTGGGTTTCCACCTCCGGTAGACAAGGGCGGCGGTTGGTGGTCGAAACAGCGACAACGTTGGCGTGTACGAGAATAAATTTACAGAGGGATAACAATGGTGGCTTAAGGTAGTTTTTGTTTGAATTGATCAACACCCAACATAACCCCTGTGCCCACGTTTCCTATATTTCCTACATTTTTTTTCATATCTCAATTATATCCTATGTTTGAGCAAGTGCAGTCGTGGTTAGTTATTTTGATTAAGTAGTTCATTTGTTAGCTTATAGAAGCATGTTTTGATTACGGAAAAAGGAAGAAATGTTGATCTAAAAGATTGCGTCTGCTCTTTAGTTTATTTGTTAGGCTATGGTTGAAAATTGAAATCAATTCCTGTTTTTTATTGGATTTGATGGTCGCACAATTTAATAATGAACGATTTAAATTATAAAAAAGGTAAACTGGTAATTTTATAAGAAAAGGGGAAATATGTAATTAATCTTATGGGTTGGGTAAATACGTAATAAAGGCTCTTAATAGGGGGATATATGTAAATATCCCTAGAAAAAAAGTGTGATATAAAAAGTCTTGGTAATTTTTAGTAAACTTGAAAAATATAAGACTTGAGGATTTCTAAAAGGGTAAAACAAGCATAATCAAGTTTATGAAAAGGATTAACTAGAAAAGTGATTAACATTAAAGTCTTGAAGTTTAACATAAGTAAATGCTCATGAAGGTTTGAAGGAAAAAAGTGTCTTATTTTTGTGGTAAATGATATTTGGTGAAACTTGGTAAATAATGGTGATTTAGAAAATTGATTTGATGATTAAAACGCATTTTGAAAACGTGGAAAATATTATAGTTTAGGGAAAACTATCGCGAAATTTTATAAAATCATAATCATGATTAAATGGGGGTTAAAGTGTGATTAAAATGGTTAATCATACTTAAGGATTTTAATCATGGTTAAACGAATTTTTTGGTGAAAAGTTGAAGTATTAAACACCTAAGAAAGTTTCTAAATACTTATAATGATTTTTTAAGTTAAAAGTGAAACTTATAAATATATACTTAGCAATATATATATATATATATATATATATATATATATATATATATATATATAGGGAGCCGCTAGAATGAAAACCACCTCGAGTTGTAAGAACCGCGAGAACTACACCCCACGGAGCGCCGTTCGCCATGATTTTTTTTTACAAGTAGATGTGTATATTATAAACACAGCCGTAAAAAATTATGGCGAACGGCGCTCCGTGGGGTGTAGTTTTTTACACCACAAGTTTGGTGAAAAAAAAGAAAAAAGAAAAAAAATTAAAAAACACCAAACTTGTGGTGTAAAAAACTACACCCCACGGAGCGTCGTTCGCCATGATTTTTTACGGCTGTGTTTATAATACACACATCTACTTGTAAAAAAAATCATGGCGAACGGCGCTCCGTGGGTGTAGTTCTCGCGGTTCTTACAACTCGGGGTGGTTTTCATTCTAGCAGCCCCCTATATATATATATATATATATATATATATATATATATATATATATATATATATATATATATATATATATATATATATATATATATATATATATATATATATATCTATATCTATACTACTTTAATAAACATATATGAAGGACAAGATGGTAATTGAACAAGGTGTTGAAAAAACACTTAATGCACAATGTAGAACTGTTAAGGCACAAGAAAACACAAACCCTTTTACTCTTTACAAGGGTATACATCTGCCGTCCAAATGTTTTACTTTCTCACACGGATCAACATCGGGACCGTCCATTTGACTTCACACGGATCACCACATGCTTTCTCTCTCAATGCTCACACATCTCACAAAACAACATCAGATCTTCTTCTCTCTCTCTTCTCTCTCTCTTCTCGGCGATCTAGGGTTTCATGAGATCTATCACCAGATCCGTTTGAATCTATCACCAGATCCGTTTCATGAGCAGATCTAGGGTTTCATGAGATCTATCACAAGCTTTATCTGGCAAGGGATCCGTTTGATGTTCTGATGTTGTTGCAATGAGTGTTATATATCTTACCATGTTCTTTTGTGATTCTTACTTTTCTGGTGAAGCAGTTGACGGATGTTCGAACGACGAAATCTGAGGTTTACGAAGGATTTTCGCATGTGTTTTGTGATGAATCGACTCAGGTTAGGTTTATCTTTAATCTTGATGTGGATTTGTTAGTAGATGCGGTTATTTCAAATTAGGTTGAAAGTTTTGTGATATTTGAATTTGTATTTTTGGTGATGATAGTTAGGTTAATTTCAGATATGACATAGTGAAAGGATAAATTGTTTTTGTTGTTTTGATTTTACTTTATTCTGTTATATTTTGATCTTTTCCTTCATTTTTGGGACTGATATGTGTCATGGTTTTGTGAAAATCTGAGGTTTACGAAGGATTTTCGCATGTGTTTTGTGATGAATCGACTCAGGTTAGGTTCTAAATGTTGATTTATCTTTAATCTTGATGTGGATTTGTTAGTAGATAGATGCGGTTATTTCAAATTATGTTGAAAGTTTTGTGATATTTGAATTTGTATTTTTGGTGATGATAGTTAGGTTAATTTCAGATATGACATAGTGAAAGGATAAATTGTTTTTGTAGTTTTGATTTTACTTTATTCTGTTATATTTTGATCTTTTCCTTCATTTTTGGGACTGATAAGTGTCATGGTTGTGTGATAATTATGATATTTAGGTCATTTAGATATGGAATAGTGAAAAGATAGATTGTTATGTATTTTTGATTTTAGTTTGTTCTGTGGGATGCTCGATGAGCAGATCTAGGGTTTCATGAGATGTATCACAAGCTTTATCTGGCAAGGGATGCACAGATTTGAACAAGGGATCCGTTTGATGTGGATTTGTTAGTAGATGCGGTTATTTCCTACATCCGATGTTTTAGTTAGGATTTACCTTTTTAATTTTTTTTATGTTTACTTGTTTGTTTATATGTCACATGCAGATTAGTAAGACAAAGGTGTTTCTAAGGGCCGGACAGATGGCAGAGTTTGATGGTTGTCGGACTAAGGTCCTAAGTTATACGACCTAGATGGCTTGGATAAGCTGAGCCTGTGAGGGTATGATGCATAAGCTGAGCCTATGAGGCTATGATGCATAAGCTGAGCCTGTCGACTCTATGATGCATAAGCTGAGCCTGTCGACTCTATGATGCATAAGCTGAGCTTGTGTTCTTAATATGTCTGAACTGAAACTGTTAAGGCTATGATGCATAAGCTGAGCCTGTGAGGTTACATATGTGTTTCTTGTGCTTAAAACACTTGTACATCATGCTTTAAAGGTTGTTTAAGTTTAGTGGAAAATTACTCTTGTACATCATGCTTTAAAGCGGGGTTACATAACACAATAGACTGTGATGATGATTGTATTTTGAGGGTACATAGAAGATCGGAGTAGCATCTTGGCGGGGCAATATCCAGGTTGCATAGTTCTCACTTTGCAACCGTGTGTTGCAGCCATGGCTTTACCCGTAGTTGTGTTCATCTCTCAATTACATGTCTGAGTCTTCCAGTTGTAAAAGTATTATCACAGATTCACAGATCTAAAAGTACATGTCTGAAAGACAGATGTTGATTTATCTTTAATCTTGATGTGGATTTGTTAGTAGATGCGGTTATTTCAAATTAGGTTGAAAGTTTTGTGATATTTGAATTTGTATTTTTGGTGATGATAGTTAGGTTAATTTCAGATATGACATAGTGAAAGGATAAATTGTTTTTGTAGTTTTGATTTTACTTTATTCTGTTATATTTTGATCTTTTCCTTCATTTTTGGGACTGATAAGTGTCATGGTTTTGTGAAAATCTGAGGTTTACGAAGGATTTTCGCATGTGTTTTGTGATGAATCGACTCAGGTTAGGTTCTAAATGTTGATTTATCTTTAAGGCTATGATGCATAAGCTGACCCTGTGAGGTTACATATGTGTTTCTTGTGCTTAAAACACTTGTACATCATGCTTTAAAGGTTGTTTAAGTTTAGTGGAAAATTACTCTTGTACATCATGCTTTAAAGCGGGGTTACATAACACAATAGACTGTGATGATGATTGTATTTTGAGGGTACATAGAAGATCCGAGTAGCATCTTGGCGAGGCAATATCCAGGTTGCATAGTTCTCACTTTGCAACCGTGTGTTGCAGCCATGGCTTTACCCGTAGTTGTGTTCATCTCTCAATTACATGTCTGAGTCTTCCAGTTGTAAAAGTATTATCACAGATTCACAGATCTAAAAGTACATGTCTGAAAGACAGCTTGCTTGCTGCAGTCTCTATAAAGTACTATACGATATATCACTTGGATGTTTCCCAAGTGTTCTATGATGCATAAGCTGAGCCTGTGAGGCTATGATGCATAATAGACTGTGATGATGATCCAGGACAAGATGGTAATTGAACATCCGTCAAGCTCTTCCTCACTGTGATGATGATCAATAGAGAAGATCTGATGTTGTTTTGTGAGATGTGTGAGCATTGAGAGAGAAAGCATATGGTGATCCGTGTGAAGTCAAATGGACGGTCCCGATGTTGATCCGTGTGAGAAAGTTAAACAACCTCTAAAACATGATGTACATCATGCTTTAAAGGTTGTTTAAGTTTAGTGGAAAATTACTCTTGTACATCATGCTTTAAAGCGGGGTTACATAACATAATAGACTGTGATGATGATTGTATGTTGAGGGTACATAGAAGATCCGAGTAGCATCTTGGCGGGGCAATATCCAGGTTGCATAGTTCTCACTTTGCAACCGTGTGTTGCAGCCATGGCTTTACCCGTAGTTGTGTTCATCTCTCAATTTATCCGTGTGAGAAAGTAAAACATTTGGACGGCAGATGTATACCCTTGTAAAGGGTAAAAGGGTTTGTGTTTTCTTGTGCCTTAACAGTTGTACATTGTGCATTAAGTGTTTTTTCAACACCTTGTTCAATTATCATCTTGTCCTTCACATATGTTTGACGGATGTTCGAAGGACGAAAGCTGAGGTTTACGAAGGATTTTCGCATGTGTTTTGTGATGAATCGACTCAGGTTAGGTTCTAAATGTTGATTTATCTTTAATCTTGATGTGGATTTGTTAGTAGATGCGGTTATTTCAAATTAGGTTGAAAGTTTTGTGATATTTGAATTTGTATTTTTGGTGATGATAGTTAGGTTAATTTCAGATATGACATAGTGAAAGGATAAATTGTTTTTGTAGTTTTGATTTTACTTTGTTCTGTTATATTTTGATCTTTTCCTTTAATTTTGGGACTGATAAGTGTCATGGTTTTGTGATAATTATGATATTTAGGTCATTTTTGGGGATGATAAGTGTTGTAGTTCAATGAAAATTATGATAGTTAGGTCAATTTTAGACATGGAATAGTGAAAAGATAGATTGTTATGTACTTTTGATTTTAGTTTGTTCTGTGGGATGTTTTGATATACTTTTTCATTTCCCAAGTGTTCTATGATGCATAAGCTGAGCCTGTGAGGCTATGATGCATAAGCTGATCCTGTGAGGCTATGATGCATAAGCTGAGCCTGTCG
Organism: Helianthus annuus; assembly: GCF_002127325.2. Taxonomy (NCBI): domain Eukaryota; kingdom Viridiplantae; phylum Streptophyta; class Magnoliopsida; order Asterales; family Asteraceae; genus Helianthus; species Helianthus annuus. The sequence goes on from NC_035445.2 coordinate 24,894,746, forward strand.
ACTCTATGATGCATAAGCTGAGCTTTGTTCTTAATATGTCTGAACTGAAACTGTTAAGGCTATGATGCATAAGCTGAGCCTGTGAGGTTACATATGTGTTTCTTGTGCTTAAAACACTTGTACATCATGCTTTAAAGGTTGTTTAAGTTTAGTGGAAAATTACTCTTGTACATCATGCTTTAAAGCGGGGTTACATAACACAATAGACTGTGATGATGATTGTATTTTGAGGGTACATAGAAGATCCGAGTAGCATCTTGGCGGGGCAATATCCAGGTTGCATAGTTCTCACTTTGCAACCGTGTGTTGCAGCCATGGCTTTACCCGTAGTTGTGTTCATCTCTCAATTACATGTCTGAGTCTTTTAGTTGAGTGTAGTTGAGAGTTTGTAAAGTGTGAGTAGAGTGTAGATATCTCTGAATTATTTATAGAGACTGAAGCAAGCATGCTGTCTTTCAAGCATGGTGTCTTTCAAACAGTGTATGGAAGAGTGTTGATATATTATAGAGACTGCAGCAAGCAAGCTGTCTTTCACACAAAATTAAAGTGTTGCTTTTTCCTGAACTGAATTTAATTAGTTATACCTTTGGTTAACGACTGTCACGATCACTATTATTACAGAACAAGCTCACTCCGATCTTCTGGCAGCCGGAGAAAGTGTATCTGCTTAGAGAGTCTCGGAATCGGCTTTAGTGACGCTGAACGCTGCTTCATTAGAATAAAGGTTTTTATATTTGCAACTTGACAAAATGTGATTTATATTAAATTTATTTTAAGTTAATAGTGTACTGGTTATAACTAAGCCTTTCGTAATATACACATATGTATAGTTTAAAATTGACTATATACATATGTGTATAACTCAATATACATATATGTGTATAGTCAATTTTAAACTATACATATGTGTATATTACGAAAGGCTTAGAAAAATGTGTGGTCCAGAATGCTTCTCAAGTTTCTCATATAGAGTGGACTTCTCTTAGGATCCCTACCCTATATATATATATATATATATATATATATATATACACATATACATATACTTAGAAAATCCATTAAAGTGTATATGATTATGTGCTAAGTGTATGTATTTAGATAATATTAGGGTGATCTAAATAATACACCCATGATACCAAGAAAATACTTGTAAGAAAACAAGTATAATATACACATGAATACATATACACTAATATCCTCTTATTACCAAAGAAATGCTAAGTTAATGAATACATTCTCGGTCCTCACCAACTTAAACCCGAGTAAGTAAATGATGGAGGCATTAGGACTAACCCTTTTTCTTTCTACACCATTATTTTTCATTTTTTTTTTACCACCTACCCAAAACCCCCTAGTTAACCCCTTTGAGCCTAAACCTTTTCATTTCTTAACACAAAACAATCACCCTTTTTACCCACCTAAACCTTTTTATTTTAACCCTTTTTTTAGTAACAACATTCGGTTTTCTTATGACTTGAAAGAAAAAAAATATAATAATTATTATATATTTTGATGAAACCAAACAAACAAACAAGTTCAAAAAAAATAACTTTGTTTGAAAAAGAATGGTTCTTCAAAATGAAATAAAAATGTGAAAAATAAAAAGTCTTTCAAAAACCGACGTTTGTTACAATTTTCGCCCTTTTACTAACCACTAACCCAACCACCTACCTTTAGCCCAAGCCTAACCCTTCACCCAAAAAGTCTTCTTGATATTTACAAAGGTATATAGTTAAAAAGGAGGAGGATTGATTGCTTGGCAAGCTTATGGTAGGAGTAAGTTCCATGCCGCTCTCGAGTGATTCACTAAAAATACACCTTCGGCTGAGTGTTGAGTGATTCCCCGTGAGGTATGTACACTTGTATATAAATATTTTATAGGAGTATGTTATGCCCTAATAAGTAATTTATCTTACGAAACGTTTTTAATAAATCATGACTAATAGGGTTGTAAATAAATAAAAATAAAACCTAAATAATCTTGGAAATCCCGACACTCTATGACAAGCCCAAAAACCTTCTCTTCTACCCATTCCATTTGGGAGTGAAAAAGCCAAATTATAAAGAGTTTTGCTTGAGGACAAGAAAAGATTCAAGTGTGGGGGTATTTGATGTGCGCAAAATGCAACATATAAATTACATCAATTGTGGCATAAAACTAACCCTTTTTTAGTACTGATATTGGAAAAAGTATGCTTTTGTTTTCCTTTTGTATTTTCAAGATTAAATGAGCTCAAAATAACAAAAAAAGCAAAAAGACAGCTAAATCAAACATAAATACAAGAAAAGGAACAAAAGTGGCATGCCCGACCTCCCGACAGCATCTTCCCAAGCAAAACAGAGAAGACAGAAGACTGAACACGCCCCGTGCTCAGCGAGCACGGGGCCGTGCCCAAGAAGTAGCAGAAAAGACAAACTCATAGAAGCTTTTACTGCCCACCAAGGGGCCGTGCCCAGCGGACACGGGGGCGTGGTCAACTTCCTACAGGCGCATTTATTGTAATTGCGAATTACAATTAATGAAGAGAGAGAGTCTGATGGACACGGGGCCGTGCCCGAGCTTCTGTTCAGCCTATAAATAGGAGTGTTTGGAGCTCTTGCAACTCATCCCTTGGCACACCACCTCTCTCACACTTCACCCACCATCATAACACTATCATCCACCATCATCATCCATTATCCATCATAGAGTGTGTGAGTCGTCTCGGGATCCAAGATTGATCGTAAGAGTTCTTGACAATCAAAGGCCATCTTTGCCTAAGTCTCTTACATCACTTGTTGAAGACAAGTGTTTAGTGCAATACTTTTTATTTTTAATCTTTTGCACTTTTTAATTGGTTTTGTATTAATGACTTTAATTACTAGTTTCTTATGTTGAAGGTGATTCTTCCTTATCGTTTGTCTATGGTGTCTTGGCATTATTTTGCTGTCTATATAAAATAAAAGATTTTCACCATTCATATCTCGACGGTCTATATGGAGGTATGTTGGCTACCTGGTCGGGGGTTAAGGGAACGGTTTGGTAAGAGTCTTGCCATTGTTCAGTGTATAGATCCTGCAAAGGACCTGGGTCAAATTTAGTAGGACCTCCTTCAATACCCAAGGTATTGGATGGCGGGGGTCCAAACTCTTTGATCCCCTCATAAGTTAAACTACTATTAAAACTTTAACCCAACTACTTAGGACTGTATCCCTGCAGACTCAGACTACTTATCTGAGGGTAACATCGCCTTCAAACTAGGGGCCTACCACATTATGCATTAATAACTTAATTAATTATCTTTCAATAATCCGACCCTTTAGGATTGTATCCTTGCTGACTCAAACTACTGGGTTGAGGGTAACGTCGCCTTCAAAAGAGGGGCCTACTACAATAACTAAGATAATCTCTTAAACAAGTGCAAAAGTGCGAAAATAATCAAAGGTTACACTAACACACGAGTCGGATCCAAGTGATTCATCTTGTCTATCTGTTTTATTTTTATTTTATTTTTCAGCATTTTAGTTAGTTTTATTAGTTTAAAAACCTTTTTCTAACATTTTGATTTGATTAGACGTTGAGGATAAACCGGTACTAAAAGCTCTTGTGTCCTTGGACGACCTCGGTATCTTACCAACACTATACTACGTCCACGATGGGTGCACTTGCCCATATGTGTGTTTAGTGTTAGTAAATATCGTGTTTTATAAATTTAAAACTTGGCTAAAAACTGTAAAAATGGCTTAAAATATATACCTAAAATATAACACACTTCACGCACATCAAGTTTTTGGCGCCGTTGCCGGGGACACAAGGATTTTTAAGAAAGTTAGGAATCAACGGCCTAATCATTTTTTCTATTTTCTTTTTATTTATTTTTTTAGGATTTTCTTAATTTTTCAGCTTCTGCAGAACTCAGCACGGGTCGTGCCCGCTGAACACGCCCCGTGCCCAATCTTTGGAACTGGCAATCTTGTTTTAAGTCAGACGGTCGTGCCCACTCAACACGCCCCCGTGCCCAAGATTCAGTTACTGAAAACAGAACCGTAAGATCCCGACGGTTGGTAATTTCTGACACAAAAATGAGTGGTAATGATTTTTTTTACTTTCGGCACTCTTATGGTACGTGGTGTCAATTATGTGGAAGCGGTCATAAAGAATTAGAATGATATTTTCTAAATTATAAGCCCCACTATATAGACCCATCGTTTGCCTGTAGCCTTAAGAGGGGCGAAAGTAAAAATAATCCTTATCTCTCCCTCGAAGGCGCCCAACCAGATATTTAGGAGAAATGCTTCTCGATGAACTATTTCAACTAGAAGATCTGATTCTTAATTGGTTAGAGGAACTTAAGATGGATTTCCTTAATTTATCTCAAGATAATGACCAAGAAGAAGTGTTGGGGTCGCATTCAAACAACCTCGCTACTCCCGATACTACCTTCAACTCTAGCGAAGACTTGGATGAGAGTCGTCCCTGTGCCGATTGTGCCGTGAAGGACTCCCCATCGACTTCGTTCAGTGCATACATAGACCTGAGTGATTCGGCATATACCTTCTTTAACGAGAGCCCGGAAAAGGGTTGGACTTGTCCACCTACATTTAGCATAGGAATCACCCTCACCGACAACCTCTTGCGTTCTCGTCTTAATCTAGATCAATTAAGGTATCTAAGGCACTTTGGGTTTGTTCCATCCAGTAAGGAACCACCCAATCCGGATAAGTTCCTTAAAAGTAGAAAAACTTCATAATCAGCCCTTCGACACGGGGCCGTGCCCAGCCAACACGCCCCCGTGTCCACCAAAAGATTCCTTTCTGACTTTACGTCAGAATACGGACAAACTGTGTCAGAATCCTGCCTGCACACGGGGCCGTGTCCAGCCGACACGGGGCCGTGTCCAGCACGCTGTCATTTTCTATAAATGCAGCCAAGAATCCTGCACATTTGGACCATCCAAGGACAGAGATTTGAAGGGATCTTCTCTCCTACCATCCTAGGTATGTTCTAAAGAAGGTTCCAACAACCATCTTGTCCTTTCCTCTTTTATCCATTTCCTTCTTCTTCATCTTTCTCCAAAAACCTCCATTAAAGCTTGAGATTTCAAGCTTTATTGCAAGGATTAATGAGTTTTGTTCAAAGAATCTTGTTAAAAATAAGTTGTATAACATTATTTTAAGTTATTATTGCTCAAAGGGGCTTCACAAATTAGAAAAATAACTTAAAACTTCAAGATTCCTTGTTCTAAAATTCTGCAGAAAGGTGAACACGGGGTCGTGCTCGCTGAGCACGGGGCCGTGTCCAAAGTACTGTTTTAATAAAATAAGCTATTTCTGGTTTATTTTCGTAGAATGTCGAGTGAAAACAGTGGAACATCTTCCGTGCATTCAACAAACAGTCGAAGAGGGGGGAGGCCTTCCATTGAAGCTACCCTTGTACACTACGTCATGGCACTACAGGAAGCTCTCGATGAAATGACTTCGGTAGAGGAGGTCCTAATAGACCGTATAAATTATCTTACGGTGGGGCTGGAAAATAGTTTTCAAGAAATTAACCTCTTGCACCAGAGGTTAAATATTCTTGTAACACCTCCCATGGAACCCGTCCTCCCTCAAGAGGATTGGAACCTAGCACTCGGAGTCAACAACCCTACCGGATGGGATGACATTCCAGCGGAGCCTCCCCTTGAAAATTTACAAGAAGTCCCGGTGGAAGTTGTACCTCCTCAAACCGACGCCAACGAGCCCTCCTTCCTCCTCCCAAGGGAGATAGAGGAATGGCTCGCCGACATATGAGGAGTTCATGCCCGAAAGGAGGAGTTCTATGAAGCCACATCTAACCAAGATTATTATCTTCTTGGAAATTTTGCTAATTAAAATAACTTGTAAGTTAGAACTCCTTGGTTTAAGCTTCTTGTGCTTACTTATCTAACTTAGTAGCATTTTAGAATAATGTAATTCTCTCTATGGTGGTTTTCAATGAAATGATGGTTTTAAGGTTTGGATGATGTTGTGATAAATAAAACACACTCGGGATGGTGAAGGATAACAAGGGAAATGAGAAACATCACCCCATGCACGAAAACAGGGCCATCCGACAACAATTTCTTCATTACAGTAAGCTCAGCACGGGCCGTGTCCGCCCAACACGGCCCCGTGCTGCACAATATGTAGAAATCGCCCAGTTCAGGTATCTGGACACGGGCCGTGTTTGATGAACACGCCCCCGTGTCCAGGCTTCTGTCTCTTTTCTATAATTTTTGTCACTGGCACCTGAACACGGGGCCGTGCCCGGTCACCACGGGGTCGTGTCCAGGATGCCAGTAACATAAAATTTTGCTTTTAACACCATTTTGCACTTTCAATCAACCTAAAAACTTATTTTTGGGACACATTGAGGACAATGTGTAATTTAAGTGTGGGGGGGGATGCTAAAACTTTGAATCTTGCAAGTCCTAATAACAAGCCTTACACAAAACTCTATTGGAACCGCTAATCACCCCAAATTTTTTTCAAAATTTTTCATTTTTTTTACTTGTCTAAGTTTAAGTTGGAAATTCAAGTTCTAAAAAGGTTATATTTTTTACAAGTTTACAACCGATAGCGTCGTGATAAAAAGAACCAACATAAGAAAATTATGAAAAGGCATGACAAACTTAGTTAAAATTTGATTATATATACTTGATCACATAAAAACTCTTTCCCACAAAAGTGAGTTTTGGGCCTTTATCGAGCATACAAATATATATCTTTACACTAAATGCTCATTTTTCGTTTCTTGTGTGAATAGCCGCTTGGTTCGTACGACTCTAGAACTTGCCACAACAATACATTCCCGGTCCTTACCAACTTAAACCCGAGTAAGTAAATGATGGAGGCATTAGGACTAACCCTTTTTCTTTCTACACCATTATTTTTCATTTTTTTACCACCTACCCAAAATCCCCCTAGTTAACCCCTTTGAGCCTAAACCTTTTCATTTCTTAACCCAAAACAATCACCCTTTTTACCCACCTAAACCTTTTTATTTTAACCCTTTTTTTAGTAACAACATTCGGTTTTCTTATGACTTGAAAGAAAAATAATAATAATAATAATAATTTGATGAAACCAAACAAATAAACAAGTTCAAAAAAAAGTAACTTTGTTTGAAAAAGAATGGTTCATCAAAATAAAATAAAAATGTGAAAAATAAAAAGTCTTTCAAAAACCGACGTTTGTTACAATTTTCGCCCTTTTACTAACCACTATCCCAACCACCCACCTTTAGCCCAAGCCTAACCCTTCACCCAAAAAGTCCTCTTGATATTTACAAAGGTATATAGTTAAAAAGGAGGAGGATTGATTGCTTGGCAAGCTTATGGTAGGAGTAAGTTCCATGTCGCTCTCGGGTGATTCACTAAAAATACAACTTCGGCCGAGTGTTGAGTGATTCCCCATGAGGTATGTAAACTTGTATATAAATGGAATTTTAAAGGAGTATGTTATGCCCTAATAAGTAATTTATCTTACGAAACGTTTTTAATAAATCATGACGAATAGGATTGTAAATAAATAAAAATAAAACCTAAATAATCTTGGAAATCCCGACACTCTTTGACAAGCCCAAAAACCTTCTCTTCTACCCATTCCATTTGGGAGTGAAAAAGCCACATTATAAAGAGTTTTGCTTGAGGACAAGCAAAGATTCAAGTGTGGGGGTATTTGATGTGCGCAAAATGCAACATATAAATTACATCAATTGTGGCATAAAACTAACCCTTTTTTAGTACTAATGTTGGAAAAAGTATGCTTTTGTTTTCCTTTTGTATTTTCAGGATTAAATGAGCTCAAAATAACAAAAGAAGCAAAAAGACAGCTAAATCTAACATAAATACAAGAAAAGGAACAAAAGTGGCATGCCCGACCTCCCGACAGCATCTTCCCAAGCAAAACAGAGAAGATAGAAGACTGAACACGCCCCGTGCCCAAGAAGCAGCAGAAAAGACAAACTCATTGAAGCTTCTACTGCCCACCACGGGGCCGTGCCCAGCGGGCACGGGGGTGTGGTCAACTTCCTGCAGGCGCATTTATTGTAATTGCGAATTACAATTAATGAAGAGAGAGAGTCTGATGGACACGGGGCCGTGCCCGAGCTTCTGTTCAGCCTATAAATAGGAGTGTTTGGAGCTCTTGCAACTCATCCCTTGGCACACCACCTCTCTCACACTTCACCCACCACCCACCACCACCATAACACCATCATCCACCACCATCATCCATTGTCCATCATAGAGTGTGTGAGTCGTCTTGGGATCCAAGATTGATCGTAAGAGTTCTTGACAATCAAAGGCCATGTTTGCCTAAGTCTCTTACATCACTTGTTGAAGACAAGTGTTTAGTGTAATACTTTTTATTTTTAATCTTTTGCACTTTTTAATTGGTTTTGTATTAATGACTTTTATTACTAGTTTCATATGTTGAAAGTGATTCTTCCTTATCGTTTGTCCGTGGTGTCTTGGCATTATTTTACTGTCTATATAAAATAAAAGATTTTCACCATTCATATCTCCACGGTCTATATGGAGGTAGGTTGGCTACCTGGTCGGGGGTTAAGGGAACGGTTTGGTAAGAGTCTTGCCATTGTTCAGTGTATAGATCCTTCAAAGGACCTGGGTCAAATTTAGTAGGACCTCCTTCAATACCCAAAGGTATTGGATGGCGGGGGTCCAAACTCTTTGATCCCCTCATAAGTTAAACTACTATTAAAACTTTAACCAAGCTACTTAGGACTGTATCCCTGCTGACTCAGACTACTTAGCTGAGGGTAACGTCGCCTTCAAAAGAGGGGCCTACCACATTATGCATTAATAACTTAATTAATTATCTTTCAATAATCCGACCCTTTAGTTGTCACACCCTGGCTTTACGGAAGTGTGGTTAATTTGGTGTGACTTCTTAACACCATAGCTTAATCATAACAAAGCTATATGAAAGTAAAACCATGCAAGATCATCCATTGATTTAAGTTTCAAAATAAAAGTACCACAACATTGTTTTAAAATACCGACACATGCAATGGAGATTACAACCTAATAACATAAAAACATTGTTCAGAATTCATAACCACAAACATAAAGCAGACGTAGTTTAAGAGCGGTGGCTCGTCCAGGCAAGAGCCACGACCCCTAAACTTGGATGACCTTATTTCTCTTATACAGCGTGAAAACGTATCATACCATGCCAGATCCTTAATTACCTGAAATACATGTAAGTTGGAAAAGTCAACAAAAATTGTTGAGCAAGTTCATGTGTAGTGAGTAAGTAAAAGCTTTGTAAGTATAAAATCCTGGTATGTAGCAAATAAGGAAAAAGAGATCACCAATGGTTTGCAAGGCCATCGATATGTGTGAAGTGCAAGTAGGAAGACTCAAACCTAGCAGATTTATGCGTTGGGTACAAAGTCACCCCGAGGTCCGTTATGTTGGGCCTGGGGCTGGGCTCGCTACACCCAGATAGATCTACCGCTCCTGCCCCTCGGTCCTACTATGAGGATTAATGGCCTCAAGTTTCCGCCTACCCACTCACATGATCTAAATAATATCCCTCCTTACGCTAACCATACCATGTAAGAAATATTCGTAATCATAGTAACATGTATTTCACCCCCGCAGTTTAGAAAACTGAAAACAGTTAAGAGAAAAGGGGGACATGAACTCACAGTGGTGCGTCTCTACCAAGTATATCTCCTGATCAAGCAGCTGTGCGACGACCTACACGTACTAATTCTATTAGACGGACGGCCGTGCCTTAGCTTTATGGTTTAAGTTTTCGGGAAATAGTCAGACAACTATTTCGTGTTTACTTTTTGCAAATACTTGGTAATTATTTTCCTTCCCAAGGATGGGGGATTTAATACATGCGCGTTCGTATAACTTCGAAATATATTATTAAGTCTATCTTATTATATATTTTATTTCTAACTCCAAAATATGACTATTCTTCCCAAAAATATTATATTTTAATACATATGATTTTCCCAAAATAATACCTTGACAAAAATACGCGTTCATAAATATTTTCTTAAAATGCATAAGTTACGTTTTAAAGGTTGGGTGGTATTAACTATACCGTTGTAACTTAAATATTTATCGTAGAGGCGTTCGTAATATTTTGGAATCGTTAGCACTTGGTAATATTATTTTTACCCTAAAAATAATATTTGTATAGTTTACAGAATAATCATAAAAATTTTACAAGTGACGTTATGAATATATATTTATCGGGCTTTTATTTTGTGAAAATCCCACCTCCGACATTTTGTAAATAATCGTCGTGGCGAAATTTATATGTTGAAAACAAGTCAAAAATACATTTGTAACACTTGTGATGAAAATACTTTTAAGTGTTAGGTTTTTAGAAAAATTTCGCCAGAGTTTCCCCTGTAACTGGAGGTGGCCACGCTTTCAAGCGTATCATTTTCTTTTATAATTCAAATCAACAATTTTCTCGTTCAACCAAAACAATTTCTAAACCATCAAACTAGTCAATATATATGTAAATCGCAAAAATTACACGAACTTGTGGTTTGTCCGGAATATGAAGTAAATCCCATTACTTTTAGTGAATCTTTGTATAAATCAATTCGGTTTCGTAAAAGCCTCGTTTTTAAAGAAATTCCATCTTTACAACTTCTTGTAAAATTTGACAAGACTAGTTCTTTGTCGAAACTTAGTGTTACACAAGTGTTTATATACTTGTGTGTTTAAAAATCATTCTTGTTCATGTAAGATCCGGTTTTAGAAAATATGATTTCTTTGACACTTGGTTCTTTGTAAATACCACTTGTAGATCCGTAGATCTACTAGTTTTGAACACTATTTCGTAAGTAAAATCGATTTTACACAAGTTCATATTTGGTGTGTGGTAGAGTTTCATCACTTAACCCTTTTTACACTTAAACAAACTCTATGCCATGTTTCATGAACATGACCAATCCGGGTTAGATGATGATCCGAGCTACCACAACATAGATCGGCACTAAATAGTTACACAAAACAAATCTTACAAGATTTACACAACCCTTGTGCTTTTAACCAACAACCTTAACATTTTAGTAGACTTTTAACACCTCATCTTGTATGTTCATAAGTTTTAACCATCATATATCATTTTAACCACTTTAAAATAGATTGAGAGGGTGTTTCAAGCAACTTACTACTAGCTCGAGGCTAGGGAAGAAACTAGTCAAAGATTGGGTGGATAAAAGCAATGAGGTGAGGTCCTTCACAATCCGAATGCACCAAGCTTCCTTATACGCAATCCTTAGCACTTGTAGTTGTATGGAATGGATTGAATGAAATCGAGAGGATGATGGATGGATGTGGGAGCTCACGGCCGAAAGTTCAAAGGGAGGAGAGAGTGGAGTGTTGGTTTGGTTAAGTGTGGAAATGATATGGTGGTCTAAGCTTAGTTACTTATAGGCAAAGTTCTTGTTCATTAACCATAGGATCATGTGTCCCCTAGATATTAAGCACCTAGGATTTAAATAATCAATGAAGTACAAATGGTGGTCACATTGTGACCGAATTCGTTGGATGGGGGGGGGTCCTTAGTTCAATTTCAACCATGTAGTTAAGATATAGTTAGGTGATTAGAAGGTTAACTCGGTTACTAGCGTGTTATGCATTACAGCGGGTGTTAGGGTATTCGGGGACCCTAACTGGCTCAGAAAAAGAAAAACAGTGTTAATGGCAATATTTTTATGTTCCGGGTAAAGTTCGGTTGTTCGGTTGGATAGTGATCCGTTAAAGTGCTTAACAAAGCTTTAAAGTGTCGTTAATACTATTTTTAGTGACACAACTTATTCCCGACACTTTGGAAAGTGTTCTAGTAATATTTTCTCATGATTTGGCACTTTATTAGTTAACCAAATGCTGAATTTTAAGTTAAAGTGCTGAATTTTATACTTGGAGTACGTTTTAGGCACATCCGGTCACTGTAACTTATTCCTAGTGACGCAGTTCTACCACCCTTATATCTCTACATTCTCTATTAGTGTAGCAACTATCTCTGGCTCATACAGGCCTTAGAGGCAGTACCTGCCTGGTGCTAGTTATGACAGCACGTTCAATAGGTTATCCGTTCATTGTGCTACTGTGCTTTTGGTGCATCAAGGTTGTCACTAAGGTGCTGTAAGCAAAACATGGAGTGACAGCAAGTAAAGTATGATGTAAGTAAGTACATGTATCAGCATTCAAGTAGCAGTCTATCCATAATTTCAAGTAAGCACAGTAATTAAGCAGTAATCAATTATTAATTAAGTCGTACGGAAACCTGGTTTAGTGAGGGTTGTCACATTAGTATTGTATCCTTGCTGACTCAAACTACTGGGTCGAGGGTAACGTCGCCTTCAAAAGAGGGGCCTACTACAATAACTAAGATAATCTCTTAAACAAGTGCAAAAGTGCAAAAATAATCAAAGGTTACACTAACACACGAGTCGGATCCAAGTGATTCATCTTGTCTGTCTGTTTTCTTTTTATTTTATATTTTTCAGCATTTTAGTTAGTTTTATTAGTTTAAAAACCTTTTTCTAACATTTTAATTAACATTTTGACTTGATTATACGTTGAGGATAAACCGGTACTAAAAGCTCTTGTGTCCTTGGACGACCTCGGTATCTTACCAACACTATACTACGTCCACGATGGGTGCACTTGCCCATATGTGTGTTTAGTGTTGGTAAATATCGTGTTTTATAAATTTAAAACTTGGCTAAAAAGTGTAAAAAGGGCTTAAAATATATACCTAAAATATAACACACTTCACGCACATCGACATCAACATAAACTTCCCTATATGTTATCCCTAAACGAATTAAACGGACGAGCAAACAATACAGACGACAGACAAAAATTACAAGAATATTCCTAAAATATAAAACATATTTCACCCGACCAAATAAGACGTATAACCAAATTGGTCAATAAAGGAATATATATAACATACGACGACGACAAAACGAGCGCATCGTCATCACGAGAAGCTACTACGACCCTTGGGCGATCTTTCGACGTAAAATATATATATAAAACGACTACGACGACGCGTCTAAAAATAATATATTTTAGACACCTTACGGATATATATATATATATATATATATATATTACCGATAACAAAATCCGGAAAGTTAAAAACTTATAAAAATTACTAAGTGTTCTTTTATAATAAAAATGAAAACAATAAGTTAAAAACTTATAAAAATTACTAAGTGTTCTTCTATAAAAAATCACAACGTTATCCATTAACATCAATTCATGGGCAAAGGCCCAATGACATTAAAACATGGGCAAGGCCCAATAACATTAAAAGATGGGCAAGGCTCAATAACATAAAAGACATGGGTTAGGCCCAATAACATTAAAACATGGGCTAGGCCCAATGACATAAAAGACATGGGCTAGGCCCAATGACATAAAAACATGGGTTAGGCCCAATGACACACATGACATGGGCTAGGCCCAATGACACACATGACATGGGCTAGGCCCAAAGACATGGGCTAGGCCCACAGACATGGGCTAGGCCCAATGACATGGGCTAGGCCCAAGTACACGCGTGTGAAGCACGAGTACATGTGAAGTGCGAGGCCCGTTCACACACGATTCAATACATACAAAACATATATATATATATACATTGCGAAATAATTATACATATATAACGATTGAATGAACAAACTACCAACACTCCAAAAAAATACAAAGTTGTTCTCACTACGACAAGTGAAAACATAATAAAAATTCAAGATGAACAACTTGTACGAGGTCCAACAAGACCTAAGTGTCTAATAAAGTTAGTACACATGTAGGTTACTCACGCGTACAGACGCTCAATCTCAATAGTCAATACACGGAACGCAAACTTGTGAGTTCATGTCCTTCCTTTCAATGATTTCAATGTTTTGTTTTTAAGACAATCGAGGGGAAATACATGTCAAGTAAACGGTATGTTAGCTATGAGTTTAGATGATAACATGATCAATGTACGTAAGTAAGATGATGACAATAGTAACCATTAATCACTTAGTGACCAAGGTGCAAAAGGTGTAGATCTATAGAGCTTGAGACACGCTCCACTCCTGGTTGGTGCCATAGGAGTGCTTTTGTGATCCCAATGATGTCAAAGTTGTCTTGGTTTGGTTACATACTGATGCGTGTGTAGTGTAATATATTTTAGGTGTATATTTTAAGCCCTTTAACACTTTTTAGCCAAGTTTTATATTTATAAAACACGATATTTACTAACACTAAACACACATATGGGCAAGTGCACCCATCGTGGACGTAGTATAGTGTTGGTAAGATACCGAGGTCGTCCAAGGACACAAGAGCTTTTAGTACCGGTTTATCCTCAACGTCTAATCAAATCAAAAAGTTAGAAAAGATTTTAAACTAGAAAAATAAAACTAACTAAAATGCTGAAAAATAAAATAAAAATAAAAATAAAAACAGATAGACAAGATGAATCACTTGGATCTGACTCGTGTGTAGTGTAACCTTTGATTATTTCTGCACTTTTGCACATTTTAAGAGATTATCTTAGTTATTGTAGTAGGCCCCTCTTTTGAAGGTGACGTTACCCTCAACCCAGTAGTTTGAGTCAGCAAGGATACAATCCTAAAGGGTCGGATTATTGAAAGATAATTAATTAAGTTATTAATGCATAATATGGTAGGCCCATCTTTTGAAGGTAACGTTACCCTCGGCTAAGTAGTCTGAGTCAGCAGGGATACAGTCCTAAGTAGCCGGGTTAAAGTTTTAATAGTAGTTTAACTTATGAGGGGATCAAAGAGTTTGGACCCCCGCCATCCAATACCGGTGGGTATTGAAATGGTCCTACTAAATTTGACCCAGGTCCTTTGAAGGATCTATACACTGAACAAAGACTCTTACCAAACCGTTCCCTTAACCCCTGACCAGGTAGCCAACATATCTCCATATAGACCGTGGAGATATGAATGGTGAAAATCTTTTTTTTCTCATATAGACAGTAAAATAATGCCAAGACACCACGGACAAACGATAAGGAAGAATCACCTTCAACATATGAAACTAGTTATTAAAGTCATTAATACATAACCAAATAAAAAGTGCGAAAAGATTAAAAATAAAAAGTATTACACTAAACACTTGTCTTCACCAAGTGATGTAAGAGACTTAGGCAAACATGGCCTTTGATTGTCAAGAACTCTTACGATCAATCTTGGATCCCGAGACGACTCACACACTCTATGATGGACAATGGATGATGGTGGTGGATGATGGTGTTGTGATGGTGGTGGGTGGTGGGTGAAATGTGAGAGAGGTGGTGTGCCAAGGGATGAGTTGCAAGTGATCCAAGCACTCCTATTTATAGGCTGAATAGAAGTTCGGGCACAGCCCCGTGTCCGTTGGGCACGGCCCCGTATCCATCCTTCTCTCTTTCTTCATTAATTGCAGTTTGTCTGCATTAGTTGGCCACGCCCCCGTGTCCGCTGAGCACGACCTCGTGTGTAGAAGCGTATCTGTACTATCAAGATTTGCCTGGATTCTGCGAATCTTATAGTTGACCACGGCTCCGTGTCCGCTGAGCATGACCCCGTGGTGGGCGATAGAAGCTTCTACAACTTTGTCTTTTTTGCTGACACTTGGGCACGCCCCCGTGCTCACTGAGCATGGGGCGTGTTCAGCCTTTTGTTCTCTTGTTTTGCTTGGGATGATGCTGTCGGGGGGTCGGGCATGCCACGTTTGTTCCTTTTCTTGTATTTATGTTAGATTTAGCTGCCTTTTTGCTTCTTTTGTTCATTTGAGCTCATTTAATCCTGAAAATACAAAAGGAAGACAAAAACACACTTTTTCCAGCATTAGTACTAAAAATGGGTTAGTTTTATGCCACAATTGATGTAATTTATTTGTTGTATTTTGTGCACATCACATACTTATGATACATGTGTCAGGGTGATCGCGACATACTGATACATCCTTAAAACTCCATGAAAGGTAATAACATACCATGATTTCAATACAAGATTACATACATGAGATTTCATATGATAACAATAACTGCATGAACTCGCTCAACTTTTGTTAACTTTTTAAAACTACATTTATTTTCAGTAAACAAGTCTTGAGCCGGTGATAAACTATGGGAAACGGGAATGACAATGAAAACGATTGCCGCTTTTCGAGGATTTTTCTTTTATATCCCAACTTCATATGAGTATATAGGGGACAAAACCTCAAGAGTAGGGTTCCTACGGAAAGTGTGTTTTTCCTAGAAAGTCTAGGAAGCGATCTGGTCCATCCGATTGGTGTGTTTAAGGGTTGAGATTAAATCAATGGCAATCTCGTAATATTTAACTATATGTAATAGATTGTTTTAAATGAGGAGGGGCAATTTCGTCAATAAAGTGTTTTAAATCAATCAAAAATAACTGTCAGCATATCACATCTCCTTATTACACGCGAATTTCCCTCTCTCTCTCTCTCTTCTCTCTCTAAACCCACAACGAAAACACCCTTAAATCATACCAATAATACCTAAAATCATGGATGGAGATAAAAGATTTTCAAACTTCTATATACGTAAGATCAAACAGACATTGTGTTCTGTGTTTTAGTAGGCGATTAGGGTTCAATCGTGTTCTACATTGACGTATTTGATGTTTGCAGGGAAGAGATTCAAAAAACAGAGGGATTTGAACAAAATGGGTGGAAGCAGACTTGAAGTCGCCGGAAGAAAAGTTGAAGTCGCAGGAAGCAGAGTTGAAGTCGCCAGAACCGTAGGTGTGTGTTTTAAATAACAAATGTTTGTAAGAATTCCGTTTGTTGGGGATGACTGTGTTTTTATTGTTATGTTTGGTAATGTGTTTTATGGTCAGTTTATATAGGTTTTATAGAGTAGTAATTTGGGTTTGTAGATGTTCTATAGAGTAGTAATTTGGGTGTGTGTATTGTGTTTTAAAAACTTTTTTTGTTAATGGGTTTTCCCACAAATGTGTTTTATGGTAATGTTATGTAGGTTTTATAGATTAGTAATTTGGGTTTGTGGATTCTGTTTTAAAAACTCTGTTTGTTAATGGGTTTTACCTAAAATGTGTTTTAATCAGATGTGTTTTAAGGTCAGCTTGTCTAGTTTTTTTAGATGAGTAAGTTGGGTTTGTGGATTGTGTTTTAAAAACTTTGATTGCTACTGGGTTTTCTCAAAAATGTGTTTTACAATGTTCCATGAACTGGTACCCGTGTGTTTTACAATTATGATTGATTTGTTAAGTTTTGAAAGCCTAATGAACTGTGATTAATAAGGGGAATGTGGGATTGGGAATTGTGTTTTATAAATCCTAAACAAGTGTTTGTCAGTCAAATGGAGAAAGCCTAATGAACTGTGACTAATAAGGGGAAAATGGCTTTCAAGAAAACCCGGAAACAAACCTGACAAACCAATTATGCTGGATGAATCAGACACAGAAGAAGCATCACCTTTACAAGGTGCGGTTAGTTGTGGCGGTGAAGGGTGGGGGGTTACTTATATAGGTAGCTGTCTGACCAGTTGTGTTCTTTTGTTACTAACAGTTGAACCTGTTAACAAAACTACAAAAGCGGTAGACAACAAGGTAGACTGCGTACAACAACCGCCTGCTAGCACCCTTCTGTCTGACATTTCAAATCTGTTTCCGAACGTAATGGATAAAAATGACGATTTACAGTCGGAACCCAACAAAAATCGTGAAATGCCCATATGTAAGTTAGATGAACAAACGTCAAACCATATGTTTGTTGATGTAAAAACACAATGCATAAGACTAACATCAACTTTTATAAGATTTATTTCAGCCGACGCGAGCAACAAGGGTATCGAAACGGGAAAGAAGCGGAAGGACAAAAAGGCTGGAATCCAACCGAAACAAAAGAACGCTGAGGTTATACCAACAGTCAATAAGCCTAAAGAAGTAGCACACGGTAATATGAAATTATGAACTAATTTTAATTACTAAAAAGGTCTGACTTGCTGATCGGCTTCATGTGTTGGTGTTTTGTCAGGTACCACGATAGAAGATTCAGATGATGATTTTGACAACCCACCTTGGAAAAAAAAACGAGGTCGGGTGCTAGCCCACAAGTTGTTGAAAAACCAGAACGACCCCCAGATGCTAGGTCAAGCAAAGACTCAAAAACACGCAAGAGGCCAAGAAGGGTAAAAAATTACATACCACTTTCAGATGGTAAACTAACCTTGCGATTAGCTCTTTAGCACATGGGGGAGTTGACGGAATCTTTTAACGAAAATCAACGGGGGGCTGTCAAAAACATAGGTTTCAGGTCAATACTTAAGTTTAGAATGGGTCTGATTCCCTCAACTCTGGGTTGGTGGTTGGTAGATAACTATGACACTAAAACACGGGTCTTGAACTGCGGTAGCCACCACATTCAAATAATGGAAGAATTGGTGCACGATGTGTTTGGCGTACCAAGAGGGAATGAAGAAATAAAGGAAGTTGAGAGAGCAAGGGCAGATTTCCACAAGGTTGTGGCGGAATGGAAAGGACAATTCGAAAACGCTCCTGCACATTTGACGCCTGTTCAATTCAAAACATACATGCATGACCTAAAAGCGAGCGGGAGAATCTTTGTGTTAAACTTTTTGTTGTTCTACAACACACTGCTGGGAGAGACAACTACGAATTCATCAATTAATATGAAGTTTCAGCCTTGCATCGAGGGAAGGATATCAAAAGTTTTAACTGGTGTGAGTACATGATCAGGTGCCTGGATCGAACGGTGGAAACATGGACACCAAAGGAACCCTTTCTTGGACCAATGCCTTTGCTAGTGGTCTGTTCTGAATGCATATATAATTTTCTAATCACACACTATGATTGTGCATTAAAACACATATGTTTACTGGTAAAACACATTAAGATATTTTCAACTTGCAACGTTTTTGTTGAGCTCCAATATAATGACAGCATGTTGTGAAAACCATTATGATGAACTGTGATCATCAAAAAACACAATGTGATGTAATGTGGCATAGGAAAAACCAACAACACACATTTGAGGTGTTGTTAAATAGCATTAGAACTAATAAAACACAATCTGATGTATATAAAAGTCTTAAAACACATCTGACATCAGTTTGTTATTCCTATTTACAGGCAGCGTTGATACGTGACCAAAAGAAATACGAGGAAGGTGAGCCAAGAGCAGCTCATCTCATCGAAGATATCACTGATGACGATATCGAGGGAGTCAGCATAAAGTTGGACTCGGTCAGATTTGATCAAATGTTAGTGGATGGATATGACTTGCAACCGGAACAAAGCTATCCGTTTGCAAAAAAATCTGATGAAGATGTTTAAGCAAAAGAAGTGAAAGCAGATAAGAAAGATGTAACCAAGAATGTAAAACATATTAGCAAATGTGATCTGGTAAAAAACAAAAAGTCCGTTGTGAAGCCGGCCGGTAAAACGCATGGTAAACCTACGGTCTCAGAGGTACCGAAAAAAATCAAATTGAAAAAGAACGGGCGAAAACCGATCAGGTTGGGAAGAAGAAAACTGATGTTGAAGGTGGCCCGGAAACTCCGCCTGTTATCGACGAAATTCCCGTTAATGCGGGTTTCCATGCAGAGTTTGAAGAATGCATGAACGTAGATGTTGGCCCGGAAACAGTGCCTCTTGTGGATACATCCGATATAGAGAAATACTACATTGAAACCGGCGAGTGGCGGCAAACACAACAAAGTCAGCCGGGGATTACCTCACCTATGGTATCTCAATATGGATCGACACAACAAGCGACCCAAAGCGACGAGGTACTCTTATAGTTTTCCAATTTATTCTACTAAACACAAATATAATGTATAGGTGAAAACATTTAAATTCAAATAAGAAATTACTTAAAACACATTTTTGGATATGTGGCACATGCAACACCTTATAACACAATCAGAAATCCAATAACACATTTCCAGACTGGTAAAACACATTCTTATGATGTATGAGCCACAATTCTGATTGGTAAAACACAATCAGCTTGAAAAAAAAACAATTCTGATTGGAAAACACATTTTCAGACAAGAAATTACTTAAAACACGTTTTTGGATATGTGGCACATGCAACACCTTATAACACAATTAGAAATCCAATAACACATTTCTAGACTAGTAAAACACATTCTTATGAAGTATGAGCCACAATTCTAATTGGTAAAACACAATCAGCATGAAAAAAAAAACAATTCTGATTGGTAAAACACATTTTCAGACTTGTAAAACACATTGCAACTTGGGAAATAACACAATGATAATGTGTAAAGTGTGGATGATGTAAATCAGGTACATGTGGGAATGTTGGAAGTGTTCTTGAATCAATTCGACGAATGTGTAAAAAGGATAAATGACACTTTTATAGAAGGTTTCCAATTGTACCCCGAAAGTGAGAAAATAAAAGAGATACACACATTGTGGACTGAGAAGCTGAAAAAGGTTGGATCCACATGTACGACAACTGTACAACCACAAACTCCTAAGGATAAACCACCAGAAAAGGAGGCAAATAAGGAGAATGAGGATATGTCACAGTTCCCGCAGTGGACATCTTCATTGGTAGAAGAGATATGTAAGATGGTTGACAAGACAACCACACCGACGACTCAGCTTGCTGTAGTGGAGCAGCCCGCACTCGTCGTCACACCGATCTCTCAAAAAACACAGGAGGAATATGAATATTCGATTAGACGTGGGAAGCTTATACACGAGTTGGACCTTGGAAAGCGGAAAGTAAGACCGCAAAGACAAACAGAGTTGATCGACGCTCTAAGGTCTCCATACGTGAAGCGGGCAGTAGAGATTAGGGCAAAGCTTGAAAACGCTAAGGTCTCAGTCAGCTCATACATGTTTTCAGCCTGGGGTTCAATGTGGTATGTTATAAAAATGCCATTTATAATACGAATGTTTCTACAAAATATGTTCACACAATATTTTGAAAGTGATTCTGATGCAAATATTATAACACAATGTTTAAAACACATTTGTATACATTAGCGATATTGTGTTTAGAACTAAGAGAGGAGTGTTGGTTATGAGATCTCCGCTCAAATCATTAATGCCAGGAATGGAATTGCACATATTGGTAATAAGCGCATGGGCGGATTTGTTGAATTATGAAGAAAAATTCAAGCAAAGGGGGAGCATCGCACGCTTGTTCTATTCAGTAAATATGTTGGTAAGGATGATCATAATGACCTTGTAATATAAGTTGACTACTTTTGTAATATTGTTTAACACAATCACTTTAAAATGTAGAATGAAGAAGACTACATAAAATGTGCAAAATCGAGGTCAAAAACATTCGCAGAAAACACGGAACCGGTGTTAATTTCTGCTCATGTGAAAAAGATACCTGACAAGTCGCTCATCTTTGTACCAGTCTTACATGACGGTCATTTCTATTGTGTATGTTTTAATTTAAGGGACATGAAGGTAGAGGTTTTGGACAACAGCGCTAAGGATATATCGATGCAAGCCAAATACAAAAAACGGCCGGAAAAATTGGTACGACCCTCTATATATAAACTACAAACGTCCTTTGTTATACAAATGCATGCCATTTGATTACATATTTGTTAACACACAATTAACAAACTGCAAAAAGTTTAAGATAGTTCATAAAGTTCTATAAAGTTAGATGTTAAAACACAATTGATCCTGAATGATACGTTATCAGCACTATTGATACTTTAAAACACAGTGTAATGTGACACTACATAGTAACAAATAATATTAACTTAAAACACACTTCATCAGAATTTTAAAGTTTGATGTTAACACACAATTGATACTGAATGATACGTTATCAACACTATTAATACTTTAAAACACAGTGTAATGTGCCACTAGGAAATAACAGTATTATGAACTTAAAACACACTGCAACATAATTTTAAATTATTCCCTTTGTTAATAACGGGTATACGTAAACAAACCTATGCCACAACCTGTGCATTTACATGAATTTAGTTTAAAACACAATATGATTAAATTGTTTATCATGCAGCGTGATGCTTTATCAGTGTACTTGGAAAAAATTGGGCATCCAGCGGGAGGGGTGATCGGTAAAGTTGAGCCGGTACGATTGGATATGCCATGGCGTACAAAAAATAATGTAATCGATTGTGGCGTTTTCCTGATGCGCCATATGGAAACATACAAGGGCGTAGCTGGAAAAGGTTGGGAATACGGATTCTCAAACGAGTGCACTGATGCGGTGAGATTACATACAATCAGTGCAAAGAACTTGATGATCTCAGGCATAAGTACATTACGAAGATGCTCCTAAGTGAAGCAAACGAGTACAGAGGTTTTGTTGAAGCTGAGGTTGCTAAATATAAAAAGTTGTCGGCCGATGAAAAAAGAGGCTAGAAGCAAAAGCCTTCGACGCAATCAATGAAAGATTGGATAAGTAACTTAAAATGGGATGTTTTCATAAAACACTTCATTGGCGGTGGTTTGTTGAAGTAATATGGGATGTTTTACAAAAACAGTTTTAACATTTTGTTGGTGGTGTTATATTTTGGATTTTATATATTAGAATATATTCAGTGTGTTCAGTTATCTGTTTTTTGTGTTTCCTGTCGATAAAAATGTCAACTATAACAGTTTGAACCTCTTTAACAATGTGAATTTTAAACTATAATGTTACTTTGTTTGGATCTACATAAGACATACACTTTGTATTAATGTTTGACCTCTTAAAACACAGCCTATATAATGCAAATTAAAACACACCCCTCAATGAAAGTATAAAAAACATTGACTTCAACCTCAATATCTGTTAAAACACATTACTGTTAAAACACATCATTAAAAGGAAACTATAAAAAAACATTGACTTCAACCCCAATAACTGTTAAAACACATTACAAACAACAGGCTGATGGTTTCTCAGAAAGTTAAAACACATTTTAATACTTTAAACAAAGTTGAAATACTGTTATCTAGAAACCAGCCTATCTATTTCATCAAGTATCTATAGTTTAAACAAAGTTAAAACACATTTTTTACAAATTAAACTGTATACTAAAACCATGAACAAATCAAGCATCATATAAAACACTGGAGGCTATTTAGAAAACAAAGTTAACACTAAAACACAAAGCAACAAGAACATAAATGTCGAACCCAACAAGTCTTAAAATCAACAAAAACAAATCCAAAACAAACACATGAGAAAAATAAAACAGAAAATTGAATAGTTCAGCAACAGACTTAAAATTTAATAAAAAAGATCCTACTCTGCCATGTCTTCATCATCCATATCTGCATCGTTTCCAGATGTGTAAAACACATCATCAGCATCGTTTGATCCAAGACCATCAGCTTCAGCAACTGTAGCAGCGTCTCCTTCACCAATTGTAGCTTCATTATCTTCAGCATTTCGCGAATCACCTGCCTCAGGCACAGCCACGGTGTATTTCCAACACGTTACTCTGTTATGGCCATATTTTTTACATAATGAACATTGACGACATTTACTTCCAGACTGACTTATGGCTCGCTCCTTTTGAGATTTAAGGCGTTTATGAGAACCACAACCCTTGAACCTGCTACCAACTGGAACATGGATAGTGGCCGTGCTCTTTGGAGCAACTCCCAGCAGTTCAGCAAAACGATTACGTCGTGTCTTGGGAGGTGCATTTATCTGAGCTTCATCAGCGACTGACATAAACTGCTTGATATGATCACGAAAATCACACTGCTGATAAAATTTTGAAATCAACTTGTTCACAACATACTCAGTTGCGTGACTAATCTCACAAACACAACGGTTAACCTCCTCACTACGATCTGGATCTCCACCATCCGTAAGAATGGACCCGGGGGAACTATTTGGAAGAGCTTCACGCGTCCAACGCCTCAATATATATTGTTTCGGAAACTCCCTTACATCAAGAATCCGTAACACACAAAAAATGTGACTGCACAACAATCCAAACTGCTCAAACCTGTTGCAGTTACACTTAATAGTAACATCCTCCTCGCGTATCATAACCTGTAACATTAAATATCCGTAAAACACAGTTCATATAAAAGATGGATAATAAAAAAAACAAAAATAATGTATACATAACCTAGAACAAAATTTGTACCTCGAAGAACGAAGAACATGGCTGATCGAGATCCTTTATAAAAAACTTAATGAAATCACCGACGTGATCAAATCTGACACTAGTACAACGATGAATAGCATGTTGAATCTCGAGTTGAACATCAAAAAATATAGTTCTGGTATATATCTGAACTGCTTGCTTCTCGAGAACAAAATCACTCCACTCTCAAGGGTTGGTGTATCGAGTGTCATGATTGTTTTTTTTATGCTCGTGTCTTTGCGCTTCAATAGCTGTGTCGAAGTGGCTAAGAAATTCAACCAACGTGCACCTTGGATTGCTAATCTTGCCAAAAAAGTGATTCTCGCTTTCGGACCTAGATGATGTCCGCATAAGACCAGACATTTCTTCTTCGCGATAGTAAGCTAGAATCCATGATTCATGTAGCCCGTATATATACGTCAGTCATTCATGGTCGGTTAAACCAAAATCATTTAAAATAGCTGCCCATTCAGTCTCAAACGCTTCGGGCAATAGAGAATCAGTCCAAACTACTACAGACAATCTTTTCTTGAAATCTGTATTTGAACACAGGGCAGCCCCGACCTAAAGGAACATTTTAGCATGTATGTTAAAAAATAAATATTAAAAATCAGTAAAAAATACACATGTAAAAAAAAAAAGAAAACCCTGTCATATAAAAAACAAACCTTTGTAGTGAGTTTATCCATGATGTGCCACATACAAAACCGATGTCTCGACTCAGGCCAAACATCAGCTATAGCCCTTTTCATCACAGGGTCTTGGTCAGTAACGATTACGGGAGGCGCGTACCCATATGCGTTCTTGATTGCCTTAAGTAGCCAGCTATACGTCTCTGCCGTTTCAGAACCGAGAATTGCAGCACCAAGTGTGACGTTCCTATTATGATTATCAATCCCAGTGAAAGGGACAAACATCGAGTTATACCTACAAAACAAACAATCAGTGATGACAAAATAGATCATAATGTATTTATAACACAGTAGGTTTTAAAACACAATGAATATATAAAAAATTAATCTCGTCGTTACTTGTTACGCTTGTAGGTAGCATCAAATGATATAATGTCTCCAAACATATACTAATTCCTCTTCATATCCTCGTCGGCCCAAAAATGCACTTCAACACACCTTCGTCTGTCGTTTCAAATTCACAAGAGAAGTTCGGTAAAAACTCCTTTTTCCTCATTAGTCGCTTGACAAACATTTCAGCATCAACTCTCCGATAAAAAGATTTAATTCTTTCTTGAAATTTTTAAAATCGACTTTGGTCGCACCGACTTTGTCGAACCCACCATACACTTCCTTCATAATGTTAAATGCACGAACAGGACCAATGTTGAGATTTGACATCTTATTTATCATCTCTTTGTGTGCACGATTAATACCCCTGTTTTCCTTGAGAAGATGTGTCACACCCCCAAAATCCACATGCGGAGTACCACCGCTTGGAGGCGTGACTGACCAGGATCCAGCCACCAATTATACTGAGCAATTTAATTAATAACATAAGTAATACTCACCAACCACAAGGTTAGCAAATATCATAGTCAAAGTTCAAAAGTTTTAAGTTTAAGTAATAGTTCAGATAAGTAGCGGAAGCATAGACAAAATAGTTTAAAACAAGATTCGTAGTTCAAGTTTGTTTAGAACCCAACACACGGGTTAGACGATCACTACACATCCCCAAGTAGCAAGCTCCTGAATCACTGGGTACCTGCAAAGCATGCAGTAGGGTATCAACAATAATGTTGGCGAGTTCACGAGTTGTCCAGTTTTTATTTACCAAAAACTTGTTTCACCAGTTAATTTATCCGTTTATACATGCCATGGGGAGCTACCCCATAAGTAAGCGACTAAACTATTTTTCCAATACCGAATACTTATGTGACCGTACGTTTCCGTAAAGTGCCCCGTTTGTCAATGTTCTATCATCATTGACGGATTTGCCAGAGTCTATTAGTTCACTCCCGATCCCATACACGGGCACGGTGTGAGGCTGGTAAGACCTAAATAGCGCTATCAACTAATAACTCGTTCGCCTAGCCCCGGCGACTAATCGGTATTAAGTAGTAGGGACTTGAGTGATAGAGTTTCGTTTAGTATTGCCCGTTGCATTCCATATAAACAGTAATTAACTAAGAGTCCCACACAAGGGGAGAAAAGTAGGTTTGTTCCCCGTAACAAGGGAAGAAAAGCAAGTTTGTATCCCTCACAAGGGGATAGTGTTGTTTTTAGTTCCGTTTCCCAATCCACTGGGAATGCATGCTTTAAGTTGTGAACTCACCTTGGGTTGCTCGGCAGATGAGCTTACTTGGTCAAGCTTGCTGGTCACCACGTCCTAACATGGTTACCAGTATAGGTCAGGTTTGGGGTTCAAGTAATCACGTATATCCTACACATAGCTAACACATTGCATGCATAACATATAAATATTCACCAAGTCATTGGGCCTGATCTAATACTTAAGCAGTTAAACAGTAACCGTCAACACCTAACATACAAATCATAAGTGTTATTGGGCCTAGCCAATCATACTAACAGTTAACAGCATTACAGAGTCCAAATAAAACAGTATGCACAGTCCACACACTTTGGCCCAATAACGGAGACAAGCAGCCCAGTCGAGACAAGGTGGTCTCGACTCGAGAACGTGCGGTCTCGAGTCGCAACCAGGAGATCTCGAGTCACGAACATCTGGTCTCGAGTAGTGTAGGCATGGGTCGCAACCGCAGAGGTCTCGAGTCCAGTCTTGAGTCGAGATCATGAAGTCTCAAGTCGAGACCTTGCCGGTCTCGAGTTCTTGCAGTCTGTCTCGAGTTGTCATGTGTTGGTCTCGAGTCGCAACCGGGGGTCTCGACTCGCAACCACAGATACGTGCACATGAAGTTCTTCTAGAACCTCTGATGTACTAACCAATAGAATTGCAATTTCATGTAATTGTGTACTATCCAATCAAATCACACAAACATGTTTTCTTGTCTAATTGCTAATAGATCAAACAACCATATTTCAAATATTCATAACCATATTCAAACATTTCATCATATTCATCACTTGTTCATCATGTGTTCATATCATACTTAACACACATTCATAATGTTCTTCATGAAGTCATTCGAGCATGAAATGTTGTGATCAAGGATCAAGTAAATCTTGCCTTATTTCATCAAACACACATTTGTCCTAGAATATCTAACATGAATCGGTTGCTTCGCAAGCAATACTCGACGCGGTTCAACTAGCGGACACTCTTGGAACAGCTGGAGTAAGAAGTCCCCAAGTGAGCGATAGCAAAAATCATCCTAAGCTATTAATCATTTACCATCCAAACATCTTAGCAAAACATTATCATACAATAGTTCACACACATTATTCATCATTTAACCATTACAACCTCACTAATCATACAAAAATCATGCAAAAGACCTCTAAACTAGTCATGTTTCTTATTCATTAAGCACACATAACTCTTAACACACATTAAAACACTAACCAGTTGTGTTCCGAGGTGTGAGGGTATAGAGGATCGATGAACGGCTTCCGAATGATGATTCCAAGCTTGAACCGAGAGTTCTAGTGTTGCCGGTTGGATCCGAGAGAGGAAGAAGATGGTTTTTGTGTTGGTGCTCTAGGGTTTTAGTGATGGGAAGAGTGTGTAGGAGAGTGTGTGTGGAAATATTGCAAATGGTGAAAAGTGGCAAGGTTGGCCACTCTTATGGGTTTTATACCCGGACCGAGTTGGTGCATCCTAGTGGGTCTCCGAGCGGCATGGCCCAACTGTTTAATGTTCACTCGAGACCGAGTGGTCTCGAGTTGGGTTCATGGTCTCTCTCTATATATATATATATATATATATATATATTACTATGTATATCATACCTACACATTGTCAACACATAACTTAGCAAAAGGATCACATAGCATATCAAGATCAACACCATTTTTCATTTAATAATATGTATACACACGATGTCACTACATGATAGTTGCTCGGGAAAACCTAGAGTGTCACAAGATGTAAATCTTTTTCGTGCACAAAATCATGGTTATGCGCATCTTTAAAATGATACAGCAAATACTTCTTGTCATCGGTAAGCTTTATTCTGATCGCAGCTTGGCATCCGGTCCTTTTGGATGGTACCCTACGTACCCACTTATCAGACGGCTGTTCGACCAAAGTATCGACCGGTCGAAACTCTTTTTGACCCTCCTTTGAACAAAAAAAAAATACTTGTTTATAACAATACCACGGTTCTCGTGCTGTGTGCCCTTCCTAACAGTCCAACCTCCAGCTTCTGCGTAAGCTTTGTAAAAGTTATACGCAGCATCAACTGTGTCAAATAACATGCCCTCTGCTAGCGTCAACGAAGAGGGTGAATCTGGAATATATCTCTTTGTTCCAGAGTTTGGAGAGACTTGTTCAACACCACGTAATTGGTAATTGGGTGCATCTACTAAACATGACAAAAAATGAGCATATAACACATCTGTAAAACACAATGTGATGATAACAAAAAAAAACCCAGGCCAAAGTAAAAAACATACTGACCATGCTACCAACTAATGAACTTATATAACACACCAAAACAAAAAAATCTAAGCTGACTACTAAGAAACTAATAGCCATGAGAAAAAACAAAATAATCCAAGTTAAAATACACCATTCAATGAAACTATAAAAAACGTCGACTTCAACCTCAATATCTGTTAAAACACATTATTGGTAAAACACATTACTGTTAAAACACATCATTCAAATGAAACTATAAAAAAATTGATTTCAACCTGAATAACTGTTAAAACACATCACAAATAACAGGCTGATGGTTTCTCAAAAAGAGTTTAAAAAAAAACAAAACATACAACTACAAATATGGAAGTTAAAACACACCATTCAATATCTAAAAAAAGGGTGATCTTCAGATTACAAACCAACAGTCTCCTTATGTAATCAATAAACACAAAAACCTGAACCTGTATGACTGTTAAAACACAACACCAATAACAAGATGATGGTTTGGCATATAAATGACAAATATGGAATTTAAAACACACCATGAAATATCTTAAGAAAAAAAATTTATCTTCAGATTACAAACCATTAGTCACCTTATAGAATTAATAAACACAAAAACCTCAACCTCTCTAGCTGTTAAAACACATCATCAAGAACAATCTGACGGTTTTGCAGAAAAATGATAATACTCAAAACAAAATACTACAAAAGTAAATAAAAAAAACTGTAATTACCATCTCCACCGTCAATGAGTGTGTTCGAAGCCATGATTTTTCACTCTGAAAAATTATTGAATATGAATGATGCTAGTGAAGAATAGAATGATCGAAATTATTATATATAGATATGTGTTTCGTGTTCGTGATATTTGAAAGAGATTTGGATTCAAAAAAACTATAATCCTGAAAATCATGCATGTTATCGGGTTACATACAAGATCATGCAATATTAGTTACTGAATATAATTACCAAATATAAAATTAAAATGTGAATTTACATGTTTGTCCTTCTAGTTAAAATACATCCATAACACATGTCCAATTATTATTGCTTCCTAGACTTTCTAGGAAAAATAGAATTTCTACACAACTCCTACTCAAACCTCAATATGTTTTATGTCAAAAACAATCTTTTGTAATGTGTAAAATAACTTAATATCTATCTGTTGGATAACATTGTGAACATTGTTGAAACTTGAAACTATGCTGGAAACTTGTAAACTTTGGTTGAAATTAATATATATATGGCATCGTTGTTGGTTTATATTGTTTACATGATTGGATGCAACGATTACCTTTCTTAAGTCACACACAATACGTTTCCGCTACTAGCAGGGTGTGACAGTTTGAGCCACAATAGCATTCATTCTTTTATGTTTTCGAATATCTTTGAGTTGGAGCATTCTTTGATGTCTTTGAATATCAATAACTAGAGTAAAAGATGAAATCTCTAGAAAACAACTATTGGTATGTTTGTTTATTCGTAAAGACCATCTTATTTATATTATGTGCTTTTAAATTTATCATGACTATGTTTTTTTCATTATTGTATCGTATTTTTATTATGTGATGAATCTTACCCGATCCGAACCGTCGAACCGACCCGTACTTTTTTATGTGTCGACGTATGATATTGGAACACTTAAAAAAGTGAACCCCTTGGAAAAAAATATATGGATCCGCCACTGCATGTTACCATTGCGATGTTCTTATTTTTATCCATGTTCGATTAAACTTTTGTTCAATATCAAACAAGTTAAGTATAATTGACTTTTTTTTTGTTTTTTCATCATGATGAACCGAAGCGATACCGTCTTAACAACTTTGGTAGCGGTATATTGTATCTCTTTTATGTTGTAAGCTATAGCGAAGTGTCGATACCGTGACAAACCAAACTGATATCATCCAAACAATATCGGTACTACGTCAATCCCAACCGAAAATTAAATTAGACCCGATCCTTCCCTCTCAAAGGCCAGTTCCAACTGGAACTGGTTTGGCAGGAATCCGGGTTTGCCATTTGTTGACTCAACCCAGTTTCAACCCTCACCAGCATTAGTTTGGCCCAGAACCCGATTTATGCACACTTTCTTTCCCATTTTTGCCTTAGAGGAATCTGGAAACTTGAATTTTCATCCGGTAACTTGTTTACATGCGTTCGATTTGCACAAGTTAAAGTGGAGGTCAATGACATATATTATTTTGTTCTGTCCCAATAGTGCTTCAAATATTTGTTAATATTCTTTTTTTTTTTTTTAACAGCAAACTCACTTTATATATATATATAAAGAGCCAGCAAGCGACTGGAAACAGGCAAACAAACAAAACAAACGAGAAAAAGAAAAAATTACAACATATCTAATAAATCAAACGCCTTCCAATCCTCCCAGGTCGCCGTTTTTAACTTTGATCTCGTCTTTATCCAAAGGAACGCATCTTCCTTAATACCGTCCACAGTCTTGCTAATAGGAATGAAATTATTGTTAAAAACCTTTTCATTCCTAGCGCTCCATATTCTCCAAACCGTAGCCAAAATGATGGTGTATACAATCTTCTTCCAAACTTTACCACCCGGGCTTTGCAAGATAATGTCGACGAACTCTTTAAAGCGATTGCACTCGACAAACGAAATCCGCATCCAAACTAAAATGTTCCACCAGATGCATCTTGCCCAAAGGCAATTCAAAAATATGTGGTCAGTGTCTTCCTCGTGTAACCCGCACCTCGCACACAAAGTATCGGCTATTGGAACACCACGTTTACTAAGACCCATCTTAGACACCACGTTTTCTTAAATTGTATTATGAAACTATATCCATTCTAAACGGCCATTGTTTGACTTGGTATTTTCAAGAAAACAGCTAGCGAATCGGATTCTCCAATGTTGTGAAAACTGAAAACCAATAAAATCACTCACCCGTTAGCCCGATTCATAATATTATTCGTCACGCAAGAGCCCATTTATGTGGTCGAATACAAGCCCCAAGTTTAGTTTAACACAACACTTATCTCGAGGGTTATCATGTAATGTTGGTAAATGTGGGTCACGTCGGTGATACTCCGTTGGTAAACAGGTCATGGGTACTTCATATTCTAACGGAATTAACTGACGGATTGTGTTAGTGACTACCGATGGATAGTATAGCGATGGATTACCGACAGATAATATTAGAGACGTAATACCAACGAACAATATAGCGACGGATTGCCGATGGATAATATTGTGACGAATAATATAAGTGACGGATCACTGACAGGTTTTCTCATTTATTCGAAACCAAACCACATACAATAAAACTACGTACAATAAAGTTATTATACAACCGAAATAAAACTACGTACAATAAAGTTATTATAGTTGTTCAAAGAACTAAACTTACGAAATCAACCCTTCAAAAACAGATTGTAAGATTTCCTGTGCCACAGCACCAGTAACACCTTGAACCGCACTTCCAACGATAGTATTCGTGACACTTGGCTGTCTTTGATACTGCGCATTGTTGGGTTAATCGGGTTGGTTTACGAGTCATGGGTCACGGTCCAGCATACGGGTCACGGGCGATGGTTGCGGATCCTTCTACTTGGTCTTCGTTGACCAGAAATGTAGGAGCTGCATATTAATTATAATAAAGAAATTGGCTTAGTGGCTACACATAAGTTAATAAAGAAAATGTGGTCTATTGACCGAGTGGTGTGTTGACCGAATGATGTGGAGAAAAAATAGAGTTTCATGTGATGGAAGTCATGGGACATGGAGCTTTACGTGGGGTTTATTTTAGCACATGTTTATTTGTTTTGTTATATATATAGGATAGTGGAGTATGTTTCTTTTGTAACCTTTTTTTGATATACAGTAGCAATTTTTACTTTCTGCGTATTTACATTCAGGTATACACAATTGTGAGTTTGTGTTGAGTGTATATATTGGGGCCTGAACCAACATTTGGTATCAGAGCCTAGGGCTCGTATCGGGGAAGCCTCCGCCGCCGGCGGGTGTGTCGGTCGGTGGAGGGCAGGCGTGAAAGAGGTGTTTCGGGACAGCAGGTGGCTGTTCGGGATTGTGTTGCAGCGTTAGACGGAAGCGTTAAGGTGTTTCGGTAGGCCGTTGTTGTGGTAGACGTACCGGTTAAGACGACGGGGGTGACCGGTGATAAACACTTGTTTTCCGGGGCTGTTAATAGTGATCAAAAGAGGGTTCAAGGTTGTTCGGATGTTAGTTGCGGGTTTGCGCAACTGTTATACAACGGTGACAACAGCAGAATGTTTTGCGGAAGCCTTGATCGGCTTGTTTCGTGATAAGAGGAGATCGGCATGTTGCGTGACAAACGAACGTAAAAGATCCGTCAAAGCAGGTGGCTTTGGATTTGGTTCGTTTGGCAAGGTGAGAAAACGTTAAAAACGGGTGGTTTGTTTTCTTGGTCGGTGGAGAGGCCTCTTGAACAAGGTTGATCGGAAAAAGGTAAAGAAAGAAAAAACACGGTGTAACATTATGGTGTTGGAGTTCAAATCGGGTGACTCGGATGTGACTAGGTGGGTCGTTGATCCGTGATGAGTCAAGATGTGAATGGACGTTCCAACGTTATGCCATGTTACATGTTACGGGCGTGGTGTTTCTTTTCCTGGTTGAACCGAGACATTGGACGTGATCGAGGTGAAGATCGGGTGTCCGTTAAATGTCATAGTGGTTCGAAACCGAGGTGATTCGGTGCTGCGGTGAAGGCGTAAACAAACACCGATTAAGGGGGTGATTGTTGGGTTAATCGGGTTGGTTTACGAGTCATGGGTCACGGTCCAGCATACGGGTCACGGGCGATGGTTGCGGATCCTTCTACTTGGTCTTCGTTGACCAGAAATGTAGGAGCTGCATATTAATTATAATAAAGAAATTGGCTTAGTGGCTACACATAAGTTAATAAAGAAAATGTGGTCTATTGACCGAGTGGTGTGTTGACCGAATGATGTGGAGAAAAAATAGAGTTTCATGTGATGGAAGTCATGGGACATGGAGCTTTACGTGGGGTTTATTTTAGCACATGTTTATTTGTTTTGTTATATATATAGGATAGTGGAGTATGTTTCTTTTGTAACCTTTTTTTGATATACAGTAGCAATTTTTACTTTCTGCGTATTTACATTCAGGTATACACAATTGTGAGTTTGTGTTGAGTGTATATATTGGGGCCTGAACCAACACGCATACTGAGGAATCCCCATCGCGGGTGCCACCTGGGAGTAATATGGTTGGGCGGGTGGCGGGGGCGGTGGTGGTGGTTGTGCGGGTTGTGGCGCATAATGATGAGTCTCATAAGTTGGAAAACTAGTAGACTTAGATAGTACTTGAGGACTTTGCGTGACGGGCACGGAGTAGAATATTTTTATCGATGGTTGCGGGGGCGGAGGCGCAGGCGCAGGCGGAGACGGAGTTGCGGGACTTCGTGGTATCGCTTTCGCAACGCTTGTTCTGGCCGTGACACACTTCATATGGACATCAAAATCACACAAATCGCACCGGTATAGCCAGTGGTTTGAGCCAGGTTGCGAACAAATGTCGCAACTAAACCCTTGGTTTTCATACGGCGGTGTAAAACAAAGACCGAGTTTATGAACATGGGCCGCGTGGTCTACCGAGGGTGGCATGGAAGCGCAAACCACGTGTAAATCAAGTTGACATTCGGGACAGTGGTACGAAAACCCTGTCCCGTTGGAGTCGCAGGCGTTACAATTAAACATGCCTTCCGGGTACGCTGGAGACGATAAAAGAACAAGATCATGTGATTGATCACTTTGATGTTTTAAGGTACGAGGTAGATTGGAACATGTTTTATGAAGGTAGAAATTGCATGAAACACAAGCATAATATAGGGAGCCAGATAAACTCCTATTACAAGCTAAACATGTGGCTTTAGTGACCGAATTTTGAAGCTTTAAAGGATGTTCGTGACCAAAATGGTTTATGGAGGAATTATCCTCAAGTTTTCCCATTTTTGAAGGTGTATTATGAACTCGAATGAAGTGTATATATAGCCAAATGCGGTTTTTAATATTCATATATTTGTATTAAATTTAATTGGTGAAATTTCCTAGCAGTGCGACGGGAATTTAGTATATATTCAAGACAGAAAATACAATATAGTTTACAATATTATGATAATTTAAATAATAAATGACAAAAACCAAAAACCATAAAAATGAGTTCCAGTGTCGATGTTGTTCGATCGTAATCGGTCCGGTTTCGATACTAGTGTCGTATTCGGTATAGATTATACTACCAAACTAAAAATATTTTTATTATGAATACAACTTTATTTTTAATATAATTTATATCGATATACTGAAAAAAAATATTAAACATACCTTATTTAGAATTTTAAAAAAGGTTAACAAACAATAACTATTCGAAAAAATCAAATTAAATGATAAACAGTTTTTTAATTAAATCATTGTTTCTTTATAATGAATACATAATTTAAAATGTGTTCGATAATCAAAACTAAATAAATTACTACATATATGTTATTTTAAAGCTGGTTGTAGAAGCGTTCACATGCGTGATAGCTAAGGGAGGACGGTGTGGTATCGGGGACCAAGCTCGGGGAGTGGTTTCACCGATCGGTGAACCACCCCTAGTGTTTGAATGGTGAGTGAGGAGTAGGAGAGAGGGAAAGAAATCGGTGACTATTCACCGAAGGTGAAGGAGTGATGGAGGAGAGAGAGATAGGAGAGAGGAGATTGAGTGGGTGTTTGAAGCATATCTAGTGTTTGAGTGGAAAATGAGGAGTGAAGGGGGGAGTTGACATGACTTTATATCATTGGGTAGAGAAAACTCAAACACCCTAACTCACCCCAACCATACTCTCCACCCTAAGTTTATAATATCAGTTTCAACGAGAATGAGATGTTTATCGTCTACTAGTTGTCGTATCTGCGATGATATAGTGATTGAAAGATAACCAAATTAAAATAGAAATAGAGATTTGATCACTTATTCTGTATTGATAATTATCATTTCTTTAAACGAAAATACAAACAAACAACCAAAAGTATGACTAAGTTTACATAGGCATGGCCGGTCGTTATTGTTTGATCTCTTAACTTGCATTGGTTTTGTTCTTGAAAAAATCGACTACATGATTAATTAATGTGTAGTTGATATCTTAATGTGTAGTTGATATTGTTTGCATATATTACAATACATTATTACACCACTACAGTTACGAAAGGAAACCAAACATTTAAACTTAAGTGAATTCATGTGTAGTGTGAGATATGAAATATGAGAAATTATGGTAGGTGAAGTTTAAAGGTCGTGTAGTGTGCATATAATGCCCATAATGGTTAATAATAATTACCCAAATATTTAATTTAATTTCTCTTCTTTTTCTGTAATTTCCCATCGGACAAGTCAACAAAAACAACATACACTAGGCGTTTTCACCAAAACGGCAAACACAAATTTTGGACAAAAACGCCCTGAGAGCGATGTGTAGGGCATTATAGGGCCAAAACACGCCCAAACCACTCACCACTACACGGGTGTTCTGAATGATACATAAATAGGAAACTGTTTATATTGTTTCTACTCCATTCAAAATACAATTGTGAACACCTGCATCCCAATAACCCATTTCCAATTTTTGCGAAACAAATCTACTAACTGTTTACTCTAGTTAGTAAGAGGGAACTTAAAC
Organism: Helianthus annuus; assembly: GCF_002127325.2. NCBI lineage: Eukaryota > Viridiplantae > Streptophyta > Magnoliopsida > Asterales > Asteraceae > Helianthus > Helianthus annuus. Next base: position 24,931,101 of record NC_035445.2, read on the forward strand.
TAAAAATAGACCTAAAAAGATTAAAAAAAACGTATTCATAACAACTGAAATAATCAGATTCATTAATATTTCTGGTATAGTAGATGCTTTTACGCATACAAGCCTACTCATTTTGATGGAAATTGTTTGATCTTAAAGGGGATCTTCCATTATTTCGCACGTGAAAGGTTCTTTCTAATTGGTTTCGTCGAGTCATTAATAGCTTGATTATTTTTAGATAATGTTAAAAATAATATGTCAATTTTACAATCCAAAATTTATATTTTAGTTCTCTAGCTAATAATTGTGTTCTTTGTTTTGTGGCTCATGTCTTCTAGAGTGCGTGTTTGGGTTGGAGTTCATCTTGGGCTTACTTGGTTTTGGGTTAACTAGAGATCCGCGTTCTTCTTCCTATTGTCACACCCCAATTGATGGCGGAAACATCAAAGTGAGACGAAAACAAAATTGCTAGAAACTTCATAACACTATTTTATGACAATATTTAATAACTCAAATTTCATTTCATTAATAAACTTTCAAGTACAACATTCGAAACAGAAATACAACATGATTTGTGAAACAAATACAACAAGTACATACAATGATTACAACCACGGTACTAAATTTCCAGTGTGAGTTTCTAGTCCATACTACTAGATTTCATCATCATCGTCGTCTTCAAATTCCTACAACACGTTTCAAAGTATAGTTCAATACAAAAGTATTGGCGAGCATATAAGTTTGAATACTAGCATATATATAAAAGTTTGAACAATCCACATGACATAATTGTTATAAAAAATTAACGTATAACTCGCATGCAACTATAAATGTCAACCCAAATATTACCGCTAGCGTAGTCTTATCATAGCAACAATAAGACTGTCCTGTACCAAAGATATATAAATATTAACCCTAGCCATGACACCAACCAATTTTATGGTGGAAAGTTATGTGCAAAGGTAAATATTTATCTTAGACTAAATTCCTCACACTTGGACGTCTAGTGGGTGAAATAGTACCCACGAAATACACATAAATTAATAGTGGCTAAAGTGGGTGTATAGTCAAGATAATATTTTTATGTATTTTCATATATTATTATTATTATTATTATTATTATTATTATTATTATTATTATTATTATTATTATTATTATTATTATTATTATTATTATTATTATTATTATTATTATTACTACTACTACTACTAGGAGTGTAATTCATGTTGTTTTAAAGTGTTGGTTGTTAACCCAAACACAACTCATAAATTTATTCATGTCAAAAGAATTTATTATTTAAAAAAATTTATGTTCTTGCTTTTTTTTAACATTTTTTTATTTTTAAGTTTTTTTCTTAATTTTTTGGATTTCTTAATTTTTTTTATTTTTTTACTATTTATTTATTTTGTTGGATATTTGATTTTTAATTTTTTTATGTACTTGATTTTTTTTTTTGTAATATTTAACATTTTTTAAATTTTTCGATTTTTTATTCTTTTGATTTTTTAATTTTTTGAGGATTTTAAAATTTTTGGATTTTTATTTTTTATATATATGTTTTTTAATTTTTAATTTTATTTATTTATTTTTATTTTTTAATTTTTTGTTATTTTTTTTTTTTTGTGAAGTCATAGCTTTGAAGGTTAACGTCTACGGACACTTGAACACGATGAAGAGTCTAACTACGATGCTCTTTTTATGGTTACCAATTTACCCAGCGTAATACCCGTTCTGTTCAAAAAATATTTTAAATATATATCTTAAAACCAATCTTGACCCATCCTTAATTATTTTCTCAACCCATCCTAACTCATCCTCATTTTTAAAATGACCCAAAATAACTCAAGTGAGTTTTTATTACCAGGGTTAAGATTGTATGTTTCTATAATGAGTTTATATTCATAGACAAGAGTAAACCATTATTTGTCCTTTTGATAAAGAATTAAAAATTGATTTGAAGAACTTCATTAGAAAATTAACAAGATCTAACATAATTTTTTCAGATAAGTTTACGAATCACAACTATGAAATAAACCAAAAAAAACAAAACTGTCTTGAAGTAAAAAAGAATCCAATTGCTCTCTTGCTTAACGTTTTCAGCCGTCAAAGAAGTCCCTCAAATTGCCAATCGATGTGATCTTTTATATCAACTAGTGTTATTAAATTCGTACGTTGCACGGTGAGGGGGTATCAGTTCGTTTAATTACGGTACTGACACTCGTTATAGCAACCAATAGAGAAAAAAAATCATGATATGATCAAAAATATACCAACACGGCGGGAATTTGATCGGTATCGGTTTGTCATTAAATCCGCGCGTTGCGCGGTGGGTGGGTATCAGTTCGTTTAATTACGGTACTGACACTCGTTATAGCAACCAACAGAGGAAAAAAATCATGATATGACCAAAAATATACCAACACGGCGGGAATTCGATCGGTATCGGTTTGTTTTGTTACGTCACCTACACTCATTACAGCAACCCATAGAGAAAAAAAAATCTTGATATGATCAAAAAATACTGACACGTGAATTACATCGACAAAAAACAAACGCAAGTTACATAAGATATATAAAAGAACCACATAACACATGTAAAAAACCAAACACATGTAAAAAACCACTAAATAACATATAGAGTAAACTGCCATTTTGGTCCCTGTGGTTTGGGCACTTTTGCCATTTCAGTCAAAATCTCAAACTTTTTACATCTGGGTCCCTGTGGTTTGCATTTTGTTGCCATTTTAGTCCAAAATCCAAAAACCCTCTATTTTGACTGTTGAAACCTGATTATTTTGTCCTTTAGTGCAGGGGCATTTTAGTCATTTTGATTTTACTCTTCTAATAAATTAAAACAAAATTAATTATATATTATATAATATATATATATATAACCCTCGATCTCTCTCTCTCACTAAAACAACACTCTCTCTCTCTCTCAGTTCTCTCTCTCTCTCTACACCGTTCACCATCGTCATCACCACAGATCACCACCGTCCACCGCCATACACTCTCTCTCTCTCTCTCTCTCTCTCTCTCTCTCTCTCTCTCTCTCTCTCAGTTCTCTCTCTCTCTCTCTCTACACAGATCTCTCCTCCATCCTTCTTTCTTTTCAGATCTGTAAATAGGGGTGGTTGACGATGACTGATTATGATGAAGATGACTGATGATGATGATGGACGGTGATTATGATGATGATGTAAGGGGGTGGTTGACGACGGCAGCGGAGGTGGTTATGGTGTTGCTCAGGTTTAGGTTTGCTTTGAGTTTGGTGAAGGTGGTGACGGCGGCAACTCCGGTGATAGGGATACATCGTCTGGTAAGTGATAATGTGAGTATTTGGGGATTTTGGGTGTTTTATGAAGTTTCTAGTGAATATTTTGGGATTTTGAGTTTTTGTTTCTAGTGAATATTTGGGTGGTTACGGTGGTGGATTTGAGGGTTTTTCATGGTGGGTTTTCAGATTTGAGGGGTTTTCACGATGGTTGTGGTGGCAGGTGGATGGTGGTTGCAGGTGGGTGGTGGTGACGGTGGTTGTGGGGGTGGGAGTGGGTGATCGCAGGTGGCGGGATTTAGAGGTGGTGTAGAGAGATGGGGGCGGTGGTGGCAGATGGAGGCGGTGGTGGCTGGTGTTTGCTGTTGCTGGTGTTCATCTTCATCATCGACAACTTCAGGGTTTTATTGGTGGTGCTATAGAGAGAGAGAGAAGAGAGAGAGATGTGATTATGTTGGGGGTGATGATGATTTATTTGATCTGCTGGTTGCACAAATGAAATTATATTTAAAAATGACCAAAATGCCCCTGCACTAAAGGACAAAATAATCAGTTTTCAATAGTCAAAAATCAAGGATTTTGAGTTTTGGACTAAAATGGCAACAAAATGCAAACCACAGGGACCCAGATGTAAAAAGTTTGAGATTTGGACTAAAATGGCAAAAGTGCCCAAACCACATGGACCAAAATGGCAGTTTACTCTAACATATATAGAAAAAACCTTTAAAACTAAAACTAGAGGGAATAGAGAGCCCCATCCCCATGAGGATGGGCCGTCACGTCACCGCCACGTAAGCGGGGCTTGAAGGGGATGGACCTAGGGGGTTGGTGATGAACCCCTTTATATATATATATATATATACTAGTCGTTTACCCGCGCGATGCGGCGGGAAACATTTCACTTAGGTTGGTGAGTTTAGGGCTATGTATGGGGTGGTTCTCGTTTTCCAGTTAATTTATCAGTTTTCTCGTGATATATTGTATATTGTAACAAAGTTTGGTCTTACGTAAGATATTAATAAATATCTTACGTTTCTTGATGCTAAATACCTAAAGCATGAAAAATCCAAACGGGTAATGGGTAGGGCATTCGAGTATGAGACCAGAAATCGGATCGGATTGATAAAACTATTAGGTTCAGTAATGTTATATTCTAGCAACTTCATTAACCGTCAGAACAAAATTTAATATTTTGATATTATTTATATATTGATTGTCCTATAAATCTATTTCTTAATGTTTTATCATTTAAAAAATACATACGTTGAATATATAAAGGTTAGAGTGGTAAGAAAAAGAAATGTACTTGAAAATCATAGCGTTCTTTTTTAAAACAAGCATACCCAGTGTTTGACGGGTATTTAACCAGTTATAGAACGTCGTTATGCAATAATGTATGAGAATAAGATAGTAAGATTAGGATTCTTATTAGTCCGTGTCCCGTTGTCCTTTTAACGACCGAATCTTGCAAGTCCATGATGACCGAATCTTCCTTAAGATTCTTCTTTTGTTATAACTTTCTTTTGTGTAAAGCACTTGCATTGTGATGAACAATACATTACATTATTTAATGGCATCGTAAGCAAAAGTATTAGAATTAAGTGGCATCTTAGGGATGGGATAAGACATAGGGACCATGAGGTCCTAAGTTTGATTCCCACAAGGGGATTTTTCCCATATTTATTGGGTTTTCTCCTTAATTGGTGTAGTTCCACGATCCAAATTTGTCTTATAAAGATTAATAATATAGTTGGGTTCAACTTCAAGGTCTAGTGAGTTGAAATGGCTCAGTTTCGCTAATCAAAGTCAACCATTCTTACCTTTATACCTATCCTTTTAACCTTTCGTATGTGACCACGACGTAAATTCTAATTGCAAGTATGGGTACCCAAGTTGTAGAAGTTATTTTCTTTTATCATCAGCAATAAAGCCAAACTTGAAACTGTCTTCAATATCTGAAATCATGTATTAAAGACAACTTAGAAAAAATAAAAATACGTAAAATTTTTACTCAAAATAAACAAATATAGGGTTCTAAACTATAACAGCAGATGATATGAAATATGTTGTAGTTTAAACCAAGCTTAAATGTTTCGTTTGTATGTATTCTTGGTGCGAATAACTTACTAAGTACGAAAAACATAAAATGCACATTTTATATGTATCCGCAAGCAACTCTATTCTATTTGGCGCAGTACATGTATCATCAAACCACAGAAAATAGAGCAAATAACCAAACAACCTTGATTTGACATTTGGATGCAATGGGACAGATTTTAATAACTACAGGAAGTGTAATTGCAGTCTCATTTTGAATATAGTAGATTCTATTATTCCAGCTTCAAAATCTTTTGTCTAACATTAGTAATTTAGTATCATCTATGTTGGTCATTTCCATTTTGGATACTGTGAACTTCAGTATTCCAGATACATAATGCTTAAAATGTCAATGTTTTGTCAAATTTAGTCAAATTTGAATCATCACAAAAGAAATTCTATAAGAGCTTCTCTCTTCAGAGCACTTTACCAAAATAAAAAACCAGATCAGTCCTAATTCCATCTAGATCTCACTCTAACTCTAACCCTAACTTAACAAACTCTTACACCTCTACCTACAATGCAATCAAACAATCACTACCATCACCATCACATTAAAAAAAATGCAACAACTAATCAATCACATACCAGAAGAGAAAACAGTAGAAAACACGCATTGATCAAACAGACACGAAGCAAGGTCCCAAATCTCATTCGGATGCGAAAACAAACCCTCGCAAACAAGTTCCGTATCACCAGATGAAAGTCTAACCAGATGCACCTGAAAAAGACACATATAAACTTCAATTCAACCAGATCAAAACCCTAACGAACGCATTAACGCAATTCGAGATCGAATCAAACCCATTTGAGGCTGAGAGTACCGGTGAAGAAACTTGTGTGATCTGTATCGGCTATCACATCTGCAATACGTATGAGTCCAGCAGGATACGTATAGTCATAGTATCATACTATCATACACTAACAAAGTATGAGTCCAGCCGTTCTTCTTCATCAGCATAGCACAATCCCGCAGCTGGGTTTTTATAGAGCTCCAAACCAGCGTGCATTGCTTGTTTTGACCATACAGCTGCTTTAAGGAGACTTTCGCATACCCTGCAGCAATAATGACCATTTTACCCCTACCCACAACATTAACGACCTCCAGCAAATAATTCTTCCTTCGATCCAGGCTTCGACTGCAGCACAGTTTAGTCGAAACCCAGGCAGAAAACACGAAAGATAAGAAACTGTCACCCCATAACGACGAAATTACCCCGGGGCCAAACTGAGAGGATATCCATAAGCTTAACCCGCCATAGCGACCTGTCTTGATGCAGAACAGCAACACTTCTAGCTCGAATAAAAGGCACAGCCTGCCGAACTTCACACCACAGTATGCCAATTCCCGTGAACCTGCTGAAGCATGATATAGTACCAGTGCAGCCAATGATACTGGAGTTTTTTGTTGAGCAAATCTACCCTATCAGCATCCTCTTTGGCCACTCTAGAAATGTACATAGTGTTATTTTTACCAACTCCAATAAATAAATTCCTAAAATGCCCCTTGATGCTAGTCGACCAGATTGTACCAGGCAGCAAGTAAATTCCAAAAATGCCCCTTGACCCCTTGAACACTCGATGCCATTGCATAGAAGCATAATTGCCCCGCCACTTAATAATCTCCCTTATCTGATGTAACCAGCCCTTATCTGGATCAGAAACTAATTCACTAAACTCGCTAGCTGACTCAGCAGACACCTGCTCAGAAAGTATGTCAACAACCGAACTCAATCCAATATTTGCAGTTTTATTGATATAATAAGAAAGATTTACAATAAAAAGCACACCTTTATAACTAACAATGTACCCATCCCACCATACCTTCTATGTGCATCTACAAGAAAACGCAAATACATCAAAACATAACCCGTGTGGAATATTATCATTTTAAAAAACAATAACATGATACGGTAGCTAACCAAGCATTTCTGTTAGAGGAAAGCTGCAACATACTCACAATTCAACAAAACAATATGCGACTGCAACAAAACGTAAAATAATAACTCATAAATCAGCAAAACAAACAGAAAGACTGCGTAAGCTAACAATTGTTACCGGGTTATCTTCCATGATAATATCTCTAAAGTAATACAAACCACCAACTGAACCATGAGGATTATCTTCTTTGAAGTATCTGAACAACAATGTGTACAAAATATCAGCAGCATATGAATTGCAAATTATGAACAGTATTAGTACAATCAGTTAATCACCTGACTGGTATATTAAGTTCACTCGAGATCGACGACACATACAATGCAAATTCCCTCTCTTCATGAAACCCAGTTAAAAATATTCGTGCCAAATTAGGGATCTGCTGCGTTAACTCAAATTAACAATACGATATAAAACACACACCAATTGTTCATCAAATATTTATAAGGTTTTATGTGAACAACTTTAATTACCAATTTACAAGCAGAAATAGGATGATGAACCATGGGTTGACCAGCTAGAGGGAACAGCAGTTTCGGAGGGTTGAATGAAAGCGGACGAGATCTAGTACCTGTGAGCTTTGACGGTTTCAGCTTGTTGCGAACGTACCTTTTGCATTTGGAATTTGCAAACAAAAACACCTAAACACAACAACCAATCTACACATTCAAAAATTGCACTAAAATTGAAATATCCAAAACAGATTCACCATTATATACCTGTGAATCTGATCTGATGAATCTAATACCCCTACCAGGATAAATCTTCTGGCCACTGAATCTGCGTAGCTCAGTCCTATAACAACAACCAAAGTAAAAGTAAAATTAAACATTATAACCAAATAGCATCTCTAGAAAAAACCTAAAATCAAGCATCAATAGCCTATTGTTAATCAATACAACAGTTAAATTCACATATAAACAGGTAATGAAGTGAAAATCATACAGATTTAGTGAAAATCTGAGTTCCTTATGAAAAATAAATCAAATTTCACGCGTTTGAAACCCTAACTTACGCAGACAATAGAAACAATATTGTGTAACATGTTGCAATATAGATATAGATGATGAATCTATATGTTGAAGTGATGAATTAAAGATGAGAAAACGTACTTGAGAACCATATTGACGGCCGCAGCTTCCCCTTGTTTGTAAAAGATGAAAACCCTAGCTGATTGAGTACGGTCCTAGCTGATTGATGATACCAGTGATAACCGACAATCAGATAATGAGAATGTAATGCAAAAACAATAAAAAGTGAAACAATTTAGAAATTGTACCAAATCCGTGTGTGATGGGATGTGAAAAGAAACATGGGCTTCTCAAAATTCCCTGCTCTTGATGCAATCACCACAAACACTCAAGAAATTAGGGTTCCTCCGTGTGTGATGTGAAAACCCTAAGTTCAGAGAGAATGAGCTGAATTTGAAAAAAGAAACATGGGATTCTCAAAATCCCGAGTCTAAACTGAGATGGGAATCAAAACCCCTATAAAATCATACCTGTGAATAGAGGAGTTCGAAACTCACAAAGTTCTTGTTTCTTCTCAAGGAATGTGCGATCGAGGGAGTGTGTGGAGGGATCGTAGAGGAGTTCTAAGCTGTTGAAGATCTCTGATTGTTTTTCCTTTTGGATCCACAGATCCAAATCCAGATCTTTGAGGGAGAAAGAGAACGAAAATGAAAAAAAAAAGCGCTCTCAATTTGAAATTTGAAATGAAGCTTAGGGTTTTTGTTGGCCGCGTTTTTTGTGTGATTGAGGGTATAACCGGAAAGGTAAATTAGTAGTGTGCTTTAGAGGGTTGTACATCATGCATTAAGTGTGTTTTAAAGAAATTCATATGACCTTAAGAAGTCCTTTGGATATGCTTATTAATATAGTATAGATATATATATATATATATAGGGGAAGGTTCATTTGAGAAGAAATTTAATGTGAGAAGAAAAAGAAGAAAGGGCATAATGGTAAAATATTAAATAGTTTATAACTCCTCCCATTAATTATGTTATCTGTCATTAATAAAGCAAAAAAACATTTTATCCTACACATTTCAAAATTTAACCTACATATATCTTACACTTACCGAAATTTACCCTACGCATATCTAAATTTATCATACACATTTAAGAATTTATCCTACACATACTAAAATTTATCCTACACATGTCAAGAATTGTCCTTCACCATAAATTATTTTATCTTGAAAGAGTATATTTAAAAGTGAGTTACAAGTTTCTAATTAGTTAACTATATAATTACAATTAGAAATTTACCTATATGCCCTTGTTAATAACATTAAAAACACATATTAAATGAAGTAAAATGGAGCATTTCTATTGGTTTAAAACTTATTCTTTTTATTCTTACAAAATTTTTCTTCTCATTTGAACCTTCCACTATATATATATATATATATATATATATATATATATATATATATATATATATATATATAGGGCTTGGTTATATAAGAAACCCTATCTTTTTAAGAAAACTATGGAAACCCATTGTGAACCATTGATTAGCTTACATCAAACTTGATCAAAGGCCATGATTATTTTGGTATGAATAAAAATAAAAAGAAATAAAAAGGACTGCCATTTTGTACCATCCAAGGGTATTTTCGGAAGTGAACATACACAATGAGAAATAAAAAGGACTGCCATTTTGTACCATTGATTATTTCTCTTACACACATGTTATCTCTCTCTCCTCTCTCCTCTCTCCTCTTTCCTCTCTCTTCAATCAAGATCATGATGAACACCAAACACAAGTTTCGATCTTCAAGTTCAGATCTACATCGTGAGAAAGAAAAATGTTTGAAGATTGTTGTTTTAGAGAGAACGACGGCAGGATGAAGGTTTTTAGAGAGATGATTTTTTTTGTTTTAGAGAGAGAAACAACAATCTTCATCATGTTCATCTATAATCTTTATTTTTTTAGAGAGAGAGAGATTTGAATGTTCAAGTGTGTGTGAGAGAAGAAGGTTTGAAGACCCTTCTTCGTGTTCATCGGACGCGTATAGATCCGGTAAGTGTTCTTGAAATATCATTTCACACTTGATTTTTTGTTGAAATGGTTGTTAATATGTTTTTATGTACTGAAAGTGTTTTAGTAATGGTTAATGGGGTATCCATGGTTAATGTTCATGTATTTTAAATAAATCAAAAACTTTAGGATGAGATTTTGAACGAGTTTTTTTTGTTGGTTTGGTTGCTTGTTAGGGGCTTTTGATCTTAACAGTAGCTGTTCTTATGTTGGTTTGGGTTTATGATCTGAACAGTAAGTGTTTTTTTTTTTGTTGCTTGATTCACAGACTCAGGCCCATAACATGTGTTAACCCCCCTGTTAGAATCTTATATAACGTGTGTTAATTTATAGAAACAAACCCATAAAGATATTCAATTGACAAGCTTGATGGATTTAAATAAATCCAAAACTTTAGGATGAGATTTTGAACGGGTTTTTTTGTTGGTTTGGGGCTTTTGATCTTAACAATAATTGTTTTTTTTTTGTTGGGTTGCTTGATTTACAGAGACAGACCCATAACATGTGTTAAGCACCTGTTAGAATGATATATAATGTGTGTTGATTTACAGAAACAGATCCATAAAAGATATTGAATTGACAAGCTGGATGGATGTAGGCGACGTTTGTGACAACCCAAACTTTCAAGGTTAGTGTATCCTAGTCATGTAACCCTGTTTTCTTAATAATCCTCTTTCACGTCCTTACGATGATAAAAATTGTTAAACACTCGTGACTGTATGTACTTGCTAAATGTAACACGTGATGGAATATGTTGCGAGCGTTGGACTAAGTAGCTGCAAGGAACTGTTACACGTTTGATATGTGTAGTCTAGTTAATTTAAGAAACCAACTAATTGAGTCGCGGGATTATTTAACACACTTGGGCCGAGACCACACCTCACATTACTTTACTTGGCCCACACCACTCGAAGCCCAAACTGAGCCCATATGCACAACCTATGATATACGAATTGCATACTGATGTTACTTCATAATTTTCGAAACACATACAAGGCACTAAACCCTAACACTCATATTATCCCCACAAACTAAGCGGCAGCCTTTTGCCGAAGCCCTAATTCTTGCTTGAAGTGTTTTTCATATCATTCTAGCACACTCCCCTACGGTCTTACGGTTAGTTTAACATGTTTATATTAATTCTTGATTGATCGTTCCCATATACGTGCAACATGTGTTAATAATATCTCGGTTAAGTTGAATCTTGGTTGTATTATTTGTGTTCATGAATAATAATTGTACAATGAGACGAAACGTGTTTTAATCTGATCTGAATGGAGCATGTGAATTAGTTAGTGCAAAAATAATGATAGATCATTAGACGGTGACTAGGGTGTGAGCTCTTGATTTCGGCCCAATAGGATACAAGCCTAGTGGGTTTCATTAAATGATTGTCAGCCACTTTCCATTGAGACCACCCAAGCTAGGATCGAATTTTATATGCCTTTTGCATGTGATGCATGTGAACCGAATAAATTGATCAAATCAGTTGGGTTACACACATGCTGGCACGATTCATTTAATTAACAGAATATATATATCATTGTTTGACTTGAATTAAGCACAGGAATCGGTGTGGTTGTTTGTGAGTTGACTCGCATGTACCTCTTGAAGTGTGTGTAGGTGAATGATGTGTGATGATGTATTCTGGAAACACTTGTATGTCGGCCGCCCTTCAAAAGTTAATTTCTAAACCAAGCCCCCCATGTCCACCACTTATATTAGCGGTCCAATCAAAAGTTCCACATGTATGCATGTTATAAATGCCAAGTTAACCTTCACGTGATGTTGTTTATTAGTTTGCATCATGTCTGCTGTTGATGGATTATAATTAATGCCAACTATGAGATGTGGATTTTGTAATGATAAGTTCTGATCATGTGGGTTACGCATATGACTATGGGCCATAACACTTGATTCGAATTATGTTTAGAGGGCCGCATGCTGTTATGGGCTAACAGAATGTTTATGGGCCGCGTACATCGGTTAAGTATAGTGGGCCACACCTTAATTCAATTAGTGTAATGTGCTACCAAGTGTTGTTTGGTAGGTAATGTTTGTGATACGAAGTCATTTGTGATCTGAATGCTTATAATGTATTATGTGAACTTGTATGTTGCTTGAAAGTAAACTGAACTGTTTGAATGCACGACGTGGGGAGATACGATTATGAGATGTGAGTATGTTTACGACTCGAACACTGGTTGTAACACGAGTGATAATATGTGCCATGCTTGTTCATTACTTGTATAATAAGAATATGCGATTTATGTGTGTATGTAACTGACTGGCATTGAAACCATATTAGGATCCGGGTGTCCAACTATAAACAAGTAATTAACCTTACCGAGCAAACCAAGGTGAGTTCACTGCACTTTTCTCAAGCATGCGTCCCGGTGGTTTGGGACAACTGGTAAACATTTGGAAGGGAAACATTGGGTAAATAACTTAATCGGTTTTGGTTATTGCCTGGAGGGCAATGGGGGTGATTAGTTGATAGCGCTATTAGGTGGGAAACCTCACACCGGGCCGTAAGGACGGGCGTGAACTAATTATCTGGGTATGGCTATGGTTGTTAGAGGCACACTCCTCGGATACATATGGGCACTCTCCTAGGGTATCTAACGAAGGCAACATAGCAAACGGTCGTTAAGGGGTACCCACTCCCCGGATACTTATGGGCACACTCCCTAGGGTATCTAACATGAGCAACATCGAAACATCAAACATCATAACAACGAACAACATATCGTTTTGTAAACTGTTTTACTCACATGATCGGTAACACAACTTGGTAACAAACACAAACCTTGAACTCACCAGCGTAGTCTGACACACTTGTTTACATGCTTGTAGGTAATTGTTGAAGGAACTTGGGAGCTTGCCGTCTGATGTTGCTGGAGTGGTTGTGGTCATGATAAACAATTACATTGATTTGGTTTCGATACATTTACACACTTATACATTAATGCTTCTGCTCAATACTTTGGTTTTGGTTTAACTTTTCAAACGATATATTTCTTTCAATTGGGCATTTCAATACATTATAACTTGTGTTTGATATGATTGGTGGCTCTTTGTTGGATCGTTGCACCTCCAATAGGGACATACTCTAGGTGGTAATTTGGGGGTGTGACAGTTTGGTATCAGAGCCACTGGTTATAGAGAACTTGGTTTTAAAACGTTTTCATAAAACCAGACTATAACCGAATTGATCCAAACGATGACCATGGCACTCAGCTTCAGATTGCAAGGTTCGTTCCTCGTTACAGTATACATCCCATGTCTAGTAGACATATCTATGCACATAGCATGCACGATACAACAAGATAGATATCATGACACGTCGATAGCATAACACAACACTTGCATCTTGTAAATCCTAGTTTTGCTGTTAGTACATACCTGTGTTGATTGGAGTGGGAGAAACTTCGAACATAAGTTAAGAAGCGTCGAGAGGAGCATGCAAACCGCCTTATTATCATGGGTGCACACATAATAATAATGCGTGGTGCATGCAATTCTCAATGAGGCTTAACGAGTGCAAGAGGGAATCTCCCCTACTGTATGTGAACTTGAAAGTTGTAGACTTTAAGGTGATACTTGATTTTTTTTTCTCATTCTGAACTATCATTTGATCGATGCGAAACCTGATAACCTATAGGAGAAATAGTCGAGATTGTCTCCTACACGAATGTGATCTTTCCATTTTTCCTTTGAAACCTTTCGAATTCCGGTGCTATCGAGTATTACTTGAACACCTAACTGAACGCTTAGTGGACTGTGTAGAATGTTAGGTGCTTGTACAAACATCCCTGAGTGGGTGCTGCAGCGTCAATGATTGGCCTATACCTTCCTCACTCCTCTCTGTTTGTCGGAACTTGACATATTGACGTCTCGAATCTCGAATCACGACCATTTCTGTAACGCCCTCGCAACAGACTGTGTAATACATAGACAACTTGCAACATCGTTGGATGAGAGGGTAAATGTAGTGCTTCACCAATCTCAACATTGGACGACTCTGATGACCGGCAGCGAACATCAACGAATAGAATACAATCGACTCTTTAACCTCTGCCAGTGACTCATGGGAGTCAGCTTTTACGAATCACTCGGAACGTAAGTAATGACAATCGAATACGGTGGGGAATGCACCGCTGTCAGCACAATGAGTAGCATCTTAGAACGTGGCACAGAACAGTAGAAGATGGATCCTGTCAGTGGAGGATCATAGGAATCCGCTTCATGAAACAATAAGCAGAAGTAACGGTTACGACAACATCAGGATACTCGTAATAGTAGTCCTCACTATGGGAGTGAAAAACGTTTACCACAGGGATTGGCCGTTGGTCAATCAGGACAACAACAACCAAAGGAACGACGGCAGTACCGGAGATTCTCGTGACGAAAACAACACTAGAAATGAAGCTCATGGAAGGACACTTGGTATTGGCATAGATTATACCAGGCGTAATAGCAACATGATAGCTTGGATGGGTAGCTGTTCGCTTCGTCTCCGATCTGTTTGCGCATCCTTAACCTCTTTAGCACGGCTGGGTGCTGTGTATTCATGGGAGACAAAGCAGGAGAACATCTTTTCATCTTTTGAAATCCAACTCTGTAATGCACTGACCATCGCTTTGATCTGAGGGTACTGATGATCTAGTGGTCTACCATGATGGTTCGAATCAGAGCCCCAGTTACACACCGATACAACACGAGGAAGCGATGGTTTACGTAGTGGATTTACAGGAAGAATTGCACGAGCCATAGCCTGCGGTGGGAGCCATGGTCTTTGACCGATCACAAGGGCCTCCCGTTCACCTTTGTTTCGAAAGAGCTACACATGTAATAGCATCGCCAGATGGAACTTCTGAATGATTACGAATGTGAGACCTGAACGTGCACGAGCTTTGCAGCTCGCTATCCACTCTAACATACCTGATCAGACTCGCCTTGTTCAAATTGAAGATCTGAAGGAAGAGAATTCCCAACCTGGGTTCGTGCGGGGCATGGAGGAGCAACTTTTGGCAAGGCAGACTATATTCGCTACCTCATGGAACGAATGTGGAGCCCACTATACGGCAACCGTACGGAACTTATACTGAGCGAAGCACACCGGCTTTGATGTTCTAGTAGTCTGGGTTTGATAGGAGATATTAGGATTTTAAGCCTCGTATTGATGACCGGGCAGGAAGGCCCCCATAGCACCGTATATGAACGTTGTTGAACATGTGCGAAAGTCAAGGTGGAACGCCAGAAACCTATTTGGTTGTGCAGCAACCAGAAGCACCCATATGGAAACGAAAATAGACTACCGTGAATTTGTCATTGGTTTACTTAAAACTCATAACGGAACCGATATCACCTGGTGATCGTTGATTGTCTCACGTAACCTGCCCACTCTCATGCAATCAAGAAAACTGGCAATACACAATACCCTCGGCTCACGTCTAGGCATGGGCATTTCTTATCACCGTAGAGCAAACGGTCAGAGTAAACGAACCATCCTGGCACTCGAGGACATGCTATGAGCATGTGTATGGTTAACTTTAGTAGAACTGGAAGGACGCTTATCTTTGGGTGAGTTCTATTGCAGCCATTACCGTTTTAGTAAGCATACAGCTCTGTTTGAGGCATTGCATGGATGATAATGCCAACCCCCCCCCCCTGATAGACTGAGGTGGACGATAACCTAATCACAGGTCTAGGATTTGTTCTTGAAACCCTTGGGAAGATTGATTAAATTGGAAATCGTCTGGCGGCAACGCGTGACCGTTAGGAAAGCTGATAAGTTTAGGATACACTGGGAGTTCGCCGCAGGCGAACGTGTCTTAATTGGAAGTACCACCCTGGGAGGGTATGGTTCACCTTGGGAAGCGTGGCAATATGAATTTATGCACACAATGGGGTTACGTACACAATGATGCTTATGTCTAGAATCTTGGGCAGTGTTTGCCCTATGAAACAGTTGTGATACCTTTATTGGACAAGCTGCAGTTGGCAAGGTGACAATCGAAAGCAAGGACGAGGAAGTTAAGGTTCGTAAGTTTAGTCGTATGACAATTGTGAGAGTTCGTTAAACCTCAAAATGTGGACCGGAGTTCACATAGGAACGTAAGGATCGGTTACAGATTTAATATCCTCAATTGTTCAAGTGCTTTTATCAACTTTTGTTGTCATTGGCGAATTTCGGGATGAAATTCCTTTAAGTCGGGGATGATGTGGCACCTGGGAAAAATCCACAGTCATGCTGACCTAACATTTCGTCACTTCTGGTTTACCATGTCACTTTAGCGGTACTTATCAAATTTCGGGACGAAATTTCTTTCAAGTTGGGAATGATGTGACAACCCAAACTTTCAAGGTTAGTGTATCCTAGTCATGTAACCCTGTTTTCTTAATAATCCTCTTTCACGTCCTTACGATGATAAAAATTGTTAAACACTCGTGACTGTATGTACTTGCTAAATGTAACACGTGATGGAATATGTTGCGAGCGTTGGACTAAGTAGCTGCAAGGAACTGTTACACGTTTGATATGTGTAGTCTAGTTAATTTAAGAAACCAACTAATTGAGTCGCGGGATTATTTAACACACTTGGGCCGAGACCACACCTCACATTACTTTACTTGGCCCACACCACTCGAAGCCCAAACTGAGCCCATATGCACAACCTATGATATACGAATTGCATACTGATGTTACTTCATAATTTTCGAAACACATACAAGGCACTAAACCCTAACACTCATATTATCCCCACAAACTAAGCGGCAGCCTGTTGCCGAAGCCCTAATTCTTGCTTGAAGTGTTTTTCATATCATTCTAGCACACTCCCCTACGGTCTTACGGTTAGTTTAACATGTTTATATTAATTCTTGATTGATCGTTCCCATATACGTGCAACATGTGTTAATAATATCTCGGTTAAGTTGAATCTTGGTTGTATTATTTGTGTTCATGAATAATAATTGTACAATGAGACGAAACGTGTTTTAATCTGATCTGAATGGAGCATGTGAATTAGTTAGTGCAAAAATAATGATAGATCATTAGACGGTGACTAGGGTGTGAGCTCTTGATTTCGGCCCAATAGGATACAAGCCTAGTGGGTTTCATTAAATGATTGTCAGCCACTTTCCATTGAGACCACCCAAGCTAGGATCGAATTTTATATGCCTTTTGCATGTGATGCATGTGAACCGAATAAATTGATCAAATCAGTTGGGTTACACACATGCTGGCACGATTCATTTAATTAACAGAATATATATATCATTGTTTGACTTGAATTAAGCACAGGAATCGGTGTGGTTGTTTGTGAGTTGACTCGCATGTACCTCTTGAAGTGTGTGTAGGTGAATGATGTGTGATGATGTATTCTGGAAACACTTGTATGTCGGCCGCCCTTCAAAAGTTAATTTCTAAACCAAGCCCCCCATGTCCACCACTTATATTAGCGGTCCAATCAAAAGTTCCACATGTATGCATGTTATAAATGCCAAGTTAACCTTCACGTGATGTTGTTTATTAGTTTGCATCATGTCTGCTGTTGATGGATTATAATTAATGCCAACTATGAGATGTGGATTTTGTAATGATAAGTTCTGATCATGTGGGTTACGCATATGACTATGGGCCATAACACTTGATTCGAATTATGTTTAGAGGGCCGCATGCTGTTATGGGCTAACAGAATGTTTATGGGCCGCGTACATCGGTTAAGTATAGTGGGCCACACCTTAATTCAATTAGTGTAATGTGCTACCAAGTGTTGTTTGGTAGGTAATGTTTGTGATACGAAGTCATTTGTGATCTGAATGCTTATAATGTATTATGTGAACTTGTATGTTGCTTGAAAGTAAACTGAACTGTTTGAATGCACGACGTGGGGAGATACGATTATGAGATGTGAGTATGTTTACGACTCGAACACTGGTTGTAACACGAGTGATAATATGTGCCATGCTTGTTCATTACTTGTATAATAAGAATATGCGATTTATGTGTGTATGTAACTGACTGGCATTGAAACCATATTAGGATCCGGGTGTCCAACTATAAACAAGTAATTAACCTTACCGAGCAAACCAAGGTGAGTTCACTGCACTTTTCTCAAGCATGCGTCCCGGTGGTTTGGGACAACTGGTAAACATTTGGAAGGGAAACATTGGGTAAATAACTTAATCGGTTTTGGTTATTGCCTGGAGGGCAATGGGGGTGATTAGTTGATAGCGCTATTAGGTGGGAAACCTCACACCGGGCCGTAAGGACGGGCGTGAACTAATTATCTGGGTATGGCTATGGTTGTTAGAGGCACACTCCTCGGATACATATGGACACTCTCCCTAGGGTATCTAACGAAGGCAACATAGCAAACGGTCGTTAAGGGGTACCCACTCCCCGGATACTTATGGGCACACTCCCTAGGGTATCTAACATGAGCAACATCGAAACATCAAACATCATAACAACGAACAACATATCGTTTTGTAAACTGTTTTACTCACATGATCGGTAACACAACTTGGTAAACAAACACAAACCTTGAACTCACCAGCGTAGTCTGACACACTTGTTTACATGCTTGTAGGTAATTGTTGAAGGAACTTGGGAGCTTGTCGTCTGATGTTGCTGGAGTGGTTGTGGTCATGATAAACAATTACATTGATTTGGTTTCGATACATTTACACACTTATACATTAATGCTTCCGCTCAATACTTTGGTTTTGGTTTAACTTTTCAAACGATATATTTCTTTCAATTGGGCATTTCAATACATTATAACTTGTGTTTGATATGATTGGTGGCTCTTTGTTGGATCGTTGCACCTCCAATAGGGACATACTCTAGGTGGTAATTTGGGGGTGTGACAACGTTAATGCGGGGACATTGAATAAGTCACATCCTTTGGGAAAGATGTCTTCGTTCATTTATAGCATGTGTTGGTGGTTCATGCTGTAACAGAACACCATGATGTAACGTGTAATATGAAACGAGCCATTTATGGTAACACATGTACCGGTAATTTTGGAATATATAATATTGTATTCATGTATAAGCTAGTGGTTTACAAAACACCATGATGTGTATATACTGATCTAACATGTGTTACAATTTGTCTGTTCGGAACATGTAATTGCTTAACATGTGACAAGGGTGAAAACAGTCGACGGGGGCGATGAGTTTAATGGGGAGCTTAGTTAATATCGTAATCTTGTTGTAACCCCACTTGTATACATATGATAACATGTAAGCATCCATTATAACCCGACTTGTATTCAAGTATATGAAAGTGGTTTGCAAAACACCATGATGTGCATATACTAATCGTAACACGTGAACAAGTTAACATGGAACATACAAGTTAATATCGTAACACCGTATACCTGAATAAAATGTGTTAAGCCTCTGTTATACCTGAATACATGAGTATAAGCTAGTGGTTTCCAAAACACCATGATGTGTATATACATACTGTAACATGTGTTAAAAGTGACTGAAAATGTATAACGTGTGTTAAGCATCTATTATAACGTGTGTTAAGACTTCCATAATGGATGAATAAACTACAATAGTAACTTAACAACAACAGAGTAAACATGATATAACGTGTGTTAAGCCTCTATTATAACATGTGTTAAGACTTCCAGAATGGATGCATAAACTTCAATAGTAACTGTAACAGTAGAGGTACAAATACGGGCGCCTCCACCATTATAATCTTGTTGTAACCCGACTTCTATTCATGTATATGAAAGTGGTTTGCAAAACACTATGATGTGCATATACTGATAGTAAAAACGTGTACAAGTTAATATGGAACATACAAGTTAATATCGTAACACCGTATACCTGGGATAAAAATGTGTTAACCCTCTGTTATAATCTTGGTTTAACCTAACATGGTGTCATGTATAAGCTATTGGTTTCCAAAACACCATGATGTGTATATACATACTGTAACATGTGTTAAGCGACTGAAATGTATAACGTGTGTTAAGCATCTATTATAACGTGTGTAAAGACTTCCACAGTGGATGAATAAACTCCAATAGTAACTTAATAACAACAGAGTAAACCTGATATAACGTGTGTTAAGCCTCTATTATAACATGTGTTAAGACTTCTAGAATGGATGCATAAACATCAATAGTAACTGTAACAGTAAAGGTACAAATACGGGCGCCTCCAACAGAAAATGTGTTAAGTCTAGACCGTTTTAACATCGTGTACTAGAGAAAACAAGAAGAGTCTCACATTACATATTACTAGTAAACAAAAATACATAGCACTAATACGTGTTACATTGTACATGGGTTTCATGTCACATGTAACACATGCATGTCCTGAAGTTCAAACTATAACACGTGTTAGTTGTGTTGTGCTGTAACATAAACATGGTCATGATCCTTAAGCATCTGATCCACGTTTGACGAAACCAACGGTCCCGAGAATTGGATCTTGTTTCCCTTGTATCCATCACCATCCTAATAACAAAAAGATAAGATAACCGTTAAGTCGTTAACCACACATAACTATTAACACATTCATAGCCAGAAAATCTTTTTCTCAAACAACATCACAACTTTTTAGCTAAATTGCAATCTTTTTCTCAAATAAAATCACAACACAACCAAAAAGCAGTTCATATGCAAACCAAGCATAACTTTTTAACACAAAAATAAAAACCTGTAAATTACATTAGCAAGTAACCCCTTTTAAGAACCATTTTAACAAAAAAAAAAAATCATGTTTCATCTCTAAAACAACCATTACACAAAAACCTATTAACAACCAGGTTTTATGAATAATTTTTGATATTTTTTCGTCTTTTTTTTTTTTTTGAAAATTGTGAAAAGCAAGGAAACAAGATTAAATATTTCAGAGATTTAAACCTGGGTTGCCTAGAACACTTCTTTTTTTTTCTTGATTAGTGGTTGACTTTGACTTGGAGGAGGATGAGCAAAGTATTTTGATGATTTGGATTATAACTGCTTCCATTTTCTTGACATATATTCTCATAGCAAGAATTAACAGTAGTTACATGAAGATTAGATGCAGAACTCAAATCATCTTCCAGAATCACATCGAAGGTTGGGAAACTACGGACCGGCGACATTAATTCTGAGGTTGGTGGATTTGTCTCCATGGATATTAATGGAGTTACTTGCTAATTTGGAGTAAAAGTGAAATGGGGTTTCTCTGATGAATGATGAAGAAGATATAAAGGAAAATATGAAAAAGAAATATGGGGGAGGGTGAATGGTGCGATTTGATGGGCAATTAATGAACATGTGAATTCATATTGGGGATAGTGCTTGGGGGTTAATGTAATTTACTAATATAACCTTGATGTCAAAAGTAATAGAAATGGATCTGTGCAACGTGGCAAAATGTAAGCCACATATATAGTTTGCTAAGTTTTCTAAAATATTGGGGTTTCTTACTAAGCATTATCCTATATATATATATATATATATATATATATAGGGGATCGCTAAAATGAAAACCACCTCTAGTTGTAAGAACCATGGGAACCACTTTCTGGCCCTTAGATCAACTAGATGGATGGATGTGATTAAAAGTAGTTAATATTAATATTAAAAGCTTTTTGTGTTATTATGTCTTTAATATTATAATCCAAAAGGGTATTTAAGTAAAATCACTCTATTTTGTCTTTTTATATATTTAATTTTAAATTACCTTTTTTGTCCTATTCATTAATTAGTTTTATGACTTAATTATTTTTTATTTATAAACAGATTTTTTTTGTAAAACAATTTTTTGAAATCAAATTTTTATTATAATTTTTTTTTATTTATTAACGTTATTTACGTTTTACGCGCCGGTTTTTTGCGTTTTACGTCCTGGTTTTTTACGTCAACGTTTTTTTGCGTTTTACACGCCGGTTTTTTACGTTAACATTTTTATACGTTTTACGCGCCGGTTTTTTACGTTAACGTTATTTACGTTTTACACGCCGGTTTTTTGCGTTTTACGTCCCGGTTTTTTATGTCAACGTTTTTTTACATTTTACGCGCCAGTTTTTACGTTAACGTTTTTTACGTTTTTACGTTTAACGCGCCGGTTTTTTACGTTTTACGCGCCGGTTTTTTATGTTAACTTTTTTTACGTTTTTACGTTTAACGCGCCGGTTTTTTACGTTTTACGCGTCGGTTTTTTACGTTAACGTTTTTTTACGTTTTACGTGCCGGTTTTTTACGTTTTATGTAAAACTTTTTACGTTTTACTAAAAAAAATTTACGTTTTACATTTTACCTAAAACTTTTTACGTTTTACGAAAAACTTTTTACGTTTTACGTAAAACTTTTTACGTTTTACGTTTTAGGTTAAAAAGTTTACGGTTTAAACATTTTTTTACAAAAACTTTTTTACGCAACACGAACACACCTAGAAAACGCAAACTCGGTAGGTGTCTCAGATAGATTGTTATCGTCATCGACTAGTGAAAAAATATAAAAAGCCAACAACATCAAAACAAAGCGTATCTCGAAAAAAAAAACGGGGTTTGGCTCAGATTATCCGATAATCAAGAGGCTGCAAAAGTGGGGTTGCAGGTTCAAAAAAACCTACCCTCCGCCGTCCTTGCCGCGCCATCGTCATCAAAATCTACGTTTTTTTTCTTTTTTGCATCATCGCCACCCCAATCGATCGTATCAAAACCCACAGATTCAAATATCACAGATCAAAAGCCCCCAACATATCAAAACCAACTTCAACCACTATTTTTTACAAACCCCACCAAAATCATCAAAACCCACCAAAAGCAACCAGATATATTACATTAAAAAGAGCAAAAGGGGTTTGTTTTTTGATACAGAAGCTACGAACTTTGTCATGATCCACTAGATCAAAATAAATATCTTTTCCTATCAACAGAATCAAGAAAAAAAAAACTAACCACTTTAACAAATCAACAGTTGGTGACTCTAGCACCATTTCCATCACCCATTTTTGATAAAATTAGAAACCAAAAAAATGGAGAACAAACACAAGAAGAAATGGTTGTTATCACACGCCCCCACCTACCGTCGAACCACCGAAAAAAAGTCGAAAAACCCAAATCCGGCACCACCTCTACCCACTACCCACCACCGGTTGTACTACCTCTCACCGGAGATGGATGGTGTGCACGAGACTCTGATCCTCATTCCAATCGTTTCCAAACAGTTGCAGCCACCATCTCTTTTGCAGATCTGAGATAGGTTGTAGATCTGAGGGGTTTGGAGGGGATGAGAGATGGGTTGCAGATCTGAGAGTCACCGGAGATGGGTTGCAAAACTGAGGGTCGCCGGGGAAACGAGGGGGACGGCGGAGAAACGAGAGGGCTGCCGGAGTTGGTGTGGTGTTTGGGGGTCGCCGGTGTGGTGGCGGCAACTTGAACTCCTAGAAATCAGTTGGAGATTTGGTGATTTCTTCTTGTAAAGAAAGAGATAGATGAGAGAAGATTTTGTTGATTTCTTGATATGAAGAAAGAGAGAGAGATGAGAGACATAAAGACAAGTCTCTTAAAAAGAGACAATGACAAGTGACAGAGATGTTTGACATATGGAGTAAATGGAGTAAATGACCAAACTACCCTTTAGGGTGGCAGAATCTGATTGGTGGAGAGTGGTTCTCGCGGTTCTTACAACTGGTGGTGGTTCTTATTTTAGCGGCTCCCTATATATATATATATATATATATATATATATATATATATAGGGTCAGGATCATTTCAGAACCAAAAATATTTACAGAACTTACAGAACTCCTAATAAACAATCTTTTTATTTATATATTTTTATGTTTATGATAATTTTATCATTTATTATGTGTATTTTTACGAATACATACATGTTAAAAGTAAATTTATCATTTTTATATGTAATTTTATAATTACACATACGTAAGCTAGTTTTTTTTACATATATGTAATTAGTTATGACACATATATATAATTTTGGCAATTAAACATATGTAAACTACTTTTAACATGTATGTAATCAAAGAAATACATATAATAGATGATAAAAAGATCCTAAATACAAAAACTTATATATAAAATGATTGTTTATTAGGAGTTCTGAAAGTTCTGTAGTTATTTATAGTTGTGAAATGAACTCAGCCCTATATATATATATATATATATGTATGTATATATAGCTGTGTGTGCGTGAGGAGAGAAAAGAGAGGCCCGTCGTATGCGTCGTGTGGGAGCCGGTTGGGACGAGCCGGGCATGAGGGGGGCGGTGTGGGGGACCGATGCCGGGCCAGGCCGGGCCTAAACCGGCCCCCATACCCTTTAGTCTAATATATTGTTCATTCACTTTATCTATTATTAATATACTGTTCATTCACTTTATCTATTATTATCTACTAGTTATTTTCCGCCCGCGCGTTGCGGCGGGACCCAATGACTACAAAAGGCGTGTCAGCAACGGCAAACAGATACCAAATATCAAAACATAAATAAAATGACGTGGTAAAGATAGTCACTCCGTCATAAAAAATCGATTTTAAATAACCTAATATATAATAATAGGACCCACACGTCCTACACGTTGGAAATTCGGTTGTTTTCAGTTCAGTTATTACGGTGCTAACACGTTAAAATATGGATGAGCTCGGTACCGGTAACGGCAACGAAAGTACCGATCCAGAAAATCATCGAAATTAGGTACCGGCACCGAAAATGCTCGGTACAATACGGTATGGTATTTGAAGGTAAAAATCAATAAATACAGGTATGGTGCTAGACCGGTGTCGAACCGAAAGTAACGATTTTGAAAACGCCAAAAGGTGGGTACCAAATTGGTACCGAAAATGATTTGGTATAGTAAATTTGGTACCGATACGATACCGGTTCGTTTACAGTATTTGATACGATTTGCTTATCAATATTCTAAATATCCAAGTTAATTTTACATGCTACAATTCATTCATTACAGAAAAAGACAAAAAAGAAAGCAAAATAAATTGTTGTGTATATAAAACCTCATTCAAACGGAATACAGTTTACTTACAGTGTGTATGAAAAGTAATCTAAACGGTGCAGTTACTTGCATTGCTGCGTTGCTATAAGATTTGATGAGCACGGTACCAACCGTTACCGAAAATACCA
The DNA here is from genome assembly GCF_002127325.2 of Helianthus annuus. Classification (NCBI taxonomy): domain Eukaryota; kingdom Viridiplantae; phylum Streptophyta; class Magnoliopsida; order Asterales; family Asteraceae; genus Helianthus; species Helianthus annuus. The sequence continues at coordinate 24,956,571 of NC_035445.2, forward strand.
TTACCGAAATCCCCAAAAGTGGGTACCGGTACCGAATATACCTAATATGGTACGGTTCGGTACTGGTACAACACCTGTATTTGAGGGTAAAAACCGGTGAATACCTGTGCAGAACCGGTACCGAAAATACAACGGTTTGGTAAATTTGAGACCGATACCTATACCCGATACCATCTAATTTTAATTTAATAATAAATCACTGTTAATTCTAAATAATTCTATTTCTAATTCTAGTTTAATAATAATAAATCACTGTTCATTCCCTTTCCTTTTTATTATATATAGATTATTATTCTTATTATTATTATTATTATTATTATTATTATTATTATTATTATTGTCACACCCCCAAAATCCATATGCGGAGTATCACCGCTTGGAGGCGTGACTGACCAGGATCAAGCCACCAATCATATTGAACAATACAATTAAATATTCAAAACCAAACGCAATATAATTGGTGATCCAAAACAAACCAAACATGTCTAAGAAATCAGCGGAAGCATAGTAATGTTTAAATAACCAACACATAGTTTAAAGTTCAAATGTTTAAGTATGGAACATAACAGTCCATAATCCCACAACGTCCACGCCTCCCCGTGCAAGCTCCAAAAGTACCTATTGACCTGCAAGGCATGTAACAACGAGTCAACAACAAAGTTGAGCGAATTCACAGTTGGTTGTTTAGTTTTACCAGTTTGTTTTGATATCATATGTTGTTTCGTAAACCACGAGTTAACCAGTAACCTTTTGTTTCCCAAATCATAACCATAAGTAGTGGGGGGCTTACCCTGTGAACCACTAGACCATACCATATTGATTACTAACGAAATATAAGTTGTGCCCTGCGTCAGTGTCTATCATCACTGACAGTTTGCCATAGTCCATTAGTACACGCCCGTTCGCTCGACACGGTGTGAGGTTTGTTAAACCTAATAGCGTTATTAACTAATGACCCGCTCGCCATCGGCCTCAGCGATTAAGTCGATATAAAGAGGAGGGACTTCATGATAGAGTTTTGTCTAGTAAGTTAAGGTTGTTGTCCTACCCAAGGAGGACGAACGTACGTAGTTCTACCCAAGGAGAATACGCAAGAGTTATAGTGGCATCCTACCCAAGGAGGATGGTCGTACATATCCTACCCAAGGAGGATATGTAGATTCCGTTTTAGTTTATTAACCCATTCCCAACCCTTGGGAATCCCATGCCTTGTAGAATGTGACAACCGGTGATTTACGGCTCTTAATTACGTGATTAACAGGTGATTAACGCGATAATAAATAGTGATTAAGGCGAAGATTGACTTAACTAGGTCTTTGGAGTGCCTAGGAACGTCTATCTGACTTTACAATGTGCGAACGGTGATTTGCGGAGAAGCAAGCTAAACGTTAAGCGATAACGAAACGAAACCATACGAAATACTGACAACGCCGACAAATACGAAAATTTTACGTTATATTTAGCTCCGTAATTAAATTTTAATAATCGTAGTCGAAACCTGATCGAAACATGGATTGAAAACAACCAACTCCGCATTTTTCACGATTTTTAATTAACGCGGCGAACGTACCCGTCAGACGCGACAACCGACACTATTCTACACGTTTTTAAATCTAAAAATTCTATTTTTCTTTGTTACAATGACTTCGGGTTTCGAAGACGGGTTCGTAGAGGATTTCGGGCCACTGAAACTAGGGAATTGGGCTTGTGGGCCTTGGGCCCAAGCCCAAAGCCCAAAGCCCATCCTACCAACCCTTAGTATAAAAGGGGGTTTACCCCTTATTTGCTCTCATTTGTAACCAACAACACACACACACATGCTCACCACTCTCTCTCGGCAGATCAGACCCGGCGGAGGAACCGGCGACCGGCGGCGGCGGAACGGCGGCTGTGCCGCCGCATGCGGCGGCGGCGGTGACTTTTTTCGGCGAGCTTTTTCCGATCCGACACCCTACCCCCACTAAACCAAACACTCCTGACATGGTGGTGGTGTCCATTTTCGAAGAAACCAAGCCGTTTGGGCTGTACATCAACTCCGGCGAAGTTCCGGTCAAGATTCCGGCGATCACGTTTTGAACTTTTTCTTCCGTGCATGCTTCGATCGGGATACTAGGAGCATTTCTGCTCGTTTTCAAGAGTTTTGTTTTTTCGGCGACTTTCCGGTGAGTTTTTCCGACCTATTCCTACTATGTTCTTTTGTTTTCGGAGTGATCCAACTCGTTTAACATCAAACAACGTTCAGGTGGGCTGTTTCGTGTTGACTAAACGGGTCAGCTTGGTGGCGGAACAAAAACCGCCGCGGCGGCGGTGGAGCCGGCCGGCGACAGAGGCGGTGGGGGTGATATGGTGACACTCGGTTCAAGTATTAGTTAGTTCAGGTTCCAGTTTAGTCCAGGACAAGTTTCGGGTTCCTTTCGGGTTTGGTTGGGCCAGGCGGTTCAGTTGACTCAGTCACCGAGTCAACTCAGCGTTCGAGTTTAACTCAGTCAACACACAGTCAGAACGGGTCAGCCGGTCAACAACAGTTTTTGGTTTGGATTAACTCGGTTCGTTTGACTCAGTCAAACCGAGTCAACTCGGTCAAACCTGGTCAACTCAGCGAGTCGACTCGGTCATCTCTGCCGGTCAACTCAGTTGACCCGATCAGCTCATCCAGACAAAAGCGGGGCGAAAGACTTGGTAAAGATTATTAGTGACGCGAATAAGTATTTCATTATTTTAATAATTTTTATACTATTAATGTGAACGATCTCGAACCGATTTAAAGTAATGTTTAGTTTATACTTTGTCGTCTCATAAAAATTATATATATACTGAGTATATGATTGAATTGTTGTTGAAAATTATTGATTGATTTTGAAAAATAACGACAACTTGCGTTGTCGGGGGCGTCCAAAAACAGAGGAAACTCTTCTCGTTTTTCGAGAAAATCCGTAAAAATCCCGTATTATATGTGACAACCCTCACCAAACCAGGTATCCGTACGAATTAATTAGTATTTAATTACTGCTCAATTACTGTGCTTGCTTACAGTGGTAAATAAACTTCTACATGATTTCTGAAATATATATAACCATGCCTCATACTTTATTTGTTGTTACTCTATTATTTACATACAGAACCTTAGTGACAACCTTGATGCACAAAAGCAAAGTAGCACAATGAACGGATAACCCATTTAACACGCTGATGTAGCCAGCACCAGGCGGACACTGCCTCTAAGGCCTGTATGAGCCAAAGATAGTTTACTACACCTGTAGAAAGTGTAGGGAAGTGAGGATTGTAGAACTGCGTCACTAGGTGATAATTACTGTGACCGGATGTGCCTAAAACGTACTTTAAGTACAAAATTCAGCACTTTAAATAAAAATTCAGCATTAAGCTAATTAATAAAGTGCCAAAACATGAGGAAAATATTACTAGACACTTTCCAAAGTGTCGGGAATAAATTGTGTCACTAAAAATAATAATAACGACACTCTAAAGCTTTGTTAAGCACTTTAACGGATCACTATCCAACCGAACAACCGGACTTTATCCGGAACATATGTTCCTTTTCTGAGCCAGTTAGGGTCCCCGAATACCCTAACACCCATTACAACTTACTACATGCTAGTAACTAAGTTAATCTCCTAATTAACTAACTATAGTCTAACCACTTAGTTGGAAACCAACCATAAGACCCCCCCCCCCCAACGAAATCGGCTCCCCAAGGGGGCACCCCACTAATACTTTTGATTATAATAATCTTGCTTGCCCCATATCTTGAAGACACATTATCTAGAGGGTAATTAGAAGATGGGATTATAAATGTAACCATAAGTTCATAACATCACATAACCCACACTTAGAAAAATTCACTCTCCTCTCTCTCCCTCTCATTGCGTTCGGCCGAAACCCCCTAGCACCACCTCCCCATCTTCAAGTTTTGATCAAGGCATTCTATACATCTACAAGTGTGAAGGATCACGCATAAGGAGGCTCGGTACACTCGGTTTGCGAAGGACCTCCCTACATTGCTTTTAACCACCCATTTTTCGATTAGTTTCTTTCCTAGCCTCGAGCTAGTAGTAAGTGACTCTAAACGCCTTCTTGATCTATTCTAAAGTGGTTAATATGAACTTTGTCGGTTGAAAATCATGAACATACTAAATCACCTACTAAAAGTCTTGTAAAAGAATGAACATGATGGTTAATAAAAGGATAACTGTGTAAAACTTGTGAGACTTGTTTTATTGTGATTATTTAGTGTTGATCTATGTTAGTAGTAGCTCGGATCATCATCTAACCCGGTTAAGTCATGTTCATGAAACGTGACTTAGAATATGTTAAAGTATGAAAGGGGTTAAATGATGAACACTACTACATATCAAGCATGAACTTGTGTAAAGACAATCTTTCTTATGAAATAGACTTGTAAACTAGTAGATCTACGGATCTACAAGTGGTATTTTCAAAAGACCAAGCGTCAAAAGAAATCATATTTTCTAAACCGGGTTTTACATGAGCAAGAGTGATTTTTGTGAACACACAAGTGTGTAGACACTTGTGTAACACAAAGCTTTGACAAAAGAACTATTTTTGTAAATGTTGACAAGAAGTTGTGGAAATATATTTTCTTTAAAAACGAGACTCTTAAGAAACCGAGTTGATTTATACAAAGATTCACTAAAAGTAATGGAAAGTTACTACATATTTTAGATAAACCATAAGTTCATGTATTTTTGCGATTTATATCTTTTTTGACTAGTTTAATGTTGAAATATTGTTTGATAATGTTGGGAACATTGTTGATGTGAATTAAAAAAGAAAATGGTACGCTTAAAAGCGTGGCCACCTCCAGTTACAGGGGAAACTCTGGCGAAATTTCTCCAAAAGTCTAACACTTGGAAATATTTTTATCACAAGTGTTATAAATATATTTTCTTTTAACTTGTTTTCAAAAATATAAATTTCGCCACGATTTTTATTACAAATTTCTAAGTGTCGGAGGTGGGATTTCCACAAAATAAAACTTGCTAAAATACATATTTAGAATATATATTTTCATAACAACACTTGTGTAAATTTTTGTGATTATTTTGTGAACTACGTAAATATTATTTTTAGGGTAAAAATAATATTACCAAATATTAACGATTCCAAAATAATACGAACGCCTTCACAATAAATATTAAGCTACAACGGTATTATTAATACCACCCGATCTTTAAACGTAACTTACGCATTTTCGGAAAAATACTAGTGAACGCGTATTTTGACAAAGGTATTATTTTGGGAAAAATTATATGTAATAAAATGTAATATTTTTGGGAAAAATATTTATATTTTGGAGAAAGAATTGAAATATATTTTAAGCGAGACTTAATAATATATCTCGAAAATTCACGAACGCACATGTATTAAGGCCCCCATCCTTGGGAAGGAATATATTTACCAAATAATACCAAGTGTACATACGAAATAGTTGTCTAACTATTTCCCAAAGACATTAAACCTTAAGCTAAGGCACGGCCGTCCGTCAAATAAAACTTAGTACGTGCAGGTCGTTGCACAGCAGGTTGACCAGGAGATTTCTTGTTAGAGACGCACCACTGTGAGTTCATGTCCCCCTTTTCTCTTAACTGTTTTCAGTTTTCTAAACTGCGGGGGTGAAATACATGTTACTATGATTACAAGTACTTTTTACATGGTATGGTTAGCGTAAGGAGGGTTATTATTTAGATCATGTGAGTGGGTAGGCGCAACTTGAGGCCATTAATCCTCATTGTAGGACCGAGGGACAGTAGCGGTAGATCTATCTGGGTGTAGCGAGCCCAGCCCCAGGCCCAGCGTAACGGACCTCGGGGTGACTTTGTACCCAACGCAAAATATGCTAGGTTTGAGTCTTCCTAAAGCACTTCACACATATCAATGGCCTTGCAAACCATTGGTGATCTCTTTTTCCTTATTTGCTACATACCAGGATTTTATACTTACAAAGGTTTTTACTTACTCACTACACATGAACTTGCTCAACAATTTTTGTTGATTTTTCCAACTTACATGTATTTCAGGTAATTAAGGATCTGGCATGGTATGCTACGTCTTTTCACGCTGCATAGGAGAAATAAGGTCATCCAAGTTTAGGGGTCATGGCTCTTGCCTGGACGAGCCACAGTTCTTAAACTACGTCTGCTCTACGTTTGTGGTCATGAAATTTGAACAATGTTTTTATATTATTAGGTTGTAATTTTCGTTGCTTGTGTCAACACTTTAAAACAATGTTGTGGTACTTTTATTTTGAAACTTAAATCAATGGATGATCTGCATGGTTTTACTTTCATATAGCTTTGTTGTGATTAAGCTATGGTATTAAGAAGTCACACCAAATTAACCCATGCTTCCGCAAAGCCAGGGTGTGACAGCTTGGTATCAGAGCTCTGATCATAGCGAACTAGGATTCCTTCTCGAGTCTAGACTATGATCACTAGGGCTCTCACGAAAACATTTTTACACTGCATACCACTTAAGTTCAGATCCAAAACGTTTTTACAAACAAATGTTGAGCACATTTTATTTAATAGTTATAGGCTCAGTCTGGGAGGCTGAGGCTCGGTCTGGGAGACCGAGGTAGTTGTCTAGTGGGACTAGGAAGAGCAGTCTGGGAGGCTGGGAGGCTAGTGGGACTAGGAAGAGCAGTCTGGGAGGCTGGAAGGCTAGTGGGACTAAGAAGATCAGTCTGGGAGGCTGGGAGGCTAGTGGGACTAAGAGAACTATTTGATTGCTTATTGGTGACTAATGTGTTTATTTGACTATGTGATTGAGTAATTGTGCATATGCGTGTTTGTATTACAGACGACCTGCCTTCATCCGGCCTTGGAGAGTCGGACACCACAGACCCCATGCCCAGAATATCGGACGACATAGCCCCATCAAAGCACGAGGTGTATACCTCAGATACCACCAGCACGTAAGATGATGATTTCCAGCCATTTGCGCTGCCCGATGTTGTGGATGAGCCCGCTGATGGCCCTATCACTGGGGATTCGCCGCTTGCAGTGATCCCTGCCCCTGTACCCCTTGCCGCTTACCCTATTGTTGATATGCCCCTTGACGTAGGCGCTGACGACGACGTCGACTTGTTTGATGAGGACCCACACGAGGATGACATGAGGGCGAGGCCCTTATTGCTGCTGTGATCTCCTACTTCTCGCTGATGCTCCCGCAGAGGAGGCACCCATCCATTCACCTGTCCCAGATCCCTTTGAGTCTGTGGCATCTGCACACTCACATGCGCAGGGAGTGCAGCATCATTCGCACGACACGGACCCTGATATGGCATCATCCACTGCACCTGCCCCTGCCCCTAGCTTTGAGTTTGATCATGACATTGAGTTTATCCGACTAGATCAGCCCGTGGTGGATCCCATAGCCCCTGTTGACCCAATGTTTGCTGACCCCGCAGATTTTTGAGAAGAAGTCTGACGATCCGGAGCCTGCAGTAGCCCCCGAGCCAGTAGTTGCTCCAGACCCCGTATTCGAGCATGACCCTATTCATGCTGATGTACCCGTTGTTGATCCTTTGATTGATGATGTACCTATCGATGATCATCCTATTGTTACTCCACTGTTGGAGGATGAGCATGTTGTTGATGCTCATGTTGATGCCCCTCACATTGCTGATATTCCTGCTGATCCTTTTATTGCCCCTTTTCCTGACCCTGTGCGTGTACAGTTCGATCATGCGCCTTTTGCGACCCATGTTGATCCTCGATACGTGCACACCCGAAATGGGTGGATAGACGATGACAATGGTTACCCACCTTTCGAGTTTCCTGTGACACTCTCTTGTGGCTCCTGTTTCAGTTCCTATGGATGCACCCTTGTTCCCACACTCACCACTGATGCTCACCACACCGTTACATGACCCGGAGCCTGCACTTGAGCCAGCTACTACACCATTTGGGTCAGCTTGAAGTTGCGCCTGCTGAACCTACACCTATACTTGGTCTCGATCCTGTTTCTTTTTAGTCTGCCAGACGTTGCACCCCTTATATCTACCTGCATCCGATAACCCCCCTCATTTGTGGAGAGGTTCGTTTTCCCTTGTGAAGATCGACGCCCGTTGCGCCATCGTGCCTAACACTTTCTGTCAAGACATACCCGCGCCTCGTAGAGATGCTCCAGGCCGCACCGCTTGCTACATTCACCTCTACAACGCTCGATAAGCCGATTTGATGGTCCCTATAAACGCACGATGCAAACTATAGACTCTTACCATTCCTCGCATTATGAAAGCCACACACAGGATAAGTTGCTCCTGTAACATCAACTGCAGTTGAGGATATGAGTCGCGGAACATTGAAGCTTGAGCTGACACCACAAAGGGCAACTTCAAATACAAAACATTACATAACCAAAAACATGAGTTAAGTGTCTACATCACAAGACAGCATATTGTCTGAAAACTTTAAGTAAAACACCACGTCCTCCACCAGCATGCTTTGATCCGCTACGTACATCAGGATCCCTTTTATGCTCTTGACCTCTGATATTTCACCGTCCCCAGGATTTTTGATGATCGTTCCTTTTACCATTAAGCAGCAAATCAGTTGACTACTTCGAGGAATATACAAGCTCGCGGAGGAATTCAAGCATGTCGACAGTTTACCTTTCTTTCCTTCCCCCCACCTCAGTCACCAGTAATGTGGGTGTCTGGATTACGCAGATTGCGTTACGGTTGGGTAGAGACACCAAGATTGTGGAGATTTGTGAAGACCACGTCTGACTACGTAATTTAGATATGCGGATATACTTGTTGGGCAAGGGTAGGGAGACCCGGTGGCCCTGATAAAACAATGAAATTGTGGCCGGAAAACGATGGGAACCAATTGTCATTAAGCACGCAACCAACGAAAACTCAGTCACTATGTCCTTGTTAAATGCGATCAGTAACGCTTATGTGCGTACTAAAATTTTGTTATATACTATGTGCGTACTTGCTATACTCTCATTAAACCTAATCCCCAAATTATGTACGGATGTTATGATTTTGATGCAATATGCTTACCCGTTTAATGAAAACCTAATCAAAAGACGTGTTACCAATATCACGGGAATGTGCTATGACTGAGAAACACGTGTTTGTTTGTTATACTTTCGGTAAACATGATTCCAATTACTTGCTTGTAGAATTTCGTGATGTGTAATACGATGATTTAAATATGTGCGAATGCATGTGATTTCAAACGACTATTTACCTTCCCTGAATAGAAGAGACCTAACTAACATGAACTCCTTCCTAGAAGATGTCGCATCAAGAGATCACTCGACTGACCGAGGCAGAATGGTTAGCGCACGCCTCACAAGTCAGAGCTCGGCACGAGGTTCTTCGCTACAAACATGGCGAAGGTGCCTCAGGGAGAAACCTACCTAACGGTAATGTTTAAGTCATCTAAGACACATTATGACATGTTTGGAAAGTCCCCAAAGTGCCTTGCTAATACCTATTGTGATGATGAATTCTTGAATACAGGTTGTACCTACCAGCATTTTCTAGAATGCAAACCCCTGAATTTCGGTGGCACGGGAGGTGCCATAGCTTTGGTAAAATGGGCTGAGAATGTGGACGCCGTGGTGCGAATGAGTGGTTGTACGCCAGAGCAACAAGTCCCATACGTTTCTGGATTGCTATAAGATGGAGCTCTGTTATGGTGGGACCGTAAGGTTCGAGAATTGGGTGAGGCTGTAGCATATGCGATGTCATGGAGCGAGCTGAAAGAAATAATGCGTAAGGAGTACTGTTCTCAGAATGATATCCAAGGGCTGGAACTAGAGTTCTGGAAACTACAGAAGGAAGGTCCAGATGTGGTGAAGCACGTGCGAAGGCTTTACGATTTGTCGCGAGTCGTTCCGTACCTGGTGGAACCCGAGTTGAAGAGAATGGAGCAATCCATTTGGGAACTGACACCTCAAGCCTTGAGCTTGATGATGGTATCAACGCCACCATCACCCATGATTGCCCATGTGATAGGACTGGAGCTCACTAAGGAAGCACTTAGATTGGTGAAACTTTCAATCCCGGACGTGAAGAAGGAAACACCAGTGGAGACATCTGAGAAGAACAAAAGGAAGCTCAGTAAATTCCAAGGAGGTGATCAGGCAAATAACAAGAATAAGGCCAAAAAGGGAAAGATGTACTTGGGTAATCTACCTAAGTGCGAAGTATGCCAGCGCCATCATAACGGGCAATGCGGTAATAGGAAGTGTGACAACTGTGGTAAAAGGGGACACAACAGGGAAATGTGTTGGCAGGAGACGAAAAGAGGAAAGGAAGAAAAGGGAGGTTATAACTGCGGTGGTATGGGGCACCATGGGAAAGATTGCCCAAGGGAGATTAACCAAGGCCACGAAGGAGCATCCAACACCGGAGCTAGTGAAGCATGCCAGGATCCAGATATGGTCGTTGGTACGTTCTTTATCAACCCAAAATTTTGCATCCACGTTATTTGATAACAGTGCCGACCATAGCCTCGCATCTCATGAATTTAGGAATCTACTTAGTTTAGTAGAGAGTAAGTTAGACGACCCACTCTTAGTGAGGCTGGTTAATAAACGACCTCGACGTAGTAACTAGGATGAACCCACGGTCGAGCAACCAAGCGGAGAATCGTTATCCGCATCCCGGAGTCGAACGACGAAGCAATCATGACTCATGAGGCAAGATACGCCTCTACAAACTAATTGCTTGAAGGCATAAAGGATGTTGCGTAAAGAATATGTTGTTTCTTGGCCCATGTCGGGAACAGGAGGAGCCGAAGAACTAAGCACGAAGATCTTCTTATTACAAGGAAATGCCCTAAGGTCTTCCCCGAGGATTTGCCAGAATGTTCTCTCCCACAGCTAATCCTGTTCACATCAGATAAATTCCCGGCGTCGCACCTGCAGGCAATACCCCTCAACGACTTACATCTTCGGGAATGCAAGGATTGACAGTGAAGTTTCAGAAGTTGATGGAGAAGGAAGATAACAGACCAAAAATCCCCTGTTGGGTAACCCCATATCTGCTCGCCAAAAAGAGGGATGATGATTTTCAAGTAAACGTCAGCTACCAGAAGCCGAACGAGCTAACCCACCAGAGTCAGTGACTCTTGCTAAAAATTAGCGGACCTCTTACACAACTGACTATGATGACCCAACTACTACTACACGACTGATCGATGATCGATCATCGTTAGCGGAGAAATTCAGGGAATATACCAGGATGAAATTGTGGGACAATGATTGTGCTTGGACATAAACAAAATGCTGCTTCCTACACAATGTATAAACCAGATCCACACGAGATGCGGAATCCGGAGAAACTAGAAGCCTTACATCTAGGAACCATATCTGTCAACTCAATCAAACATCATTAACTTGACCAACTTGTCATTGCAGTTAACGAAACCGAAAGTACTTCAATTTTCTTCCGTTGAAGTCTTCACTTTCACTTCTAACGAGTAGATATTTGCATTTCTACTCCCCTCAAGTAGTTGCATCACGTTGTTTTCCTTCGCTGAGAGCGAACACACGCTTGCTTCGTATACTTGGTCATTTCTCTCTTTTGGTAGAAGCGCATCGCTTCATCACTTGAAAACTTATGTATAACCCATGCACCGTTTGCTACGCATGCGGTTTCATTTCGAGTAAACGCTCCCTTAAAGTTCAGATATTACGTTGCCAAAGCTAATTACTAGTTTGTGATTCGAATGACCTACATTTTTGTCATTGTTGACTCTTTTGTTATCAAGTCAACACACTTTTTGAAACCACTTTCTTTCAAGTTACGTGTTTACTATCATGCCAAGATTTCCTTGTTGATATGTACGTTTATTGTTGGGTTACGTTGAAACTAAATCCAACTGCTTAAACTTATCCAGTTCACATGTTTGATTTGAGACGCCATATGATGTATTGAGAGCATCATATTCTAATACTTTGGCCCAGATTCTTTTGTTTCGAGTCGTAGTAGACTTATTTGGTCTATAACTCCACTAAATCATTGATAGATTTCGATACCTTACAGTGATACTTTCACAGAATTGAAGCTTGCGCTTATCTGACTAATCACTTCGTACATGGATTTAATTGATTATTAGACAACTTGCCCTAAATCCGTTTTCTTTATCACAATTAAATCACTCTCAACACACTTTCGTGCTGAGTCAAAGGTACATAAATTCATTTCATATGCACAAAGTACCTCCTAACGATTCTTTCGTTATTTATCATATGCCTTGCAATACTTAGTTTCATCTTCCGGCTTGTTTTCGGTACACTTTCATCTGACCTCAAACACGGTGAACTTGTTCAGTCACCGCTATTATGGAATTATGTTCATTACAAACTTGTAGCTTGTGCTAAATCATGGTAAACCGTTTAACACAAAACTGCATATCTTCTCGTTTGACCTGCCATTTAAACATTTTCGATGCAACTACAAATCAAAGCAAGAATACACCAGATTCGTTTGTATTCATTCGGTGTATTCTCACAGTTCAAAATGTTCAACGCACTGAACCTTGCCACTCGTCTACTTGGGAGTTGACAGATCAATTTACCATTTCATTTGAGTTGATAATTTTTGAATTTATATAGCGGGCCCTCTGTTTCGTGAAAACTCGCTTGGATACTGCGATTGATCGTTTGAGGATCTTATTGGTTGAAACTCCTCTCTTGTGGACCCCCTGCTAGCTGGTTTACACTAGGCTATACGTCAAGTACGTCTTGTACCTCTGACACCAACCGCTATGAGCACACACCTTTTTAACCCTAGGGTACGGGTTGTTATATATTCCTGGCTCACCAAGTGTGAGTAAGGTTTGATTCGATTTAATAATTATCTACCTCGATGTTATTTATATGCATACATGTGTGACGTAACCATAAGGAGTTAAGGTAGTACAAATTTCGGGGACGAAATTTCTTTAACGGGGGGAGAATGTGACAACCCTCACTAAATCAGGTATCCGTACGAATTAATTAGTATTTTATTACTGCTCAATTACTGTGCTTGCTTTCAGTGGTAAATAAACTTCTACATGATTTCTGAAATATATATAACCATGCCTCATACTTTATTTGCTGTTACTCTATTATTTACATACAGAACCTTAGTGACAACCTTGATGCACAAAAGCACAGTAGCACAATGAACGGATAACCCATTTAACACGCTGATGTAGCCAGCACCAGGCGGACACTGCCTCTAAGGCCTGTATGAGCCAGAGATAGTTTACTACACCTGTAGAAAGTGTAGGGAAGTGAGGATTGTAGAACTGCGTCACTAGGTGATAATTACTGTGACCGGATGTGCCTAAAACGTACTTTAAGTACAAAATTCAGCACTTTACATAAAAATTCAGCATTAAGCTAATTAATAAAGTGCCAAAACATGAGGAAAATATTACTAGACACTTTCCAAAGTGTCGAGAATAAATTGTGTCACAAAAAATAATAATAACGACACTCTAAAGCTTTGTTAAGCACTTTAACGAGTCACTATCCAACCGAACAACCGGACTTTATCCGGAACATAAAAATATTGTCATTAACATTGTTTTTCCTTTTCTGAGCCAGTTAGGATCCCCGAATACCCTAACACCCATTACAACTTACTACATGCTAGTAACTAAGTTAACTTCCTAATTAACCAACTATAGTCTAACCACTTAGTTGGAAACCAACCATAAGACCCCCCCCCCCAACGAAATCGGCTCCCCAAGGGGGCACCCCACTAATATTTTTGATTATAATAATCTTGCTTGCCCCATATCTTGAAGACACATTATCTAGAGGGTAATTAGAAGATGGGATTATAAATGTAACCATAAGTTCATAACATCACATAACCCACACTTAGAAAAATTCACTCTCCTCTCTCTCCCTCTCATTGAGTTCGGCCGAAACCCCCTAGCACCACCTCCCCATCTTCAAGTTTTGATCAAGGCATTCTATACATCTACAAGTGTGAAGGATCACGCATAAGGAGGCTCGGTACACTCGGTTTGCGAAGGACCTCCCTACATTGCTTTTAACCACCCATTTTTCGATTAGTTTCTTTCCTAGCCTCGAGCTAGTAGTAAGTGACTCTAAACGCCTTCTTGATCTATTCTAAAGTGGTTAATATGAATCTGTCGGTAGAAAATCATGAACATACTAAATCACCTACTAAGAGTCTTGTAAAAGAATGAACATGATGGTTAATAAATGGATAATTGTGTAAAACTTGTGAGACTTGTTTTATTGTGATTATTTAGTGTTGATCTATGTTAGTAGTAGCTCGGATCGTCATCTAACCCGGTTAAGTCATGTTCATGAAACGTGACTTAGAATATGTTAATGTATGAAAGGGGTTAAATGATGAACACTACTACATATCAAGCATGAACTTGTGTAAAGACAATCTTTCTTATGAAATAGACTTGTAAACTAGTAGATCTACGGATCTACAAGTGGTATTTTCAAAAGACCAAGCGTCAAAAGAAATCATATTTTCTAAACCGGGTTTTACATGAGCAAGAGTGATTTTTGTGAACACACAAGTGTGTAGACACTTGTCTAACACAAAGCTTTGACAAAAGAACTATTTTTGTAAATGTTGACAAGAAGTTGTGGAAATATATTTTCTTTAAAAACGAGACTCTTAAGAAACCGAGTTGATTTATACAAAGATTCACTAAAAGTAATGGAAAGTTACTACATATTTTAGATAAACCACAAGTTCATGTATTTTTGCGATTTATATCTATTTTGACTAGTTTAATGTTGAAATATTGTTTGATAATGTTGGGAACATTGTTGATGTGAATTTTAAAAGAAAATGATACGCTTAAAAGCGTGGCCACCTCCAGTTACAGGGGAAACTCTGGCGAAATTTCTCCAAAAGTCTAACACTTGGAAATATTTTTATCAGAAGTGTTATAAATATATTTTCTTTTAACTTGTTTTCAAAAATATAAATTTCGCCACGATTTTTATTACAAATTTCTAAGTGTCGGAGGTGGGATTTCCACAAAATAAAACTTGCTAAAATATATATTTAGAATATATATTTTCATAACAACACTTGTGTAAATTTTTGTGATTATTTTGTGAACTACGCAAATATTATTTTTAGGGTAAAAATAATATTACCAAATATTAACGATTTCAAAATAATACGAACGCCTTCACAATAAATATTAAGCTACAATGGTATTATTAATACCACCCGATCTTTAAACGTAACTTACGCATTTTCGGAAAAATACTAGTGAACGCGTATTTTGACAAAGGTATTATTTTGGGAAAAATTATATGTAATAAAATGTAATATTTTTGGGAAAAATATTTATATTTTGGAGAAAGAATTGAAATATATTTTAAGCGAGACTTAATAATATATCTCGAAAATTCACGAACGCACATGTATTAAGGCCCCCATCCTTGGGAAGGAATATATTTACCAAATAATTACTAAGTGTACATACGAAATAGTTGTCTAACTATTTCCCAAAGACATTAAACCTTAAGCTAAGGCACGGCCGTCCGTCTAATAAAACTTAGTACGTGTAGGTCGTTGCACAGCAGGTTGACCAGGAGATTTCTTGTTAGAGACGCACCACTGTGAGTTCATGTCCCCCTTTTCTCTTAACTGTTTTCAGTTTTCTAAACTGCGGGGGTGAAATACATGTTACTATGATTACAAGTACTTTTTACATGGCATGGTTAGCGTAAGGAGGGTTATTATTTAGATCATGTGAGTGGGTAGGCGCAACTTGAGGCCATTAATCCTCATTGTAGGACCGAGGGACAGTAGCGGTAGATCTATCTGGGTGTAGCGAGCCCAGCCCCAGGCCCAGCGTAACGGACCTCGGGGTGACTTTGTACCCAACGCAAAATATGCTAGGTTTGAGTCTTCCTACAGCACTTCACACATATCAATGGCCTTGCAAACCATTGGTGATCTCTTTTTCCTTATTTGCTACTTACCAGGATTTTATACTTACAAAGGTTTTTACTTACTCACTACACATGAACTTGCTCAACAATTTTTGTTGATTTTTCCAACTTACATGTATTTCAGGTAATTAAGGATCTGGCATGGTATGCTACGTTTTTTCACGCTGCATAGGAGAAATAAGGTCATCCAAGTTTAGGGGTCGTGGCTCTTGCCTGGACAAGCCACAGTTCTTAAACTATGTCTGCTCTACGTTTGTGGTCATGAAATCTGAACAACGTTTTTATATTATTAGGTTGTAATTTTCGTTGCATGTGTCAACACTTTAAAACAATGTTGTGGTACTTTTATTTTGAAACTTAAATCAATGGATGATCTGCATGGTTTTACTTTCATATAGCTTTGTTTTGATTAAGCTATGGTATTAAGAAGTCACACCAAATTAACCCATGCTTCCGCAAAGCCAGGGTGAGACATTATAAAACGCGTTTTATTGAAAAACGACAACGAACGGTAACAAACAACTTTTATGAAAGCCGATAACAAATACGTAATAACTTCCAACGACACTTTACAACTTTCGAAAAATGACTATTCGGAACAATTTTTGCGACAATAAATATAGTTTTTATATTTATTCTAAAACTTTGAAAACTCGTCAATTCTTTTATAAATATACGTTATGTATTTCAAATATCCAAATACGGATTCATTTGATAATAATAAATATAATTATATATTTGTTTCCGATACCGAACAACACGACTTCCTTTATAAAAATAAATATAATTTATATATTTATTTCAAACATCAAATGAACTCGGATTCGTTTAATAGAATAAATATAGTTTATATCTATTTTAAATTTCAACATGGATTCTTGTATAAAGATAAATATAGTTATATATTTATTTACAAACACAACAACTCGATGACAAATTTTATAAAATAAATATAACTTTTTATAAACATCGAAACGACATATACATAACCTTGATAAATATCATACGAGACGTAATATATGGTGCGAGGTTGTTATATGATATCTTCATATAAATATACTTTTTATACACGTACGACTACTCGAGACGGCTATCTCAATTCAAATCGCTCGAGAACTATGCCTTTCCAAGATTTATTTATTACCAACGATAAGGAGCTAAATAAATATAAGTTAATCATTTTCATTAAGTTCATAATTTACTGTCAAATCGTTCAGTTAACGACTCGGTAGAGCTCGGTGACACGTAGTTTAGTTACTGCGTTTATTTAGAAACTTATTAGATATTCCATGTTAGGAATATTGTAGAATGCACGCTAGCAAGCCACGTCTTGGAAACGACATCACAAAGTCGTAATTAGCTAGCTTTGCACAAGACAATTCAGGTGAGTTCATAACCCCCCTTTTTTTACGGTTTTACATTTTCTAAATGTTTTCGGGGTGGAAAGACATGCACGATTTTCAGAAACATACAAAGTTTTCGATAAACAAAGACTGTATAACTTTAGACAAAGCACGTTTTGCAAGAACATACAAAGTTTTGAACAAACGCAAAACTCGTATTTCTAGATCATGTTACGAATGGATTTCGAGGAACTCAAATGATTTACGAAAGGTTTATACTAAACATACCGGTTTTTACAAAACAAATACGTATTATCGAAATGTGAGGTTCAGCCTTAGAGGCTGGGGTGAAATACATGTTACAATTATTTAGGACATTTTTATACATGGTATGGTTAGCTTAAGGAGGGTTGGGACGTTCAGATCATGTGAGTGGTGGGTACAACACTTAAAGCCATTAATCCTCGTTGTTAGGACCGAGGGACACAAGAGTGATAGATCTATTTGGGTGTAGCGAGCCCACACCCGTGAGGTCGGGGTGACCCATAGAGGTGACTGTGTCTTACAGCCAAGGCCCGGTACAAATTTGCTAGGTTTGAGTTTTCCTGCATCACTTCACACATACCAGTGGCTTTGCAACCCATTGGTGATCTCTTTTTCCTTATTGCTACATACCAGGGATTTTTATCATACACACTTACAGAAATACCAGATTTTTTACAAATTACATATCATATTTCATATAAATTCAAAGCATAGGATTATGCGGGCATGGAGTCAAATTCAGGGTGGGCATTGACGGTTATACGAACATTACAAATACAAGAGTTTACAAATACATGGTTTTACGAACTTAAAGCGTTACAAATACAAAGTTTCCATATAACTTGGCAAGAAAATGATTTCTAAATTCGTTTTCTCAATATTATTTCACAAACCGGTTATTCAAAAGATTTATTTTAAATCTTTTACAAACAAACTATGAACTCGCTCAACTTTATGTTGATTTTTCACATGTTTCTTTCTCAGGTTATTTTCCAGAAATTATGGCACTGTTGGAATAGGAGAATCATTGGAAGTTCGAGTACTTAGCAGGCGTTCAAATTTTAGAAGTCTTAGCTTATTTTTCTTCCGCTGTGCAATGAAGATACCAGTCCAGTCACGCCAACTCTGATAATTTCGGGGTGTGACAGATTGGTATCAGAGCTATAGGTTACAGCGAATTAGGTTTATGTAGGAATACCTAGGCTCTAACCTCACTTTTTCTGGGACTTAGACTATTAAGACGTTGAATACATACAGAACGCCTAATACTCGAATATGGTCTCCAACCGTTGCCGAAAAACAAACAGTCAAAATTTTATTTTCAAACATACGCTAAAGTGGTGTTTTATACACGGTGCATAAAACAATTACATACAGTACACATCACTCTGAGAGTTTAGTAAGCATGCATTTAAGACCTTCGGAAACTTATGTTGAAGTTCATTAAAGGTCATCACGTAGGAACCGCGATTATTAACTCGGGCACACACTATTACCCATATTGTCTATGATATTTTAACTTCCTAAGCAGGCAGCCTATGCAGAACAGAATGCTAGTGCACGAGAATACATGGAACTTAAATTTTACGTCAACGAGTGTCGGAGTACATCACATTCTACGCGAAACGTAACGCTAGTGCACAGGTATACGTGGAAACTCAAGCGATGCACCAACAGAGGTTGAAGCACGACACATATGACTATCGAGGCGAGGCCTATGAAAAGACACGATGGCGCAATTCAACGACGACGCTAGATTCCTGTCAGCAGGAGAACTATCGATCAGGAAGCGGCGACTTGGCACGCGATTCTGTGACGACACGAGTCATGCTGAGGAGAAGACGCATGCCTTCGTATTCCCCCTATCTTATTAACGACGAATACGCTATGTTCGACATTCCATGGTAATGTCAACTAACAACCGGATATCACATGAAACCCCCGGGTAAAGTCCTCAAAATTTCTTTTATTGAAATTTTGACTTTCACATTTACTGAGTAGATTTTCGTATCTGTTGGTGCATCCGCCTGTCGCCTACGTCTTGTATCGAGTCTTGCGTAGAATAGGATAGAACAGGGCACAGAATCCAAGAAACATGTCTTAGGAAGTGATTCCGCTCCAAATGACATCTTGTCATTTGGAGCGAAACCCCATAACATTCTGATTTCGCCGAAGTGTTATTAGGCTGATTTCGCCCGAAATGTAAAAGTTTGATTTCGCTCCTGGTGACATTGCATGTTGGAGCGAAATCAGATAAACTATATATAGGGTTCTTAGAAGCGAAATCAGATATAATTCTAGGTCATTGTCTTCCGGTGAGCCATGAAGTGCTGCCAAAGTGTTGTCAGAGCTTGTAATCGATTCAGTGATCAATATAACAACAGCTAAAAGTGAATACTGCTGAGATTGCACCAAAACATTAGTTTCCGGCTCTTGTTTTGGATAAGAAATCTTCTGATCGACTCATTCAGGTCCGAAAACAATCCTATAAGTGGTATCAGAGCTCAGGAGGAAGAGTTCTTGCCATTTCAGCTGTGTTTTCTGTCTTTCTACACCTTCTTCTTAAAAAATCAAAATTTTTCACGGTAAAATCGGCTCATTTTCACACACAACACTCGCAATCATGAATTGATTAATCCTTGAAAGTTTTGAAGCTAAAATCGATCTAAAAACTAAGTTTTACTTGATTCCGCTCTAAATCGATCGTGCACATGATGACGTTAGCAGTATTTTGGACTTGATTTCGCTGGAAATCACAAATTATTTCTAATTCCGCTCCAAAGTTTCCAGTTGATTTCGCTCGAAATAGAGGTTCCGCTTGAGATTATAGTCTAACTTTGCTCCAGCTGATCATTGTCTGATTCCGCTCCAAGCTATGTGTTAATTTCGCTCCAAATTACAAAGTTGATTCCGCTCCAAGGTTACATAAGTGATTTCGCTCGAAACAGAATTGGTGATTTCACTCCAAGTTCTGATTTCGCTTGAACTTAGATTTGTTGATTCCGCTCCAAACCTGATTTCGCCTGAAACTTGGAATTTGTGAACTTTTGGACAACTGAACAATGGACAACGAATTTTACAATGCCTTTGCTAGTCCAATTACAATCACTCAGAATGCTTTGCTTGAAAATGAAACCGGGACATCTCAGAAACCACCTAAGCTCATGGATATTGATGATTACAATGCTTTGTTTGAATGATTTGGAAATTGGGTTGAAGCTTATCACTTGGATGTGTGGGAACATACTGAAGAACCATATGTTAGACCCACAACGAATGGTATTCAGCAAACAATTAGAGAAATGAGTACTGATGAGAAAAAGAAATATAGAGATGAGAAATTGATGATGAGTCTGCTTCAGCAAGCAATCAAAGAGGACATTTTGATTTTGCTTCAACATGATGGAACTGCTTATTCGATCTGGACCGAATTGGAAGCAAAATTTGTAGGAAGCGAATGATATGCTTAAAAACAAAATGTCGCTCATGAAGAAAGAATTTGATTTATTCCGTGGTTTGAAATCTGAAAACACCAAGCAAATTATTGAAAGATATTGTAACTTGGTGAGAATATGTCAAAACTTGGAATTAAAAAGATACTGATGAATTGATTGAAAAACTTGCAGATGCGCTACCACATGAAATCTGGGGAACTTTTCTGATGATGCTGAGAAACAACAAAAAAGAATATAAAAAGCTAACACTGGGAGAGTTCATCAAACATCTGGAAGCCCAAGAGATGGAGCAACGAAAGATTGCCAGGATGAAGAACTACGATGGAGAACAAGACATCAGTTTGTATTTCAAGAGTGGTGTTAGTGAAAAGACAAAATTTTCTCCAAAAGTTGAAACAGCATACAATGCAAAAGATTCTTCTGAAAAACCATCTCAGGGATCAAGCAGCACAACAGGATTCTCTTCATTTCCTACATATGATCCTCAGTTCACTACAACAAAGAGTGGCAAAGTTCTTCGATGCAATATTGCCTTAATGCTGGAAAATGATCAGAACTATACTGAAGAAGTTGCTAAAAGCCACATGTCTTTGTTAGTGACCGTGCTTGAATCCTACGGAGGCTTAGTTGCAGGTAGGATCGGTAATCCACTGCTCACGAAAGAGGATTACGATCAAATTGATGCCGAGGAGATGGAATTAATGGATATTAAATGGTGCATGGCTAGTGTGTTGAGACGGGCTGAAAAATTCAAACAAATTACAGGCAGAGATGTTTTTCGCGAGGCTCATGTGTCAACTTTAGGTTTTGATAAGTCTAAAGTTACTTGTTTTCGTTGCAGGGAAAAGGGGCATTTCAAGAGGGAGTGCACAAATCGAGAAGCGAGTGGAGCTCAAAACCCTTTCGGAAACAACGACTATCACAAAAAGGCGATTTATCATCAAGTCACACCACAGCGGTATCAACAACAACAGGCACCGCATCAGGCACAAACTGCACATGGAAGAGTGATTGAAGATTCAAAAAGAGCATGTCTAGTCAATCAGGGCAAGGATGGAAGTTTCAGTTGGGATAATTACATTCCAACAAACAGCAAAGTATGTCTTGCAGATCAAGAAGATGAAAAGTTGGCTGAAGGTTTTAGTTGCGACAATTTCTGCCCAGATCAAGAATTCATGGCCAAAGAAATGTCAAAAGACACGTCAAATGTTAAAGCTTTTATTGCTAATGCTTACGATCTGAAATGGGCTGAAAAATGCAGAAAAGTCAGGGAAGTTGCAGAAGAAAAGCGGAGAAAGATTGAAGAAGAGAAAGAAGAAGAAGAAAGGTTAAAAGCTGAAGCGGAAGCCGAGAGAAAGAGAAGAAATGAGTTTTTCCAATCAAACAGAACAGTCAAAGACGTTCCAGAGTTTGAGATCAAAGTTGATACTGAAGCAATCAAAGTTCCTGAAAAGTGTCTGAACTGTGATTCTTTGATCAAGCAAAACAATGAACTGTTCCACAACATTAACAGATTGAAAGAATCATATGATACAATGAACAGAGAGATCAACAAATACACTGAGTCGAATTATGAACAAGCTGTTGCAATGAATACACTCAAAGGAGCTTACATAAGACAGCTTGATGATGTCAATTTTTACACAAAAAAGTGTGCTGATCTGGAGTTGAAGCTGGCAACACAAAGAATAGAAACTGAGAGAGTTAAAAATCTATTGGATAGTTACTCATGTTCTACTTTTGTTGTTGACAGGATTTATCCGATTGTGGAGAGTTTGAAGACATTTGAAGAAGCAAAGACTTCAGAAGAAAAGAAATCCGTGACAAAAGACGAAGATGAAGTGAAAATTTCTGGTAAGAAACCAAGTGTGGTCTACAATAGATGTCCGCCCCCGGTTGAAAATGGATATTCGCCTCAAAATCCAAATTCAGAAAGAGTCAAAAAGGGAATTAACTTACAATGGGAGTCTGGGCCATTAGATAACTTGCTAGAAAATATTGATGTCACGTACACATCATCCGACACTGATCATGAGTCAAAGTTGATAAAAAGTATGGTCGATCATGTGTTGGATAAAGATGACATAGAGGAGTCAAAACCGGAGTCCAAACCCGAGTCAAAGTCTGAGTCCGATACGTCAAAGCCAACAATCAAAAAGGACAAACGGGTTTATGATACGAAATTTTTGCTATCAAAATCTAATTTGAATGATGAACCGGTCAAATTTGCATACACTTTGAAAGATTCTGACAAATTATATTCTGATGAAACTTTTCCAATAAGAAGTGTTGAATTTGAAATGATTAACAAGGTTTTCAAAATCACAGAAATTAATATTTCTGAAATAAAAGATTTAAATCTTTCTGGAAAACCTAAACAATACACTTCAAGAGACCAACAAAGAATTAACAAGAAAATGGGTTACAATTGTGGTTATAGTTTCCAAAAGAAACCAAACCATAATCGTAATTTCAAAAAGAAAGGTCTTGGATTTAATCAAATGAAAAATTATAAAAATGAAAAAGTTTATAAACCAAAAACTGTGTTTGTTTCAGGAAAAACAATAGAGGCTGAGAAAGAGTAAGCTTTCAGAAAGCAGACGAATCAAGAATTCCTTGCCAAGAAGCAAGAAGAGCTGAGGAAGAATGTTGTTCCGAAAAAAGACAGAAACGAGAACCTGTTTTCAGTGTAAAACCGCTGGTAACATTGCTAGAAACTGTCCGAAAACATTCAAACCAAAACAGGAAGTCTCTAGTAAACTGAAAGAGAAAATTGTTGAGAAAACTAAACTTACAACCAAAAAGTTTACAGGCTTTGAAAATTCAACCTTTGAGGTGGGAGAATGTTCAAAGAATGTTTTAAAATGAAAAGAAAATGTGAAAAATCAAAAATGGGTTGTTAAGGGTTCAGGAAACAGTTCTGGTGATGAATCTGGTTCCACAAAATCAGAGGAGCCACGTGTTGAGAAAAATGAGAAATCAGTTTTGACAGTGGATGATGAGAATTTTCCACCACTGAATGCTAAAAATTTGAAATCTAAAATCGTGAAAGTGGAAATATCAAATCAATTTTATTCTGACAAGAAGAAATTTGATGTTGAAAAGACTTTCAACGGAAATGTGAAACATATTTTTGGCAAAATGGTCAATGGTAAGGCCAAAAGTGTCAAAGAATTTTATGCTGCCAAAAGAAGTGTTCACAAGTTTGTTGAACGTAATGATGAAGAAGAGATTGTTACACCCAAGGCTGGTCAGGCTTGGGTGGATATATTCTTCAAAGAGTAAAAGCCTGACTTGTCGGAGCTCCTAAGTTGGTAATCGTGGAGCATGAATTGGCATCTTTATTGAAAATGTTTGTAGAATTTGTTTTGAGAATTGTGAATTGCCGGAACTCCCAGGATGGTAAGCGTGGAGTAGGAATTGGCATCTTGAGAATTCAACCGACAAGAGGGTAATTGGTTGAAAAACAGGTTTGAAATGTTTGACTTTTAATTCTTCAAGTGGTTCAATCATCGATTCTACAAGTGGTAAATCAAGGTCATTAAGTTGAACTTGATTTATCTATCATTCAAAAGATTGGTAAAAAAATGTGATGAAATGACCCTATAACCTACAACTGGTTGATAAACGAACTTATATTCTGGAAAAACCATTCTGATTAAAACAAACTTAAGTGTTTTGAAATCTTAATGGGAAAATAGTTTGTTGTGAGGGGGAGTTCTGATTGTTTATGCCAAGCGGATGGAGATTTGAGGCAATTCATATCAGTTGTCATGTTCTGTATAGTTTGTTTTCAATTTCTTTAAATGTTTTTTAATTTTAGGGGGAGTAAGAAATTTTCAGAAAATCCAAAAACATTAGAAAATTTGAAAAAGCTAAAAACATGATAAAATGAAAAATGAGTTTTTGTTGCATAAAAGAGGAAATGATAATACATCAGTGGACTGTCACAACATGCTAAAGAATTGTAAAGTTAAAATGTGATAAACAATCTCAGTGTAGATGTGTCAGTAGGTTTTTACACATTTAGTAAATTGTGACGAGATATAAACCTAAAAATTCAAACTTGCTTAATTCGTGGGGAACAACTTCTTGGATATATAGGTAACCCCTGAAATCTTGTTTGAAAGGTCCCTTATTCTGAGATACTAGGTCTTTATACTCAGTGATATCTGGGGTATTATACCGGGACTTCTGCTGAATGGAAATTCTAACCTAGTCCCCGTATAACGCTTTCTGCAAAATGCTTGAAATACAGCAAAAGCCCTCAGCAAAAATGATTAAACAATAAAATTGATAATCATTGCTGTTGAAGAAAATATCCTCTAAAGGGGACACACCAAAAGTCGAAGCCGTCATCTCTCTGTGTATACGGAAGTATCGGCCTGAGCTCTCACGGCCCTCGCAATTTAACCCCTTTACAGATATCATCTGTCGTATACTCACCTGTAAGACTGAATATTGGGATCTGGATACGGGAGTATATTCAAGTGGTGGGACACACAAATAAGTTTAAGTAATTAAAACACTAATAGCATATCTCGAAACAGTTGAAATTTGTGTGAAGATTTAAGAGGACAAACATACTGACAATCTAGGTGAATTGTTTAGAACTTAAAATGAAATCTAGCTTAACGGTGTTGGTGATGTGTCTCAAAAACTGATATGATCCTCTTGCACGAACTCACAAAAATATTGTCTGTAAATATTTCATTTCTGCATTTTCTTTTATTCAAAAATCCAAAAAGATTTTATTGTGTTTTAGCATAAATTTTTGAAAAATCCAAAAAGATTTTCGACAACTGGTGTTGAAAAGCTGATTTTCAAAATTCTAAGTGCTAAACATGAAGAACAGGTTTGGGAGCGAGTGTATGAAGGTGTTGTGTTTACAAATGGTTTTTAAAGAACAAATCATTTTGTATATTTTCTGACATAGTTTCTAAATTTTAAAGATTTAATCTTTGAGAAACTTATGTGTTGGGTAGAGATTATGCAGGAAACCTGAGCTGGAAGAGAGCCAGGTTACGATCTTGAAATGAATCTTGAATTTGTAATTTCCAGACTACGATCCCAGCAAATTGAGAGGGGGAATCTGAAGGCAAAGTTGAGGAAGCAGTTAGAGCCAGTGCTGATCCTGGATTTGCTGATGCTGATAAAGTTTAAAGATTCAACATTCGAGGAAAGGAGTTTGTTGATGATAAAGACTGATAAAGACTGAAGGTTGACAACCGAAGACTCGACATTGAAGACTCCGTCAACATCCGAGGGGGAGTTTGTTGGTGCATCCGTCTGTCGCCTACGTCTTGTATCGACTCTTGCGTAGAATAGGATAGAACAGGGCACAGAATCCAAGAAACATGTCTTAGGAAGTGATTCCGCTCCAAATGACATCTTGTCATTTGGAGCGAAACCCCATAACATTCTGATTTCGCCGAAGTGTTATTAGGTTGATTTCTCCCGAAATGTAAAAGTTTGTTTTCGCTCCTGGTGACATTGCATGTTGGAGCGAAATCAGATCAACTATATATAGGGTCCTTAGAAGCGAAATCAGATATAGTTCTAGGTCATTGTCTTCCGGTGAGCCACGAAGTGCTGCCGAAGTGTTGTCAGAGCTTGTAATCGATTCAGTGATCAATATAACAACAGTTAAAAGTGAATACGGCTGAGATTGCACCAAAACATTAGTTTCCGCCTCTTGTTTTGGATAAGAAATCTTCTGATCGACTCATTCAGGTCCGAAAACGATCCTACTGTATCTCTACTCCTCCTAATGGTCATTGTATCGCGATCATTTCTTTCATTATAGCGAACTCTCATTTCTTTATTTCTTCAAAATTATTGTGTTACGCATGCATCGTTTGTTACGCATGTGGTTTCGTTTCGAATAAGCATTTCATCAAAGTTCAAGTATTGTTTCGCTAAACCTAATTATTAATTGGTGATTCGAATGACTCGCATTATTGTAATTGTTGGCTCCTTGTTATCATGTCAACACATTTTCTTGAAATTTCTTTTCTTTCCAAGTTACATACATGGTTTTTCGTTGTGACCATGCCGAAAGTCTTTCTTGTCGATACATGTATTTATTGTCGGATTGCGTCAAAACCAAGTTCGTTTGTTTGAACTTGTTCACTACAGATATTCGATTCAAGACACCATATGATGTATTGGGAGCATCATATTCAAATCAATTTTAGTGAGCGCTCCATTTGTTCCGAGTCGTGGTAAACTTGTTTGGTATTTGATTCCATTAAATTGTTTGTTGACTTCGACACCTTGTGGTGGTGTTTTCACTTATTTGAAGCTTGCGCTAAACTCGTTTAAATATCTCTTGCACGGATTTAAATATTTATTTATTAATTTGCCTTAAATCTGCTTTGATTTATCATATTACAGCAGTCTTAACACAATCGTGTGTTAAGACAATGGTACACCAATTCATTTTAAATTCCAGTGTACCTACTAACGGTTCATTCATTTATCGATCGAATGTTTTGCGAAATTCATTGCTTCTTCGTCTTCGATCGAAAACATTATTTCTTTGATGTTCCATTTTCAATTAAAAATCCTATGACGTTGTTTGAAACAGATTTTCATATTTTCTTAATCGCGCTTTCAATTAACTGCAAAACACAGGTGATACTTTTTCGATCACCCCTATTCTTGAATTGTTTCATTCATTGCGACACCTTGTGGCATCGGTATAACTTGCAGCTTGTGCTGATCACGATCAAGCGTTTCATGCAAACTAATACATTTGAGATTGTTTATTCTAAGTCCATCCAGTGGATGTTATTGCTTCTAGAACTCATTTACTTATTGTGAACATTCATATGGAATCCGATTGGTCGAAGTTCCTGTTCTTTGTTGGACTCCTGTTAACTTAGTCGCACTAGTGACTGTATCTATACATCTTGTTTCCTTTGACATTAACTTTTGAAAAACATTCCTTTTAACCGTTGGGTTCTTATTGTTGAGATACGTCCTTGAATTCACATAACTCGAATAAGTCTTGATTTGATTTCGTGGTCATCCACTTTGATACTATTCGTATTTACCTACACATAACGTAACTCTAAGGAGTTAACGTAGTCTAAATTTTGAGGATGAAATTTCTGTAACAGGGGGAGAATGTGACAACTGGTGATTTACGGCTCTTAATTACGTGATTAACAGACGATTAACGCGATAATAAATAGTGATTAAGGCGAAGATTGACTAAACTAGGTTTTTGGAGTGCCTAGGAACGTCTATCCGACTTTACAATGCGCGAACGGTGATTTGCGGAGAAGCAAGCTAAACGTTAAGCGATAACGAAACGAAACCGTACGAAATACTGACAACGCCGACAAATACGAAAATTTTACGTTATATTTAGCTCCGTAATTAAATTTTAATAATCGTAGTCGAAACCGGATCGAAACATGGATTAAAAACAACCAACTTCGCATTTTTCGCGATTTTTAATTAAAGCGGCGAACGTACCCATCAGACGCGACAACCGACACTATTTTACACGTTTTTAAATCTAAAAATTCTATTTTTCTTTTTTACGGTGACTTCGGGTTTCGAAGACGGGTTCGTAGAGGTATTCGGGCCACTTAAACTAGGGAATTGGGCTTGTGGGCCTTGGGCCCAAGCCCAAGCCCATCCTATCAACCCTTAGTATAAAAGGGGGTTTACCCCTTACTGGCTCTCATTTGTAACCAACAACACACACACATGCTCACCACTGTCTCTCGGCAGATCAGACCCGACGGAGGAACCGGCGACCGGCGACGATGCCGGCGACCGGCGGCGGCGGAACGGCAGCTGCGCCGCCGCATGCGGCGTCTGCGGTGACTTTTCCGGTGAGCTTTTTCCGATCCGACACCCTACCCCCACTAAACCAAACACTCCCGACACGGTGGTGGTGTCCATTTTCGAAGAAACCAAGCCATTTGGGCTGTACATCAACTCCGGCGAAGTTCTGGTCAAGATTCCGGTGATCACGTTTTGAACTTTTTCTTCCGTGCATGCTTAGATCGGGACACTAGGAGCATTTCTGCTCGTTTTCAAGAGTTTTGTTTTTCCGGCGACTTTCCGGTGAGCTTTTCCGACCTATTCCTACTGTTTTCTTTTGTTTTCGGAGTGATCCAACTCGTTTAACATCAAACAACGTTCAGGTGGGTTGTTTCATGTTGACTAAACGGGTCAGCTTGGTGGCGGAACAAAAACCGCCGCGGCGGCGGTGGAGCCGGTCGGCCACAGAGGCGGTGGTGGTGATATGATGACACTCGGTTCAAGTATTAGTTAGTTCAGGCTCCAGTTTAGTCCTGGACAAGTTTTGGGTTTCGTTCGGGTTCGGTTGGGCCAGGCGGTTCAGTTGACTCAGTCACCGAGTCAACTCAGCATTCGAGTTTAACTCAGTCAACACACAGTTAGAACGGGTCAGCCGGTCAACAACAGTTTTTGGTTTGGATTAACTCGATTCGTTTGACTCAGTCAAACCGAGTTAACTCGGTCAAACCTGGTCAACTCAGCGAGTCGACTCGGTCATCTCTGCCGGTCAACTCAGTTGACCCGATCAGCTCATCCAGACGAAAGCGACGCGAAAGACTTGGTAAAGATTATTAGTGACGCGAATAAATATTTCATTATTTTAATAATTTTTATACTATTAACGTGAACGAGCTCGAACCGATTTAAAGTATTGTTTAGTTTATACTTTGTCGTCTCATAAAAATTATATATATACTGAGTATATGATTGAATTGTTGTTGAAAATTATTGATTGATTTTGAAAAATAACGACAACTCGTTGTCAGGGGCGTCCAAAAATAGAGGAAACTCTGCCCGTTTTTCGAGAAAATCCATAAAAATACCGTATTATAAAACGCGTTTTATTGAAAAACAACAACGAACAGTAACAAACAACTTTTATGAAAGCCGATAACAAATACGTAATAACTTCCAACGACACTTTACAACTTTCGAAAAATGACTATTCGGAACAATTTTTGCGACAATAAATATAGTTTTTATATTTATTCTAAA
This sequence comes from Helianthus annuus, assembly GCF_002127325.2. NCBI lineage: Eukaryota > Viridiplantae > Streptophyta > Magnoliopsida > Asterales > Asteraceae > Helianthus > Helianthus annuus. Next base: position 24,986,416 of record NC_035445.2, read on the forward strand.
ACTTTGAAAACTCGTCAATTCTTTTATAAATATAAGTTATGTATTTCAAATATCAAAATACGGATTCGTTTGATAATAATCAATATAATTATATATTTGTTTCCGTTACCGAACAACACGACTTCCTTTATAAAAATAAATATAATTTATATATTTATTTCAAACATCAAATGAACTCGGATACGTTTTATAGAATAAATATAGTTTATATCTTTTTTAAATTTCAACACGGATTCTTGTATAAAAATAAATATAGTTATATATTTATTTACAAACACAACAACTCGATGACAAATTTTATAAAATAAATATAACTTTTTATAAACATCGAAACGGCATATACATATACCTTGATAAATATCATACGAGACGTAATATACGGTGCGAGGTTGTTATATGATATCTTCATATAAATATACTTTTTATACATGTACGACTACTCGAGACGACTAACTCAATTACAACGATATATTTATATATTTTTATATATAAATATTTACTTACTTTCAAATCTCTCGAGAACTATGCCTTTCCAAGATTTATTTACTACCAATGATAAGCGAGCTAAATAAATATAACTTAATCATTTTCATTAAGTTGATAATTTACTGTCAAATCGTTCAGTTAAGGACTCGGTAGAGCTCGGTGACACGTAGTTTAGTTACTGCGTTTATTTAGAAACTTAGTAGATATTCCGTGTTAGGAATATTGTAGAATGCACGCTAGCAATCCACGTCTTGGAAACGACATCACAAAGTCGTAATTAGCTAGCTTTGCACAAGACAATTCAGGTGAGTTCATAACCCCCCCCCCTTTTTACGGTTTTACATTTTCTAAATGTTTTCGGGGTGGAAAGACATGCATGATTTTCAAAAACATACAAAGTTTTCGATAAACAAAGACTGTATATTTTTAGACAAGGCACGTTTTGCAAGAACATACAAAGTTTTGAACAAACGCAAAACTCGTATTTTTAAATCATATTACGAATGGATTTCGAGGAACTCAAGTGATTTATGAAAGGTTTATACTAAATATACCGGTTTTTACAAAACAAATACGTATTATCGAAATGTGAGGTTCAGCCTTGATGGCTGGGGTGAAATACATGTTACAATTATTTAGGACATTTTTATACATGGTATGGTTAGCTTAAGGAGGGTTGGGACGTTAAGATCATATGAGTGGTGGGTACAACACTTAAAGCCATTAATCATCGTTGTTAGGACCGAGGGACACAAGAGTGATAGATCTATTTGGGTGTAGCGAGCCCACACCCGTGAGGTCGGGGTGACCCATAGAGGTGACTATGTCTTACAGCCGAGGCCCGGTACAAATTTGCTAGGTTTGAGTTTTCCTGCATCACTTCACACATACCAGTGGCTTTGCAACCCATTGGTGATCTCTTTTTCCTTATTGCTATATACCAGGGATTTTTATCATACACACTTACAAAAATACCTGATTTTTTACAAATTACATATCATATTTCATATAAATTCAAAGCATAGGATTATGCGGGCATGGAGTTAAAGTCAGGGTGGGCATTGACGGTTATACGAACATTACAAATACAAGAGTTTACAAATACATGGTTTTACGAAATTAAAGTTGTACAAATACAAAGTTTCCATATAACTTGGCAAGAAAATGATTTCTAAATTCGTTTTCTCAATATTATTTCACAAACCGGTTATTCAAAAGATTTATTTTAAGTCTTTTACAAACAAACTATGAACTCGCTCAACTTTATGTTGATTTTTTGCATGTTTCTTTCTCAGGTTATTTTCCAGAAATTATGGCACGGTTGGAATAGGAGAATCATTGGAAGTTCGAGTACTTAGCAGGCGTTCAAATTTTAGAAGTCTTAGCTTATTTTGCTTCCGCTGTGCAATGAAGATACCAGTCCAGTCACACCAGCTCTGATAATTTCGGGGTGTGACATAGAAAGTGTGAACTCACCTCGGTTTGCTCGGTTGATTATTTACTTGATTCAAATTAATCAGTCAAAGCCTATGGTTTGCACGTATGCACAATCAGTTGACATTCACAAGTTTCGACTAATAGTCAAGATCATCACGTACATGCGAGTAACAACTAACACATAGCATTTACCAGTTATACAAGCTCATGCAATCATGTGTTACAATTTACTAGATATTTGTACTATCCTTATCGGTTAACATAGTCTACACTAACCTAGTTAATTACTAACAGAGTTAACTAAGTTACAGTGTTTGATTAACAGTTGGCGAAACATACTTGTTTCGTCGAGAACCCCTTCAGCGAAACCCCCTTGGTTTCGTCGTGTATCCTTTCGACGAAACTCACCCTGTTTCGTCGTGATTCTCTATCGACGAAACTCCCTAGATTCGTCGCCCCGAGTTTCGTCGACATCGGCGATTCGTCCAATAGGTCCGTTACGTCGTTTAATTGATGATTACCCAGAAACCCTAACTGCCGTCAAAATAATCTGTTCCCAAACGTAACCCAATCATCCATCAAAGCAATTCAACACATATGGTAGTCATTACATAGAATCAAAACCATCAGATTCATCAATATTAACAACCTAAATCATCAATTAACAGTCTACAACCTCCTATTCAAAACAATAACACAGCAATTTCAACCATCAACATGAAACCCTAATCATTTGTTATCTCAGGAAAGCTTTACCATCAGCGAGTCAGTTAATCATCATGTCAATCCTAACAAATACATCATTGCTAACATACATACATATCTATCACACCGTAGGCAATAATGCGATCAATCAATCTATATTTGTGTACTAACCGTAAGGATCGAGATGAAACCAAAAGGATTTCAAGTGGGTTGATGGCTGCCGTCGGGTGCACAGGAGTGGAAAAGGGTGTTAGGGTTTTCAATCGATTGATATGGAGAAGAATGTAACAGTTCCGCGTAATATGTACGCATAAGAGCGTACTGGGCCCTTAATGGGCTTCGGCGAAAGACTGGGCCGGCGAAACGCCTGTTTCGTCGAGGTGAGGACGGCGAAACACTCTTCTGTTTCGTCGTGTGGGTTATGGCAAAACTGTAATTGTTTCGTCGGATATAGTTCCTAATCTCTAACAGTTTACAAGTTCATGTAACCAAACACTTTAATCACATTAAATAGGTAACATATCAAACAAACATTTCAACATATAATCCAACGTGTACAATTACAAGGCAAACAAGTCGTGTAAGCAAACAACAAAACAATTAACGTGCAATTAATGCGAAGATGGAATCTTGGAAACTCGAGTTGTCACATTATCCCCAACTTGAAAGAAATTTCGTCCCGAAATTTAGCATGCGGTTACTGAGGAAGCTAGTTAAGTTGCGTGGTTTACTGGTTTTCCTGGGGTGTCACATCATCCCCCCGTTGATTTGGAATTTCGTCCCGAAATTCCGTAGTAGCTTCAGCCTCAGTAGTGGTTGCATTGTTGCCGAACAACTGGGGACACTTGAGTTTCATTTGGTCTTCTCGTTCCCAGGTGAACTCTGGGCCACGACAGGAGTTCCAACGAACTCGAACAAGAGGTATTCTGGTGTGCTTGAGAACCTTAACGTCTCGGTCTGTGATTTCAACTGGTTCCTCGACGAATCGCAACTGATCGTCGATAGTGAGCTCCTTCAAAAGAACTATAAGGGTCTCATCTGACAGACACTTCTTCAGATTTGACACGTGAAATACGTTGTGAACTCCACTGAGTTCTGCTGGTAGGTTCAGTTTGTAGGCCACTTTGCCTATTTTCTCGATGATTTCAAAAGGTCCAACGTATCGCGGATTGAGCTTGCCTTGTTTACCAAAACGAACTACACCTTTCCAAGGTGAGACTTTGAGTAGCACTCGATCTCCAACTTGGAACTCGAGTGGTTTCCTGCGCTTATCAGCGTAGCTTTTCTGACGGTCACGAGCTGCCGCCATTCATTGTCGTATCTATGCAATCCTTTCCGTTGTGTCTACTACCAGTTCTGGACCCGTGATCTGACTATCACCCACCTATGCCCAACAAAGAGGTGATTGGCATTTACGCCCGTACAATGCCTCAAATGGAGCGGCCTGAATGCTGGTGTGGTAACTGTTATTATACGAAAACTCCAACCAATGGGAGATGTTTTTCCCAGTTGTTGCCAAAATCAATCACACATGCTCTAAGCATGTCTTCAAGGGTTTGAATTGTGCGCTTAGACTGCCCATCCGTCTGTGGATGATAAGCGGTGCTCATGTCTAAACGTGAGCCAAAGGACTTGTGCATTGCTTGCCACAGTTCAGAAGTAAAACGCGCATCACGATCAGATATAATGGAGGTTGGCACCCTGTGCCTCGAAAACACTTCCTTTAAATAAACGTCTGCTAGAGTAGAGAACTTGTCTGTTTCTTTGATAGCCAAGAAGTGTGCAGACTTAGTCAGTCGATCCACTATAACCCAAATAGTGTCATTTCCCCGTTGAGATCTAGGCAGGCCAGTAACGAAAATCCATGGAAATTTACTCCCATTTCCATTGTGGTATCTTTGGTTGTTGAAGTAGGCCCGATGGTTTCTGATATTCAGTCTTGACTCTCGCACAAGTTAAACATTTGCTGACGTAAGTTGCTATGTGAGCTTTCATGCTAGGCCACCAGTAAGTGGTCTTCAAGTCGTGGTACATCTTATCCGAACCAGGATGTACTGAATAACGAGACTTGTGTGCTTCATCCATCACAAGCTCACATAATTTTCCATAGAGCGGGACCCAAATACGCCCCGTTACATAGTAGGCGCCGTCTTCCTTTTGTTCTAACCATTTCCTTGATCCGCGTAGGGCCTCAGCCCTGACGTTTTCTGGTTTCAATGCTTCTACCTAAGCATCTCGTATCTGGGAAGGAAGACTAGACTGGATGGTAAGTTGTAATGCTCGCACGCGTTTAGGCATAGTATCCTTTCGACTGAAGGCGTCGGCCACAACGTTAGCTTTCTTCGGATGGTTCTTGATTGCGCATTCGTAGTCATTCAAGAGCTCGACCCATCGACCTTGACGCATGTTTAATTCTTTCTGTTTGAAGATATGCTCGAGACTCCTGTGATCGGTGTAAATGGTGCACTTGGTACCGTACAGGTAATGTCTCCATATCTTATGTGCAAAAACAATAGCTCCCAGCTCCAGATCGTGTGTAGTGTAGTTCCTTTCGTGAACTTTAAGTTGGCGTGAGGCGTACGCAATGACTTTATCCCGTTGCATCAACACGTAGCCAAGACCCTGAATTGACGCGTCACAATAAACCACGAAATCGTCTCTGCCCTCTGGCAATGAGAGAATAGGTGCGCTACAAAGTCTATCCTCTAGGTGCTGAAATGTTGATTCCTGTGCATTACTCCAACGACGACGCCTTTCTGTGTTAGTGCAGTGAGAGGTTGCGCAATCTTGGAGAAATCCTTGATGAACCTTCTGTAGTAACCTGCCAAACCCAAGAATTGGCGAATTTCCGTTGGTGTGCGAGGTGCAGGCCAGGTCTTGATTGAGTCTACCTTAGATGGATCAACATGAATCCCATCCTTGTTTACCACGTGGCCTAGAAAGCGGACTTCACGAAGCCAAAAGTCGCATTTCGAAAACTTGGCGTACAAGTGTTCTGTTCGGAGGAGTTCCAAAATAAGCCGTAGATGGTGCTCGTGTTCCTCCTGGCTCTTAGAATAGATCAGGATGTCGTCGATAAAAAACAATAACAAACTTGTCTAGGTAAGGCTTGCACACTCTATTCATAAGATCCATGAAGACTGCAGGCGCGTTTGTCAATCCAAAAGGCATCACCAGGAACTCGTAATGCCCATAACGAGTCCTGAACGCTGTCTTAGAGATATCCTCGTCACGGACTCTCAGTTGATGGTAACCTGACCTCAGGTCAATCTTCTAATAGTCACTCGACCCTTGCAGCTGATCGAACAAGTCATCAATGCGTGGGAGTGGATAACGGTTCTTCACAGTCACCTTGTTGAGTTCGCGGTAGTCGATACACATTCTGAAGGTACAATCCTTCTTCTTCACAAATAATACTGGAGCTCCCCAAGGCGAAGAGCTAGGACGAATAAAGCCCTTATCCAAGAGCTTTTGTAGTTGCATGGACAATTCTTCTAGTTCTGATGGAGCTAAACGATAAGGTGCTCGAGCTATGGGTGCTGCTCCAGGAGCTAGCTCGATCTGAAACTCAACTTGACGATGAGGCGGAAGACCAGGTAATTCCTCAGGAAATACCTCAGGAAAGTCACGTACAATCGGAAAATCTTCTATCTTCTTCTCTTTCTTTGAGGCGTCTGAAACGAGTGCTAAGATAGCAGTGTGGCCCTTTTGCAAACACTTCTGGGCCTTAAGAAAAGAAATGATGCCCACCACGGCACCACTCTTGTGGCCATGAATCACTAAAGGTTCTCCATTTGAACGAGGAATGCGGACGATCTTCTCCTGACAGAGAATCTCTGCTCGATGTTGCGATAACCAATCCATACCAATAACAATGTCGAAACTACCCAAAACGATAGGAATGAGATCGATAGAGAAGGTCTGACCAGCTAAGATGAGATTACAACCCTTAACTACGTGTGTGGCCTCTAAACCTTTACCATTTGCTAGCTCTACCATGTGCTTGGTGTTCAAAAATGTTGGGACACGCTTTAACATTTGACTAACTTTTAGAGACACATAATTGGTATCGGCACCCGAATCAAATAAAACATTAACATAAAAGTCATCCAGTAGAAACTAACCCATCACGACGTTGGGATCATTCCTAGCATCACCCTGACCAATCACGAACGCGCGGCCCCGAGCGCCATTGTTTCTATTGTTTCCCCCGTTGTTATTCCCATTGTTGTTCCCGTTCCCCTGATTGTTGTTGTTATTCTGGTTCTGATTCAACTGAGGACAATTTCTCTTGAAGTGACCTTCAGCACCACACTGAAAGCATCCCCTGTCACCCTGCTGCTGCTGCGGCTGATTCTGTGGCGTTTGCTATTGCTGTTGACGATTCTGATTTGCAGGTCGCGCGCTCCTACAATCCTTGGCTTCATAACCAAACTTGTTACACCTCAGACAACGGCCCTTGTTGCACTGCCCACTGTGATGCATGTTGCATCGGTTGCACTTGGGGTGGTTCCCCTTGTATCCACCCTGCCTTTGACTACCAGAAGATTGCTGACCAGGACTCTGGTAGTCATTAGTTTTTCACTGCTGGGACTGAGACTGAGCCGATGTTGAACCCTTGCTGGAGACTCCATCCCATTTGCGCTTGTTGTCGCTGGAGGCATCAGAAGTAGTAGTGGCTGTAGCAGTAGTACCAATACGCTTGGGCAATTTGTTCTGTTCCACCGCCTGATCAGTGAGACGATGAGCAAGTCGAGTGACTTGCTGGATGGTGCCAAGATTTGCCGCGGTCACATGACTCTGAATTTCTGGCATGAGACCCTTGAGATACCGTTCAATGCGCTTGATAGGAGGATCTATCATAGTGGGACACATGATTGCCAGCTCGTTGGATCTTTCGTATACGCTTCGATTTCTGACCCCGTCATCTTTAAGTTGAAAAACTCCACCTCTAGCTTGTGGATGTCGTCGCGACTACAATACTCTTCCTTGATCAGTTCCTTGAAATCATTCCATGGGGTGGCGTTAGCAGCAACAATCCCCAACATTTGAACCTGAGCGTTCCACCACGTGAGCGCTATACCTTCCAGAGTACCAGTAGCATACATCACCCTACGAGCCTCAGGTCATTCACACATCTCGAAAACATATTCGAGCTTCTCGAACCAATGGAGGAGGCCTACCGCTCCTTCAGTGCCACTAAAAGTAGTGGGTCGACAGTCCATAAAAGTTTTGAATGTACATGCAGGAGGCTGAGCATGTTGGCCTGTTGTGTGTAAGAAGAGTCAAGGTTAAACACAAGTGTTGGTTTAAACGAGTAGGATCTAAAGATCCTAGAGTAAGTTGCAATGGCAGATTATACCTCCTGCCTGAGCGGCTGCTAGTGCTGCAGTAACTTGTTCATTGATTAGAGTCGTTAGCTGGGCTTGAGTTAGGTTAACGCGTCCACTCATGATCTTCATACCAAAGGAAACATGAGTGAGAGATGTTCGCGAAAGTGCAATGACAGAAGAGAGTAAGCACACATGTGTTTTCAAACAACAGTTATTACATTCATCTAAGCATACCGAGAGCAAAGTTCTATGTAACTAGCAAGTAGGCAATACAAACATAAACCATATTACCTAGAATGTTGAGTCTTGCATGTGGAGTGAAGCGTCGTTGTGGATCGTTGAGCACTGTACAGGTTATAGTCTGGTTTTAGCAAAAACTTTTTCCCCTTATTAAAACCAAGTTCACTATAACCAATGGCTGTGATACCAATCTGTCACACCCCCAAAATCCACATGCGGAGTATCACCGCTTGGAGGCGTGACTGACCAGGATCAAGCCACCAATCATATTGAACAATACAATTAAATATTCAAAACCAAATGCAATATAATTGGTAATCCAAAACAAACCAAACATGTCTAAGAAATTAGCGGAAGCATAGTAATGTTTAAATAACCAACACATAGTTTAAAGTTCAAATGTTTAAGTATGGAACATAACAGTCCATAATCCCACAACGTCCACGCCTCCCCGTGCAAGTTCCAAAAGTACCTATTGACCTGCAAGGCATGTAACAACGAGTCAACAACAAAGTTGACTGAGTTCACAGTTGGTTGTTTAGTTTTACCAGTTCGTTTTGAAATCATATGTTGTTTCGTAAACCACGAGTTAACGAGTAACCTTTTGTTTCCCAAACCATAACCATAAGTAGTGGGGGGCTTCCCCTGTGAACCACTAGACCATACCATATCGACTACTAACGAAATATAAGTTGTGCCCTGCGTCAGTGTCTATCATCACTGACAGTTTGACATAGCCCATTAGTACACGCCCGTTCGAACGACACGGTGTGAGGTTTGTTAAACCTAATAGCGCTATTAACTAATGACCCGCTCGCCATCGGCCTCGGCGATTAAGTCGATATAAAGAGGAGGGACTTCATGATAGAGTTTTGTCTAGTAAGTTAAGGTTGTTGTCCTACCCAAGGAGGATGAACGTACGCAGTTCTACCCAAGGAGAATACGCAGGAGTTATAGTGGCATCCTACCCAAGGAGGATGGCCGTACATATCCTACCCAAGGAGGATATGTTGATTCCGTTTTAGTTTATTAACCCATTCCCAACCCTTGGGAATCCCATGCCTTGTAGAAAGTGTGAACTCACCTCGGTTTGCTCGGTTGATTATTTACTTGATTCCAATTAATCAGTCAAAGCCTATGGTTTGCACGTACACACAATCAGTTGACATTCACAAGTTTCGACTAACAGTCAAGATCATCACGTACATGCGAGTAACAACTAACACATAGCATTTACCAGTTATACAAGCTCATGCAATCATGTTTTACAATTTACTAGATATTTGTACTATCCTTATCAGTTAACATAGTCTACACTAACCTAGTTAATTACTAACATAGTTAACTAAGTTACTGTGTTTGATTAACAGTTGGCGAAACATACTTGTTTCGTCGAGAACCCCTTCGGCGAAACCCCCTTGGTTTCGTCGTGCGTCCTTTTGACGAAACTCACCCCGTTTCGTCGTGATTCTCTATCGACGAAACTCCCTAGTTTCGTCGCCCCGAGTTTCGTCGACATCGGCGATTCGTCCAATAGGTCCGTTATGTCGTTTAATTGATGATTACCAAGAAACCCTAACTGCCATCAAAACAATCCGTTCCCAAACGTAACCCAATCATCCATCAAAGCAATTCAACACATATGGTAGTCATTACATAGAATCAAAACCATCAGATTCATCAATATTAACAACCTAAATCATCAATTAACAGTCTACAACCTCCTATTCAAAACAATAACACAGTAATTTCAACCATCAACATGAAACCCTAATCATTCGTTATCTCAGGAAAGCTTTACCATCAGCAAGTCATTTAACCATCATGTCAATCCTAACAAATACATCATTGCTAACATACATACATATCTATCACACCGTAGGCAATAATACAATCAATCAATCTATATTTGTGTACTAACCGTAAGGATCGAGATGAAACCAAAAGGACTTCAAGTGGGTTGATGGCTGCCGTCGGGTGCACAGGAGAGGAAAAGGGTGTTAGGGTTTTCAATCGATTGATAATGAGAAGAATGTAACAGTTCCACATAATATGTACGCATAACAGCGTACTGGGCCCTTAATGGGCTTCGGCAAAAGACTGGGCCGACGAAACGCCTGTTTCGTCGAGGTGAGGACGGCAAAACACTCTTCTGTTTCGTCGTGTGGTTTATGGCAAAACTGTAATTGTTTCGTCGGATATAGTTCCTAATCTCTAACAGTTTACAAGTTCATGTAACCAAACACTTTAATCACATTAAATAGGTAACATATCAAACAAACATTTCAACATATAATCCAACGTGTACAATTACAAGGCAAACAAGTCGTGTAAGCAAACAACCAAACAATTAACGTGCAATTAATGCGAAGATGGAATCTTGGAAACTCGAGTTGTCACAATTATTATTATTATTATTATTATTATTCAAATCCCATTTATATTCCAACTTCTAAATCCTTGTACTTACACACCTTGTTCATCCTTGTTAGGATAATTTGGTGCTTCAACCTCTCAAGACGATCATCGCACGTTTGTGGAAACCACTTGCAAACAGTGAGTATACTCGATCCCATTTTACGCTTTATACACTTCGGGTGCAACATGTACACTTTATACAAATCACACAATCACAATTAAACTTGTTAAAATCACACTCTATCCACTTTAAACATGAGACTTGAATTATTCTTGTTATCTCACATGCTATGTATACTTGTGTCTATATGCTCATTAACTTTGCTAGCCTACCTTAGCAATTATAGCGCTATAGGAGTAACGCACACCCGTATACTTGTGGTATTGTTAAGTAATCTATTTTAAACCATTGTCGTTTCGACGACATTGGTAATCACGATTGCGTTAAACTCTGGTTTGACATATAGTTTACACTTGTTAGTATGTTCTGTTATCAAACTTGTATACTCGCCAGCTTTTGTTGATCATTATTTTAATACATGTTGTAGGTCGCTTTGATGTTGATGAAGAAACTTATTTAGGGTGGATTAGATACACACCTAAAGATAAACTTATGTATTTGTTTCATGTTTGAAATTTGTTACATTTTACTTTTCAAGACAATGTATTTTCATTTTAGAATTTATGAAATTTGGATTAATTAAATATTGTCACAATTAGTATTATGAAGTCTCTTGCAATCTTGTTTTTATCTCACTCTGATGTTTTTGTCATCAGTTGGGGTGTGACAATTGGCTTTGGCTCTGATACCAATTGTAAGTCCCCACAAATCTCTATGGATCTTCAACACGATATCAAACACAAAACACATAATCTAAACTATGTGGTGATTCAAGAATAATGATAATCAAAGTTTCTATCGAAGTAATATTTTGTATTTGATCAACGAACTCACAATTACAATGATGAAAACTCTCCAGATGTTCTAACTCCTTCTAGATGGCCAACTTTATCTAGAATGGCTAATTAAAAATGAGATGGAAACTTGTTTTAATACCCAATAGTTAGCCACCCTCTTATGGGCTCCCCATGGACAGGCTAACCCACATGGCCCAATCATAATACAAACTAATCCAATAACCCAAATCGTAACTCACAGCCCACCAATTATATTTGATACATTGGTCTCATATATTTCAACGTTACAAGTACCCTGTGAGTTTTTTTTCCTTTACTCCGGGCCTATATTTTTTGTTGCATTCTCTCGAGATTACATAAAATTTCTTGCACAAAATTAATTTCTTGTCTAACAATTCAAAATATATTTAATTGTGTGTCTCATGTCTTGTTCTTGATTGTGTTGAGTGATTTTTAGAACTTGGTTTTTCATTCATATTAGTTTTTGGTATCTTCGTGTTCTTGAAGACTGTTGCATTCCTAGAGTGTTCGTCTTCCGTTGTTTCGTTTTTTTTTATAACCCTATTTTATTTTTTGATCTCGGTGGGTCGTTTGTTAAGCGATTGCTTAATTGTGTGCTTCAGCTGCGTGTTTCGATTTGTTAGTGGATTGATGAAGCCTTAGTTGTCGTAGATTAAGTATTAGGTTTATTTGGAGATTTGAAACGAAGGTTACAAGTTGATTCGTAGGTGAGTCTAACCATTTCACAATATCCAGAGGTTCCCCATCTTAGTTTTTTGAATAAATTACAAGTTTTATCCTTTATGTTTGTCACAAATTTCAGGTGTTGTCCTTTACCCATAAAATTGATGACTTTTGTACTTAATGTTTGAAAATGTTGCAAGTTATGTCCTTTAGGGCAAACCCAGTTATAATTTTCAGTTAAATTATGTCATGTGAATTGCACATGAGGGTAGAACAGTCATTTCCCATCCCCACTTGTCTTTCCCCTTTTTAATACCCTAATTTACTTCAACTTGTTCATCTTCCTGTCAACACCGCAAACAATCTTTGCCATCCTCCCCAATGCCACAATCTCCAACCTACGTATCCCTCACTAACCATCCAAGATTGTTAAAAAACCCTTGAAACCTGCTTTTACCTTGGTTCAAAGCCACATTGTTGCAATTACCAACAACGATGACCAATACGCAAAACAACTTCAAATCAATGATGTGTTGATTACTCACCTGAATTTATTTGCTCAAGGACCCTTCACGATTCATGTTGTAGCCTGCTCTTTTGAAACATTTAATTGCCATCAAGAAGTATCAGTTTCCATTTTGTGAATCAGGTCACCATAGTGGTTTTATCGAGAATAAAGATGAATAGGCCGGGGGCACAATGGTTAAACTTCTGAGTTCATACAGTTTACAATCAAATGAACTTGGTGATTGATAGGATTCTCAAAGATTTTCCCGATTTGAAATTGTTGATAAAATTTTACACCCCCTGGTACGGTTGACCAACGGTCTACTAAAAAAGCAGATGCCAGTGTCTAGTGCAAAAGAACAGGCTACAACATGAATCCGGCGGTGGGTTTTCTTATGGCAGATCCGGCGGTGGTTTCTTGCTTCACAACGATGGCGCTTTTGCTGCAACAATGTATATCAGTGCAATCATTTAGATCAGTGCAACTGAGACGAAGGGGATGATGGTTCAGATTATGATTCCTGTTTTTGAGTGATTAATCCAAACTGAATATGAAGGGGATGATGGTTCAGATGAGTATGAAGGTTGAAGATTGAAGATGAAGTAAATTAGGGTATTAAAAGGGGGGAAGACAAGTGGGGAGGTGAAATGACCGTTCTACCCTCATGTGCAGTGCACATAACATAACTTAACTGAAAATTATAACTGGATTTACCCTAAAGGACATAACATGCAACATTTTAAAACATTAAGTAAAAGTCATCAATTTTAAAGGTAAAGGACAGCGCCTGAAATTTGGGACAAACATAAAGGCTAAAACTTGTAGTTCTCTAGTTTTTTTTTTGTCTCACCTCTTTAATCATTGTAAATCTTCTTTTTTATAACTCTTATTGTAGGCTTTGGTAAGTCTCTTTTGTCTTAATTTTTAAATTTTATATCACGATAGCATGATCTCATAGGGTAGGTATCTGCTGATCTGGGGAAATTTAGCCTGAAATGTGCTAGTTGTTGCAATGCATTGTTTTAATTGCTTCTTTATGTGTCTTATTGTAGGCTTTGATTGTATATGTTTTGTTCTTAACTTTACTGGGTTCTTGAATGATTTGTTGCTTATTTAGTAGCTAGTCATCCCTTTTCAATTATGTCTTTATGGTATTCCAATATCATATGGTATCTTTGTTTTTATTATATTTTAGTTATGTTATAGCCCTCTTGAAAATTGTTTTAGAACTTGGCTGTTAAAAGAAAAAGAAAACTATTCAAGTTCTTGCCATTTTCTTTGTAACCAAATGATTAGCCTATATTTTAATTCAATGTCCATTGTATCACAATCAATATTTGATTGATTAGATAACCTCTTGAAAAAAATTGCAGCATTGTGGTTTTTATTAGTTTTTCTTCATCACATTTTAGTTTGTACTTGCTCATGCAATATATGCGTTTTTACGTTTATATTTCTAGAAAGTGTATTTTTATTGATCTCAATTAAGAAAGTCTTTTTGAAAATTGTTTGATTGATCTTTTTTTTATCTCAATCAAGAAAGTTGTGGAGGATGTACTGAGAGTATGAGATATGAAAATTGTTTTAGAAGTCTGACTTTGGTATAATTGAATACTTCTTTTGTTAGCTATAAACTTGTGTATTTTTATTCCTGATTTGTTTTCCTTCGTAACATTTAGTCTACCCTAATCATAATTGTAGGGGTATCGGTAATGTCATCATCAATTTTTGATCATTAGTCTTGTTCAATTCTTTGTTAAGATATCAAACTGGTATTTGTCCGTTGGGAATTTAAACGCGCATTGTTTTGCTTTCATCAAAGTTAAAATAATTCTCATGGTGTGCATGTGTGTTACCACATACTATTGTTTTTCACTCTTAAAAGCTTTTAACCAAAATCATCTGTTTTACTGTATTTTTAACCCGTTGTCTATAAATATTATTCTTAAATTTTGGTAACCTTGTAGTTGTCTCTTTTGTGAGAGATGTTTTCCTAGTTGTGAAACCATATGATTTTTTTTTATCCAACATAAGTTGTTTTTGGTTGTTAGTATTATGATGTAGAATCATGTGATTCTCAATTCCATCGGACTTGTTTAATAATCTTGTGACTCGTTCATTTTAAAAGTCATGTGACCTTTGTCTTATAAATTTTTGTAAACGTCATGTGACTTTTGTCTTATAGTATTTTTCTAAAGGTCGGGTGACTTTTGTCTTGTATTTTTTTCTAAAATTTGTGTGACATTTATCTAATAAAACCTTCAAAAACTCGTGTGACTTTTATTTTATATAACATTCTACAAGTTGTGTGACTTTTTTTCTTATCAGAAAGATATGTTTCTGACGGACTTATAGAATATTGTGATTCGTCTTCTCTGAAAGTCATTTAACTTTTGTATTATAAACTTTCCTAAAAGTCACGTGACTTTTGTCCATAAAATATTTTAAAAATCTTGTGACTTTTGTCTTATAAACTCTTCTAAAAGTCTTTTGATAAAATCTTTAAAAGTCTTGTGACTTTTGTCTTATAAAAATTTAAAAAACGTTGCATGGCTTTTGTCTTATAAAATCTTCTAAATGTTATGTCACCTTTATCTAGTCTTATAGAATCTTGTGATTTGTCTTGGTTTCATAAGATATATTTTTGATATGGAATTGAATTGTGTGATTCACCGTCTAATCAAATTGTAAGTTTTGTTTAGGGTTCTTGCTGTTGTTACGGAAAGTTATATGTCTTGTGACATGCGGTCTTATTCTTTCTAAGTGAGTAGAGTTCATTTAAAAACAGGTTAGCATATTTAAAATGGTTCAAACTAAAATTAGTGTCCAACCTCAAGATTCCAGGAGTGATTGTTCACTTCATGAGTTTTTTTACAAAGGAGTAGTAGTGACAGTTTTATGTAAATACAAATTGACTTCATGTCAGAAGCAAACCTAGGCTTTCAAAAGATGTATTATAACTCAAAGCTTGGACAAAAGGAGTCATCATTCAACTTGGTTCACTTAGTTCAATATCTTGTTTCCGCTGAGTTAGATTCTTCGGATGATGCTGAGTATCAGGCTACATGTATGGCTTCATCAAAACCAGTGTGTTTCATGATAGAACGAAACAATTTGAGTTGGATTTTTTTCTTCCTTCATGAAAATATTTATGTTAGTCTGGTTAAACCAGTGGTTGTGGATTTTAACAAGATGCCTTTACAAAAGGTTTGTTGGACACTCAACATGATTATCTAGTTGATAAATTATCTAGGCATTAATATTGGGATTGTCAAATTGAGGGGGTGTTAAAAGTTATATGCCAATTTTACAATCCAAAATTTATATTTTAATTCTCTAATAATTGTGTTCTTTGTTTTGTGGGCTCATGTCTTCTGGATTACATGTTTGGGCTGGAGTTCATATTGGGCTTACTTGGTTTGGGCCTTCGAAGGCCTGCTCTGGCTTAACTAGATATCCTCATTCCCTTTCTTATGGATGTTGATTTTTGCTAATCAAGAAAGTCAAGCCGCATGATCTTCTCCAATGGCTAATTGATTTCTTGCCTTGCTTGTTGTTGCTTCTTTGAGTATTTATGTGAGTTGTATTGTCTTTTGCTTTGATAAGATCATCATCAATAAGTCGATCATTCTTCTATTTTAGAACTCTGTTGCTTCTTTAAGTATTTATGTGAGTTGTATTGTTAAAACTCAACTAGTCTTATTACATCCACTTATAATCGGGGTCTTTGTTTATTGTAATCTTGTTCAAATAATAAATTCGTTATATTTTTTTACAGGTAATAGCATATAGAAACAACGTTTGTAACTTGTAATGATTCCTATTAAAACCAAAAAAATATAGGCTTGTGTGTCATCCACAACATAATAAATAGAGTTTTCCAAAAAGACCCACAGGAGAAAGACCTGTTAGGAATAAGAGATATAAAAATAAAGAAAGAGTAAAAAAAAGAATCTTTCGTGTAAAAACACTTAAATTATTGTGAAAACAAAAATATAAACCTAATTTTTTTTCACTTTTTTTAGTTATTGATTCATATGTTTTAATTTTTTTTTATCATTTTTACATAAAAATGTGCATGTTATGTATATAAAAAAGGGAAATTGATTGTTAATAATCTTAACTTTGACATTTTCGCCAACCCGAGTGATGTTTACAGACAATCCCAACCTTAAGCGTATTTGCATCCAGCGATCACATAATAACTATAAATTAACCCTGTTAGTTTTTTGAGTACGCGGAATACATATGTGGTAAAAACATTAATATTTCTTTAAGAAAAAGACCACTTTTAATTCCTTCCAAGAGAGAGAGAGAGAGTCATGGAAGCTCTGGAAGTCAGTTGATAGTCGGTTGCCGGAAGCGACGATGACGGGTCAGATTGTGGTAAGAACAATGACTTCCACTAGTGGTGACAACTACGGTTTTACCAGAGAAGAGAAGATGACCATTATATTTGTGGTGGTTAAACTGATTTAGCAGTGGCATGGGCGTGTTTTTCATGGTCCCCTGGCCGGCGATAGGCAACAAGAAGTGGCGGCTAAGGGATTTAAATGGTGATTATCGACCAGAGGTTCAATTATGCAGCGGGGTTCATGTGTATTAGCCACTAATCTTACAGATCTAGTGGCAACGACGGTAGATAAGATCTCTGGTGATATAACGAGTTGAGTTAAAGAAGTGCATGATAGATTTACTAATACATTATATGGATACTTCTTGGGGAAGAGGTTAGCATATCCAGTGGTTGATTATTTTGTGAAGCATAACTGGGCTAGATACGGGTTGGCTAGAATGATGATGAACGCTAAGGGTTTCTTCTTCTTTAAATTTAAAACGAAGCAGGGGATGGAACAATTGTTGGCGGATGGGCCATGGATGATCAGGAACGTTCCTGTTATTCTAAAAAAATGGTCTTCGTCGGCTAAGGTATTGAAAGAGGAAATTTCTGAAATCCATGTATGGGTTAAGATGCATAATGTGCCGTTACCGGCGTTTACTGAAGATGTGTTGAGTTTACTTGCGTCAAAAATAGGTGTGCCAAAGATGGTAGATTCATACACGGCATCGATGTGCTCAGAATCTTGGGGAAGAAGCAGTTTCGCGCGGGCCCTTATTGAAGTTCATGCTGATACAGATTTAAAGCGCAGTGTCATGGTTGCAATCCCGTCTATTGAAGGTAATGGATACTCTAAAGCTGAGGTGAAAATTGAGTATGACTGGGAGCCGCTAAGATGTGCTATGTGTTGTGTCTTTGGACATGATGATAATGCTTGTCCGAAGAAACCGAAATCATTGGCTAATGATGATGTTAATAAGAAAAATGATAACTTTCAGGAAGTAAAATGCAAGAACAAGAAGGGGGCAGAAGGGGTTACCCGTTAAAATTCAGAAACAAAAGATGATATATAGCCTAGTTGTTAAGAACAAGTCTGATGGGGAGGTAGCCTCGTCATCTCAGCTCCCAGTGTCAAATCTTTTTGATGCTCTTCGGGAGGATGATGCTCCTCGGGAGGATGATGCTCCTCGGGAGGATGTGCAAACTCAGAATGGAGAACCATCTGATGATACAAGAAAACATTCGAAACCAAATTCTAAAGGAGGGTCCGATCAGAATGAGGAGACTATTGATGATGGGGTGGAAGTGGATGACTTGCTAGTGGAAATTCCGAATTTCTTAGATAAAAAAAGGAACAATCTGGGTCTGAGGGTGCAAGCACACCCGGAATTACAGGTTTTAATGGGTAGTATTGCTGCTTGGAATATTCGGGGTTTGAACTGGCCCCTAAAACAAAAAGAGGTTCGCTAGGTAGTGAAGGATAATGATATTCATGTTTGTGCTATTATGGAGACTCATGTGGATGCGTCTAATGTTCCGGATGTCTGTAAAAAGGTGTGTCGTTCATGGAGTTGGGCCTCAAACGTTGTTTGCTGTAACAAGGGAACGCGTATAATGGTGGGATGGGATGCTGATGTGGTGGATGTTATGGTATTATCTCAATCTGATTAGGTTATGCATACCCAGATTGTTTTTAAACTTGATCAAAAAACGTTGTTTTGCTCTTTTGTTTATGCCGATAACCATTACAAGAATAGATGACAAATGTGGAACAACTTGTGTACTCATCACTCATTTATGAAGGATAATCCTTGGGCTATTATGGGCGATTTTAACTCATCGTTATTTGTTATTTCTTGAAGATTCTCTCACGAGCACATCTTCAAGTAGTATAGGGATGAGGGAGTTCAAGGAGTGTGTGAACAATATAGAAGTGTTTGATATAAATTGCCACACCCCCAAAATCCACACGTGGAGTATCACCGCATGGAGGCGTGACATGACCAGGATCAAGCCACCAATCATATTGAACATTATAAGTAATAAGTAAAAGTCATTCATCACAAAAGGTGTTCAAAAACCAAACATAATCAAGTATGTAGCGGAAGCATAAATGTAAAACCCAACATAAGTAATAAGTTTGAAATGTCATAAATGTTTAACATGGCATCCACGATCCATGTCCCACAACGACTGCTCCTCCTGTGCAAGCTCCATGAGTACCTAACGACCTGCAAGGCATGCAACAACGAGTCAACAACAAAGTTGAGCGAGTTCACAGTTGCTTTTTTAGGTATAGTATTCGTTTCGTAATTCACATGTTCGTTTGTAAACCATGTATCGTATTTATTTGCATCGCGGCCATCCAGGCATGTTTGCGAAGATTAATGGGGGTTTCCCATGTATTCTAGACTAGTTGTATTTGTATCGCGGCCCTCTAGGCATGTTTGCGAAGATTAGTATTCGTACCGCGGCCATTCTAGGCATGTTAGCGAAGATTAGTATTCGTATCGCGGCCATTCCAGGCATGTGTGCGAAGATTAGTGGGGGCTTCCCATGTGTTACTAGTCTAGCTGTATCTATAAGTGACCTTCCCCTAACGAGGTCAGTAGTACATATTCCAGTAACGATGAAAGTACAAGTAATCATTTAACCTCATTCCCACCCCGGGAATCCCATGCCTTGGTAAGAGTGTGAACTCACCTTGGTTTGCTCGGTATGCTAAATCACGTTCTCACAAATAATCAGTCAAGTCCTATGATTAGGCACGTATGCGAAATCAATTTTATGTCAGTAAAGTTTCACATGAAATCTATATCACCAAAAGTACTTGGCAGTTGACATCATGCACCACTAAATCAGTTAATCAGGTTCACATAATTCATGCTTCACATGGTTGATTTCTCAGTCTATTCTATCCATATTATCCATTAATATACTTAACGGCGTTAATGGGTTTAACGAAGTTTCCATACTTAACAGGATTAACACACTTAGCACAGTCAATACTTAACAGGAATAATACTAATAGAGTTAATTTACTAACAGGGTTACATACCAATAGAGTTACATAATTTTAACAGAGTAAATCAACTTAACTGAGTAATAGACTTAACAGAGTTAGTATGCCAGAATACTACCGAAATCATGCATGGCGAAAACCCTTGATGGCAATAATACCTTTTGACGAAAACACTTGGTGGTCGAAAACTCACATTTGACGAAAACCCAAGGGTTTTTGCCGGGCTTAAGGCTTGGCGAAAACACCTTGTGTTTTCGTCTGATTGTTGTGTTTTCGTCTGGTTGTATCGTCATCATCAGTTACGACATCCAAATCTTAGAATCTATCTAACAGTAACAACGCCTTCATCATGCAATCATTATTCAATATCAGCAAGTTGTGATCATTCAGTAGTCGGCATATGTTTAAACATAGAACCATTATCTGCAAATAATTTACTATCATACCATTAACATAACAAGATTATCAACATTAATCGAACACAGACAATAGCATCACACAGCCGATCTTGCATCAAAATATATACGGATCCCTAACATGCAAATCCATTCAATCCAAACAATTCATGGAATCATATGAATTACTAAATCGTCCAGATCATCATACAATTACCAGATCATTCATGGAAAGGTATAACATCATCACATAACATCAGCATCCAATCAATCACATACACATACAGATATGAAATCATGCATCATTCAAACGGCAATGCAACTAACCGAGATGGAAGGTCACTAGATTGATCGAAAGGAGAGGTTTGGAGACTTGCAGTTGCCGTCGCACAGGGAAAAACAATAGGACTCTAGGGTTTGGCGATTAAGCTTTCACGTAACAATGAAGAACAAGTAATTAAAATACATTGCTACTGGGCCAAAGCCCATTTGTTGTTTTCGTTGGCTTCATGGTGGACGGAAACACATGAGGTGTTTTCGGTCATGGGGTGTTTTCGGGTGGGGGGTTTTCGGCTAGAGTGTTTTCGAGTGCGGTAGGGTAATCGGCCCAAGGTTCCATGTTTTAGTTGTACCATCATAACATAAATACCAAAATATATTGTTAACCTATACACATATAATACACACCATACATAAACACAAAAACAAAAACAACACTTGCATTGCACATCAAGTATAACATGTCAATCACAATACAATTTAACGTATCACAAACGTGTGCAGTTGTGAAACAAACAAGTCGTGTAAACAAACAATTTAAACGATTAACGTGAAATTAATGCAAAGATGAAAATCTTGAAAACTCGAGTTGTCACATTATCCCCAACTTGAAAGAAATTTCGTCCCGAAATTTAGCACGCGGTTACTGAGGAAGCTAGTTGTGTTGAGTCGCTTCCTGGTTTTCCTGGGGTGTCACATCATCCCCCTGTTGATTTGGAATTTCGTCCCGAAATTCTGTAGTAGCTTCAGGCTCAGTAGTGGTTGCACTGTTTCCGAATAACTGGGGATACTTGAGTTTCATTTGGTCTTCTCGTTCCCAGGTAAACTCTGGGCCACGACGGGAGTTCCAACGAACTCGAACAAGAGGTATTCTGGTGTGCTTGAGGACCTTAACATCCCGGTCCGTGATTTCAACTGGTTCTTCGACGAAATGCAACTGTTCGTCGATAGTGAGCTCCTTCAAAGGAACTATGAGGGTCTCATCTGACAGACACTTCTTCAGATTCGACACGTGGAAAACGTTGTGAACTGCACCGAGTTCTGCTGGTAAGTTCAGTTTGTAGGCCACTTTGCCTATTCTTTCAATGATTTCGAACGGTCTGACATACCGCGGATTGAGCTTGCCTCGTTTGCCAAAACGAACTACACCCTTCCAGGGCGAGACTTTGAGTAGCACTCGATCCCCAACCTGGAACTCGAGTGGTTTCCGGCGCTTATCAGCGTAGCTTTTCTGATGGTCGCGAGCTGCCACCATTCGTTGTCGTATCTGTGCAATTCGTTCAGTAGCATCAACTACAAGTTCTGGACCTGTGATCTGACTATCGCCCACCTCTGTCCAACAGAGAGGTGATCGGCATTTACGCCCGTATAATGCCTCGAATGGAGCGGCTTGAATGCTGGTGTGATAACTGTTATTGTACGAAAACTCCACTAAAGGGAGGTGTTTTTCCCAGCTGTTGCCGAAGTCGATTACACATGCACGTAACATGTCTTCCAGAGTTTTGAATAGTGCGCTCAGACTGCACATCCGTCTGAGGGTGATAAGCTGTGCTCATGTCTAACCATGAGCCAAAAGTTTTGTGCATTGCTTGCCACAGTTCCGAAGTAAAACGTGCATCGCGATCTGAGATAATAGAGGTTGGCACCCCGTGCCTTGAAACAACTTCCTTGAGATATACGTCTGCTAGAGTGGAGAACTTATCCGTTTCCTTAATAGCCAGGAAGTGTGCAGACTTAGTGAGTCGATCCACGATCACCCAAATAGTATCATTCCCACGTTGAGATCTAGGCAGGCCAGTAACAAAATCTATGGAAATTTCCTCCCATTTCCATTGTGGTATCTTTGGTTGTTGAAGTAGGCCTGATGGTTTCTAGTATTCCGTCTTGACTCTCGCACAAGTCAAACACTTATAAGTTGCTATGTGGGCTTTTATACTAGGCCACCAATACGTAGTTCTGAGATCGTGGTACATTTTATCCGAACCTGGATGTACCGAGTAGCGAGACTTATGTGCTTCATCCATTACAAGTTCGCGTAAGTTGCCAATAAGTGGGACCCAGATGCATCCCGTTACGTAGTAGGCGCCGTCTTCCTTTTGTTCCAACCGTTGCCTTGAGCCGCGTAGGGCTTCAGCCCTAACATTTTCTGGTTTCAATGCTTCTACCTGAGCATCTCGTATCTGTGCCGGAAGACTAGACTGGATGGTAAGTTGTAATGCTCGTACCCGACTAGGCGCAGTGTCTTTTCGACTGAGGGCGTCAGCCACAACATTGGCTTTGCGTGGATGGTATTTGATGGCACATTCGTAATCGTTCAAAAGTTCGACCCATCGACGTTGACGCATGTTCAATTCCTTCTGCTTGAAGATATGCTCGAGACTCCTGTGATCGGTGTAGATGGTGCACTTGGTACCGTACAGGTAATGTCGCCATATCTTAAGCGCGAAAACGACAGCTCCCAGCTCCAAGTCGTGTGTGGTGTAATTCCTTTTGTGGATCTTAAGTTGGCGCGAAGCGTAAGCAATGACTTTATCCCGTTGCATCAATACACAACCAAGACCCTGAATTGATGCGTCGCAGTAGACTACAAAATCGTCTGTGCCCTCTGGCAATGAAAGAATAGGTGCGCTGCAGAGTCTATCCTTTAAGTGCTGAAAAGTTGTTTCCTGTGTATTACCCCAACGATAAGTAACACCTTTCTGTGTCAGTAGTGTAAGCGGTTGTTCAATCTTTGAGAAGTCTTTGATAAACCTCCTGTAATAACCTGCCAATCCCAAGAATTGGCGTATTTCCGTTGGTGTACGTGGTGCAGGCAAGTTCTTGATCGAGTCTACCTTGGATGGATCAACATGAATCCAATCCTTTTTTACCACATGGCCTAGAAAGTGAACTTCACGAAGCCAGAAGTCGCATTTTGAAAACTTGGCGTACAGCTGTTCTGATCGAAGGAGTTCCAAAATAAGTCGTAAATGTTGCTCGTGTTCCTCCTGACTCTTAGAATAGATCAGGATGTCGTCGATGAATACAATCACAAACTTATCCAGGTAGGGCTTGCACACTCTGTTCATAAGATCCATGAAGACTGCAGGTGCGTTTGTTAACCCGAATGGCATAACTAGAAACTCGTAGTGGCCGTAGCGAGTTCTGAATGCTGTTTTGGAGACGTCCTCGTCCCGAACTCTCAGTTGATGATAGCCTGACCTCAAATCTATCTTTGAATAGTAGCTCGACCCTTGTAGCTGATCAAATAAATCATCAATACGTGGTAGAGGGTAGCGATTCTTTACGATCACCTTGTTGAGTTCCCGGTAGTCAATGCACATCCTGAAGGTACCGTCTTTCTTCTTCACGAATAATACTGGAACTCCCCAAGGCGAAGAGCTAGGGCGAATGAAACCCTTATTCAAGAGTTCTTGCAATTGCTTAGACAGTTCTTCCAGTTCAGTTGGAGCTAAGCGATACGGTGCTCGAGCTATGGGTGCTGCTCCTGGAGCTAGCTCGATTTGGAATTCGACCTGGCGATGAGGCGGTAGCCCAGGTAGATCTTCAGGAAACACTTGAGGAAAGTCGCGTACTACTAGAATATCCACGATTCTCTTCTCTTTCGTTGATGCGTCAGTAACAAGTGCCAAAATGGCAGTGTGGCCCTTTCGCAAACACTTCTGGGCCTTCAGGAAGGAGATGATGCCAACCACGGCACCACTCTTGTCGCCTTGAACTTCGAGAGGTTCTTTACCAGAACGGAGAATACGAACAATCTTGCATAAGATCTCTGCTTGTTGTTGGGATAACCAATCCATACCAATGACGATGTCGAAACTACCCAGAACTATGGGAATGAGATCAATAGAGAAAGTCTGACCAGCGAGGATAAGATTGCAACCCTTAACTATGTGTGTGGCCTCTAGACTTTTACCATTCGCTAACTCTACGACATGCTTAGTGTTCAAAAGTGTTGGTGTGCGCTTGAGCATTTGACTAACTTTCAGAGACATATAACTGGTATCCGCACCCGAATCAAACAAAACAGTAACATAAAAGTCGTCGAGAAGAAACTTACCCATTACTACGTTAGGATCATTCCTTGCATCACCCTGACCCAGCACGAATACTCGACCTCTAGCACCATTGTTTCCATCATTGTTTCCCCCGTTGTTGTTCCCATTGCCCTGATTATTGTTGTTGTTGTTCTGGTTCTGGTTCTGGTTTAACTGGGGACAGTCTCGCTTGAAGTGGCCTTCAGCACCACACTGATAGCATCCCCTATTGCCTCGTTGCTGTTGTTGTTGCTGGTTTCGTGGAGCGGGTAGTTGTTGTTGCTGGTTCTGATTCGCAGGTCGTGAGCTCCTACAATCCTTAGCCTCATGACCCATCTTGAGACACCGCTGACAACGACCCTTGTTGCACTGGCCATTGTGGTGCCTGTTGCATGTGTTGCACCTTGGGAGGTTTCCTCGATATCCACCGTGTCTTTGATTACCAGAAAATTGTTGACCCGGGCTCTGGTAGTTATCAGTCTTTCGCTGTTGTGCCTGAGACTGAGCTGTAGCTGAACCCTTACTGGAATCCCCATCCCATTTCCGCTTGTTGTCATTGGGAGTAGCGGAAGTAGTAGCATTAGTAGCACTGATACGTTTGGGCAGCTTGTTCTGTTCCACTGCCTGATCTGTGAGGCGATGAGCAAGACGTGTAATATCCTGGATATTAGCAAGGTTGGCCGATGTCACATGACTTTGAATTTCTGGTGCTAGCCCTTTGAGATACAACTCAATACGCTTGATAGGAGGGTCCACCATAGTTGGACACAAGATGGCCAGCTCGTTTGACCTTTTAGTATACGCCTCAATTTCTGACCCCGTCATTTTCAGATTGAAGAACTCCACTTCTAACTTGTGGATGTCATCTCGTGTGCAGTATTCTCGCTTGATTAGTTCCTTGAAATCATGCCAAGGGGTGGCGTTAGCAGCTGCCAACCCTAACATCTGAACTTGCGCATTCCACCAAGTCAGCGCAATGCCTTCGAGAGTACCAGTGGCGTATTTCACCCTGCGAGCCTCAGGGCATTCACACATCTCAAATACGGACTCGAGCTTTTCAAACCAATGGAGGAGTCCAGCGGCTCCTTCAGTGCCACTGAATGTGCTAGGACGACAGTCCATGAAAGTCTTGAAAGTGCAAACAGGTGGCTGAGTGTGTTGACCTGTTGTGTATAAGAACAGGACAAGGTTAAACACAAGAGTTGGTTTAGGAGTGTAGGATCTAAAGATCCTAGTGTGAGTTACAACTGCAGGGTATACCTCCTGCTTGTGCGGCTGCAAGTGCCGCAGCAACTTGTTCGTTAATCAGAGCCGTCAACTGGGCTTGTGTCATGTTAATGCGTCCAGCCATGATCTTCATTTCAAAGGCAACATAAGTGAGAGAGGTTCGCGAAAAATGCGATGACAGAAGAGAGTAAGCACACAAGTGTTCTCAAGCAATAGTTGTTACGTTTATCTAAGCATACCATGAGCAAAGTTCTATGTAATCTAGCAAGTAGGCAATATAAACATGAATAGTATTACCTAGTGTGTTGAGTCTTGCACGTGGAGCGAAGCGTCGTTATGGACCGTTGAGCACTGTACTGGTTATAGTCTGGTTTTAACAAAAACTTTTTCCCTTATTAAAACCAAGTTCGCTATAACCAATGGCTCTGATACCAATCTGTCACACCCCCAAAATCCACACGCGGAGTATCACCGCATGGAGGCGTGACATGACCAGGATCAAGCCACCAATCATATTGAACATTATAAGTAATAAGTAAAAGTCATTCATCAATACGAAAGGTGTTCAAAAACCAAACATAATCAAGTGTGTAGCGAAAGCATAAATGTAAAACCCAACATAAGTAATAAGTTTGAAATGTCATAAATGTTTAACATGGCATCCACGATCCATGTCCCACAAAAACTGCTCCTCCCTGTGCAAGCTCCATGAGTACCTAACGACCTGCAAGGCATGCAACAATGAGTCAACAACAAAGTTGAGCGAGTTCACAGTTGGTTGTTTAGTTATAGTATTCGTTTCGTAATTTACATGTTCGTTTGTAAACCATGTATCGTATTTATTTGCATCGCGGCCTTCCAGGCATGTTTGCAAAGATTAGTGGGGGTTTCCCATGTATTCTAGACTAGTTGTATTTGTATCGCGGCCCTCCAGGCATGTTTGCGAAGATTAGTATTCGTATTGCGGCCATTCCAAGCATGTTTGCGAAGATTAGTATTCGTATCGCGGCCATTCCAGGCATGTGTGCGAAGATTACTTGTACTTTCATCGTTACTGGAATATGTACTACTGACCTCGTTAGGGGAAGGTCACTTATAGATACAGCTAGACTAGTAACACATGGGAAGCCCCTTGAGATACAACTCAATACGCTTGATAGGAGGGTCCACCATAGTTGGACACAAGATGGCCAGCTCGTTTGACCTTTTAGTATACGCCTCAATTTCTGACCCCGTCATTTTCAGATTGAAGAACTCCACTTCTAACTTGTGGATGTCATCTCATGTGCAGTATTCTCGCTTGATTAGTTCCTTGAAATCATGCCAAGGGGTGGCGTTAGCAGCTGCCAACCCTAACATCTGAACTTGCGCATTCCACCAAGTCAGCGCAATGCCTTCGAGAGTACCAGTGGCGTATTTCACCCTGCGAGCCTCAGGGCATTCACACATCTCAAATACGGACTCAAGCTTTTCAAACCAATGGAGGAGTCCAGCGGCTCCTTCAGTGCCACTGAATGTGCTAGGACGACAGTCCATGAAAGTCTTGAAAGTGCAAACAGGTGGCTGAGTGTGTTGACCTGTTGTGTATAAGAACAGGACAAGGTTAAACACAAGAGTTGGTTTAGGAGTGTAGGATCTAAAGATCCTAGTGTGAGTTACAACTGCAGGGTATTCCTCCTGCTTGTGCGGCTGCAAGTGCCGCAACAACTTGTTCGTTAATCAGAGCCGTCAACTGGGCTTGTGTCATGTTAATGCGTCCAGCCATGATCTTCATATCAAAGGCAACATAAGTGAGAGAGGTTCGCGAAAAATGCGATGACAGAAGAGAGTAAGCACACAAGTGTTCTCAAGCAATAGTTGTTACGTTTATCTAAGCATACCATGAGCAAAGTTCTATGTAATCTAGCAAGTAGGCAATATAAACATGAATAGTATTACCTAGTGTGTTGAGTCTTGCACGTGGAGCGAAGCGTCGTTGTGGACCGTTGAGCACTGTACTGGTTATAGTCTAGTTTTAACAAAAACTTTTTCCCTTATTAAAACCAAGTTCGCTATAACCAATGGCTCTGATACCAATCTGTCACACCCCCAAAATCCACACGCGGAGTATCACCGCATGGAGGCGTGACATGACCAGGATCAAGCCACCAATCATATTGAACATTATAAGTAATAAGTAAAAGTCATTCATCAATACGAAAGGTGTTCAAAAACCAAACATAATCAAGTGTGTAGCGAAAGCATAAATGTAAAACCCAACATAAGTAATAAGTTTGAAATGTCATAAATGTTTAACATGGCATCCACGATCCATGTCCCACAAAACCTGCTCCTCCCTGTGCAAGCTCCATGAGTACCTAACGACCTGCAAGGCATGCAACAATGAGTCAACAACAAAGTTGAGCGAGTTCACAGTTGGTTGTTTAGTTATAGTATTCGTTTCGTAATTTACATGTTCGTTTGTAAACCATGTATCGTATTTATTTGCATCGCGGCCTTCCAGGCATGTTTGCAAAGATTAGTGGGGGTTTCCCATGTATTCTAGACTAGTTGTATTTGTATCGCGGCCCTCCAGGCATGTTTGCGAAGATTAGTATTCGTATCGCGGCCATTCCAAGCATGTTTGCGAAGATTAGTATTCGTATCGCGGCCATTCCAGGCATGTGTGCGAAGATTAGTGGGGGCTTCCCATGTGTTACTAGTCTAGCTGTATCTATAAGTGACCTTCCCCTAACGAGGTCAGTAGTACATATTCCAGTAACGATGAAAGTACAAGTAATCATTTAACCTCATTCCCACCCCGGGAATCCCATGCCTTGGTAAGAGTGTGAACTCACCTTTGTTTGCTCGGTATGCTAAATCACGTTCTCACAGATAATCAGTCAAGTCCTATGATTAGGCACGTATGCGAAATCAGTTTATGTCGGTAAAGTTCCACATGAAATCTATATCACCAAAAGTACTTGGCAGTTGACATCATGCACCACTAAATCAGTTAATCAGGTTCACATAATTCATGCTTCACATGGTTGATTTCTCAGTCTATTCTATCCATATTATCCATTAATATACTTAACGGCGTTAATGGGTTTAACGAAGTTTCCATACTTAACAGGATTAACACACTTAGCACAGTCAATACTTAACAGGAATAATACTAATAGAGTTAATTTACTAACATGGTTACATACCAATAGAGTTACATAATTTTAACAGAGTAAATCAACTTAACTGAGTAATAGACTTAACAGAGTTAGTATGCCAGAATACTACCGAAATCATGCATGGCGAAAACCCTTGATGGCAATAATACCTTTTGACGAAAACACTTGGTGGTCGAAAACTCACATTTGACGAAAACCCAAGGGTTTTCGTCGGGCTTAAGGCTTGGCGAAAACACCTTGTGTTTTCGTCTGATTGTTGTGTTTTCGTCTGGTTGTATCATCATCATCAGTTACGACATCCAAATCCTAGAATCTATCTAATAGTAACAACGCCTTCATCATGCAATCATTATTCAATATCAGCAAGTTGTGATCATTCAGTAGTCGGCATATGTTTAAACATAGAACCATTATCTGCAAATAATTTACTATCATACCATTAACATAACAAGATCATCAACATTAATCGAACACAGACAACAGCATCACACAACCGATCTTGCATCAGAATATATACGGATCCCTAACATGCAAATCGATTCAATCCAAATAATTCATGGAATCATATGAATTACTAAATCATCCAGATCATCATACAATTACCAGATCATTCATGGAAAGGTATAACATCATCACATAACATCAGCATCCAATCAATCACATACACATACAGATATGAAATCATGCATCATTCAAACGACAGTGCAACTAACCGAGATGGAAGGTCACTAGATTGATCGAAAGGAGAGGTTTGGAGACTTGCAGTTGCCGTCGCACAGGGAAAAACAATAGGACTCTAGGGTTTGGCGATTAAGCTTTCACGTAACAATGAAGAACAAGTAATTAAAATACATTGCTACTGGGCCAAAGCCCATTTGTTGTTTCGTTGGCTTCATGGTGGACGAAAACACATGAGGTGTTTTCAGTCATGGGGTGTTTTCGGGTGGGGGGTTTTCGGCTAGAGTGTTTTCGAGTGGGGTAGGGTAATCGGCCCAAGGTTCCATGTTTTAGTTGTACCATCATAACATAAATACCAAAATGTATTGTTAACCTATACACATATAATACACACCATACATAAACACAAAAACAACACTTGCATTGCACATCAAGTATAACATGTCAATCACAATACAATTTAACGTATCACAAACGTGTACAGTTGTGAAACAAACAAGTCGTGTAAACAAACAATTTAAACAATTAACGTGCAATTAATGCAAAGATGAAAATCTTGGAAACTCGAGTTGTCACATAAATAGTTCAGGTTTGCATTATACGTGGATGAATAAACAGAAACAGGGTGTCGTCTTAAAGAAAATCGATTGAATCCTTGGGAATACTTCATTTATTGACGGCTTCCCTACGGCTGCGGCTTCATTTCATCCGTATCGTATCTTGGACCACTATCCTTGTATACTTGCTTTGCCAAGTGTCACAAGGGAGAAGCCAAAACCGTTTAAGTTTGTTAATATATTAGCGGATAAAAAAGGATTTACGAAGGAGGTTAAACGGGTGTGGGAAACTGATGTTCATGGGTTTGCTACGTACCAAGTTGTTCAGAAACTTAAGGCTCTTAAGACTCCGCTACAGAAACTGTTTAAGCAGCAAGGTAATTTGCATGAGAAGGTTAAAGTTGCTTGGAAAAATCTGGATGATTGCCAGCGTGCTATCGATGATAATCCGCTAAGCCTGTATTTGAAAAATCAGCATGCTAATTTTGTTAAAAGGTATATGGAGGCGGTGCGGGATGAATCCTTATTCTTACAACAGAAATCTAAAGTTGATTGGTTATCGCTGGGTGACTCAAATACAAAGTTTTTCCACAATGTGGTTAAAGAGAAAAATCATAGGAGCAAAATCTTTTCAATTCGGGATGCCAATGGTAATCTTTATGAGGGAGTGATGGTTCCGCAGGTGATGGTTGATCATTATACGCAATTTTTTGGGACCGCGGGTATTATCAATATTGATCCGTCGCCGGATCCGTTCGTTAATGTGTTGTCTAGTCAG
This sequence comes from Helianthus annuus, assembly GCF_002127325.2. Taxonomy (NCBI): domain Eukaryota; kingdom Viridiplantae; phylum Streptophyta; class Magnoliopsida; order Asterales; family Asteraceae; genus Helianthus; species Helianthus annuus. The sequence goes on from NC_035445.2 coordinate 25,017,621, forward strand.
AAAGCGGATGCTATGGTTCGAGATGTTACAGATGAGGAGATTAAAGGTGTTATGTTTTCAATAGCTGGGAATTAAGCTCCGAGTCCGGATGGATACACTTTGGTGTTCTTTAAAACTTCGTGGAATATTGTAGGGAATGATGTGTGTCGAGCGGTTAAAGATTTTTTCCATAATGGTCACTTACTTGCACAACTGGATCATACAATTATTTCATTGATTCCGAAAGTGAGTACTCCTTTGTCTATTATGGATTATCGCCCTATTTCTTGCTGCAATACTTTGTACAAATGTATTAGCAAAATTATTTCAAACCGCATTAAGGAGGGTTTAGGTGATATTGTGAGTATCAATCAGTCTGCTTTTGTTCCGGGGAGGAGAACTTCTGATAATATTCTCTTGACTCAAGAGTTGATGCATAACTATCATCGGAATGTTGGTCCGCCTAGGTGTGCCTCTAAAGTTGACATTCAGAAGGCTTATGATACGGTTGATTGGAACTTTTTACAGAAGACGTTGACGGGGTTCGGATTTCATGGGAAGATGGTTAAGTAGGTTATGGCTTGTGTAGCTTCTACTTCATTTTCTTTGGCTATCAACGGTAACCTCTATGGTTTCTTTAAAGGGAAACGTGGGCTGAGACAGGGTGATCCTATGTCCCCTTATTTGTTTACTTTAGTTATGGAGGTCCTTACTCTGATATTGCAAAAACAGGTGTTGATATCTAATGATTTCAGGTTCCATAGTAAGTGTGAAAAGCAACGAATCATTAACCTATGTTTTGCAGATGATCTATTTCTTTTTGCTAGAGGAAATAATAGATCAGCTAAAACTATAATGGAAGCCTTGAATATGTTTAAGAATATGTCGGGGCTAGTCCCGAGCATGGCGAAAAGTACAGTCTTCTTTAGTAATGTTACGGAAGAGGTGAAACAACGTATTCTTGACATAATGTCGTTTGAGGAGGGGAGTCTTCCAGTTCGCTATCTTGGAGTGCCTCTTCTATCTTCTCGGCTTCATTACAAAGATTGCAAGCAGCTTGTTGAAAGAATGGAGTCTAGGATCACTGATTGGAAAACTAAGTGTTTGTCTTTCGCAGGTAGACTTCAGTTGATTCGCTCAGTTCTATCCTCGCTTCACATTTACTAGGCTTCGGTACTTATTTTACCACAGGTAGACTTCAGTTGATTCGCTCAGTTCTATCCTCGCTTCACATTTACTGGGCTTCGGTATTTATTTTACTAAAACGTCTTGTTTAGTTCTTCATCAACTATGTTTTCTTCGAGCGACCATCTAGAGAATTGCATTTTAACATAGTTGGTGTCTGATAAGTGGTAGAAGCATCTGTTTGCCATCTAGAGTATTGTTGGTGTTGCTGATTTTGATTTGTTTTTTGATGTATATGTTGACATTTAAGAGATATACAGTCAAGAAAATCAAGGGCAATGATGATATATATGCGGATTAGACACAAAAAAAAAACACTCGACAAATGGCTACAATTTAAGGAATGTGTTTAGTGACGGCATCAGATTCCTACTTGATGGAGAAAGGTCTGGTGGCAAGAAAAGCTGCTTCTAGGAGGTTGTCAAGTGTTTTCATTCGACGATTCCATACAATTGTTGATGTTTTGAATCAAACTAATCGTCAGTCTTTTATAGTGTTTAAAATGCATCTTTATGGTAAACGAATAGGTTAATCGTAATTATGATAACCTGTTTTTTTAAGGTTTAAAATTTGTCCTTTGGGTTTCTTGTTATTTAAGAGTTAATTACTCTTTTCGTCCCTGTGGTTTGTCAAAAATCACTATTTCAGTCCATTAGTTTAAAAATTGCGATTTCAGTCCATGTGGTTTCACTTTTGTAACCATTTCAGTCCCAGTGGTTTCACTTTCGTAACCATTTCAATCCATTATTCTGTTAAGTACAGGGACTGAAATGGTTACGAGGTGGACTGAAATGGTTATGAAAGTGAAACCACAGGGACTGAAATAGCAATTTTTAAACTAATGGACTGAAATAGTGATTTTCGACAAACCACAGGGACGAAAACAGTAATTAACTAATTTAATTTTATAGTTTTCCCATGAAAATTTATTTTTGAAAGGTTTTGCATTAAAGGGCTGCTGTTTTTAAATATAAATTTATATGTTTATATTATATGTACACGTTTTTCCCTCCTAGATTATTAAATGTACAGTGAATTCTAATGAAGCAACGGAGATTGAAGGTGCCAAATAGAAACTAAATGAATTATGCAACATATCCATGTCCCCTTGGTAATTGTTACCATATCCATTATCCCCTTGGTAGTTGTTACCATATCCATTGCCGCCTTGATAGTTGTTACCATATCCATTATCCCCTTGGTAGTTGTTACCATTATTTCGTTACGTTAAGTTTGATCTTATTTCATCTTCGAGAACTAGCAAAATGAGAGAATATGGAACGAGATTCTTTGAGAACTATATATATCCATAGAAATCTGAATAACCGATACAACCCATTTGTAACCCAACTAAAATCTCGTAACTGTGAATCTCTTCTCTCCAAAACCACCACCTTGTGGCGTATGGTTTGAGGAAAATGTTCTGATATTAAGAATGTTCGTTTGGGGAAAATGTTTTGGAAATTGAAGCAAAAGAAAGCTTGAAACTGTACAATGATAATGATTCAAAGAGAAGAAAACTCAAACAAACCACCAAACTAGGACATCAACATCTATTGATGTCTAATTAACGAACACGAACGTGTGAAACGGGCTTTATTTAAAAGTAAATTGAAAATTAAAAGCAGTTTGTCTGAGTTTTCTTTCTCTTTGATGAAATGGGATTTGTTTCAAATTAAAAATAAAACTAAAACCCGTTTTCCTTGATAGCAGAAGCCGTTCGATTTAATGGTTCTGAACACTATATAGACTGCCAGATCGAATGGTCATTTATCTGAGTTTTCTTTCTCTTTAATGAAATGGGTTTTGTTTCAAAGTAAAAAGAAAACTGAAACATGTTTTCCTTGATAGCAGAAACCGTTCGATTTGATGGTTCTGAACACTACAAAGACTGTTAGATCAAATGGTCGTTAAAACAAGATTATAGGGGTGTGTGTATAGAAAGGGCCTTTTTCTTACCTTTTCTTTTTATGATGGGATGATGTTATTACTGAAAGTTTCAGATACTGTTGCCGACAATTCACATATTTCATTTAACAAATCCCATTTATTCAAAGAGAAAGAACACTCAGACTCTTGATAATCATTGTGAACTTGAGAACATGAAGCTCAACACTCAGACTCTTGATAATCATTGCGTATTTTTAGCAAGCACGATTGATGATAGATGACTTGCACTATCAAAAGAAAACTCAAACAAACCACCAAACTAGGACATCAACATCAATTGATGTCCAATTGACGAACAAGAATGTGTGAAATAAGATTTATTTAAAAGTGTCACACCCCCAAAATCCACCATGCGGAGTATCACCGCTTGGAGGCGTGACAAGACCAGGATCGAGCCACCAATCATATTGAACAACGTATTTAAGTAAATAAACCAACCATAATACAATTGGTGACCAAAAGGAAGTTAACCAAGTTCAATTTAAACAGCGGAAGCATAAGGCGTCAAACCAAAACATAAGTTCGTAGTTCATAAGTTTAAAGACCCAAAACATAAGTTTCATAAGATCATAAAGTTCTTTTATTAAGTACGAGTCATAACAGTTCACTACCCACAAAGACCACCTCCATGTGCAAGCCCCATAGCATCTAGCGACCTGCAAAGCATGTAACAACGAGTCAACAACAAAGTTGAGTGAGTTCACGGTTGGTTGTCAATTTTAGAGTTGTTTCCGAAAACGTAGTTTAATCTTAATCAGCTATCCAGTCGTGGGGGTTACCCCATAGTTCGAAAAAGTTTATTAGTTAACCATCCCATGTCCAACTTCCCTGGCTATCCAGCCCGGCACTCCGGCCGTGGGGGCTACCCCATTATTTAAACTACCAGACTCGTTTATCATATCGACTACTAACGAAAATTAATTGTGCCCTAGCGTCGGTGTCTATCATCATCGACGTGCCATAGTCCATTGGTACACGCCCGTCCGACTGGCACGGTGTGAGGTTTGTTAAACCTAATAGCGCTATTAACTAATGACCCGCTCGCCATAGCCTCGGCGATTAAGTCGATATAAAAGGGAGGGACTTCGCTGATAGAGTTCTAGTCCAGTAAGTCTAAGTACGTCCCAAGGACGAGGAATTCACATTCCTGAACGTGTCCCAAAGGACGAGGAATCCCTATTCCTGAACCCATTCCCATTCCCACCGGGAATTTACCATGCTTTGTAGAAAAGTGTGAACTCACCTCGGTTTGCTCGGTTAGATTAGTTACTCTAATAATCAGGAAATCAAGCGCGTCCTAATAAGGTACAGATAACAATCAATTTCTCATGCACAACACGTATGGTTTATCTACTCATTACTTTTATCACATATCACACAATTCAATGTCGAGGTACTTTGTTAAGTTGTATTATTTTACCCTAAAATAATATAACTATCTCACAAAATAAGCAAGTATCCACACAAGTGTTCTAATATAAGACATATATTCTAAATATGTATTTACCCATTTTTATTTACAAAAACCAACCTTCGACACTTTGTATTTTGCTACAAAAAATATGGCGAAGTTTATATTCGAAACAAAAGTTATAAAATATACCTGTAATGCTTGTTTAGAAAAAATATTTTCTAAGTGTTGGAATTTTTAGAAAATTTTTGCCAGAGTTTCCTTTGTAAATGGAGGTGTCCATGCTTATAAGCATATCATTTTCTTTTCCAAAAATCATTCAACAATCAATAACAAATTATTAAACAACATTTACACTAACCAAGTGCAAAAAAATAACGCACTTTACATAATAACATGAACTTGGTTTTTCGTAAAAACGCGTAGTAACTTAGTAAGGTATTTAGTGATCTTAGTTACCCTCCAAAGTGTGTTTACTTTATTTAAAATCTCATTATCGTGATTTTTAGATGTTCACAACTTGTGAACATATTTTACAAAAATATTTATTTACCACATTTCCATGTTTCACTTGCATCCTTTTACTCCTTTTAAATTTCCAAAATAATGTATATGCAAGAAAAGTTATGATCCTTCAAGACCCGTCTTTTAGACTTGGTTTATTTAGAAAAATCATTCACAAGTTTTAGATCTACAAGAATCACCAGTTCACTTGGTTTATTATTTTTCAAGAACAATAATTTTTATTCCCAAGTTCATGCTCTAACAAGAAGATGATTATTTTATGCACACATAATCACCTCTAACTTGTTAAGTCATGTTTTCAATCATAACTTAACAAGCTTCATATGATGATCAAACATCATATTACTAGTAATCACCAAATAAACATCAAGAAATCATCAACATGACCAAACAACTTCATTTCATCATGTTTTCATCTTATTTCATCATCATGTTACTTCATATTCAAGACTTACTTATGATCCTTTAGTGTTCATGGATTCTCATCATAAAATAACTATTAACCACTCTAAATATGAAACAAATGAAGATCAAAGGAGCTTACTACTAGCTTTGAAGCTAGGGAGAAACAAGATGCAAAAGTGGTGGTTAATAGCAAACGAATGAGGTCCTTCAAGTTCCGAGAACACCGAGCTTCGTTATTCACCTTCTTACACCTTGTAGTGTGCTTGGAATACTTGGATGGAAATCGAAAATGGGTGGGTATGTATGGGGGTGTTCGGCCGAGCTTCTATGGAGGGAGAGAGAGGTGAAGTTGTGTGGTGTTTATGGTGAGATGATCATGATTCTTATAACCCACAATTTCTAATACCCAAAGGTTAAAGTGTCTTAGGAAGTACAAACATAATCTAGATCATATCACATCAAGATCTTTGGATGGATTTAGAAGATATTAATAAGATCATGTAAGTCTTGTGGTGTGGGGTCCCTAGGGGACGGTCACAATAAGGGGGGGGGGTAAATTGTAAATTTTTGTGGTAAAGGTAATTAGTTAGAGGTTAAGTGTAATTTCTAATGTTTAATGTGTTTCATGCATTACGTAGGGTGTTTAAGTGTTCGGGGACCATGACTAGCTCAGAATAAATGAAACAATGTTTCTGATAATATTTTAGTGTTCCGGGTAATGTCCGTTTGTTCGGTTGGATACCGTTCCGTTAAGGTGCTTAATTAATCCGTAAAGTGTCCTATATATATATTTTGTAACACTTTTAATTTCCAACACTCAGGAAAGCATACCGGACTATTTAGTAACTTTTTCTGTACACTACTAGTATGTTAACAAGCACATGTAAGTATAACACAGAAATCAGAGAGCAGTTAAATGATTCAACACAGTCATCAAGCACTTTAATTATCATTAATAAATTGTACGGATACATGGAATTACGAGGGTTGTCACATTCTCCCCCTGTTAAGAAAATTTCGTCCCGAAATTTAGCACGTGGTTACTGAGGAAGCTAGTTATGTTGCGTTGGTTTCCTAGTTTTCCTGGGGTGTCACAAAAAGTAAAAAAGAAAACTACATAGACTGCCAGATCGAATGGTCGTATATCCGAGTTTTCTTTCTTTTTAATTAAATGGGATTTGTTTCAAAGTAAAAAAGAAAACTGAAACTCGTTTTCCTTGATAGCAGAAGCCATTCGATTTGATGGTTCTGAACACTATATAGACTGCTAGATCGAAACCCTAATGTGTGAATATTAACTCAAAAAAAAGAAATCCTATCTATACGGTCGTATACCATTATACGACCCGTATATAACTATATACGATCATTGTTTTAACATGGTGTATACAGGCCCTGTATAAGGTTATATGCTCGTATATAATAATATAAATTGACAAAAGCTGCGCCCACAGAATTTAACAATTCATTTTATTCTATACGGGTGGTTAAAACAAGATTTTACCATTAATATTAAATTATTAATACCCTTAAATAATGAAATGTTCAAATGTGACTGCCTTATCATTTGGATAGTTGGGCTATATTATTAATTTTTTTTAACTCGAGTCATCCAGCGCAAAACGCCGTCGTATTATCCCTCCCCTTTCTTCCTATCCAAACTTCACTTCATCTTCGTGGCTCAAATCGACACCTTGACGAAAAGGGCAAATTCTCCTGTTCTTTCACAATTTGATCACTTTTGCAGGTATAATAACCTCAATCTAATTTCCATTTTCGATTAATCTATCTATTTTATCCTCTAATTCGATTGAATCCAAACGAACTTCGTTTAGAATTCGTTAGAATCTTCACCTTTTAGCTTCAAATGTTCATATCTTCTAGTATGTTCGCTATTCATCATTATATTATATTATATAATATATAATTGTTTGCAGTTTAGCTCAGATTTGATTCTCTAGACATTTTCATTTTGTCTGATGATTTGTTTGTGTAGAAGTGAGTATATTTAGAGAATTGATTTAGGGTTTGGTTTTGAGATTTTATCCTAACACTTGCTTATTGCTCTTTGCTTTGATCATTAATGATTTGATTATGATTGTTCAATAAAAACATATTATAAACATCCCCCTAGTTAGTTATTACAGAATACTAAAGTATTGCTAGAGCAAAAAGAACAAACCTAAATCCTATAAGTTCTTTTTTACCAGTGGTTCGTATTTTTAAAAGCTTGTAGTTCTTACCATAGTTATTAAAGCGAATGCCCAGGCGCACCTAGGCGCAAATAAAGCAACGGGCCCAACAAATCGCCCTAAGTGCGCCTCGCGCCTTTAGTAACTATGCTTCAGGTCATACTTATTAAAGCGAGCGCCTAGGCGCAGATAAAGCCCCGGGCCCAACAAATCGCCTTGAGTGCGCCTCACGCCTTTAATAACTATGGTTCTTACATACAAATAGGTATGTTTATGTATATTAGAAATCACTGAGCTATAATTTCTTCGTATGTTTCTTAAGTTTCTAATTGTTTATCTACACATTCGTAGGTTATGTTTAGGTTATACTACATAAATAATTTTTTTTTTTTGTTTTTTGAGTTTTAGGAGAGATGAATAAGCATTGTATTTCTATTGTTTTCTTTTACGTTAAACATTTTAAAGATTGAAATAAATGAATGATTCATTTTGTTATGCGTGCTCTCGCAAAATCTAGTGTTCTGTGTAGATCCATCCCCTAACTTGGAGCTGTTTTATTATGTCAAGCGAATACTTTAGTTTAAGAAACAGATATGGATTGTTTCATTTATCCACCATCGGTACTTTGTAAAATTGTGATATCTATAACAATTTTAAGCCCTAAATATGAAAATAACACACTTGATGTTTTGAACTCTTTGTGTAGCAGTAGCATCATTTCTGAATGAGATAGAAAAATGAATGATAGACGCGTATTTTTGTTTGATATCATGAATGTCTTATGTCTTTAAACATTAGCTTAGATGCTCGTATTCAACATAAATCCTCTATTAAATAAAGGGGCTTGTTGTATAAGTTCAATAAATGTTTAGAAATTATAAATCACGTTTAGCAGACTCAGTTTTTAGTTACAGCCCAAAAAGACTTTTGCAGCACTTAATGGTTTTAAACCTTCAAATAATAATTTGTCATGTTTAAAGCAGCAAAAATCATGTGTATCTTGGCATTGAGATTTTCTGGTACACCAGTACTAGGGCTGCGAACTAACCGAATGAACACGAACAAGACCTTGTTTGTATTCGTTTGTTAAGGAAATTTATATGTTCACGAACATTTACCGAACGGGATTTTCTGTTCATGTTCATTTGTTAAGGAAATGAACGTGTTCATGTCCGTTTGTTAATTTCAGGCAACGAACGCAAAAGAACGTTCCACAAACAATCACAAACTAATGTCCATGAACACAAATAAAAACAAACGAAAACAAATAAGCGTTCATGAACAGAATATAAAATACATCGCCACTAATTAGATATTTTATTGACGGAATTTTGAAGCATTTAAATATGATAAAATTATAAACACTAATGAACTATCAGACACAAACAAACATAAACAAATACGTTACTAGACTTTCATTAACATAAATGAATGAACGCGGCCTCTGTTCATGTTCGTTCATTTAGCTAAACGAACAAAGTTTCTTGTTTGTGGTCGTTCATTTATTAAACGAACGAACACATACGAACATCCCACCGAACGGTTCACAAATTGTTCACTGGACGTTTGGTTCGTTTGCAACCCTAACCAGTACTGCAACTCTATTATTTAAGTTGCATCTTTCTCTTCCTTTTCGAAGCGGTAAATTATGATTCTAATTAATATGCATGTAAGTACTAAAGTCTTATAAATACTTCATATCCACAAGCTCTGACTTGCAACGATTTCGTATTATTGCCATACAGAGTTCTAAACCAAGATGACACCCGTTGGCCCTTTTGTGAAAGCTGCTAGACCTGATGACGGATCTTCAAAAAAGTCAACCGAAACCCAAAACAAGCAGCAGGGTTGCCCTATGAGTAAAGAAATTCAAAACAAGCAGAACGGTTGCCCTATGAGCAAAGAATTTCAAAATAAGCAGCAGGGGGGTTGCCCTATGAGTAAGGAAATTGGAAATAAGCAGCAGGGGGGATGCCCGATGAGTAAGGTTAAGCAAGATTCGGAGGAGTCAAATGTTGTTCCCGCAAAGTGCCCGTTTGGATATGATTCTCAAACTTTCAAGCTGGGACCATTTAGTTGCCTGATATGTCAAGCGCTACTGTTTGAAAGTAGCAGATGCGTTCCGTGTACTCATGTGTTTTGCAAGTAAATATACAAAGCCATAGTTTTTATATTCATGTGCACTAATAGGGTTACGATCATCTGAGAATCACTAGGGTAATTAAGAACCTTGAAAACAATTCTGGACCACACATTTCTCCTAAACAAAAATGCAAAAAATGCAATCTTCTTCTTTGGCAAAATCGCAGCTTTTTCTGTCGGTTTTTTTTTTTTGGATATATACACGTGTATATTGTAATCTTTAACTATACATACATGTATATATGTGTTTAAAAATGAAACACAAGTATTGTACATCTATGTTTGGTAATGTACATATATGTACAAATGTGTATGTACATATATGTATATAAAAGAAGATTATGGTTCTGAACATGCGTTTAAAGTTTATATGTTTGATAATATACACATATGTATATGTCCCAAAAAAACCCTCTTAAAAACGTGCGATTAAAAGTAATTTTTTTTGGCTTAGAGAAAATGTGTGGTCTAGAATGGTTTTCACGGTTCTCAATTATCGTGTGTTTCTCTTAGGATCCCTACCCTATATGTGTGTATATATTATGAGGTGTTTGGTTTGATTTTTTAAATTGATTATTTGATTACTACTTTGATCATCTGATTGCAAAGAGGTCAAATAATTAGTTTTAGACAATTAGTTTCATACGAACTACTAGAAAACTAAAGTGAGTGTTAAGGGTATAGAATTAACAATCCACACATTTTTAACTTAATTGAGACTTTTATAATCCTCTTATCTCCTTTTTACTTGTGGTTTTAGTTGTTCATTCTTTTACAGTTAACTTTGCCAAACACTCAAACATTTGATTATCTTCTACAACCGGTTTGATTATAATTATTGAATATCATATAATCACTTTCGGAACGATCATCCATACACCCCCTTATTTTATATTCTTCTTCATTACACATAACTGATTGTGTTCGCCTTTTTTTCTTGTGTAAATACAGAGCATGCATATCACGCTTCAACGATTGTCCTCTATGTGGTGCTGATATTGAGAAGACAGAAGCCGATACAAATCTTCAAAGTGTAGTTGATCGATTTATCGATGGTCATGCTAGAATTAAGCGGGGCCCAGTTGATACAGACGACGAAAAGCAAGTAGTTGGTGAGAAGAAAACAATCATATATGAAGATGTCTCCTTGGAGAGGGGCGCTTTCCTTGTGCAACAAGCAATGAGAGTAAGTTTGTTACTTTAATAAACAACTTGTTAGGATGAAAAATAGGTTTTAATCTTAGATGATGTTTTTAGAATATAGGCTAAGAATAAATTCTTTAAAGGGTGTTTCCCCCTAATTTAAAATTATTTTGTATATTTTCCTTGAATTAACTGTCATTTTCGTCTCTGTGATTTGTCCAATTATGCCGGTCCACGCTAAATTTCAAATTTGTACAATTTCCGTCCCTGACATTCTCGAAACATACCAATCCCGTCCAGAAAACTAACATCTGTTAAATTCTTTTGTTAAATGAAGGGTAAAAACGCCATGTTCCTTTTTTTTTATTTTTTTTCTTATAAGGGGTGGGATTTTAATAGGGTTTAAAAAATGGGAAAATAAAAGAAAATGGGAAAATGACGTTTTAACCCTTCATTAAACAGCAGGTTTTAACAAACAATATTTACTTGCACGGAACTGACATGTTTCAAGAATGTCAGGGACATAAATGGTACAAATTTGAAATTCGGCCTGAACTGGCATAATTGGACAAACCACAGGGACGGAAATGGCATTTAAGTCTTTTTCTTTGACAAACATACTTAATTTTGTGCATTATGTGTAGGCGTTTCGGGCAAATAATGTAGAAAGTGCAAAATCAAGACTCAGTATATGTGCACAAGACATAAGAGAACAGCTGGAAATTGCGGGGAACACATCTGAGTTATGCTCACAGTTAGGAGCTGTATTGGGTATGCTCGGTGACTGCTGGTATGTATTTATGGCTTTTTGTGTTAATATAAAAATTAACTTTTAATTAGGTGGTATGATGCTTGGTAAAACTGAATAAACATGTGTTGTGTAACTTAGATTTTTGAATGACTAAAAGATACCAGTATATATGAATTATTAAAAGACAATTATCTATCTATCTATCTATATACATGTAGTGGAAGTTTTAAATACAAAAGGGTCTTACTCTTAATGTAAGACTGTGCGCGAGTGAAAAAAAAAAACGTACGTATTTTAAAAATGAACATGCGTAATTCACTCACGCACCGTCGCACGTTAAGGGGCTATTGTACGTTAAGCTTCCACTATATATGTATATATTGATTCACAACATTATTTAGATATATTAATTCACAACATTGGGGAGGAATAGTGACTTTTTTGTTTTTTTTTTTTTGGTTTTGTCTTTTGTGGTTTTTTTTTTTTTTTTGCATTGTAAACTTTAAGGTTTTCCATTTTTGTAATAAAACACTGTTTTAAAAAAAAAATTGTTACAAAAGTTAAATGAGCATAGTTTTTTTATTTGTTTTTGTTTTATGCTTTTTCTCGGATTTGGTCGTTGTTCGGTTGCTACATAGCACGGTGTTTGGTGGTCACAATAGGTGCCTCAGTTTTTTTTACCCCTTCGACTTTCTAATATGTGTTGGTATAAATTCAACTTCGTTTGTACCTTTTACGTCACGTGAGTCACTTGGTGTTAGAAATTTGTGTTTTTATTTTACGCTTTTTCCCGTTTTTGGTCGTCGTTCAGTGCTACTCTGCATGGTTTTATGCCCCCTCACCGCAACGTGGGGGAGCTTTAGACTAGTTGAACTATAAAGACTTGTTAAGATGGAGAAACAGTCTTTGATATTGGATACGTGTCTGAATCATTCTATTGTGTGTATATGTTTTCTTTTTATTTTTTATTTTTGTGATAATTTTCCTGTAATAATGACATAAATACTGTTTTGTAGTCGTGCAATGGGAGATGGGAGTTCCGCAGTTGCTTACTTTGATGAGAGTGTCAATTTCCTTTCACAAGTACAAACAGAAGATCTAGAGGTACAATAATATTAGTATATTATAATTTTAAAGGTGGCGATTTTTGATCGATTAACCTCCAGATGGGTCAATATGGACTATATTTTATGTCGAACGGGTCAAATAGGTTAAACTAAAAGATTTGGCTAAAAAAGAAACGGAATGATGCCATTGTAATGTCTTGTTTAATGAATACATTAGTTGTTTATGACTTGTTAAGAATAAATAAACAACTTTTTTACGGGTTAGAATACATTCTTAATTTTTTAGAAAAAAAATTTTGAAATCGTTATTTTTGTATATATTGTTGTCATGAACGTTAAATTCAGGTTACGATACATTCTTAATTATCTTGAAATATTTGCAGGTGACACACACGCTTTCAGTCTCATTGAATAAAATTGGGGATTTTAAATATTATGAAGGTGACTTGAAAGCCGCAAGAGATCATTATTTTCGAGCTTTGGATGTTCGTCGCAAAGCTATCAAGGATTCTTCTAAAGCTCCGTCTCAGGTCCGTGATAGGTCAAAACGTGTTGGTTTGACCCAAAACACTTTTTTCCTATTTTAATATATATTCTGTTATAAATAATTAGTGTACTAATTTGTTGCAAGTATTTCATTGTTTCAGTAATAATCAAATTTTGTGAAGAAAATGGTTAGGAGGTCATATGCATTAAAAGTAGGGGTGCTAAACGGGTCGTGTTTGCAGGTTGGCGGGTTTAACCCGACCCGACCCGACCCTGAAAATTTTAGATGAGCCCGAACACGTTTTGAACCTGAAAACCGTGTCATACATATGAACCCGAACACGACTTGAATATTTGCGGGTTGACACGAACACAACCTGTTCAACCTGATTTTTTTTAGTTTTTCTCCGCAAATTAATTAATATATTAAAATTAAAACTTACTAAAAAACACAGATGTATGTAATACAATTACATTTAAATTTTAAAATCTTATGTCAGTTTCTCTTTTTAAGTTATAATTATGGCATAAAATACACACCCAATTTAATTTATGAGATAAAACATGTTGTAAAAAAAATATAATATAAATGGGTTAAACGTGTCAACCTGCCAACCCGACCGGGTTGACCCGAACCCAACCCTTTTAGCTAAATGGGTTCGCAGGTTCAACCTGAAACTGGCCCGAACCCGTTTAGACTAAATCGAAACTCGCGAATTTCGTGTTAGGTTCGTGTCGTGTTTACGGGCCATGTCAGAAATTCACCCCTAATTAGAAGTACACTTTGGCCATTTTTTGATCCGTTAGGCCCATTTTGTTTTTAGCCAAATTTTTTACCCGTTTGACTCGTTGAATATCAATAACATATGATGCAACAACACACACCAACTGTTTTCAAAGCACAAATCCAACAATAATGCCGTTTTTGTTATGACATGTGTGACCATGTTATGTTTGTTGTTTCTAGGTTCTAGATGTGGCCGTATCTCTTGCAAAAGTTGCTGACGTGGACAGAAATCTTGATGCTGAGGACGCAGCAACTGAAGGATTTCAAGAAGCCATAAATCTGTTAAAATCTTTGAAAATAAACTCCGAAGATAATGCACTGGAACAGCGGGTAAGAAATTTAGGATCAACACTCACCTAGAATAATAGTTGTAGGAGACAATAAGTTAAGAGGTGAGAATGTCAACCCGTTTATTTAACAACGGGTCGCGATGGGTTGTTCTTTGTCTCTTAAGTGGTCAAAACCGTCAACTTTGAAACTTACGCTAAAATGAAATGGGTTAATCGGGTCGAAACTTATCCAAGGGGTATTCCAATGCTTACGACCTCCTGAATCACTCTTTCTTAATAAATATGTTATTTTTCTAGTAGCATGACTTTTCTAATAATATATTGTATTTCTACATTATTATTATTATATATATCAAATGACAACACCACTTTGCTACAGTGGTGTTGTCATTTTTTTTCTTTTTCTTTCTTTTCTTTTTGTGGTTTTTTTCTTTTTTATTTTTACCCTTTAATTTTCAGCATTGACTCTTACAACCCCTTAACTTTCTAAATACTTTTTAATCGATTTTACGTCTTTATTTTTATTTACGTGTCGATATAAACTTAAGTTGATTCACATTTCGACATGATTTTTAATGTGTTTATTTACGATTTTGCCCCCAGTATAAAATTCGTTTTAATATTCTTTTAGAAGACTATGGTAGTGTTTTTTTTAATTGGTTGGCTCCATTTAATTTTTATTCGTCATGCCAAGCGGTAGTTTTTCCATCGTTTTAGTTTTCAGCAAAAGTATGGTAGTATTTTGTTTTTTTACTTTGTTTACTCAATGTAATTTTTTTTGAGATCGTGTTATGAGTAGTATGTACAAGTAACTAACACATAGACGTACATGCTATGAGAAAGAAATATTCGGCTTAATGTCCCGCAACGCGGGCGGGCAAAACCTAGTTTAACTAATTTAAGAAAGAGTAAAATGCCAAAATCATCCATGAGGTTTGGGCTGATTTGCCTGTTACATCCAAAATAACCTTTTTTCTTGTATCTGGACACTTGACGTTTTAATTCTATTGCCATTTCTATCCAAAGCACAAACCCAGTTAAAATGTCTCGTTAACTCGGGGACGATTTTGGCAATTTACCTAATTGGCTAATCTCACTCTTTGTATAACTGCAGCGGCTTTCGGTTCTTGATTTCCTCAACAACCAGCTCTCCAAGAAGCAGTCGGAATGAAAATTGAATCGAGTCTATGGCCTGTTTTTCACATCGCATCAAGGACCCACTTTGCTTCCAAGCTTTAACAAAGTTTGTAATATGGACTGTTATAGTTGATCCCTAATATAAGGATCTAAGTCCATAATGACATTAATATCTAGCTTTTGTTGTTGATGCTTGTTTTTTATTTTCTGTATGAGATAAATGATTGTATGTTTTTACTAAGACTGATAATGTGCATGTAAATAAATAAGCCTATATAATTGTGTAATTTGAACATGACTTGTTTAACCCATCGGGGGTGTTAATCGTGACGGATGAGCTCGGTAGAATCATTCAATCTGAACCCGAACATCACTCATATATTCGTATCGAAGATTGAAGATTTCAAACTGTACATTTAAAATTGTGTAATCCCTGTTGAAACACGGAATCACCGTCGGGATGATTGGACCGCTTTCTCCATGAGGGTGAAGAATCACATCTTGTTCTTCCTCTTGAACCTAGATCTACAATGGAGAAGACAAGGTGGAGCTTGTAGAGATGATCGGTAGGGGAAAGAATCCCCTGTTTCCAGTAACAAAAGTGTGGCGGCTCCATATCTTGTGCCCTAATAATGAGGTGAACACCTCTTTATATAGGAGATATGGGCCTCCCCTAACCTCAATGGGCCAGACCCAGTTAGGGGTTATCTCTACAAGCCCACAACCTAGTGTAGTGTAAACTACAACGCGCTAGGCTTCGCGGATTAGGTTAGTCAGCACAATAATAAATAATTAATATAAAGGCAATAAGTAACGGGAAAGTCTGACCGCTCGGGTCGGGTCCAATACCATACCTCTACAAGTCTCCCAGTCTAGTGTTGCTCACGAGTGCAAGCGCTGGGAGGAGCACTAGACTTATTAGGAGTGTTAGGAAAATGAGGATTATTAATTCTATGTTTACCTGTCGCCGAGGCGCGAGAGCTTTGCTGGCCATGTTTATTGCGTCTGTCCTTCGTTGCGAGTAGAGATAATATAACAGTGAATATCCCACGATTGTTCATCGTGGAAATTGGTTGGTCAAACCTGGCGCATGCTGATTGGCTGCAGTCAGTTGCTGTTTGTACTGGCGCATTACCATGAGCTTGTTAAGGTTGTGCGTACGTGGTTAGGTCTTGTGCACGAGTCTTGGAACTGGCTGAGTTTTGATGGTTGAGTGTGGTTAGGGTCCAACGTGCGTATGATTGATGCAGCATTTGGGACCATACCACTTCAGGTCCCCCTAGTCCAGTGTTGCTCCCACGCGCGGATGGCAAGTGGGTGGAATTCTGGACTAGATGAGTGTCGTCCCTTCGGATGATTTTTGAGTGTGGCCCGGCTTTAGCGGTCCGCGCACGGTCGTGTGGCTTCTGTAGAATATTCACCCTTTGGGTGTGACTTCTGTTGGTTAACACAAGGCGCGCGCATGTTTAACTTTATGGAATACATATACTTGGTGTTTAAATCTTTGTAAACTGTTGTCTACAATATTTGCACGTGTTAATCCACTTTGAGTCAGGTTATCGCGAATGAGAATTGGCATAAAGTTGCGTTAAGATAATGAAGTGGAAACCCGAGCCTGCGCTAATCTTCCTCTGTGCCGCAACAACAATGTGGCGTGAAGCAAGGAGATGTGGCTTGTCTTGAAGATTGTAGGTGTAAACGAAACTTTATTTTAGCCAATGTGTTTTTGCGTATACCCAAAGTGGTGCGTGCATTTGTAGTATGGTTTACGTGTTGTGAGCGTTTTCATATATGGCTAAGCATGCGCGGGGATGGCATACACACTCGTATGTAAAGGCAGTAGGGCCGCATGGAGATTAGCATGCTTGCATGTGTAGCAGCAAATTCGACTGGAGAATGGCGTGCTCATGTGTGGGGCGTTAAGCTCGCATGGAGACTGAGATGATCGTATGTAGAACATTAGACTCGTATGGAGACCGACGTACTGGTATGCAAAAAAGCTTGCGCGCATGGCGACTTACGTGTTCGTATGTAGAGGAGCATGTGCGCTAGCGCATGTGTGCTCGCTCGTGAGTAAAGGAGCATGCGCGCGTGGCGACTTACGTGCTCGTATGTAGAGGAGCATGCGACTGGCGACTTATGTACTCGTAAGTAAAGGAGCATGTGCGCGTGGCGACTTACATGCTCGTATGTAAGAGAGCATACGCGTATGGCGACTTACGTGCTCGTAGTAAGGGAGCATGCGCGTATAGCGGCTTACGTGCTCATAAATGGAGGAGCATGCGTCCAAAACGCATGTGTGTTCGCTCGTATGTAGGAGGAGCATGCGCGTATGGCGACTTACGTGCTCGTAAATTGAGGAGCATGCGTGCAAAACGCATGTGTGCTCGCTCGTATGTAGAAGGAGCATGCGCGTATGGCGACTTACGTGCTCGTAAATTGAGGAGCATGCGTGCAAAACGCATGTGTGCTCGCTCGTATGTAGAAGGAGCAGGCGCGTATGGCGACTTATGTGCTCGTATGTAAATGAGCATGCGCGTATGGCGACTTACGTGCTCGTAAATTGAGGAGCATGCGTGCAAAACGCATGTGTGCTCGCTCGTATGTAGAATGAGCATGCGCGTGTGGCGACTTATGTGCTCGTAAATTGAGGAGCATGCGTGCAAAACGCATGTGTGCTCGCTCGTATGTAGAATGAGCATGCGCGTGTGGCGACTTATGTGCTCGTATGTAAATGAGCATGCGCGTAAGGCTACTTACGTGCTCGTATATTGTTTCTCCTGCAAACAAGTCAACAAGATAGATTATAACAAAGGATTTGATATATGGGAGCATTGTACCGAAACCTTGTTCTTAGGAGGTGCTTGTTCTAAGCATGTCATATTCCGAAATATGGGAAAACAATTTTGGCCCTCCAAATGGTGTTGCACCATGCTAGTCTCTCAGTTTATTGCTGTTAAAAATGTTAGTAGAATTGAAATAACAATGCAAATAGTTGAGTCATTGTAAAGGACTTACATGTACACATGAGTTTCACGAAACCGGGTCCTTATTTAAGGAGTAAATCTTACCCAAAGCTTGATGTGGTTCGCGGACGGCGGTATCGCACCATGACGATAGTAGTAATATTGTTTCAATCATTTTGGAGAAAACAATTTGCGTTTGCCCTTTCTAATGACAAAAATGATTTGTTTGTGTCATCAAATTTCAAGTACTGGCTGTAAAGATATAGACGATACGATCGTGCTAGTCAATATAAATGCATGTCCATATACTAGTTTATGATGTAGTTTAAAAAGCCATACATTAACTCATGTAGCGTGCAAGAAGGTGTCATAAAGCATTAGTTTATGATATGGTAAGGGGCATTAATGCAAAATGTTGTTACATATGGACCAAGTGTGAAAAGTGGAGATATAAACCAAATGACATAAGCTCCTTCACGTGCATTTTACCTTTCCACCTATATTCAAGATTAGAAAGCCTTTCAGCTTTCTTCACAAGAGAGTTCGATGTGGAGGTTTCACCTTATCACTTATCTTTGGTATATATCCCGTGATGGTTTAAATGCAAAGGAACTGTGCAAGTATTACATCAATGGAACCTTATGTTCATGCTTTCATTTGTGGAGGCTTCAACCTATATATGGCGCGCAGGACCAGTAATCCACAAAAATATTTTTACTACCTCTAAAACAAAGCCGAGGTTAAACACTTCCAACGAAATATGTATAAAATTGAGTGCTAGAAGCGAGCGCAGCTTCCAGCTTTGTTTGTTGTTTTTTTTTCTACATTTGGAAAAATAAGAAAACAATAACTTGCAAAAGTAAGACAGTCGCTGTATCAAATTACTCCACCGCTAAACATGCGCGAGGTTGCAAAGTATCTTTTTTTTATGTTTTTTTTTCTTTTTTTTTTGGTATCCGCCTGTAAACCACGGTGTATGAAATCCCCCTAGTTGTACAGTTTCACGATGCGCGAAGTGGAGGTAATCATCCAGTAGAGCATGTTTGCAGTGCGCGAAGTAGGAAACATGCCGGCGCGAGATGGTGCTTGTCCCGCAAGAGGCGCGCGGTAAAGCGTGACCGGCAAGAGGCGCGCGGTGAAGCGTGACTGGCAAGAGCCGCGGGGTGAAGCATGACCGGCAAGAGGCGCGCGGTGAAGCATGACCGGCAAGAGGCGCGCGGTGAAGCATGACCGGCAAGAGGCGCGCGGTGAAGCGTGACTGGCAAGAGCCGCGGGGTGAAGCATGACCGGCAAGAGGCGCGCGGTGAAGCATGACCGGCAAGCAAGAGGCGCGCGGTGAAGCATGACCGGCAAGAGGCGCACGGTGAAGCATGACCGGAAAGAGGCGCGCGGTGAAACATGACCGGCAAGATGCGCACGTGCCTGTGCGGCGGAGTGCATCCGACAGTGGTTCCGGCGCGAGGTGGTGCTTGTCCGGCAAGCTCGCGCGTACCTGCGCGCGGTGGAGTGTACTTATGACAAGCACGAGGTGACGGAGTGTGCGCCAGTTAAGCTTGCCGCTCCTTAACCAAATTATGTAAACGGTTTTATATAAAGAAGGAGACAAAGAACGTCACTCTTTCTTTTATTTATTTATTTATTTTTATTTTATTTTATTTTTTTGGGTAAAGACAAAAGGGTGCAGTATGTCACGCACTTTACTCAGTTTGTACAGCTGTTAAAGCTTTTGAATTGTAGTGTCACCCAATCAAAAATAGACAGCTTTCTTTCTATTTTATTTTTATTCAAACATTTAATGACGGCTGAAATTAACATTGGCTTTGTTTCACCCAATCAAAAAGGTGATTGGATCTTTTTATTAATACTTCATTAATAAAACCTTTTTTTTAACGGCTTTTAATAATAAAAATAAATGTGGTTTTAGAGATATCTTTAACACAATATTCGATGAACTCTTAAGTGTCAAAAATAAAATATTAAATAACTTTCATGAGCCGGCTTTTGAAGTGCCGTAAGAGATATTTGCAATTTGTTTTGCTTTTTGTAAAAACCTTTGTCAATAATTTTGTTTCACATGACTTTGTCATACCTTATTTTGACAAAACTTGTATCACATAAAAGAAAGGTAAGCATTTACCTGATATGATGTAAGTGTCAGCTGGGCTCATTAATGGAGGTATAGAACCTCACCGAACATGAATCTGAACATCATTGTTTGAGAAGATCTTGCATCGCAACAGATCTGAGCTCCTTTTTACCCGAGGTTGTGAACCTCATTTGAAACAAATGTAGATCTGAAGAGTTTTAAGCACTAAAACCAGTAAAATACCACAGATCTAGAAGTTTTGGGAAAAGAAAACACTGATCTGTGGGGTTTCTCCCTTAGAAGATCGAGATGGTGACTCTAAGAACACAGATCTAGAGATCTGAGGATAAAACAAGATGTGATCAACAGGTGTATAACATAAACTCGGATGGCGCCAAATGTTGAAACACGGAATCACCGCCGGGATGATTGGACCGCTTTCTCCATGAGGGTGAAGAATCACATCTTGTTCTTCCTCTTGAACCTAGATCTGCAATGGAGAAGACAAGAAGGTGGAGCTTGTAGAGATGACCGGTAGGGGAAAGAATCCCCTGTTTCCAGTAACAAAAGTGTGGCGGCTCCATATCTTGTGTCCTAATAATGAGGTGAACACCTCTTTATATAGGAGATATGGGCCTCCCTTAACCTCAATGGGCCAGGCCCAGTTACAGGTTATCTCTACAAGCCCACAACCTAGTGTAGTGTAAACTACAACGCGCTAGGCTTCGCGGATTAGGTTAGTCAGCACAATAATAAATAATTAATATAAAGGCAATAAGTAACGGGAAAGTCTGACCGCTCGGGTCAGGTCCAATACCATACCTCTACAATCCCCCAACATGAACTGTTTAGTTCATTTCTTTAACTTGGAATCAATGGGTTATATTCAAGTTGTAAAAGGTAATGGGTTGATAGGTGTGTTTGATTAAATAGTTCAACCTAAACATGGCTTTATTGCCTTATTTATTAAATGGGCTAGATATAAAAACATAAAACCTGATTTTTTAGGGTGTTACAAGTGTCATCCCAATCACCACCACTAGCCGTATTGCTGACCACGTATACTGGTCGCTATTGACGCACACCTACGTCGGCCACTACTATAGGGTATTTAGCGACAAATAGCACGCTACGTGGCGATGTGCCCAGATGGCACTATAGGGTGTGGGGTAATAATAGTGACTTTTCTATAAATTTTCTTTTGTTTTTTTTATAAATATAAATAGTGATGCCTATTAGGGTTTTTTGTTTCACGATTGAAAAAAAAAAGAAGCGTATTTAGTGATTAGTGAGAGCGTATTTTAGCTATTTTTTGTTAAAATGTAGAACATTTCTTAAATTTTCTACTACTTTATCGCTAAACATGAAATAGTGGGCGCTATTTCGTCGCTATCGCTAACGTAGCACATAGTTAGCTTGTTGCTATTTACCGATGTTCGCTATTGACACCTATGACCGCAACCACCACCACCGCTCACTTACGAATGTATATTTTTTCAGTTTTCTTTTTTAACCTTTGACAGTTCCCCATATTTTTTGATACATGACAGAAAAAAAAGAGATTCTTTTTTCACAACAAAGCACACTCCAGGTAGTTCTAAGCGTTTTCTATGACTTTTGTAACCCGTGTGTAAACACTGATCAAAACGTCGCAGTTTGACACACGGCAATGAATAACACAAGTTCAAAAAACTTAACCATCCTAAAAATACAACTTTACATCAGGAGCAGTTTGGGCATTTGCCACCAATCGAAAACCAAATTCACATTTTGAGGAACAGAAAACGTAAACTGTCTAAAACGTCATTTCCGCAGATGATAGTCAAGAGTATACGCATGAATATCTGAAGGACTTGTTCCGGGCCTGTAAACATCAACAATCACTTGTAAAATAACTATACTCAATTTCCTAATTGATAACATATACATCATTTAGTAATGGCAAATCCATCACGTCACTTCTGAGTTCACGGTGAAGTAGGTACAGAAAAAGAAATTTTTACAAACAAGGCGATAAACGAGGCGGAGGGGCTCGAGAGCTACTCGGGATCGGATCGGTAAAAATTTCGAACGAGCCAAGCCTTAACTTTACATACAAAGCTCGTTTAGGCTTGCGAGCCCAAACAAATTTTATATTATTTTTTTAAATAATATATTTCTATGGCGCATGGTTTGCCCAAAAATTATAATCCAATTAGGTTATCTACTACAAAAAAAGATTAAAATACCTCTTGTTGATTATCCCGTAGTGAAACTTCGGTTTTCCAACCTTGATGTCCTCAACGTACTAAAGAAACGGAGATTAAAAAAATTAACCATGCAAATTACTAAATGAAAACAAACATGAAAAACAGCAACGAAAATAAAAGCATACCAAATTTAAGGTGACGAGCATTGATGAAAACGAAAGAGATTCAAAAGGGATATCATCGAGCGCAAAAAGCCGGCATTCTGATGATTCGGGCCCCGGTGAAAAATGTGGCGTCATCAATTTTGCCAAGAATATTATATAAGTCTGCCCACAAAGAAAAGAGCCAAACTTTTACATTACTGCAAAAATGTAACTTTTTGGGGGTGTTTGGATATGTAGAGTTTCAAAACGTGCATCCAAACACACCCTTTGTAACGAAAAGCCATATACAAAGAAGAGTAAAGTATACAGATGGTCCCTGTGGTTTGCACTTTGTAAAACATTAGTCCCAAGCCTTTTTGGGAAGTATATGGATGGTCCCTGTGGTTTGCACTTTCTAACACATTTGGTCCCTAACTAGTAACTTCATGCTAAAACCTTTAGATTTGTTGGATAGGGACTAAATGCGTTAGAAAGTGCAAACCACAGGGACCATCCGTGTACTTTTGAAAAGTTAGGGACTAAATTCAAAATATTGATAAGCCACAGGGACCATCTGTGTACTTTACTCTATAAAGAAGTAAAAAGAGTTAAATCAGTTGATATGTGAGGAATTGTTTTGTCTCACTTGGCCTATGAGAGGGATGTCTAATTGAGCAAAAGGGGAAATAATTTCCACTTTAGCCCCTGCTTCTTCCCATGTTTCCCTAATGGCCCCTTCGGTAGCTGACTCACCAATCTCCATGTAACCGGCTGGAAGTGTCCTGTAACGAAAGCTTCATAAATTAAGTTTCTCAACTCCATTTGTCTAACGGATTGTGTTTTCTCTGTAACGGGTCAAACCGGTAAAATACTAACAAAAGAGTCTAAAAGGATACCGGCCGAAAGTATAATTGTTACTGTTTTAGAATTATACTATTATTGAAGCAGTATATTACATAGTATATTACAGAATATTTAATCATATATATGTACCTTCAAAATTTATATATGTTCGTTTCTGTTAATGAACACTTGTTTATTTTTGTTTGTGTTCATGAACGTTTGTTACATTAAATTAACGACGGAACACAAACAGATATGAACACTTTCATTTCCTTAACGAACGAACACTAACACAAAATCACGTTCGGTAAGTGTTCATGAACAATTTGTGAACACGTTTGTTTCCTTAACGAACGAACGCAAACAAACACAAACACTTTCATTTCCTTAATGAACGAACCCGAACACAAAATCTCGTTTGGTAAGTGTTCATGTCCAGTTCGTGAACACGTTTATTTCCTTACGAACGAACACGAACAAGACCTTGTGAAAAAAAGTGTTTTAGGTCAATCCAACCCAAAGTGGTACGGTCGTGTAGAAACCTAAGCCAGTCAATAACGGTGCTATAGCGGTTAGCGGACCTCAGGGTGTGTAGCGGTCTAAATAGCAGTGGCCTATAGCGGTTATAGCAGTAATGGTGTTTGATTGTGTTAATTCTTAAATTAAATACTTCAAAGTTACTATTAGTATTTGATTTGCAACAGGTTTTTGATAATGGAATGATATTACTATGAATTTTGATATTACTATTAATATTTTTCAAAGATATATATATATATATATATAGAGTAAGGTTAACATACAAAAAGCCTTATCATACATCACGTAGGAGACAATGGTGACCGTTGGATCAGGGGTATAATCACGCATGGGACCACATAATCACGCATGGGACCACATAATCACGCATGGGACTATAATCACGCATGGGACTATAATCACGCACGTTCTATGATAATAACGCACGTTATATTTTTTGTCATGTATGTTAATGTAGGTTAAGCCTTAAAGTACATTATACTTTCTCTATATATATATATATATAAATACATAAATTATGCATGGTATAAAAATTACCGCTATACCACCGCTATAACCTATATATCATATAGCGGACCTTGACCGCTATTCTATTTTGGACCGCTTTAACTGCATAGGTAGAAACTACATATTTTAACCCAACCCACCCATTTTGCCACCTCTAGTCGTATACTTGGATATGCATTAACGAAATGCTTTTTCATACATACAGACTAAAAGTTCGTTCGAGGGGTAATACATGACGAGTATTGTTTCATACGCACATGCATGCACGCACGGACACACATCTACGTATTTCACCAATAACAAATGCATATTCTAGAATGTTCATATTATCAAACTGAGGATTTCATGTTTACTTTCGTTATAAAAAAATACATACCAAAGACCATACGAAGGTTGAATTTTCCGCTTGCATAGCAAGATACTGTTATCATGCTCAATTAAGCAACCTACCACCTGAAAACATCATTTTTGGTATTTAAACAAAGTAAAAAAATAAAAATAAATAAAGCTTGTAAAGATGCAAATTTTATGAAGTGTTCGGAATAGTAATCAAATATCCAACATATGAAATCAGCATCAAACATCCATAAAAAATAATTATTTATTTATTTTGCATACCATTTTTGGATTTTCGTATGCAACTTTTCCACAAAGAGTACAAATAGCTCTTTCTTTCTCCTCACCATCTGGAATCTCATGCTTCGTAGGGCCCCCACATAATTGACAGAAGTTAATTCTACGGCTAGTTCCCTGCACGTTGCTACATGTCACAAATTTACGGGAAAAAATGGTGACTATGGAAAAACATGCGGTCACATGTACACATAAGAGGTTTGCGTTGCGCGACATATCAAGACGAGTGCATAGTTGTCAATAGCGAATAGTGGACCATAGTGACAGACTACCTATATGCTACATAGCGATAGCGATGAAGTAGCGCCTGCAATTTCATGTTTAGCGATAAAGGGGTATAAAAGTAAAAACTATAATGAACACACCAATTATGTAAAAAATACGCTATCACTAATCATCCAAAAAAATACGCTATTTATCGCTACAGGGTCTATAGCGACCCTTCACCTATAAGCTACGCTACGAGTGCTATTGACAGGTGATGTTTTTGCATGGGTTAAAACAGGGCAGGTTGACCCAAAACACTTCCTGCATCAAAGCGGGTCAGGTAACAAAACTTATATTATTTCAAAAATAGTACTCCAATTTTATGCATTAAAACTACAGTTTGGGAGACTTTTAACTCATTTGACTGAATTTACTTTTCAGATAACCAGATTAATTATTTTTATATCATCTGTTTGACCAATTAGAGATAAATCATTCCCGTAAAATGTGCTCCCTTCTGCAAAAACAGCCGTATTTATTTATTTATCACTTTTTCTCTTTGATAGTTCAAAAAAAAAAAAAAAACTCCTCTGAAAATTGTGATTATTTCATAATTTGTTTTACATACAAAACAGAATTTGCACTATGTAATGTATTGTTGGCTAATGACAAATTTTGTAATTATCTGAGGACAATTTGGTAATTTCATAGCAGAAGAGTATATGGATTACAATCCTCTCATTCTTTTATTTGGTTCTAGTGACATATTTTGTTGACACTACAAACCCAACGCGTAAACGAAACCAAGTTTTTACGTTACCAAACCCATACTCGTTCCTATTCCGTCATGTTATCAGACCCATAACCATAGTGATTCATGATCTTCAAACCAAATGCCACCTAAAGGATTATCGAACAAGCAAGATTCTCGAATGGTAAAATGTTTGCTTTCCAAACCATGTAGTGGTTATCAAGATCTGATAACAGAAATCAAGATACCAAATTTATGCAGAAAAAACGAATCCCACCATGATTAGAGTCGCAACTGGAAAAATGACGGGATTGGGCAACCCGCAAACACATTTTTATCCATTATATGAACTTCGTAAATAACACTATTACAAAAAACAAACTAACCTTTTGGGGGGGTTTTATGCATTTGAACACACCTAGAATGACTTTCGACCCGTTTGACCCATTTGATTACGTAGAGATAAACATGACCCAAATCGACTTGCTGTTTGTTTACCTCTTAATGGTTCAGACCTCTTAGTGGTTCAGCACTTAATGGTTCAGATTGTTTGTTTCGTGAGCAGATGTCTGAATGGTTCAGACATTTGCCTCTGAATGATAGAGTCTGAATGGTTAAGACCTCTAATCTGAATTGGTAAGAAATTTGTCTATAAAGGGTTAAGCATTATGCTGGCTCTTAATGGTTTAGACCTCTTACTGGTTCAGCACTTAATGGTTCAGACCTCTTATTGGTTCAACACTTAACCATTCAAATGTTGCCAAACAGCCCCGAAAAAGACCAAAATTTCTAACTCTTAACTATAACCATTAAGCAATAAACACTCATAAAAATACCATCATTCAGATGATGAAAGCACAATACACCCTATGATATACCAATCTAATAATCACACAAATTATCCAACAACAAATCATTAGCCTCCAAAGTCCCATCTTTACACATTTCAGAAAAAAAAATAAACAACTTATGGTTGACCTAACAACAAAAACAAAATCCCATCTCATAAATGAACAAACTTACAGTTGGTCTAAAAGTGGCAGAAGAAGAAGACGATGCTACATCTGGGTTTGATTCAGAACGAATAGAAGAAGATCGAAATTGGCGAAAACAAGAAGTTGTTAAAAGGGGTGTTCTTGCAGAGAATGACATAAAGGAGAGACCTTGATGGCTTCCATGGTGTTTTAATCTGTGGAAGAAGAACCCTGAACAGGAACCCAGAAATTGTATGTGTCTGAGCATTATTTGAATGAATTTTACATGAAATCTTGAATGATGATTCTTCTGTTCTGTTGAGATTTTTGATTTTTTGAACAAGGGTTTGATAATACCCAGAGAGGATTTTGTTTATCCTTTTGTAGACTAGAGTTCCACAAGAACTTGTACGATAAAAAATGTTCGCACAACAAGAATGACCCTCGTACTATTGTTCGGGCCAGGGTGTTCAAAAACTCAAAAAGGTCACCGCTTTAGGCTCGTTCGAAAAAAAAGCTAGTTTGCTTTCGAAGCGAGCCGAGCTCCAACCAAACCGTGGGTGCTCAGCTCGTGGTTTGACTTAATAGCTCGTACGTATGTGTGTATATATATAGTGAAATTCACTGTGTAACACTAAAAAAGTGGGGAATCGGGGAACCATGCATTTAACATCTTAAAAATTCAAATTAACATGTTAAAAGATCAATTTTTTTAAATGTTTTCCAACGCTTTTCCTTATAAAAATGTGTAGAAGCTATTCCAATAAAAAAATATTTTTTGTAAAAAGAAGATACCTTTAAATTTCAACTTAACACGTTAAAAATCAATTTTTTTTAAATGTTTTTCATCACTTTTTCTTATAAAAATGTGTAGAACTTATTCTAATAAAAAAAACAATTTTTGTAAAATAAAATACCTTTTTTAATTGTTTTTTAAAAAAATTTATTTTTTGTTTTTGAAATTTTTTTTATTAAAAATGCTTCTACATGTATTTATAAGGAAAACGCTAAAAATTAAAAAAAAAAGATTTTTAACATGTAAAGTTGAATTTTGAAGATGTTAAATGCATGGTTCCCCAGTTCCTCACCTTTTTAGTGTTCAGTTCCATTCTATTGAAGGGTCAACAAGAATCAAGTGCTTTCTTCGTAGTTTTCCCATGTAAAGCGATATGATGGAAAGTCAAATGCGTTACAGGAAGAAATGAAATGAAGAAATGAAATGAATGCTTTGTTTTAGCTCTTTGATTGAGTGAGAACTGATAGTCAGAGCTTGCTCTCAATGAACGACGAGCAGGGTACCATATTTTTGACACGTTTAAGCCCCGTTAACCCATTTAAAGCTCTAAAATGAAGTTAAAGTATAGGGAACTTAAAATGTGCTAAAAAATATCTCGGATGTCGGCTCGTTTGGTCGTACGGTTGCGTTGTTCGGTTAATTACGACGGAAGTCGTAACGAACGCAAAAACGATCCAAATTAAGCGACGAATGAAATTTTATCATGCCAAACACTAAAATAAAATATTTTAATGCTTACATAAATTTTTGCATGTCCGGATGTATTCAGAACGTAAGATATGCGCGAAAATGCAAACTTATGCACTTTTTGACGCTTTTAGTCCCTGAATGAGCATAAAGTTTATTTTAGCACACCGAATCCCTCAAAGCCTATTTCTAAGCTATGTAAAGGATATTTAGGGTGTGTTTAACTTATGATCAAGTTCCGGATTGTTCGTTACAGTACAAATCGGCAAACTTTCACAGTTTGTCGAATTTAGTCCCTGTAAGCGAATAAACTTGATTTCGTCATACCAAACCATCCAAAACTTATTTCTAAGTTATGTAAAGGTTATTTAAGGTATGTTAAGCCTATGTCACTATTCCGGAGTGTTTGTTGCATTAAACTGGTTATATTTACGCATCAGATCGCGTATAACCTTCCAGAAAGCGATTTAAAGCCCGAAATCGAACAAGAATTGATATGTGCAAATGATACACATATTTTCAGAAATCCCAAGTATGAAACACAAAATTTCATTGGTTTGGTATTTGTTTGACGGTCACAGTGACACAGGTGTCACATATCTTGTTTCACAAACAACCTAAACATGTTATCTGTGACACCTGTGTCACTTCAACCATCAAACAAATGCCAAACCAAGGAAATATTGTATTTCATACTTGGGATTTGTATAAATATGTGTATGCTTTGCACATATCAATTCTTGTTCAATTTCATACTCTACAACGCTTTCTAGAGAATTATACGCAAACTGGTGCATAAACGTACTCAGTTTAATGCGACAAATACTCCGGGAGACCATCATACACTTAACATACCTTAAATAACCTTTACATAACTTAGAAATAAGTTTTGAAGGCATTGGTATGGCAAAAACAAGTTAATTCGCTTACAGGGACTAAACTTGACAAACTGCGAAAGTATGCCAATTTGAACTGTAACGAACATTCCGGAACATGTCCATAAGTTAAACATACCATATATATCCTTTACATAGCTTAGAAATAGGCTTTGAGGGGTTTGGTATGCTAAAACAAACTTTT
The DNA here is from genome assembly GCF_002127325.2 of Helianthus annuus. Taxonomy (NCBI): domain Eukaryota; kingdom Viridiplantae; phylum Streptophyta; class Magnoliopsida; order Asterales; family Asteraceae; genus Helianthus; species Helianthus annuus. The sequence goes on from NC_035445.2 coordinate 25,047,473, forward strand.
TGATCATTCAGGGGCTAAAAGTGTCAAAAAGTGCACAAGTTTGCACTTTCGCGCATAACCTACGTTCTGAATACATCCGGACATCCGAAAATTTATGTAAGCATTATAATATTATGCCTTAGTGTTTGGCATGAGAAAAATCCATTCGTCGCGTCATTTGGATCATCTTTCGCGCTTATGCGCATTCCGTCGTAATTAAGCGAACATCGCGATCGTACGGCCAAACGAACCGACATCCGGAATATTTTTGAGCATATTTCAAGTCCCCTACACTTTAACTTCATCTTAGAGCCTTGAAATGAGGTTAACGGGGCTTAAACGTGCCAAAAATGGGCCAAAATACGTGTTTCTGAAGTGCAGGGACCAAAATTGAAAATTCTGGTCTGGGAACCTTAGGCGGGGCGCGTAAGGATTTGCCAAATCCTTAGGCGGGCCGCGTGAACATGTCTGACAGAAGATTTTGCATTTAATGCAGAATCTGGCCTTTCGTTCGATCAAGGGGCGATGCCTTTTCACCCAACGAAGAGCCAAGGGTCAAGTTCACTGAACTTATCCACTTGGACACATGTACGCACGAGATCAAGGCACGATATTCGATAAAACGATCCTAACGGTTCCACTTTTCCTATAAATACCCCCCCCCTTTAGTGTAAAATTCAGAAAATCAGATCTTAGAGCTCTAAGTTGAAACCATTGTTTCATACCTGAGCTACTTGGTCTTGATTAGCACTCGGGGACCCACCGTAAGTCTTCTTTCGCTCTTTTATTCGCTTTTCGAGTCCGAAAGTCAACGTTTTGTTGACTTTCTGCATTGACCAGCTTTTGGTCAATGTGAAGTTCATGGAACTTCATAACGTGAGCGTGATCACGATGGTTATGGTCCATAGTGACCATACCTACTGATTACCACGTTATCTAGGCTCAGTGACGAGTCGTAGTTTCGGCCAAAATGCGCATTCTTGCGTATTTTGTAACCAAACTACTCGTGGGCATCAAAGCCGTTTGTTTTGATGCCAAACCTGTTTCTAAACTTAGTTAAGCATGTTCTAACATGCTTAGCTCGTCACGTTTAGTTTAGTGCTTATATAGGGTCGTAAGGTAAGCGATTTAAACCATCGCTTATACTTTCGAACCCGACCCATTTGGTCGGTCATTAGGACCCGACCAAACACATTTGGTGACCATAGCTATAACCTTCCGAGGTTATACCGTGTGGTCGCAATGTTAGGCGTTCCGAACGCGTTCTACGCGAACGACGCGTTAGGGTAGCATAAGCTACCTAAACGGGTCGTGATGGACCGTAAGCACTTAGATTAGGTTTCATTTTAGTATGTAGGCTTTGCTAAGCCATATTACACGAGTCTCCATACTCGTTTGGTTTACGAACCCGCGTACTGTCCGATCCTTCCGATTTGGTCCGGTATATTAACATAAGCTACCTATTAGGTGCCGTTGATATTCCGTGATTTTTAGCATTATCCGGTTATTATATAAGGAATCCAAAGCAATCTCAGGTGAGTACATTGAACCCCTCTTTTACTGTTTTCCAAACTGTTTTGGGGTGAAGCATGTGTACCTATCTGTTATTTTCATGATTTCAAAGTGTAATTGATTATACATGTTAGTATTTATCTTTTGACAAACTAAATGACTATCTATGGTTTAAACACTGATTTCTCAAGGACTACAAAAGTAATTGTTGGAATAGTACTTATTTTGTTCACCAGACCGATTGGTAGTATGATATAGTGCTATAGGACTAGACACCCCATTCCTGTTGTCATGGAATGTCTGAAACCAATTTGTTTCTCCATCCAAATAGGGATTTCCTTTGTGGTATCCTTATAGTCTCAAAGGTGTAGTTTGATGCACCAGGTCTGAATGAATTCTTAAATCGCACCTTTAAAGTATAGTTTGATATACTCTCATGTGTGGTGTTGTACAGAACCAACATATATTTTGTAATCATCCAAAGCATATTTTGATATGTTATTTACAAACCAAGACATAGTTTAATATGTTATTTATCACACCCAAAGCATATTCTGATATGTTACTTACAAAACTAAAGCATAGTTTAATGTGTTATTTATAAATCCAAGGTATACCTATAATATACTACTGAAAACTATTATTTTGAACAACTAAAGTATATTTAATATACTATCTATCAAACGATTTGGTTTTGGTTAGTGTTTAGATAACAGAACGAGTGTAATGTGATGAAAACATGGTAGATAATCCGCTGGTACTTCTTATATATAAGTGTTTTCATTGCATTACATATCGTGGCGTTATTTAGTACACTTGGGTTAACAATATTGGAACTGAAATATATTTTAATATATTACTTATTCAACTTTCTTAAAACCAAGGTATATTTTATATATACCATAAACGTTTTATTAAAATATTGTTTTTTTTCAAACAAACTTAACTTATACAAACTCATTTTACATGGTTATTCAGTTAACCATACATTATTCTCTTATTTGTACATATCATCTGATCCTATCGTTTTTCAAATGATTTACAAGACAAAGCAAAAATACGAGGTTCATGACTAAACATTTTCTCAAACTCAAGTCATGAACTCCGTTTTCACAAAACCTATGTATCTCACAGGCATTTTTATGCTGACGTACCTATTTTTACACATGTTTCAGGAGCTGTCTTGAGATGATTGTTGATGCATGCTACATTTAGGATGGACTCGTGCCTTAGCAACTTTAAAACTTGGAAGATCATAGTTGTACTTATGTGATTGTAATAGAACAACGAGTTCATTTAATCAATAAAACAATATTTAAATTTCCATGTGTTATGGAACAATGATTCTGTTACAACACTTCCCGACGTTTCCGCCACGTTTTGTATGTTCTACGTGGTCGGGGTGTGACAGAAAAGTTGGTATCAGAGCTCATGGTTATAGGGAATTAGGTTATTAGTAATGCTTTGACCTAGTCTATAACCTTCCTAGGACCCTAACGCGAGTTTACTTGCGTTTAGTCATAAAACAACACCGTCACCTATCCTTAGGCGACGACCGCAACAAGAACATAAATTTCCAAAACCGCTTTGAAAACTAATCATCTGTTCTAGGATGATTGATTACTAGGTTTTGAACCCTCTGTTATAAGGTTTTGAACCCCTTTGAATTTTCAAAACTCTCGTCAAAGTTGGTCTAAATATTGTGAACACATGCAAACTGGAAGGGTGGGTGCCTGTACCCTGAGTTTTCTGTCTAAGGCTAGAGTGTTCGTACAAATCCACATAATCGGACCAGTCACTCTTACCTGGGAACTCTTGGGGTGAGTGTCCACTTATAGGCGAGCATGTCTTCGCGATACATTATTTTTGACCTATTTGCTTTGATTAATCACCAGGTCGTGTGTTGCTTTGTAGTAACAGACAGACGGCCACTATCCTTGCTTTCATCAGATTTGTTCCATCTCATTCTTTTCGTCTAATTCTCTCACTCGTTTCCTCTCATGTTTCCTCTTTTAGAATGCCTCCTCGACGCGACAATCAGATGGCGAATGCCGAACTGGCGGAAATCATCGCGCAACAAATGGCTGCTGCCTTCCCAATTCTTTATGCTCAAATAACTCAAGCCATCAACAACAACAATGCTCCATGCAATTTCAAGATTTTTAACTCAGCTAAACCGCTCAAGTTCAATGGTTCTGAGGGAGCAACTGGGCTTCTTCAATGGTTCGAGAGCATTGAGAATACTTTCCGTCACGTTCAGTGTCCTGAAAATCGCAAGGTCGAGTTTTCTTCGAGTGTGTTTCAGAAGAGGGCTCTTACATGGTGGAACGGGGTTATGAGAGACCGCGGTGCAGAGGTTGCATTAGCACAGACTTGGGCCGAGCTTAGGGCTCTTATGATGAAGGAGTTCTGTCCTCGTCATGAGCTTAGGGCTCTAGAAAGGGAATTTGATGATTTAAAGCAAGACAGTGGGGAACATCGAGCCTATACTGATCGCTATGAGGAATTGAGCTTGTTATGCCCTACTATGGTTACGCCTCTGGATAAGGCGATTGAGAAATACATTGATGGGCTTCCTGACGTAGTTCAGGACATCGTTACTGGCAGCAACCCTACTACTGTCAGACAAGCCATTGAATTGGCTGCCACTCTGACTGAATCCCAAATCAGGAAGCGCAAGCTGTTTCGGAAGGGCGACCTAAGACCATCTGACAAGACTGCTCATGTGGAACCAAAGGAAGAAAGTGCTGAGGTGTCCAAGAAGAAAAAGCGCAAAGCCTCTCAAAGCTACGCTGTAACTGCTCAAGACAAACAAGTTGCACCAAACCAGCCAACACAACCTCGTAAAAGACAAAACTATGTTGGTACTGCACCGTTGTGCAACAAATGCAACCGTCATCATCTAGAGCAAGAGCAGTGTCACAAATGTACCCACTGTGGGCGGTTGGGACATTTGATCAATGTTTGTCGTTATGCAAATCAAGCTGCTGCAAACCCTGCTGCTGTTCAAGCACGGTTCCCTCCAGGGTCATGTTATAACTGTGGTGACCTTACCCACTACAGGAACAATTGCCCAAGGCTTGTTAACATACCTCCAGCGCGTGGACGAGTGTTCAACATCAATGAGGCAAACATGAACAATGATGCAGCAGTGAACAATTAGTGTTTTGTATTACCTTAGTTGCTATCTTTTGACACTTCAAGACAATTCCGTTGTTACATAAATAAAGAATTGTTGTTTTTATTTCTGCAAAATTTATGCGTTTGTGTGAATGCTTGATGCAACTTTATGATGTCAACCCAAAGACAAACTACTCGTATGGTTCTGTCATATTATGATCACTTGTGATCTCCCCAAGAACCTTAAAATCTCGTTTCTTTTAAACAAAGTCAAACACTTATTGAGAATCCCTCTATCTTTATAGATAGATCTTCATAAATCGTTAAAGTGCCAAATGAAATCCATAGGTTGGATTCCTAGTATGCCTTAATATCCATACCTAAGGATAACAAAATAAAGAATCAAGTTAACTAAATTTGTGCTTATGTATTTTCTTACATGTTTTGTGGTTGTATGTGATCCATCCAAATCCTCATAGAATCTTTCATATCTTCGTACGAGAGATTCATAATGGGATATCCAAAGATACTATCTTAAACCCTCAATGGATTTCAACAGTGTAGTTAAGTCCCTCGGGTTATAAAGTATTATTCTATAATTGGACCTCTTGAAAGGTCTGCTTAAACAGATTGATTTTGAAAATCTGATTAGAAATATCATGTGATGATATAAAAATGATCCCTTAAGCGGTCTATTTAAAGAGATCGTACGACGGTCTAGTTAAGAAGATCATGTGTTGATCTAGTTAAAAGATCGTTCGTTGATCGAATTAAAAGGATCCTTTGGTGGTCTAGTCAAATCGCTTCATATTTATTCAAGTAATTTTTCCTACGGATTATGAAATGGACTGTGCGGACTGTGCAAGGAATTACGTAATTATGGAGGCCTACATAATTATGGAATTCAGTGCACAGGAACCACAGGAAGTTTCATCATGTGTTAAGACCTAGTGACAAGAATAATGATACGGGAGAAGTCTCGGACCTCGACCAATGTCATTTATTCTCACACTCCCCCAATTCTGATCTCAAACACACACCAAGTTTTCCTATGATAAGCCTTCATAAGAAACGTTCGTCAATCAGTAGTTCAAAATTTCATGTTTTCCTATTTCAAGGAATTCACTCTGAGGGTTAACAAATTCGCTAAGAATCCTAACATGGCCCAGGGTTTTTCCTAAGGGTTCAATGGATCTATTATAAGGCGAAACCTTCACAGCTGTCCTCACGAGTTTCCTCTAGAATTAAATTTCGGGACGAAATTTCCTAAAGTAGGGGAGACTGTGACACCTGTGTCACTTCAACCATCAAACAAATGCCAAACCAAGGAAATATTGTATTTCATACTTGGGATTTGTATAAATATGTGTATGCTTTGCACATATCAATTCTTGTTCAATTTCATACTCTACAACGCTTTCTAGAGAATTATACGCAAACTGGTGCATAAACGTACTCAGTTTAATGCGACAAATACTCCGGGAGACCATCATACACTTAACATACCTTAAATAACCTTTACATAACTTAGAAATAAGTTTTGAAGGCATTGGTATGGCAAAAACAAGTTAATTCGCTTACAGGGACTAAACTTGACAAACTGCGAAAGTATGCCAATTTGAACTGTAACGAACATTCCGGAACATGTCCATAAGTTAAACATACCATATATATCCTTTACATAGCTTAGAAATAGGCTTTGAGGGGTTTGGTATGCTAAAACAAACTTTTTGATCATTCAGGGGCTAAAAGTGTCAAAAAGTGCACAAGTTTGCACTTTCGCGCATAACCTACGTTCTGAATACATCCGGACATCCGAAAATTTATGTAAGCATTATAATATTATGCCTTAGTGTTTGGCATGAGAAAAATCCATTCGTCGCGTCATTTGGATCATCTTTCGCGCTTATGCGCATTCCGTCGTAATTAAGCGAACATCGCGATCGTACGGCCAAACGAACCGACATCCGGAATATTTTTGAGCATATTTCAAGTCCCCTACACTTTAACTTCATCTTAGAGCCTTGAAATGAGGTTAACGGGGCTTAAACGTGCCAAAAATGGGCCAAAATACGTGTTTCTGAAGTGCAGGGACCAAAATTGAAAATTCTGGTCTGGGAACCTTAGGCGGGGCGCGTAAGGATTTGCCAAATCCTTAGGCGGGCCGCGTGAACATGTCTGACAGAAGATTTTGCATTTAATGCAGAATCTGGCCTTTCGTTCGATCAAGGGGCGATGCCTTTTCACCCAACGAAGAGCCAAGGGTCAAGTTCACTGAACTTATCCACTTGGACACATGTACGCACGAGATCAAGGCACGATATTCGATAAAACGATCCTAACGGTTCCACTTTTCCTATAAATACCCCCCCCCCCTTTAGTGTAAAATTCAGAAAATCAGATCTTAGAGCTCTAAGTTGAAACCATTGTTTCATACCTGAGCTACTTGGTCTTGATTAGCACTCGGGGACCCACCGTAAGTCTTCTTTCGCTCTTTTATTCGCTTTTCGAGTCCGAAAGTCAACGTTTTGTTGACTTTCTGCATTGACCAGCTTTTGGTCAATGTGAAGTTCATGGAACTTCATAACGTGAGCGTGATCACGATGGTTATGGTCCATAGTGACCATACCTACTGATTACCACGTTATCTAGGCTCAGTGACGAGTCGTAGTTTCGGCCAAAATGCGCATTCTTGCGTATTTTGTAACCAAACTACTCGTGGGCATCAAAGCCGTTTGTTTTGATGCCAAACCTGTTTCTAAACTTAGTTAAGCATGTTCTAACATGCTTAGCTCGTCACGTTTAGTTTAGTGCTTATATAGGGTCGTAAGGTAAGCGATTTAAACCATCGCTTATACTTTCGAACCCGACCCATTTGGTCGGTCATTAGGACCCGACCAAACACATTTGGTGACCATAGCTATAACCTTCCGAGGTTATACCGTGTGGTCGCAATGTTAGGCGTTCCGAACGCGTTCTACGCGAACGACGCGTTAGGGTAGCATAAGCTACCTAAACGGGTCGTGATGGACCGTAAGCACTTAGATTAGGTTTCATTTTAGTATGTAGGCTTTGCTAAGCCATATTACACGAGTCTCCATACTCGTTTGGTTTACGAACCCGCGTACTGTCCGATCCTTCCGATTTGGTCCGGTATATTAACATAAGCTACCTATTAGGTGCCGTTGATATTCCGTGATTTTTAGCATTATCCGGTTATTATATAAGGAATCCAAAGCAATCTCAGGTGAGTACATTGAACCCCTCTTTTACTGTTTTCCAAACTGTTTTGGGGTGAAGCATGTGTACCTATCTGTTATTTTCATGATTTCAAAGTGTAATTGATTATACATGTTAGTATTTATCTTTTGACAAACTAAATGACTATCTATGGTTTAAACACTGATTTCTCAAGGACTACAAAAGTAATTGTTGGAATAGTACTTATTTTGTTCACCAGACCGATTGGTAGTATGATATAGTGCTATAGGACTAGACACCCCATTCCTGTTGTCATGGAATGTCTGAAACCAATTTGTTTCTCCATCCAAATAGGGATTTCCTTTGTGGTATCCTTATAGTCTCAAAGGTGTAGTTTGATGCACCAGGTCTGAATGAATTCTTAAATCGCACCTTTAAAGTATAGTTTGATATACTCTCATGTGTGGTGTTGTACAGAACCAACATATATTTTGTAATCATCCAAAGCATATTTTGATATGTTATTTACAAACCAAGACATAGTTTAATATGTTATTTATCACACCCAAAGCATATTCTGATATGTTACTTACAAAACTAAAGCATAGTTTAATGTGTTATTTATAAATCCAAGGTATACCTATAATATACTACTGAAAACTATTATTTTGAACAACTAAAGTATATTTAATATACTATCTATCAAACGATTTGGTTTTGGTTAGTGTTTAGATAACAGAACGAGTGTAATGTGATGAAAACATGGTAGATAATCCGCTGGTACTTCTTATATATAAGTGTTTTCATTGCATTACATATCGTGGCGTTATTTAGTACACTTGGGTTAACAATATTGGAACTGAAATATATTTTAATATATTACTTATTCAACTTTCTTAAAACCAAGGTATATTTTATATATACCATAAACGTTTTATTAAAATATTGTTTTTTTTCAAACAAACTTAACTTATACAAACTCATTTTACATGGTTATTCAGTTAACCATACATTATTCTCTTATTTGTACATATCATCTGATCCTATCGTTTTTCAAATGATTTACAAGACAAAGCAAAAATACGAGGTTCATGACTAAACATTTTCTCAAACTCAAGTCATGAACTCCGTTTTCACAAAACCTATGTATCTCACAGGCATTTTTATGCTGACGTACCTATTTTTACACATGTTTCAGGAGCTGTCTTGAGATGATTGTTGATGCATGCTACATTTAGGATGGACTCGTGCCTTAGCAACTTTAAAACTTGGAAGATCATAGTTGTACTTATGTGATTGTAATAGAACAACGAGTTCATTTAATCAATAAAACAATATTTAAATTTCCATGTGTTATGGAACAATGATTCTGTTACAACACTTCCCGACGTTTCCGCCACGTTTTGTATGTTCTACGTGGTCGGGGTGTGACATTATCTATCAGATATGTCACAAAAGCACTTAATCAATTTTCCAATTGCAAGATAGCTAGTTACCGGGTCTGGATTTCTAGCATTATGATTCTTCGGAAAGTTAACGCAAGGGTCACACGTTAACCACCTAAAATCATTCATTAGCGAGCTATTGATACTTATTCATGCGAATCTTTAAAGATAGGTTATTTACCGGGTCTGGATTCCTAACCTCACTTATCAAAGAAAGCAATACCGATGGTCACAATACAGCCACGAGGATAAGCAATTATGTAGATCATATAACAAACAATTTCACCTTTACATGTCTTAAACACAAATCTACCATGTCAACAATTTCAGACCAAAACTACTAAACAAGGATCATAAACCGCATCTAAGAACATACAATCAACACCATATAATTCATTAGAACCCTTACATGCAAGAAAGTATTCCTAATCACAATAAGATATATCTTGTATAAAACCAATACCCTGGTCTGGTTTCATGGTGTAAACAAAGTCTACAAACAAGTGATTAATCAAGAAATAGTTACCATCCCACTAACCACAGATTCATTATACAAGACAATCAAACATAATCAGGAACTCAACATCAATGAAACATTCGTTATATAATCATGAAGATTCAAACATGAAAAAGTACTAAAGATTCATACAAATAAGGTTACAATGTCATGAATATTCAAGAAACAAGTTTATAACTATTATTACATAAACTACATTAAACATAAACTAACATCAGCTCATAACTTGCAAAATGATAAGAATACATGTTCAGGAACAAGGAATCGAACCATAAAAAGCAAGGAATTGATGGGTTGGATCGGTTATGCTTCCACTCGATCTTTAAGCTTCAAATGGGTCTGATCAGGACTGCTTCGTAACCCAGAAATCACCCAGAAACATGGAGAAAAACCCAACAACTGAACCAGTAGCGAATACTGCTATTTATAGGAGAAATTCAGATCGGCACGATCGTGCGAGTTTGGCACGGTCGTGCGGCAGGTGTTGTCGGGTGACGTTAGTTTCTTTAATCCCGAGTCAGCCAAGTGGACTAGTGGACAAGTTGTCTCAGTCATCAGAGTGGCACGGTAGTGCCGCTCATCAGAAATGTTGGTCAGAAACCCTGGTCTGGCCATGGCACGGTCATGACTCGGATGGCACGGTAGTGCAGCCCGAGAACAGTTGGCACTCCTGATCGCACTAGCAGTGCTTCCGAGATCGCTTGATCGACACGGTGGTGCCGCTAGTGGCACGGTCGTGCCATACCTGGCAGTTCATCAGATTTTTGCTATTTTCATCAGAAATGCATCAGAATTTGTCCGTTTTCATCATATTTTTCCTTTATGCTCTGTTTAAGACCTGAAAATACAAAAGTACCAAATTTGGTGCCTAAACGTTGTGTTTTCGGTCAAAAACGCTTAAAACGGAAGTGTTTTGGGGTATAAAAACATGTATAATTTAACGTATATCGACAATGCAACGTATTATGGGCGTGAAATTTAAAACACAACTAAAAACACTGCTTAACACTTAAAACACACTACTTAACGTTCTTGGCATGGTGTTTACGTTTTAAGCCTAGAATTCATTGCATTGTGTCATAAATTGTTATATTTGGTGTTTTTCTTGCCAAAACAATCCAAAACATTATGCCCAAGTCCAAAGCATGATGCCTACATGTCAATTCTTATGCCTTCTCACACTTCTCATGAAAAATGTCCTTTTTAGAGGATTCTAACATCTTTGGACCTGAATTCGTTTAGTCGTTCATTCATTTATGTTTTCAAATCAGAATATCAAAATTTGACTTTGATATCGTGCGATAGGATTACTTGGTGCTCATCATCGCATGTTCCGATATAAGTTATATATATATATATATCATATTATTATAAGTTATTAACGTTATTACAATGTGACTCCGATTAACAATACTCTGATACCCTAAGCGCTCGCTTCTCATGGAGTGTCCCATGAGCATGTTGTTGTGGCAACGACAACATGTGCTCCTCCTGTGATGGAGAGATTAGTTCTTGGCGAGTATGGTACAAACTACTAGGAGACGTATGGATCGATCCTAGATTTTCAGTATTAGTTTCAGACCTCAGGACATGGATGTCGGGTATGCCAACCCGCTCCATATTGTGATTTTTATACGGGAGTAGCTACTTGTGTATGATCATGTAGTGTTGGAACCTGAAGGTTTATGAATAATGGGTTAATATAGTTAACTAGATTGGGCTTGAAATGTGTTTTGATTAGTTGTTTTAGGTCGAGTTATGTAGTAGGTCAAGGTGGTTTCGGCTGGGCTAGTATAGGGGCTTTAGGCCCAAGTGTGATAGTATATATGTAAAACTCTTAGTTTGTTTTGAGGTTGATCAGTTATTCGATAGCTAGAGCCAGCCGAAACCCTGTTTCTTTCTTGTATCAGACATCAATCGGTGTATAGAAGATAAGTATTTTGGTTATTCTTTGTTTGTGGTTTGTTTATCTTGAATCGTCTTGTGTTTGGATTCCACACAAACATAAGATACGAGTTGATATCATTGAAAGATCCGTTTACGGGACTTACAATTGGTATCAGAGCCAAGAACCTATTTCTTGGTTCGGTCAATATCAATTGGATTTAAGAATGGTTGTGGTAGTTGGTACTGATCTGTTTCGTGTGTGATTGCTGCTGTTTTGAGGATTTTTGGTTCTGTTTTTAAAGGTTTCGAGTTTCATTATTGCTGATTTGAAGGTTCCGAGTGGCTGTTCATCAAGTGTTCATCAACATTCAAGAAATCAAAGCAATTTTGGTTTCAGAACATTTTTAAATCTGTTTGCGGGATTCAAGGATAGTTTGTTGCAGATTAGTCAAAAGATTTATCGAAATCTTTTGAAATTTGGAAATTCCTGATTTCTCGAGATTGCGAGTCAATTTCTAACATATTGTTTTGTAGGTTTTGAGTTCTAGAATCATCTTTCAGGTTGCGACTTGATTTCTTCATTGGTGTCAACTCCTAATCAAGATTCCGACTCGTGGTTTCGATTCGACGTCCCGACTTGTTTTTACTACTACTGCTTTGTGGTTCCGACTTGTGGTTTGACTTGTGGTTTAGATTCGTTGTTTCGACAAGTGGTTGCGACTGGAGTTTACTCGAAATCAAGAGATTTCGACTGGTGCTTTTGTCTCGCAATCAAAGGATTTCGGCTCGAGTTGTTAGTTGTTCTCATCACTCACAACCGTGTGACTTCGACTGGGGTTATGACTGATTACTGATTTTGACTGAAGGTTACCACTCGAAAAGATGTTCTGATCTTGAATCGCAACAACGCTGATTTGACGTTTTTACTTAGAATATTATAAGATGACTTCCACAAATCAAACTGTTTATCTGGCTGTTGTGAACAAACATCAAGAACTGGATTCCATCATAGGACCTACCACTAGAGTTCCTAGACTGCTTAATGGTGAAGACTTTCCCGAATAGAAGTGGCGATTTGAGCAGCACGTTAAAGTTAAAGATACGAAAATTTGGAGAAGTATCATTCAGATTCCTAGAGAAATTATGTATGAAAAGGATGATGCTCCAGGGATTAAGTTAAAGAAACCTCCTGTAGAATACACAGATGAAGACTTTGATATAGTTGAGGAAGATGATAGGGCACTTTCGTATTTGACTATGGCTTTGGGTCCAGACATTGCTATCGGATTTCGAACTTCCAAATCTGCTAATGAGTTATGGGAGTCTCTGCTTGATGTATTTGAAGGGAATGAGGACATGAAAGAAAGTAGGAGAAATCTACTAAGTCAAAATTTCAACCACTTTAACCACATCTATAGAGAGACTGTTGAAAATCAAGTTCAGAGGTTCGTAAAGCTAATCACTCAAATAACCATTGCCGAATTGCCCCTGTCGAACGCTTTAGTGAACAAACAACTTCTGAAAGCATTACCAAAGAGCTGGGATCATCATGTGGCCATGATCTAGAAGACAAAAAGCCTTGCTCGATGTAGTTTTTCTGAAATGATTTCTCATATCAAGGCTTGTGAATTGGATGACAAACAGAGGGAAACTAATCACAAAAATAGTCTGCTTGCTACTGGTTTAACCACAACACCCCCTGCTTCCAATAATAATGCTGCTCTCATGTCACAAGCTGGATTCCAAATGTTCAGGAGTTCGACGCCAACTAAAGCCGCACCAGAACCTGCACCAGCTAATGTCTTCTACTCTGCTACCCCAGCTCCATCTGTTTCATCATCATATAATGCCACTGCCGCTTCAAATATCACTGCTGCCAAGAACGAGTTCATTGCATTCTTCTCACAACAAACCAAGGAGAACCTTGAAATCGCAGCTTCTGTCATAAACTATTTAAATGCTTTTCTTGCTGGTCAAATAGATCCTCCAAACTTCTCTATGGATGACCTAGATCAAATGCATCCAAATGATGTAGAGGAGATGGACATCACATGGCAAATGGCTATGGCGACGTTTAGGGCAAAGCACTTTGTTAGAAGAACCGGAAGAAATAGATGGGCAAATCAAACCAGTTATGGAATGAACAAGGTGGGAATTGACATGTACAAGATCCGCTGCTATAATTGTCATGAACCAGGACAAGTCTCACGAAACTACACCAAGCCTTAAGTGAACAGAAATCAAACACCAGCTCAACCAGCTCCACCTGCTGCCAGAAACACTGAGAGGGCAATTACTACAACAAACACCAAAACTACTACTTCTAGTGGAAGTGCTCCCAACTCAGCTATGGTGGTTCAGCCTGATGCATCTTTTGACTTACGCACTGAGATTCAATAGCTCAATCTTACAGCTCCTCCTGAGAATTAGACACCTCTTGACAACATAGCATTCATGACACAGGTTCATGGACTTACAGTAGAAGAGGTAAATTCTTATTTATGTACTCCTGAATATAGAGGTAGAGTAGCAGCCTATCATTTACACAACTCAGAACTGATTTCAGATATTCAAGACATAAAAAGGCATAACTCTTATCTAACTAAAAATGAAAGACTATACAAAGAAAAGATAGAAGCTCAACGAAAGGATATTATTAAGCTTAAAGAAGATCTGAGTATCAAGGGTTGTCACTATAAGGATGCTAAAGAAACCATATATGCTTTGACCAAGGAACTGGAAAAAATCAAACAAAAATATCAAATAAACGAAATAAATATTAAGAAATACGAAACTTCTAGCAAATTGGTCTGTGAGTACATATGTCTATTGCTTGCGTCAATTGCGTATCGTAGCTGAACAAATGAGATGAGACATGGTGCTTGAATATGAAGATTATACTTAACAAGTACATTCGCACGGATCTGCGCAGGCAGATCCGCACGGACCGACATTCACACAAAACTAGGGTTTAGTGGTTATTACGAATGCGCATGAAGTTGATTCGTACGAACCAACCAGGTCCACACTTGGTATGTTGATCCGTTGTTACTAGTTGATTCGTTCATACATGTGTGGGTTCGTACGAATGGAGGTCCATCCGTAGATGTGCTTGAGCGGACCAGCCATGCCTATAAATACTAGTCTTATTCATTTCATTTGTACAACTTTGCTGACTTAGAGGGGAAACTCTGTCAGTTTGATTTTACGGTTCTGTAATGTTCTACAATCAATAGAAATCATAGTTTAATTACTTCTTCGTGTTCAATCTACTCTAGTACTTGGATTCCGCACAAGATACTAGATCAAGCAGTCAATCGGAGCATTCAAGTGTGACGAGATCGATCCTTAAGATGCACTATCAAGTGGTATCAGAGCCAGTGATTGATTGCATGGATTGAAGACACAAGAATTCAAGAAGATTCAAGCTGAATTCAAGCAAATCAGAGACAAATTTCATCATCTTCTTCATTTCTTCTTCTACTCATCTTCTACACTTCTTTTTGAACTTTAAATCACTGATTCATGACGTTTTCACAGTAAAAAAACGTCTGATTTTCAAATATATTGTGCGAAAATCAGTTTTAATCAATCCTACAAAGTTTCAGAACATAATTCAAACAAAATCTTTATCAAATCATTGAAAAACATGGTTGTTTGTATTCAGATGTGTACGAACGGATCTGGTTCTTGAGTGAGTAGATTCGTACGGATCTACATTACCTCTGTTCGAAAGAATCAACTCATTGAGTTAGAGTTTGTGTATTATGCATTCACGGATCTAGAATCTCATATTCGAACGGATCCACCACGCCCATTCATACGAATCAAGTATCAGATTTAGAGTTAGTTTGTATCAGTTGATTCACACGAATCAACATAAGTTGATTCGCACGAACCTAATATTCCACATTCGTACGAATCAAGGTTTTTGTGTTGTTTACATTTCAAAATCATCTAAGCGTTTGTTTGATTGTTGCAGGTTATTCTCAAGGATTCAAGATCATGGCAGAAGAGTTTTATAACAAATTTTACAATGCGTTCACTTCCGAATCATCCGAAATAACAACATCTGCACCGAAAAACATTACAAAAGCTATTGCCGAAAATTTAAAACATGATAAGTTTTACGGAACTAACACAAAACCACCGAAACTTAATAATATTGAAGATTATAACTGGTGGAAGGACAGGTTTATTAACTGGGTAAAAGCTTATGCTCATGAGAGTTGGTTTTGTTTTGAATTTGAATATAGAAGACCGTTAAATGATAAAAATGAAGAAATTTTGCTTGTAAGTTTAGAAAAAGAAGATTAAAAGATGTTTTCTGATGAATAAAGAATGATTGCCTTAATTCAACAGTCAATTAGGGATGATATTTTCTCATTACTTCAGCATGATGGTTCATCAAGATCTGTGTGGGAAGCATTACGAGTGAAAGCTGAAGGAGGAAAGCAAATCAAGAAGAATAAAATTTCATTGCTGAAAAAAGAATTTGATCTATTTGATTCTATGAAGGGTGAGAATGTGAGACAAATGATTGAAAGGTTCTGTCATCTTAAAATTGAAGTTGAAAGATTTGGGATTACAAAGATCAGAGAAGAAATCACTGACAAAGTGATCGAAGTGTTACCGCATGTTGATGACTGGCAGACATTTGTCATGATACTGAAAAATGATTCAAAGGTTGATGAAATCACCCTAGATACATTGATTGAAAAGCTAGAGGGACATGAGTTGGAGCTGCAAAAACAGAACAAAATAAGCAGTTCAAACTATCAGCAGAATGTGAGTCTTTACTATAGTGGAAACTTGCTCTCAACCGAACAATCATCAAAGATTGGTACAGCTTTCAATGTTGAAAAATCAAAGGATTCACCAAATAGTTCATCAGATTATAATTCTGGTTATCAGTCTTCGTTAGCATCAAACAAGGCAGATCCCGATAAGATTCAATGCAACATTGCCTTGAAACTGAAAAATTGTCTAAATATGAGTATCAATGCTGCCAAGCAACAGATGAGTTTCTTAGCATCAATACTGGAGTCATATGAAAGTCTGGTAGCGGGTAGAATCGGAAACTCGAAAATGACAAAAGAAGACTATGACCAGATAGATCTAGAAGAGATGGAACTTATCGACATCAGATGGTGTTTGGCTAGTGGCATTAGGAGGGCACAACAATTTATGGAGATTACCGGTAGGCAGTGTCTTGAAGGTTCGAATACGAAACTAGGATTTGACAAGTCGAAGGTCACATGCTTCAGGTGCAAACAAAAAGGACACTTTAAGAGAGAGTGTGTCAACCGGGAAGTGAATGAAAATGTCAATCCGTTCCATGACGACTACTACAAGAAAGCTATCTACCATCAAACCAATGAGTAACCGTCAAAATCAAATCAAAAGCAGATTGATGAAGGGTCGTCAAGAGAATAGAAACAAGCTTTGGTGACAATTCAAGATGATGAAGGGTTCAATTGGAACAAATATATTCCAAAAGAAAAGTTTGCATTGGTTGCTGAAGAGAAAATTGAACCTCTCAGAGAGAAAACATATAGAGAAAGACGTATTGCAGAAATCAAATTAGATGACATGCAAGCAGCGTATGATGAAGCTAGAGAAATGGGTAGATGGGATAAAAAGAGGGAATGCTACACAGATCATAAAGGTAATCCAGTAGTAGATTCAAGTAAGGTGGTCTTCAAAGATCTATTGGAAATCATTCCTACTTCTGGAGAATATTACTCGAAGAAATTTGAGGATAAAGATTACGTCTTAAATTTGGAGAAGAAAATTAGAGAAGTGATGCTTGTGAGTTTGAGAAAGAGAGATGAAGAAAGACTTCAGAAAAGTGTAGAAAAGATGGTGGACGAGTTAAAAACGACAGCAGAGGAAACTGGTGATGAAAGTGAACAGAAGGTTGATGAGTTGAAAAATACCACAGAAAAGGTCAATGATGAAAGTTAGGAAAAGACTGATGAGAAGCTGAAGAAACTAGTAGAGGAAGCTGTTGATGAAAACCAGCAGGTGGTTGATGAGAAACAGAAACGTACGTCAGAAGAAGCTAAGGTTCCAGAAAATGTTGAGGTACAATTTCAAACTGAATCTTCTAAGTTGTCAAACATTGATAATAAAAATGAAAAAGTTGAACAGTGCAAGAAATGCGTGGATACATGCATATCTTGTACTGAAAAGGATGAAAAATTTAAAATCAGAGATATGGAATTTACTAAAATTGAAAGAGTTTTCAAAGAATAATATAAAAAAATGTTTGAAAATGAAAAAGTTTTAAAAGAAAAAGATGAAGACCTGACACAAAAATGTAAGGTTTTTGAAAAAGAAAATGAGATTTTGAAACAAAAGTGTTCAGCCATAAGTGAAGAATGTTTACAAAAAGAGAATGCGGTTCAAGAAATGAAAAAAAGAATATGATTCAATAAAAGTTTCATATCAAGTAACGAAAGAATCATATGAAGCTGTGAAAAGTCAAATGAAACTTATTCAATCTAGAGTTGCTCAATATTCTGAAACGTCACAGATACTTAAAAACAAATATGAAATAAAACAACAAGATGTTAATCAGTATATTGATGAAGTTGCTAAACTTAAACGAAAAATGGCAGAATTAGAACAAGATAATAACAAATTACACAGTTATCATGCTTCTTCATATGTTCTTGAACGTATTTTCAACATCAAACCGGATGATAATGATTCTGAGAAAAACAAGAAAGGAATTGGCTCAGAATATCATCAGATTCCACCATCGTTTGAGAAAAAGTTTACATTCTATGATGACGAGAAGGTGGCAAAAGCTTTCGACATGGTTGATCAATTTCCAGATAACATTGATATCACTTACTCCAAATCTGATGATGTTAATGATTTAGAGGTGGTAGGTAAGGTCGTTGAAAATGTTTTGAAAGATGATTCTATAAAAAATGATAAGTCTAAATCGCAGGATGAAAATGAGGAAAGTTTTCATGAAAGTTATCTTAAGAATTCAAAATCTGAGAAAAATACGAATGATGATTCAATATGATTGGCATATTACATGATTGGATCGGACAAGTTATTCTCAGATATTGAAGTTCCAATTCAGAATGTGATTGCGGATAAAATTCACAAATTTTTCAAACTGGTAGAAATAAAAAAGTCTGAAATTGCAAGATTTGCCAGAAAAGCAAGAAAGAGAACTTTTTATACAAACCTGGTTACAAAAAGAAAAATATGAAGGCTGGGTTGGGTTATAAAAAGAAACAAAATCAAAAGAAACGGGCTAAAAAGTCAAATCTTCAGAAAAAGATGAACTTTGTTCACGGAAGAAGTTCTGAAGAAGAGAAAGAAATCCGATTTATTCGACAAACTAATAAGGAGTTCTATGCTCAGAAGAAGCAGCAACAACAGGCTAAAGATGTTTCAAAGAAAACATGCTTTAAATGTGATCAAGTTGGACATATAGGTCGTAAATGTCCACAAAATCTGAAGGCGGTTGATGTTGTTAAAGAGAAAAAGAAGTTTGATGTTGTGAAACAGAAGTCAACCAAGTTTGAGTCAAAACAAACTTGGAAGCCAAAAACATCCAAGGTTGAATCACAACAAATTTGGAAATCAAAAATACCCAGATTTGAGACAAAACAAAGTTGGAAATCAACGACTGATTTGACAAAACCTGAAGGGGTAAGGTCCCAAAAACCTTGCACAGGTGCTTGAGACCATACCACAACCTCGTCAATAAGCCCTCTTTAATGGACCTTGCGCGGCTGAGCACTGGTTCTATAAAGAGAACTTAGAAAGAAAAACGGTGTTCAACATCTGCGCGCCAAAAGGAAACCAACAAACCCTTGCGCCAGCCTCCATAACAGATAGGATAAAAATCCCAGCAACACTTCCGCATAAATAATATCTAGACTTGGATAAAAGTAACTTCTCTGTTGCCTTAAAAGTTAGCATGAAGAAGAGCCACACAGGATTACAGCTGTATCCTTCTAGATGGCTTGATCGTGCACCACCATTCGGTTATAACCGAATGGCCACGTGGCATCATCCCAGGCTCCCTTGAAGTCACGATGATGGCACCTAATTAAGGGAAAGATCTATACTTACACACTTTCCACATGGCATCACCCTAACCGTTGATCGAGATCACGATCTGTGTGCATACACACTCGTTAGTGATTAACGGAAGGAGGAAATAACCGCTTACGGAAAAGCACTTTCCGTCAAGTTTTCATTAACAAACTTTCCCGCCCAAACTTCGGCTATAAATAGAAGGATAATTCAGGTATAATTCTCCAAGTTACTCTCACTTCACTTTACTATCACTTCTTCTTCTTCATCAAAACCTGTTATTATTCTCACGCCGGAGGGTGGTCATGGAGAGAACCTCCATTCTCCCCGTGACGAGTCTAACGTGTCACACCCCAACCACGTAAAACAACAAATCATGGCGGAAACGTCGGGGAGTGTTGTAACAGAATTATCGTTTCACAACCATGGATACAAAAAGTTTCGTTTTATTGATAATATTTAAACATTAATATTGTCTTAACATAGAACAAACAAGTTTCATATCGACTATTATAGCTACTATGTCACTAAGGCCTTGTCCAGATCCTATGTGACGCATGCATCCTAGAAATCAATCAAGCAACAACACCTGAAACATATGTAAAAACAAAGTCAGCAAAGAATTGCTGGCGAGTACATAGGTTTTATAAGAGTATCGGAATCATGGCTTCGTTTACATGTTGCCGTACTTAATTAGACTACAAGAGTCAAAATACTAACCTCGTTTTGAAAAGTGTATTGCAACATAATTCAACCAACTCAAATCAAGTGGGTTATAATTTATAAAAACTCGTAGCCATGCTTCTTAACCCCAAAAACATTTGTTTTAGAAAACCAACTTGTAAAACATCTTGTATTAACTCGTTAAAAACTCGTATGGTTTATATCCTTTAAAAAAAACATTGTTGTGTGACATCGTTTCAAAATCGTTTACCCTAGTGGACTAAATAACGCCACGGTATGTAATATGATGAAAACACTTATATATAGGAAGTACCAGCGGCGTATCCACCATGCTTTCATCACATTACACCCGTCCCGTTATCTAAACACTAACCAAAAACCAATCATTTATCCAATTCGTTTATCTTGTTCAAATCGTTTCAAAATCGTTAACTCGTTTAAATCATCCTCGTTTTAAATTGTGAAAACTTATTTATGGTCGTCTCACTAACAACATTCAAACCTTCGTGACTCGACTATCTTGCTTCTCGCGTTAACAAACCACCAAAGGGTAAGTTAACTAACATCAGATTCAGTCGTTACCCACAACCCCCACACATAACCATGGGTGCAGTAAAATAACGGGATTTGTCAGATCCTATGGTACCATAACCTAATACTGGTCGGCTTGATCAATGCTAATGAATGTTTTGGTCAAAAATTACCGAAGCAATTAAGTGATCAAATTAGTTAAGTGAGGTAGTGTGCTAAGAGAATGTGTTCAAAAATATGTTAATTGAGTTATTTGCAAAAACAGTTTCAGGATACGGCTCAGGATATAGAGCTGTATCTGTGATCAAACAATGAGCAAAAAAGTAAAGGTTGACACGTGATGTACGAGGAAAGCCCTTGATCAATCTAGATCGCCGGCATAAAACCTCGGGAGCTGACAATCACAGCTGCCTTGTTCTTCTTTTACTTCAAACGTCAGGATACAGTGCAGGATATTGATCGGATCGCTAAGTGTTACAATGAGATTTGAGTATAAGTGTTTGTGTGTAGTGGTTGCTAGTAGCTAGAGAGCAAAGAGTGTGAGTGAAAGTGTGTGAAAAGTTGTGTCTACCTATGATCCGATCGCCCCTTTATATAGTTACAAAAAACAAACTAACTCTCCTATTATTCCGGGATGCTGGGAATATTCCATTCTGAACGTTGGGGGACTATTTCTACTTGTTTTCCACGTGCTTATTGACTACAAAACCGGGTCTTCAGCTCATATAACCGTTACAATGTCAATAACATTGACCAACATCCGATATTCTCGCGGAATATGCCTTTCTGACCGTTACAAGACCCATTCTTCCACCATCAACGTCCATTTTTCAACCACCTTGAGCGAATCTTCAGGTAGATCAAGTCTTTTAACGTTGGTACCTTGCAACCAACGTTTTACAAGCTAATCGTTAGTAATAGTCAGGATACTGCCTCAGGATATTACCAATATCCTGGCCCGGTATCCTGATCCGGTATCCTGATCTGGTATCCTGATCATATACAACTAATAAAAAATCAAGATACAAAATCAGGATATGGGCTCAGAATTTCACCCATAACAATTGTCCCCAAAAATATAACTGTTGGATATCATGATTCCAACGGATATATTTTTTTAGTCATTCCAACATGTCTGGTAAGGATATCTGTTTTAAATATTCCTGCATAGGTTTGGTTACTTCAGAATACTATCATGTAATGAAATTAGAATTACTCCCTTTTACGCAGATTCCATCAAGGACCCTGCTACTTTTGATCCAGATGAGCTTGACAGCTTTTCTAAGCATGTCTTTGTGAAAAAGGAGCCATATGTTGCCATCAGCTCTAAGCCCTCTGCTGCTGCCAAAGGTTTCTCTTATGGTGACCTTGGCTTCATGGAATTCATCGAGCCCATGATCTCCTTCCCTAATAAGGTACGTATCCAGATCCTGTATCTCCTACACATATACTGAACCTGTATCCTGGTTAGTTTGTCTTTAGTGATACCTGTATTTTGTAGGGTCTAAATTATCTGTTCGTCCTGCACTTAGAACAATTTTCATTTCCTGCAAGTAGAATAGTTTGACAGTTGAAGGTGGAGGGATCCTGTGTTTTCAGGATGAAGCCTTCAACTGTTTATGTAAATATGCTTTAAAAACTTAATTGTGTTCTTGGTGAATGGGTCTCTTTTTGAGATGAAACCAAGAATACAATTTTTTGGACCAATAATAATAAACTAACCTTTTCGACCTCATCTCCGTGTTATATGTTATTTTGAAAAATTTGTTCTGAATATCCTGATCAGGATACTGGTATGATACTTAATTGCTTTGTCACCTTTGTTCAGAATGTTTGACAAAAACTTAGTTAAATACAAATTTTCATAAAAACTTAACTTACTCAGATAAGGCCTTCAAACTTAGGAAAAGTAAGAATCCATACCAGAAACACCTAGGCAATAATCTTCATTCTTAAACCTTTGAATCATTCGCAATGTCCCCAGTGGGATATAATGTTGGCATAGGTTTCCTTCTTGCTCCAGCATAAATGTCCCCAGTCGGATATAGTATCAGCATACGTCATGTTCCATCACGGATGTCCCCTGTCTGTGCAGGACTAGTATGTTGTACCGGGATATGATCCTTAAGCAATTCTTCAACCAGTTGTTCAAACTTAGCAATCTTTTTTCAAAAATTTATGTAGACTTGTAAATGATTATGTTTTTTGAAAATATACTTTGGGATTATCCAAAAAATTTGTATTTTATTGGGACTAAACCCAGTTTCCAGGCACTTAAGCTGGAGTATAAGAACCTCAAGACTTGAAAAGGTGAAAACCTTTAAGTCGTTGAGTTTTACCGGGGATTTTACCCACGTTTCGTGCGCTACAGGCGAGGGTGTGGAAACCCCGAAACTTAGAAAGGTGAAAACCTTTATACCTTAGAAGAGTGTGAAAACACTCTTGTTTTCGTGCGCTACAGGCGGGAGTGTATAAACTCCAAGACTTAGAAAGGTGAAAACCTTTAAACCTTAGAGAGTATGAAAATACCCTTTCGCGAGAGAGGGTGATCAATCCTCATATACCTTAAGGATCCAGGGTATAGCCAACAGTAACGAAATTGTCAGCCACTTTTACATGAACTGGTCCCGCCACCTTGAACTATCCCTGGATAACTTGCGCTCCATGCGGGGTGTTTAAACCCAATTCGTGAGAAAGGTGAATACCTTTAAACCTGTGAAGGGATAAGGATCCCTTAAACGTGAGAGAGGGGGCCAATCCTCTAATCTTCCGAATTATCCCAAGTGTATATCCTGGAGGTATATCCTGAAGCATATCCTGCAAAACATCCTTAAACTAAGGTGGGTGTTAGCTTGGCTAACACCCATCCGATGCTTAAGTCAGTAATCAGTTCAAAAGAGTAAATAATATTAAACATATTAAAAGAGATAGAACTCATACCATCCTGAGTTAGAAATTAAATTCCAAACTCACATGAAATAGAGCTTTAGATGTCTAGCATTCCAGGATTTTGGTAGCATATCCCCCTCCATACTCTTGAGTCGGTATGCTCCTTTTCCTGATTCGGATTCAATCTCATAGGGTCCTTCCCACTTTGGAGCCAATTTTACATCAGCAAGATTCGTAGTATTCTGAAAAGCTTTTCTTAACACCCAATCTCCGACTTGAAACCTCCTAGTCCTTATATTCTTGTTGTATGCTCCGGATATCCTCTGTTGATATGCTGCCATCCTTAGCTTTGCTGCGTCCCTTGTTCCATCCACAGTATCTAATTCTTGACATAAGACTTCAGGATTCTGTTCAGGATCCTGTAGGATAGATCTTTCAGTAGGTATCGCCATTTCCGTTGGAATCATTGCTTCTGCTCCAAATACCAAGGAAAATGGGGTTTGGCCTGTCGCATTCTTTACCGTTGTCCTATCATGTGACAACTCGAACTTTCAGGGTTGGTGCCGTTTAATCCTGTAATCTTAACTTCTCATTATTTCTAGTCAACGATCCTTGTTTAGATGAAACTTGTTTTACGTTTTGTAGTATTACTATATGGTTATATCTAAGCGCACAACGAAACCCGCTAAACACTGTGATTTATATTCGGAACATTGCGCTTTATATTTGGGCCACGAGTGTGTTGGACCACACACATTAATTAGGCCGCAAACATATTTGGGCTACACACATACCCATTTAGCTTGCACACTACTTATTTAACTATTTCTGCCCACACATCATAAGCCCCAAACCGAGCCCATTCCCAAACCCCTTTGCGTAGTAATTATATTAGTCCAAGGTTACGTAACAAACAAACCTATTTCCTTCCTTATTCCTCTCGGCGACAACAGCAAAGGAAACCCCTCTCTTAGCGATCTACGGCTGTCTCTAGGTTATCATCACTGAGCCCTTCTTCTCCTCTCTTGTATTCGGGTACGTCTGGCATGTTATTTGTAGATTAGTTAAGTGTGATTGATCGATTGAATGTGTTGCCCGATTATATGAATAACATGAAAACAGTTTCTTGGTATATACTTGTCAAAGCATGCATGATAGTTAATATGATATCGATGTATGATGAGAATTTAGTTTGTAAACTGAGTTGGAAGTGGTCGATCACTGTTTTATTATTGAACAAATAGTATGAGTGATTGGTATGCTGTCTATTCGATTATAAATTATGGTGTGCAAAGTCAACATAAAATAAAGAAACATAGGGTATTAAATCGATGACCATTATTTGCATGAGGGTTTTGTCGATCAGGTCATCATAGGGAAACAGTTGACTGATAATTTTCTATTGATGAATGTGCATGGTAATGGCTGTTAATGATGACCTATGGAATGTGAATAAGTTAGCACAACTAGCATAGCCAACTTTGTTTAAATGCTTTTGATAGTCAAAGATGGTAGACCTCATTAATTACATCAGAAGCCATGTGATGAATTCATTAGACAATTCATGTGATTAAGTGAGAGGTCCAATGAAGCTTTGTCATCAATTAAAGTTGCACGGTACCAATGTTTTAAAGATTTCTGTTATGATAAACTAGTAAATCGGATGATGTTGTTATGATATTGTTATATGGTTGCTTGTTGAATCAGTTCATCGATCATGAATTGACTTTTGATATGATCTTGTGTTTTATATGATTGATTTAAGAGTATATAATCATGAGTTGAGTGCCATGTGTGTGAGTAACAGTAAATCATTGAACCGAGGTGTTTCATGTCTTCTACTGACACTTCCAATTGATCCCCACTATACTACTTATCTATTGGACCACACATGTATTAATAATCTATCAAATGTAAAGAGATAGCAATGTGGTTGGTGACAGCTACTAGCATTATGTGAACTAATTAATTGGAATGATAATGGACATGTGCAAACTGAATAATTAGGGATATGATTTAGGGAGGAGTGAACCGAATTGTTATTAGTTGGAGTTAAAGGATTAGTAATGGGGTTCCACTCTTGGGCCGTACCCTTTCGGGTAATGGTCTAGTCCGGGTAACAACATCGAACATCATAATATTGGACTGGTTAAGTTATTGGGCCACACTTGCCAGCCGACACACACACACTCACCAAAAACTTGTTAACTGGAAAAATTAATCATGAGCTGGGCTATGTAGTTGATGTGGGTCGATCTTTTGTAGGTACCTTATTGAGCAGTTAGGAGAGGTTGGTGAAGCCTGGTTCATAGGCGACTCAAATAGTGGTAAAATCATAGAACATGAATAACCTTAGGACCTACCAAATTATGGTGTTAAATGGATTTGTAATGCGATCCTGCATACTTATTAGATGACTTTATGATAATAATCGGCTTGACATGTTGCATGCTTTCTTGCTATGACTTACATGTTTACTTGAAGGCGAAGTGAACCATTTAACATGTACTTTGGTGTGACATGAACTTGTATCGAAAGGTGCTATGACCAGGATGCTTGATAATGACATACGTGATGTTATATGTTTGGTTGTTCATTTCTTGAGCAATACTGACTAGATACGTGAATTGTGAATTCAAGAAACTGACTATCTCTGGTAACCACGATAGGGTTTGATTGATCATTGTGTTAAACGGATAATTAATCTTACCGAGCAAAACTAATGTGAGTTCACTGCACTTTTCTAAGCATGCGTCCCGGTGGTTTGGGACATCTGGTAAACGTTTCTGAAGGGAATACTTGATAAACTGTTTATTTGGGATGTTGGTTATTGAACACAGTATAAATTATGTAAGACCCCATACATCTACCGTGTTGCTGAAGAAGCAACGAGGTATTTAGTTGATAGCGCTATTAGGTTTGGCACCCTCACACTGGGCCGAAAGGACGGGCGTGAACTAATTACCTGGACTTCATGACCAATGCCTAGTTAGAGGCATTGGGGTTGGGCATTCACATCGTGTACATATAAGACCCCTTACATCTATTCAAGGTTGTTTGATACCTTGACATCATGACCAATGCCTAAATGGAGGCATTGGGGTTGGGCATTCACATCTAGTCGCCACATACGGTAATCGAGTACTAACAACATCAAATCAAATTATTGAATTATTGAATCGTTGAACTGTTTTATACACATACCTGGTAACTAAACGCGTTAACAAAACTTTGAACTCACCAGCGTCGTCTGACACACTTGTCTGCATGCTTGCAGGTCGTTAGGTACTTTGATGGGAACTTGCATTCTGGAGTAGCTGGAGTGGTCATGGGTCGACTGGAGGGATTTATGGGTTTAAACTATTAATACTATACATTGGTTTGAAACAGTTTAACTTGGTTTTACTATTTGCTTCCGCTGAACATGTTGGTTTTCATTTGAGCTTGTGGATGGTATTTTTATTAATAATCGAGAATTTTATTTTGAAACTTGTTTGGGTTCAACGTAATTAGTGGCTCGTTGTTGGTACGTCACACGCCTAACAGGGACATTCCCTAGGGGGTATTTTGGGGGTGTGACATATCAGCCCACAAAACAAAGGGTAATTCTTGTGCCCATCTTCCTTTTTTGGCTCCAAGTCTCTTCTTTAAGTTATTGACAATTATCTTGTTTGAGGATTCTGCTTGTCCATTCGCTTGAGGATGCACCAGAGTAGACGTGATCATTTTGATTCCCCAACTCTTGCAAAAGTCAGTAGTCCTCTTGCTTATAAACTGGGACCCATTATCACAAATGATTTCAGCTGGTACCCCAAACCTGGTCAGGATATTCCTTTTTATGAAGGATACTACTTCTTGGTCTCTAACTTGGACAAATGCTTCAGCTTCAACCCACTTAGAGAAAATAATCCGTCATTGCTAGCATAAAGACTTTTCCTCCCAGAGCTTTTGGTAACTTCCCTACTATATCCATCCCCCATTTCATGAACGGCCAAGGGGACGCTACATGATATAGTGGTTCAGCTGGTTGATGTAGTATGTTACTATGCCTTTGACATGCATCACACCTTCGAGCATATTCTGCAGCATCTTTCCTCATCGTTGGCCAATAATATCCTGTCCTTAATACTTTGGAGAACAATGACCTGCCCCCAGTGTGGTTACCACAATCCCCTTCATGTATATCCTGAAGTACTTCTTTGGCTTCAGGACCCTCCAAGCACCTCAAATACTGTCACACCCCCAAAATCCACCATGCGGAGTACCACCGCTTGGAGGCGTGACGTGACCAGGATCGAGCCACCAATCATATCGAACAACATAATTAAGTAAATAAAACCAAACACAATACGATTGGTGACCAAAAGGAAGTAAACCGATTTTAGTTTAACAGCGGAAGCATAAAACATAAGTTCAAAACATAGTCCATAGTTCAAGTTAAAGTTTCAAACGCAAGTTTAATAAGTTCATAAGGATTATATATTAAACACGGGACATAACCGTCCGTACACCACAACGACTCCTTCCTCATGCAAGCTCCAAGCATTTAGCGACCTGTAAGGCATGTAACAACGAGTCAACAACAAAGTTGAGTGAATTCACAGTTGGTTGTTTAGTTATAGCATTCGTTTCGTAAATCATTTGTTCGTTTTGAAAACCATGTATCGTATGAGTTTGCATCGCGGTCTTTCTGATATGTTTGCGAAGGTTAGTGGGGGTTTCCCATATGTTACTAGACCACGCGTATCGACTGCTACGAAAATATAAGAGGTGCCCTAAGTCAATGTCTATCAGCATTGACCCTTTGCCCATAGTCCATTAGTACACGCCCGTCCGACTGGCACGGTGTGAGGTTTGTTAAACCTAATAGCGCTATTAACTAATGACCCGCTCGTCATAGGCCTCGGCGATTAAGTCGATAAATGAGGGACTTAAAGTGATAGAGTTGATGGTCTTATGATCGTGTACGTAGGTTTTACGTACGTGCCCTTCAATCCGAGGACAGTAAAAAGTAGTTTAATAGTAATGATAGTACAAGTAGTTAATCAATCCCATTCCCAAACCCCTGGGAATCCCATGCCTTAGAAAGAGTGTGAACTCACCTCGGTTCGCTCGGTTAGATTTTCAAATATAGCTAACAGTCAAGGTCGGTCAATCACGTCCTAATATAATTTACCAGTTAGTCATTTAGTGGCTTTCAAATAGAATACAAAGTTCCTACACGTATCTATCACACAACATGCATCGTTTTAACGGTTTATGCCCCTCTAAGTTTCCCATCCATTCCCCACTCATAAACAAACATACGATATTGCACGTAACACATATAACATGTTAGATAATTCACCGATAGCATACTCGACATTTAGACACGCAAGTCACAACTTATGTCAATTCAGCATAAATATTCAAAACCGGGCTGTTTTCGGACATTTTAATAAAATAGTTACAGGTCATAATAAATTCCCAGAAAAATATATGACATTTGAAAAAGTCTCGTTATGTTCCTGTAAAATTCTCAAGGTCTAAATGTTTACAGATTTTTCATAAAAATTCCAGCAATGAACAGTGGTCTGATTTGTTACCATTTTACCCCTGCCCATTGTTTATTTTATTCCAGAATCACCGAGTCTCCGAATGAGGTGATTCCAGTTGGAGAATTTCAGTTTACTCGCATATTTTCTCCAGTTTAAATTTCGTAAATTAAGTCCCAATAACCCCTTAGATATAACAGAAATCGTGACCTGCATTTTCAGCTGAAACTAGACAGCCCAGCGCGCTGTTACGAGAAATTCCATTTAAAATAGTAAAAGATGTCGAAAAATTATGAATCCAGAGCCGTTGGAACGGTATTTCGAAAAGGTACGTTTTAGACTTCAGAAAATACATTTTTCGCTGAGTTAAACTCCGGTTACAGCCAACTGAAGTTGGCTGTAAAAATCAAACAGCTTCTGTTTCAGCTTTCTATCAAACTTTAGTGAGTTATTTCGGTTCCGATAATCATAATAAGCGACAATCCACATATGCACAGCAGAATAACAATATAAATTTCGAGTAAACAATGATCAAGTGCCATGCATGTCTTATACAACATCTATCCAACAGGTTTACATAAATTTTAAGTTTCAAGAACATGATTTTTGTTTATGATTAAAGGTGTTATAGTGAGAATCAATAAACAACAACTTGTAACCATTAAAATGTGAAGTGAACAAGGGTAAATCAGAATCTTACAACTAGCTTTCAAGCTAGGGAAGAACACTTTGAAGATGATGGTGAAAATGATGATGAGAAAGCAAGAAACAAGGCCCTTTGAAGCTCCACAAGTTGCAAGCTTCCTAGAATCACCTTCTAAGCTTGAATGAAGCTTCAAAATGGAGGAGGATGAGGGTGATATGGTGGTGGTGATGGGCCCAGGTCTGGCCGATTTTGAGAAAGAGAGAAGTGAGAGGTTGAGTGAAATGGTGGAGGTGATATTATGATAAATCTAGTGCCATGTCCTTATAAGATCTCTCATATATTATGTTTAGATAATTGCAAAATGTGTAACTAAAATGCAAAGGATAGTAAGATTGTAAGTATGAACTTTTATATGTAGTAAATTGAATTTAAGTGGGTGTTACGGCATACGGGGATCATGACTAGCCATAAATAATAAAATAACGTGTTTGACAAATATTTGGTGTCCCGGGTAATGTCCGGTTGTTCGGTCGGATACTGTTCCGTTAAAGTGCTTAATTGTATCGTAAAGTGTCTTATTTATATTTTTTTTTGTAACGAAATAAATTCCTAACACATAGCACATGTAAGTATAGTTCAGTAATCAGAGAGCAGTTAAATATTTCAACACAGTTACCAAGCACTTAAATTATTATTAAATAAATTGTACGGAATACATGTAAATTGAGGGTTGTCACAAATACGGTCCTGCAAGAGATTTCTTGTATAAAACATTGTTTATAATAGTGAATCGTGATACCTTCATCCTAAATGCCTTAGGATTTTCATATCCGGGGATATGTCCTTCCTTGAGATATCTCATGATTGGAGTCATCCAGGATTTAGGATCCTTTTCAGGATACTCTGCTCCATGATCCTAAATACCTGCTACTTCTTTATCCTGAGGATTCGTTGCAGGATACAAGATATGTAATATTGGTGTTTGGGTCCCGTCTGGTATCCTGATCGATGATCCCAGGTTTGCTAAGGCATCTGCTTCAGCATTATCCTCCCTTGGTACATGTTCAAGTGTAAAAACATCGAAATATCCTGCTAATTTTTTGAGAATATCGAGGTATTCGATTAATTTCTCACCCTTGACTGCATAGGATGCATTAAAATGATTAGTAATTAACAAGGAGTTAACATATACTTGCAAATTCTTGATACTCATATTCTTAGCCAATTCTAATCCTGCAATTAAAGCCTCATACTTTGCTTTATTATTAGTAGCAGGGAACTCACACTTAATAGCCTGGGGTAATATGTCCCCCTGTGGCGATTTTAGTAGTATTCCCAATCCTACTCCTCTTACATTAGATGCACCATCAGTATATAACGTCCAGGATCCTGAAGATTCTCCTAACTGTTGAACTTCTAGGTCTACCTCATCCTGAATGTCACTACTGAAATCAGCCACAAAGTCAGCTAAAGCCTGAGACTTTATGGCATTTCTAGGTTCATATATTAGATCATAGGCACTTAATTTTACTGACCACTTAGCCATCCTGCCTGACATCTCTGGTTTCCTAAGCACATTTTTGACAGGATAATTTGTTTTAACATGAATCCTATGTGTCTCAAAGTAATGTCTAAGCTTCATTGATGCCATAACTAATGCTAGTATCAATTTTTCTAAATGAGAATACCTAGTTTCAGCATTTAACAAACTTTTACTAACATAATAAACAGGATATTGCTGACCTTCATGATCCTTTACAAGGACGACACTTACAGCATTCCCTGATACTGCGAGGTATAGGGATAGTGGTTCACCATTCTCAGGCTTCATCAGTAGAGGTGCGGTTGAAAGACATTGCTTCAAATCCTGCAGGGCTGCTTCATGCTTCTCACCCCATTCAAATTTCTTGTTCTTTTTCAGGATATCATAAAACTCTTTGCATTTCTCTGAGGATCTTGAAATAAATCTGTTTAATGCTGCCACTCTCCCTGTTAATCGTTGAACATCTTTCATATTTGAGGGTGATTTAATATCCAAGATGGCTTTAATCTGCTCCGGGCTAGCCTCTATTCCTCTTTTGGTCACCATATATCCTAGAAATTTTCCTGCCCCCACTCCGGAATGACACTCAGCAGGATTTAGCTTCATGTTATATTGGTCCAGGATATCAAATGCTCCTTTAATATCCTGGAGGTGATCCTGGGCTTTTTTTGATTTTACCACCATATCGTCAATGTATACCTCCATGGTGTCCCCCAGCTTGTCTTTAAACATCATATTTACCAATCTCTGGTATGTTGCACCTGCATTTTTCAAACCAAAAGGCATAGCCGTATAACAATAAATACCTGTTGGTGTTATGAAGGCAGTATCCTCCTGGTCAGAAGGTTCCATTTGAATCTGCTGAAATCCTGAGGATGCATCCATGAAGGTCAACATTTCATGCCCGGCAGTAGCATCCACCATTGCATCAATGTGAGGAAGAGGAAATGGGTCTTTAGGACAAGCCTTGTTCAAGTCTGTGTAGTCTACACAGACTCTCCATTTCCCATTTTTCTTCTGTGCCACGACTACGTTTGCTAGCCATCATGGAAATTTAACTTCTCTGATCATCCTGGACTTCAACAGTCTTTCAACTTCCTCTTGGATAATAGTATTCCGCTCTGGAGCAAATTTCCTTCTTTTTTGCTGAACAGGCTTGAATGATCTGTCAATTCCAAGCTTGTGAGTGATAATGTCTTTGGATATACCTGTCATATCCTCATGCTTCCACGCAAATGTTGACATCCTGCATTTCAAAAAGTTAGTTAACTGCTCTTCAATATCCTGAGGGATATTGGTTCCTACGAGCACCGAGATATCAGGATTATCCTGAACCAGGATAATTTTCTTCACATCCTGCTCCGGATCCTCCACGATATCCTGGGCCCGCATCTTTAATTGCTATGCTGCACTAGGCTTGGTCGAGGATTTCATCGAGGATGAGTAACATTCTTTCGCCTCCTGCTGATTACTATCGACTTTGACAACTCCCCAAGGGGTAGGGATCTTGATGCATTAGTGATATGTTGATGGCACAGCCTTCATGTCATGAATCCATGGTCTTCCCAGTATGATGTTATAGCAGGATAGAGAACCCATCACACAAAAACGTTGTATCGAGTTGACTCCTTCAACATATACTGGTAACTTTATCTCTCCCACTGTGTTCCTAGCCTCTCCACTGAACCCAACAAGCACGGTGGACTTTGAAGTGATATCCATCGGAGACACATTCATTCTCTTCAGAGTCTCTAGTTGGATTATATTGACGGAGCTGCCATTATCAACCAATATCCTGCGTACAAAATGGTTAGCCACATATAACGTTATTACTAGAGCATCATGATGAGGATCCTGGACAGTATCCCTGCATCAGTATCAAATGTGATCATTTTGTTCGTTGTGAGGGTAGTCATCCTGGCAGGTTTGTCTCCCCTCTCAGCCTTAGCTTCTTTTGCATGTCTTTTTGCCGTCGAATACGAAGTCCCACAAATGTCGGATCCTCCCGAAATGAAGTTGATTATCTTGGCATCCGCAGGAGGTGAGGCTGCTCATTCAGGATCCTTCTCAGTATCCTGACCCTTATTCTTCTTTCTTCCTAAGAGATCCTTCAGATATCCCTTGCTCAAGAGATAGCTTATTTCTTTCCTTAAAGCAATGCAATCCTCAGTAACATGTCCGAAATCCTCGTGGAAGGCACACCACTTGGATTTATCCTTCCAATCAGTTTTTTGTTGATTCTTCCGGGGCCATCTTGCTTTGTCTCCTAAACCCTGCATAGCATACATCAGTTCAGGTATATTAACAGAAAAATAATATTCAGATAACTCAGGATACTCCTCAAGATCCTCGTCTTCAACAACATTCACTTTTTTGTTGTCCGACCATATGGCTTAGAGCGATATGGTTTATACGAGGATTCTGACTTCCTGTTAGTTGATTCATATGTTGAGGATGCATTCATCCCCTCTTGCATTTTCTTGTCATCCTCGAGCCTTATGTATCTTAAGGCCCTGTTCCAAGCTTCGTCTAAGTTCCTGCAAGGATTCACCACAAGATCTTGATAAAATTGAGAATCCTTCTGTAACCCCATTTTGAACGCTTGTACTGCCGTGGCAACATCAAGGTTCGGGATATCCAGGGATTCTCTACTAAATTTGTTAACATAGTCCCACAGGGATTCTTGAGGTCCCTGTGCTATCCTGTAAAGATCACTTGTTAGTTTTTCAAAGCTCCTGCTGTAAGAAAATTGACTATTAAATAAATTAACTAAATGAGCAAACGATGTAATTGAATAAGGAGGAACATTTAGAAGCCATATCAAGGCTGATCCTATTAAAGTAGAGCCGAAGCCCTTGCACAAGCATGCTTCTTTAAGATCTGACGGGATAGGGTTAATCTCCATCCTCTCCCTATACTGGGCAATATGCTCCTCAGGATCCGTCGTCCCATCATACGGCTTCACGTTGGGAGTCTGGAATCTCTTTGGGATTTCTGCATCACAAATGGGGTGAGCAAAGCGGGATATGTTGTGACTATCCCGGGATACTTCCGGTATAGGCTGCACTATCCCAGGCACACTTGATATCATATCCTTCAACTTTTGAAGCTCTCTGGTTATCACTGATGTCACACCTGTATCCTGCAATGATCCACGATTATTAGTAACAAGGATACTGGTGTTAACAGACAAGTTACCATTTTGGCGATTCTAGCCATATCCTGGAGCGTATCCTGGAGCATATCCTGGATCCCTCACAGTCGACATTCTAGCCGTTAAGGGTATCTCCGGAATATTGCTCTGAGAACGACTCGGTATGATATTGCCCTGATTATCCTCAGTATATACTGCTGAATTAAAGTTCAACATCATGGCTTGCAGATGGGTATCAGTATCCTCAGCAGGTCTCTTGGAGTTGGACTTCAAGAGTTGTATTTCCTTCATTATAACTTGGTTAGTCTCCTGTTGTTTCTTCATTTGATCCTGTATATCACCAAACAAAGTTAAAATTTTATCATTAGAAACCATAACATGAGTTCTCCCTGGAACACCAGATCTGTTGACATTCTGAACGGAAGGAGCATCTCAGGATATTTGGCTTTCATTTCTCTTTAAGGAGCTTGAACTTGTGGAGGAGGAGGAAGCACCAAACCAGTTGTTGCAGAGGTTGTAGCTGACATGGTGGAAGAGCTTATGTTTGATCTCGAGGCCATTGAAAATAATGTAGCAAAAAGTTTTGAAAATAGAAAACCAAGTAACGATTTTGCAAAAGTTTTTAGTAGAAATAGCACCACTTGCCCCACGGTGGGCGTCAAATTGTTTTGGTCAAAAATTACCGAAGCAATTAAGTGATCAAATTAGTTAAGTGAGGTAGTGTGCTAAGAGAATATGTTCAAAAATATGTTAATTGAGTTATTTGCAAAAACAGTTTCAGGATACGGCTCAGGATATAGAGCTGTATCTGTGATCAAACAATGAGCAAAAAAGTAAAGGTTGACACGTGATGTACGAGGAAAGCCCTTGATCAATCTAGATCGCCTGCATAAAACCTCGGGAGCTGATAATCGCAGCTGCCTTGTTCTTCTATTACTTCAAACGTCAGGATACAGTGCAGGATATTGATCGGATCGCTAAGTGTTACAATGAGATTTGAGTACAAGTGTTTGTGTGTAGTGGTTGCTAGTAGCTAGAGAGCAAAGAGTGTGAGTGAAAGTGTGTGAAAAGTTGTGTCTACCTATGATCCGATCGCCCCTTTATATAATTACAAAAAACAAACTAACTCTCCTATTATTCCGGGATGCTGGGAATATTCCATTCTGAACGTTGGGGGACTCTTTCTACTTGTTTTCCACGTGCTTATTGACTACAAAACCGGGTCTTCAGCTCATATAACCGTTACAATGTCAATAACATTGAACAACATCCGATATTCTCGCGGAATATGCCTTTCTGACCTTTACAAGACCCATTCTTCCACCATCAACATCCATTTTTCAACCACCTTGAGCGAATCTTCAGGTAGATCAAGTCTTTTAACGTTGGTACCTTGCAACCAACGTTTTACAAGCCAATCGTTAGTAATAGTCAGGATACTGCCTCAGGATATTACCAATATCCTGGCCCGGTATCCTGATCCGGTATCCTGATCTGGTATCCTGATCATATACAACTAATAAAAAATCAAGATACAAAATCAGTATATGGGCTCAGAATTTCACCCATAACAATGAATGTCATTTGTTATGTAACTACAACCAACAAGTTTGTTCACTTTATTGAAATCGTTATTAGTTTTGTATAAACCATCTTAATTGTTTTTGAAAAACCATCGTTTAAACCTTGAAAATCATTTTGTACATATGAATCACCCCAAAACAATTGAAAACAGTAAAATAGGGGAACTATGTACTCACATGTAGTGCAAAGTATCCTCAATCAATAGAACTTCAACAAACTCAAGAAAACCAGAGAAATCAAGTAGCACCTAGTAATCGAACCACTAGTCAAACAATAGACGCCTAAATCGGAAGATCGGATAGAATGAGGTCTTGTAAACCAAATGAGTGTTGGAACTCATGTGATATGGTTTAACAAAGCCTACATCCTAAAATGAAACCTAACGTAAGTGCTTTCGACCCATTGCGACTCATTAAGGTAGCCTACGCTACTTTAACGTGTCGTGCGCGCAAATGCGCGTTCGAGACGTCTAACTAGTCCTATGACAAGTATTATATGCCAAAACATGTTTAAATATGTTGCATAATCAGTTACGTGACAAAAGTTTGGGTTACATATGCTTAATTACCAATTATGCATGAAAAGGGTATTTTGGTAATTTACCTTAGGCATATAAACTACTTATCATACAACTACTTAAACTTGGTGACCATAAGGTATAATCTCGGAAGGTTATTCCCTACGCAACTATGGTCACTAAACATGTTTGGTCGGATCCTAATGATTGACCAAACGGGTCTTGTTCGAAAGTCTAAGCGGGTGTTTAGTCCGCTTGACTTACGACTCTACACAAGCACTAATCTAAAAAGCGACGAGCTAAACATGCTAGAACATGTTTAGTTAAGTTAGAAAATAGGTTTTGATATCAAAACAAAAGATTTTGATACCCTAGAGTAGTTTGGTTACAAAATACGCGAGAATACACATTTTGGCCGAAACTACGACTCGTCACTGAGCCTAGATAACGTGGTAATCAGTAGGTATAGTCATTAGGGACTATAACCATCGTGATTACGCTCACATTATGAAGTTCAAACAAACTTCATGTTGACCATAAACTGGTCAATGTAGAAAGTCAAACGCAGTTTGACTTTAACGATAAAAATGAATGAAAAGAACGAAAGAATACTTACAAAAGGTCCCCGCAAGCTATGATCCGATTTACTCTCAGGTGTGAAGCATAAACTTCAACTTAGAGAGCCAAAATCAGATCAATGTGGGTTTGCAAGTGAAGTGAGGGTGGGTATTTATAGGAAATCTAGAGCCTTTAGGATCGTTTATCGGGAAACGAGCTTCGATCTAAGCCGTACAAGTGGGCACATGGTATTTGAATACAATGGGTATTGAAAGACCATCAAAATTTGCCCCTAGTATGCTTAAAACCATGTCCAAAAACACTGAATACCAGCTGATGTTTCTGAAAATCAATTTGCTGAACTGGGGAGTTCAGGCGGCCCGCGTAACATATGGGCTTACCTTACGCGGCCCGTGTAAGGGAACTTTGGCAGATTGTCAAAACAGGTCCCTGTACTTCAGAAACTTGGATTTCGGTTCATTTTTGACACGTTTAAGCCCCGTTAACCTCATTTCAAGGCTTTAAAATGAAGTTAAAGTATAAGGAACTCAAAACATGCTCAAAAATATCTCGGATGTCGGTTCGTTCGGTCGTATGGTTGCGTTGTTCGCTTAATTACGACGGAAGTCGTAACGAACGCAAAAACGATCCAAATTAAGCGACGAATGGAATTTTATCATGCCAAACACTAAAATATAATATTTTAATGCTTACATAAATTTTTGGATGTCCGGATATATTCAGAACGTAAAATATGCGCGAAAATGCAAACTTGTGCACTTTTTGACGCTTTTAGTCCCTATTGATCAATAAAGTTTATTTTAGCATACCAAACCCCTTAAAGCCTATTTCTAAGCTATGTAGAGGATATTTAGGGTATGTTTAACTTATGATCAAGTTCCGAAATGTTCGTTACTATACAAATTGGTATAGTTTCACAGTTTGACACAAATAGTCCCTGCGTTCGAACAAACTTGATTTCAACACACCAAACCATCCAAAACTTATTTATAAGTTATGTGGAGGTTATTTAAGGTATGTTAAGCCTATTTCACTATTCCAGAGTGTTCGTTGCATTAAACTGGTTATATTTACGCATCAGATCACGTATAACCTTCCAGAAAGCGATTTAAAGCTTGAAATCGGATTTGAATTAAATTGAAAAATCACCAAACACAAATACACACATAATAACACCAAAACACATATAATAACACCAAAGCACATTGTTTTATTGATAATCAACATTGTTTTACATTGTATAACGACTATAGAACACAGTTGTCACATAACGGCTGTTCGTTTTGCAGTTATTGTTCGAGGAAGAAGATCAGTCACCCCCGAATCGAACGAGAAGATATAGGCCTTTTATGCAAATTCAAACTCCCTGGTTCAGTTGATTCCGGTCAATTAAACCAGTGTTTCTTCATTGCGCCCACCGATTTCTCAGTTTCTATTCATTTCTTCTTGTTTCGATTCACTTTTTCATCTCCCTTTTTCAATGGAAGAAACTCCGACAAACCGTCAATCTGGCCCTCGGCCAAATTTCGTAAATAATACCCAAGTTGAAGGGATTGTGGAAGAGACTTCGGATGATAACGAAGTCTAGTACAACGATAATCATCCGAATGACCCTGTTACTCCGGGAATGCAACCCGAGATCCCGACAAGCTCAATTTTACCTCCCGGTGAAACTCCCATCTCGTGGTATGTCAGATCCCCAGGAGCAATAAATGCTGTATATGCACAACTTTGTGCACAAACTGCTCCTCCCACTCAGTCACGAAGACCTACATCTCGTACACGAGCACCATCTGCACCTCGTGCTTCACACCATGAAGCACCATCAAGAATTCATGTGGAAGACACAGAAGTTTACTCCAGGTCTCCAACAAGGTATGAGTCTACTCATTCCGAGAATAGACGAAGAGAGTATCATGATGAATCTCATCCCCATCGAAGGCAGTCGATACATGCTCGGTTAGGCCCGCGTTCTTACTAGAAGCGAGACACCCACACTGACGAATACGACAGAACTTACCAAGAGGGAAATAACACGAGTGTGTTTAGCCGGTTGCAACGAGATCACAAAAGTTATAAACCTCGCGTGGTTTATAATCCAGATGCAGAACACGACTACAATTTAATCTACCGCCCGGCGGAGGCAGCGGAAAATTCGAAGTTTACCAGTGAGATCGCTTTAGCTCCCTTGGAAAAAGTGAAATTGCCATCCAATGTCAGCAAATTTAATGGTATGAAAGATACAGACGATCACCTTCGGGTATTCACTAGAGTCGGTCTGGTAGGAGGATGGACCTTGCCAATGTGGTGCCATCTATTCATCCAAACTCTCACAGGTGCTGCGCGACTATGGTTCATAACCTACCTGTTGGGAAGATAACGTCATGGGTGGATCTAAGAGAAAAATTCCTAGTGCATTTTAGCCAACAGCGAAGGTCTATCCGAGACACTGCAGACGTGATGAATATTTAGAGGCGTGATGACGAGAGCCTAGAAGATTTTATCACATGCTACAATAAGGAGGTGCTTGAGATCGGGGATATCCATGAACACTTGGTTAGAGTGCAGTTCAAGTATGTTGTCCGCTGCGATGACATGATCAAGGTTCTGTCCGGAACAGAAGGGTTACCCAAGTGTTGGGAGAAGTTGATGGCTACAGCCAAAGTATACGCGCAGACAGAATGAAACCTCAGCACCAACAAACCACCGCCACCGCACAGTCGCCCACAAGATATGAGCGGGAGCAACGGAAAAAAGTTCAAAAAGAATTGGCGCGACTCAAACTCTGGAACGTACTCATCTGAAGATGCGCGAGCAACCATAAACAAGCTCGCAGCGCAGAGGGAGACAAAGCAAGAGAACGGAGAACGGTAGTGGACATCCTTAACGAAGACCCCGGCGGAGGTGCTCAGCACAGAAGACTAGCAGTTTAAAACCCCTCCGCCAATGAAGAACAAGAGGGGTCAGGATCCGAATCAATATTGTGACTACCACAAGGATAATGGTCACACTACAAACAACTGTATATCTCTCCGCACCGAGATTGAAAAATCGCTCAAAAGTGGTGAACTCACCCACTTATTGTAGAATGTGCGGAAGGATATAAAGCAAATTACTCGCGGCGATGAAGGCCCGAGTAAGAAAGCAAAAAACTAAGCAGCGGAAGAAGCGAATAGCATACAATAGTCTCTTCACATGTTGGTCAAGTTCTATAACTTACAAATCCATGGCGTAGAACTATAGTATGAGTAAGTTAAATTCCATTTAATTATCCTAAACAGACGACTTTGTATTACAAAGTGCAAAGTTAGTTCTATTATTTTTGTGTTTATTACAAAGTGCATGCAATTCCTTTTGGTAAGCACAAAAACATCATGGTAATTGTAACACAAGCCTCATGAACGGTCAAGCGATCACACGCATCGCAAGGCCCAGCCTTACGTTCACACATGAGCTTTATACCACCTTTATTTGCCTTACCTAGTAAAAGCAATTGTACTCACGTAAAATATTGTAAATCAAACACACTTCACACTAGTTACTGG
The DNA here is from genome assembly GCF_002127325.2 of Helianthus annuus. NCBI lineage: Eukaryota > Viridiplantae > Streptophyta > Magnoliopsida > Asterales > Asteraceae > Helianthus > Helianthus annuus. Next base: position 25,088,410 of record NC_035445.2, read on the forward strand.
CGCACCACACGCCTTAACAAGAAATTATAAATATACACGACAGTGTATTAAATAAAGTTACTTGCGCCACAGCGCATTAGCAAACAGGGATCCATATCCCAAAACCTACAGTTAGCTATCAATTATTCATACAAAGAAAGGAAATCCTAAGCTAGGTCTCCGTCTTCACCTTTTTCCCTGTCTGGGAAAATTTCTCTTAATCGCGTCATAAACTCTTCAGAATGTAAGGCAGCATTGATAAGATCCATGACCGGAAGCTATAAAGTATTAAACTGCGTCTTTGCAGCAGCAAGAGCAGCTTCAGTATTAACACCATGGGTAGCAGACATACTAGTGTCCCAGTCAACCTTTAAAGCATTAACCACATGGTGGGAACACTCGGTATACCCTTGGGCGTAACCATCATTCTGCGCAGCAACCAGCAGATGCGCCACTGTCTTGTCTAGTTCTTCAGAATTAAGAACTAATTCAGCAACCTACACAAAAAGGAAAAGAAGAATTACAAAGACGCACCAATATCACCAAATATTGTCAGAGATAAGATAAACTTACGCTTGCAATCCCGTGCTCTTTCAACCACAACATATCACTCTTCAACGGTTCAAGCTCACTCTTTGTCGTTGCCCGCGCAGTCTCAGAGTTTTCCAACTTATCTTCAATCTCAGTAAGGCGGCAGGAAGTTTCAGCTTGTTTAGTCCGCTCAAGCTCCAAATCCTTTTTGGCAGACTCAACTTCCGCCTTAAGTTGTTCCTGATCAGATAATAAAGCAATAAGTTCTTCTATCTCCTTATCTCTAAGAGCAAGAGTAGTGCAGGTATGTACCTCTCTTTGTTCACTCCTTTCCCTATGGGAGCGCGCCTCATCACGCGCTGCTTCAGCTTCAGCCTTCTCTTGTTTTAATCTCTTAATCTCCGCATCTTGTTTCTTTAATCTCTTAACCTCAGCTTTGAGATTATTAATGGTATTACGAAGACCCATTTTTTCTTTATTATCTTTCTCACAAATTTCCTTCTAATTTTTGCGCTCTTTGGAAAGGAGAGCAGCTTTAGCCTCTGCTTTCCTCTTCCACCCCACAACAGACCATTCTTCAGTTTTTCATTCATGATCAAACTTGGCCCGGTCAGCCTCCAACGTAGCCTTCAACTAGGCCACTCGGGCCTCATCTTCAGAAAATTTTTTCTTGGACTCCTCATAAGCAGCCCATTCCTTATGCATACTACGCCACTCGCGCACTATGCGATGCGTAGTAGACGTGTAAGTAGCAGCCTCTTCAAGATAGGCGTGATAGGTTTGCTCATGAAGACGTCCCTCCTGAAATTTAATCTCCCTGGGCGGAAAGGTTCCCTCCAACCAGTCTCAGCACACACGCCAGTCTGAAAAAGGTATCACCTTTCTTCAAGTTCCAAACTTGGGCATGAATTTCAGAGGCATTCTTCTCTGAGTACGTTCTATAATAATAATCCCCTAGAGTTTCATCCAGGCGGATAGGAGAATTTTTACCAGCGTAAGAAAAAGAACCTTGGTCCTTAGCAAGGATCTTCTCAACATTTACAGGCACAGAACCAAAAGCCGCAGAAGGAGAAGTTGCTACAGGAATTTCTTGAGTAGACTTTCCTTTCTCCAGGTCATGCGCCACAACTTCAGGAGACTTTGGATGCCCAACATCAAGACCTACAGCCTCCGGGCTAATAACTTTCTCCGATTCCAGAGCAACATCAGCAAGTTTTTCAACCTCAGGGTTCTCTGTCCCAGCAGTCTTCTCCGCCTCATCATCGCTAGCAGCTTTAGTGCTCTCTAACTGCTCGCTAATCGAGGCGCGAGGAGGTGAGGGCGGAAGATCCTCATTAACCGCGGATGATGGTTTCGCGTAAACAGGAGAACTTGGTTTTTCTGCAAAAACAAAAATATATATTACAAACATGCAATGCACATTGAAAGCAAATAAAGAAAGACCTACCACAAAATGGTTTCGCAATAAAGGCATCATGATTGCCTCTTCTGGTGATTTTCTTCCTTTGAACCATCTTTGGCGGGCTGACCTTCAGCCTCAGCATCAGTTTGTTTTCTTTTTCCTACCCTTTTCTCCAACAAAAGCTCAGGACTTGACTCTAAGTCAATGGGATCCTCAGGATTCGAAGGAGGGATGTCAGCACTATCCCTAGGCTCTGCCTTCGGCTTCTTTACAACTGCAGGCGCAAGACTCTCCAACGAGTCAGATACCACCACATAATCACACCAGGAGTCAGAGGAATGGCGCATACCTTTCTTCTTTCCTCTAACATTCTTGACCTTGGATGATTGAGTTTTCTCTGCATCATTTTTTTGCGGCGCAGCAGAAGCAGCTGGCGCACGTCTTTTCTTCTCAGGGCCTATGCCCAGGATAGCCAGCTCACCTACTCAAACAAGAACACCGTAATATTACCCACGCACAAAAGAATGGGACCACAACACACAAAAATAAATGCTTACCAACACCACTTGCAGGTTGCGCGGCCAAATCCTCATCCCGCGGAAGAACAAAATTCTTCACAATCCGAAGATACCAAAGCTCCTCATCAGGCTTTTTGGGAACAGTAGCCATCTTCCCACCTTCTCTCTCGAACGCAACGACATACAAAGAAACAACTGCAAAGGAGAGAAGCAGACATAAATTCTAAAAAAAAAATCAACACAAGAAAGGGCAGTAAAAAGGGTAAGGAAAACCCCAAATCTTACTTTTACCGTCTTCCATATACACTGGCTTCTCCTCCCGATTCATCCGTCAGCAAAGACTCATACCAGCACCAACCAGGGCTTTCTCCAGCAGAGCAATTGATGGAACATCCTTTAAATCCTGGTACCAATTCTCGGAGAAAGGAGTTTGAATGGTTTCGGTTGGAACATCCTCTTTTCCCCTAAAAATCATCTTCATCGGAATCACTCCGACTTTAATGAAGAAAAATTTCTGTTTCCAGTCATGAAAAGATTTTGGGGGGTTGCAGCAAGATCTTTTTCGCAGATGCCCGTTGCATAAACGAGTAGAACCCCTGGGAACAGTGCATCTGGTGAAACACCCGGAAACGGGTAACTGTCGGATCAATATGCATTGTACGGCAGACAAACTCAAAATGATGAACCCTAACCATCCCAATAGGGTGCATCTGGGAAATATGGAACTTGTAATATGAAAGAATGTCAAGAAAGAACTTCGTTGCAGGCAATCGAAAATTGCCTGCAGAGAAAAAAATCCCAAAATAAAGTAATATACCCGGCCGGAGCATCTGCCGCCATCTGACCCTCATCAGGGTATCGAGCGTCCCAACTATCAGGGAACTTGAAGTTTCGAACTAGACCATCAAAGGTTTCTTTAGACCACTTCAATGGTGGAAGACCAACAGCCATTTCTTCAGAAGAATCTTCGTGATGGTCTCCGGTTGACATAGAGAGGAAAATTACAAATTTTTTCAAAGAACTGACAGGGAAGACGAAGAACAAAGGGTTTTCAAATGGCAATGATTGAGAAATATAGGCAATCAGAAGATTTATGTACCCACCGCCATAAATAACCTAGATAACTGCAATAGCGCCTTTTTCAGGGTTGGCACGATTATCCAAGCATCAAGGGCGAGTGGGAATAAGCAATGACGCGAGTTCACTCGCGCGTGAAAGCCACGATCAGCAACGTACAACTGACAGCGACAACCTGTCACACGTCAACAATCATCACTGCACCCTTTCACCTGCCAAAAATAAAGATTTTCAAAATCAAAATCATGAGCAAAGAATCTTCTTCAAAAAGATTCTCCACCTTCGCGCCAAAAAACTCTACAGCAAAAATCACCCATCTCTCATAGTCCAGTGCTCCACTTATTTGCATAAGAGCAACACTAGACTGGGGGGACTTGAAAGGGTAAGGTCCCAAAAACCTTGCACAGGTGCTTGAGACCATACCACAACCTCGTCAATAAGCCCTCTTTAATGGACCTTGCGCGGCCGCGCACTGGTTCTACAAAGAGAACTTAGAAAGAAAAACGGTGTTCAACATCTGCGCGCCAAAAGGAAACTAACAAACCCTTGCGCCAGCCTCCATAGCAGATAGGATAAAAATCCTAGCAACGCTTCCGCATAAATAATATCCAGACTTGGATAAAAGTAACTTCTCTATTACCATAAAACTTAGCATGAAGAAGAGCCACACAGGATTACAGCTGTGTCCTTCTAGAAGGCTTGATCGTGCACCACCATTCGGTTATAACCGAATGGCCACATGGCATCATCCCAGGCTCCCTCGAAGTCACGATGACGGCACCGAATTAAGGGAAAGATCTACACTTACACACTTTCCACGTGGCATCACCCTAACTGTTGATCGAGATCACGATCCGTGTGCATACACACTCGTTAGTGTTTAGTGGAAGGAGAAAATAACCGCTTACGGAAAAGCACTTTCCGTCAAGTTTTCATTAAAAAAATTTCCCGCCCAAACTTTGGCTATAAATAAAAGGATAATTCAGGTATAATTCTCCAAGTTACTCTCACTTCACTTTACTTTCACTTCTTCTTCATCAAAACCTGTACTTATTCTCACGCCGGAGGGTGGTCACGGAGAGAACCTCCATTCTCCCCGTGACGAGTCTAACAGCTATTCGTTTTGCAGTTATTGTTCGAGGAAGAAGATCAGACACCCCCGAATCGAACGAGAACATATAATCCTTTTATGCAGATTCAAACCCCCTGGTTCAGTTGATTCCGGTCAATTAAACCAGTGTTTCTTCAAAACCAAACCAGTTTTAGAAACCAAAAGTTGATGTATCAAAACGAAACATTCAAAATGATTCAAGATTTTATCAACGAAATATTTCAAATGGACAAATTTGGGTGATCAAGAAACAAAGTACTTATGTGAGTGATAATAAATGGAAAATTGATTCAACCAAGAAGGTTGAAAAGAAGAAAGACAAAGTTTTTGTTAAAAGTGATAAATATTTTCTGAAACTGAACAATTCGTATTGTGTCACAATACCCAAGGTCAAACAGGCCTAGGTTGCATTGTTCAAGTAATTGAGATAGTTGAATGTGCAGGTGCTTCAAAAGTCGGCTGAATGTCAACACGCAAAAAGAAGCAGCCTGGCACAGGAGGAGGATCCCCGTGGTTGAATTCAGGGAGTGTTTGTTTGTTTTGTATATAAATAAAACATAAACCGAAATAACATAAAAACAGAAAAATTTAAAAACTAAAATATGTTTTTATTTTGTCAAAAATTGAAAAATGAAAAATATGTTTGTTTTTAAATTGTTAAAAATCAAAAATTTTGAAAAAAATATGTTGAGTGAATACGCCGAAACCCCCACGGCTGAACAAACATGATAAAACAAGATTGAAAAACGGTTTTCAAACTGTTAAGTATCAATATGTTGTAAATCATGGGGGTGCTTTATGCAAAATAGAGCATGTTGTTGCAGAAAATGGATGGCGAGATGAAGCTATCTACATCGGTTATCAAATTTTTTTAAATGTTTTGGATTTTAGGGGGAGTAAAAATTTTGAAAATACAAAAACATTTGAAAATTTGAAAAAGCCAAAAACAATAGAAAATGAAAAAGAGTTGTGTGTAAAAAGAAGAAATGATAGTACATCAGTAAGACAATCACAACATGCTAAAGAAATGGAAAACTAAATGTGATAAACGGTCTCACTGATGACAGTAGGTTTTTACACAGTTAGTAGATTGATTTTGAGATATAAACCTAAATCAATAACTTTCTTATCTCGTGGGGAACATCTCTCGGATATATGGACTTAGTACTCCGAAACTTCGTTTGAGAGGTTGCCTGATTCTGAGATATTAGGTCTTTATACTAAGTGATATCTGGGGTATTATACTTGGTCTTCTGATTTTGCGTCAGCAATGGCCTAGACCTCGTATAATACTTTGCATGCTTAAAAGAGCTTTCCCTCTGCATAAAAATTGAAAAATATCAAAAAAATATGAATCAAGTACAGTTGTAAAGAAGATTCCTAAGTGGAACACACCTAAAGTCAAGCCTTCATCTCTTTGACTAAACGGTAGTTCATACCTGAGCTCTCAAGGTATCGCACTAACCAGAGTACAGATATCATTTAGGTATATTTATCTGTAAGACTGAATCTAGGGAATCTTGATACGGGAGTATATTCTGAGGTGGGACACACGAATAAGTTAAGTTCTTAAAACATTAAACCTCGTATCTTGAATCAATTGAAGTTTGTGTGAAAATTTAAGTGGATCGGTATACTAACAATCTAGGTAAATCGTTTTGAACTTAAAGTCTAAAAAGGTTAACGGTGCTAGTGATTTGTCATAAACTGATATGATTCTCTGACGCGAACTCAAATAAAAATATGTTTCTAAATATTTCGTTATTGCTTTTCTTTAAAGAAAATCACAAAAAGATCTTCAGAGTGTTTTAGCATAAACTTTGTAAAATACAAAAAAAGTTGTTTCTGCTTTATGTTTTGACAACCGATGTCTGAAAGCTTATTTTCAAAATCTAAGTATGCTGAACATGCCTCAGAAAATAAACAAGTTCATTAATTTGAAACTTGAGGTTTTTAAATAAAAAAATCAGAAACAGTTTGTGAAATCTCTAAGGTCATTAATTTGGACTTGGATGATTATCTGAGAGGGTTTGTGGTATTTGGATGCTTTCATTGTCAAATATAGTTATTTGATAGGGGGAGAGAGCCAGACAATTTGTTCCTGCATTAGAGCTAGGTTACAAATCCTAGGTGAACCTAAAAGCTTTAAACTGTCAAATATTTGAGATAAGAGCTAAGTTTCTTATCCTAGAGTGATTAGATATTCTCTCATGTGGTTTTTAAACGGTCATATGATTTAAGCCAGGTTTACGATCCTTGAAGCCGAAAGCTGGGAAGCTTAAAGCAAGGGGGAGCCTAGAGAGAAAGGGAGAGACTTTATTGAAAGGGGGAGCATATGAAACTGGTTGCTGATTCAAGATGAGTCTCTTAGAGCAAAGGGGAGTCTGTCATGCAAATATTGTCAAAGCTTGCTAAAGACTCAGAGTGAAAGAAAAGCTACCAGATTGACTGCAGCAATACCCAAGGGGGAGCCTGTGAGTGCATAAGTCTATTGCTTGCGTCAATTGTATATCGTAGCTGAACAAATGTGATGAGACATGGTGCTTGAATATGAAGATTATACTTAACAAGTACATTCGCACGGATATATGCAGGCAGATCCGCACGGACCGACATTCACACAAAACTAGGGTTTAGTGGTTATTACGAATGCGCATGAAGTTGATTCGTACGAACCAACCAGGTACGCACTTGGTCTGTTGATGCGTTGTTACTAGTTGATTCATTCATACATGTGTGGGTTCGTACAAATGGAGGTCCATCCGTTGATGTGCTTAAGCGGACCAGCCATGCCTATAAATACTAGTCTTGTTCATTTCATTTGTACAACTTTGCTGACTTAGATGGGAAACTCTGTCAGTTTGATTTCACGGTTCTGTAACGTTCTACAATCAATAGAAATCATAGTTTAATTACTTCTTCGTGTTCAATCCACTCTAGTACTTGGATTCCGCACAAGATACTAGATCAAGCAGTCAATCGGAGCATTCAATTGATAAGACATCGATAAACAGTAAACCTATTGAAAAACGAACAAATCAGCCAATCACATTTGTTTCTCAGTCTGTGAACGATACTAATGCTTCGTCTTCCCTTGCAGATGAAGTAACTGGTGAAGATGTAGTTGGGGATGAACAAGCGTCAAATTCTGATTTTTCTGAAAAAATTTCAAATGAACTTAATGTAACATCTGTGCCTGTAATCATTGTGAACAGTTCAATTATCAATAAAATAATGTTATTTGATCCCAATGTTTGTTTCATTGTGTTTTACATTTTTCGTGTTTTGACTTTTGTTCAATTTCAAACTCTACATCGCTTTCTGGAGAGTTATACGTTAACTAGTGCGTAAACGTACTCAGTTTAATGCGATAAATACTCCGGAACATCAACATATACTCAACGTACCTTAAATAACCTTTACATAACTTAGAAATAAGTTTTGAAGGCTTTGGTATAGCAAAAACAAGTTAATTCGCTTACAGGGACTAAACTTGACAAACTGCGAAAGTATGCCAATTTGAACTGTAACGGACATTCCGGAACATGTCCATAAGTTAAACATACCATAAATATCCTTTACATAGCTTAGAAATAGGCTTTGAGGGGTTTGGTATGCTAAAACAAACTTTTGGATCATTCAGGGACTAAAAGTGTCAAAAAGTGCATAAGTTTGCACTTTCGCGCATAACTTACGTTCTGAATACATCCGGACATCCAAAAATTTATGTAAGCATCCTTATATTATGCCTTAGTGTTTGGCATGAGAAAAATCCATTCGTCGCGTCATTTGGATCGTCTTTCACGCTTATGCGCATTTCGTCGTAATTAAGCGAACATCGCGATCGTACGGCCAAACGAACCGACATCCGACATATTTTTGGGCATGTTTCATGTCCCCAATGTTTAGGCATCATTTTAGGGCCTTAAAGATGGCTTTACAGGTCTTAGAAGGGCTGGAAATAGCTTAAACACGCAACAGGGACCAAATGTGTAAATTCTGCAAGTGGTGCAGATCAGAGAGGGCCAGGCGGCCCGCGTGAGTTTTGCCCAAATGTGAGGCGGGCCGCGTGGGGATGTCTGGCAGAAAGATTTTGCATTTAATGCAGAATCTGGCCTTTCGTTCGATCAAGGGGCAATGCCTTTTCACCCAATGAAAAGCCAAGAGTCAAGTTCACTGAACTTATCCACTGGACACATGTACGCACGTGATCAAGGCTCGATATTCGATAAAACGATCCTAACGGTTCCACTTTTCCTATAAATACCCCCCCCCCTTTAGTGTAAAAATCACAAAATCAGATCCTAAAGCTCTAAGTTGAAACCATTGTTTCATACCTGAGCTGTTTGATCTTGATTTGCACTCGGGGACCCTCCGTAAGTCTTCTTTCGCTCTTTTATTCGCTTTTCGAGTCCGAAAGTCAACGTTTAGTTGACTTTCTGCATTGACCAGCTTATGGTCGATGCGAAGTTCATGGAACTTCATAACGTGAGCGTGATCACGATGGTTATGGTCCATAGTGACCATACCTACTGATCATCACGTTATCTAGGCTCAGTGACGAGTCGTAGTTTCGGCCAAAATGTGCATTCTTGCATATTTTGTAACCAAACTACTCGTGAGCATCAAAGCCGTTTGTTTTGATGTCAAACCTGTTTTCAAACTTAGTTAAGCATGTTCTAACATGCTTAGCTCGTCACTTTTAGTTTAGTGCTTATATAGGGTCGTAAGGTAAGCGATCTAAACCATCGCTTATGCTTTCGAACCCGACCCATTTTGTCGGTCATTAGGACCTGACCAAACACATTAAGTGACCATAGCTATAACCTTCCGAGGTTATACCTTGTGGTCACGATGTTAGGCGTTCCAGACGCGTTCTACGCGAACGACGCTTAAGGTGGCATAAGCTACCTAAACGGGTCGTGATGGACCGTAAGCACTTAGGTTAAGTTTCATTTTAGTATGTAGGCTTTGTTAAACCATATTACACGAGTCTCCATACTCGTTTGGTTTTCGAACCCGCGTACTGTCCGATCCTTCCGATTTGGTCCGGTATATTAACATAAGCTACCTATTAGGTGCCGTTGATATTCCGTGATCTTTAGCATTATCTGGTTATTATACAAGGAACTCAAAGCAATCTCAGGTGAGTACATAGAACCCCATCTTTTACTGTTTTCCAAACTGTTTTGGGGTGAAACACATGTGCCTATCTGTTACATTCATGCTTTCCATGTTTCCACATCATATGCCTGCTATGTTGTTAGTACATTATAGTACACGATTTCATTACATTTCATGCTATGTATGCCCATTGTGTGCGTACTTAGTACATTTGATTTACATTACATTTCTGTTGCATATGTTTACTTAGCATATGGACACACTGATTTACATGAACATTTCTGTTGCATATGTTTACTCAGCATATGGACACATTGATTTACATGAACATTTCCGTTGCATATGTTTACTCAGCATATGGACACATTGATTTACATGAACATTTCTGTTGCATATGTTTACTCAGCATATGGACACATTGATTTACATGAACATTTCTGCTTCGTATGTTTACTTAGCATACTTAGTACAATTGTTTACATCACATGCCTTCATTTTGTTATGACATTTGGTTTGTTTAACATGGGACAATACATTTATTAACATTGATCACGCCGTTCGTTAGTAGGTAGTGGTACCATAGGAATTGACAACTCCCATTCCTGAAGTCCTGGGTTTGATAGGACTGGAAGGAATGACCGAATTCGATATACATAACTTAGATAAACCTTTAATTTGTTTAAGGGTTTATCGCCGCAGTCTCAAGGCTTGGATGTATGCATAGTTTACAATACCACATAAATGTTAATATCAATAGAGCATGCATTTCCCGCAGAACATAACGCTGATTTAAACCACGTTTTACTTCAACGACTTGTTTTGTGCATATGGTTTAAGTTGATACATTTCGCTTACCATACATGATACATTTTGGGATTACACATTACATGATTTACATTGAACATAAACACGTCGACATTGACATATACATTTGGTGGTTTACACTTGAGCATAAACACTTGACATGGATTACAATAACACTTGACATTTGGTTTACACATGAACAATTTACATGGTGGATTGGTTTGGGTAAATGATTCAAGTAACGGGGCGTATGTAATATGATACAAACATGGTGGATACGCCGCTGGTACTTCCTATATATAAATGTTTGTATAATATTACATATCGTGGCGTTATCTAAGTCATTTCAGTTTAGACACATTACATTTTACATAAATAACATATTCTTCACAAGACATTATTTTCACAAACAACTTATCTTATTCAACTCATTTTACTTGGTTATTCGTTTAACCTTGCACTTATCTATACATATTGTTTGATGTTATCGTTTTTCAAATGATTTACAAAGCAAAACAAATTACAAGGTTCATGACTGACTGTTATTAAACATTCTTTAAAACTCAAGTCATGAACCCCATTTTCACAAAACCTATGTATCTCACAGGCATTTTTATGCTGACGTACCTACTTTCACATGTGTTTTCAGGAGCTATTCCATAGGACGATGATCATGATTCTAGGGCGGACCTGTGCCTTAGAGCCTAAAAATGAAGTTTGAACTAGCTTAATTATGTTTTGAATATCCGTACTCTCTTTCCAAGACAATGTAACACCTTTGTTTATAAATAAAATACAACTTGTATGCCATGGTCATGAAACAATTTAATTCTGTCCACAACACTCCCCGGCGTTTCCGCCGCGGTTGCATGTTATACGCGGCCGGGGTGTGACAGAAGAGTTGGTATCAGAGCCAATGGTTATAGGGAACTAGGTTATTAGTAATGCTTTGACCTAGACTATAACTTTAGGACCCTAACACAAGTTATCTTGTGTTTAGAGTTTAAAACATGCACATCACCTATCCTTAGGTGATAACCACAACGGGAACTTCGGTTCCGAATCCGCTTTGAAAATTAATCATCTGTTCTAGGATGATTGATTACTAGGTTTTGAACCCTCTATTATAAGGTTTTGAACCACTTTGGATTTTCAAAAATCCCGTCAAAGTGTTGGGTTAATAGTGTGAACACGTGCGAACTGGAAGGGTGAATGCCTGTACCCTGAGTTTTCTGTCTAAGGCTAGAGTGTTCGTACAAATCCACATAATCGGACCAGTCACTCTTACCTGGGAACTCTTGGGGTGAGTGTTCACTTATAGGCGAGCATGTCTTCGCGATACACTAATTCTAACCCATTTACTTTGACTAGACATTTCACGTCGCTTATTTGCTTTGCGATGCATAACCGCCATCTTTGCTTTTGATTGCTTTTGCTTCATCTCATTCTCTTCATCCAATCATCTCACTCGTTTCATTTCATGTTTTTCTCTTCTAGAATGCCTCCTCGACGCGACAACCAGATAGCTACTGCCGAGCTGGCGGAGATTATTGCGCAGCAGATGGCTGCTCAATTTCCGAATCTCTTTGCTCAATGGAACCAGGCCAACAACAACAATGGTACATGCAAATACAAGGATTTTAGCTCGGCTAAGCCACTCAAGTTTAGTGGTTCTGAGGGAGCAACTGGGCTTCTTCAGTGGTTCGAGAGCATCGAGAACACTTTCCGTCATGTGCAGTGTCCTGACAATCGCAAAGTCGAGTTTTCTTCGAGCGTGTTTCAGAAGAGGGCTCTTACATGGTGGAATGGGGTTATGAGAGATCAAGGTGCAGAAGTTGCTCTAGCTCAAACATGGGCTGAACTGAGAGCTCTTATGATGAAGGAGTTTTGTCCTCGTCATGAACAGCGAGCGTTGGAGAAAGAATTCGATGTTTTGAAGCAAGATAGTGGCGAGCACAGGGCTTATACAGATAGGTTTGAGGAGCTGAGTCTTCTTTGCCCGACTATGGTTACCCCACTCGATAAGGCCATCGAAAGATACATCGACGGCCTACCTGACTCAGTACAAGATATCCTTACTGGTAGCAACCCTACCACACTCCGTCAGGCAATCGAGTTATCGGCGACGTTGACTGAGTCGCAGATCCGAAAGAATAAACTACACAGGAAGTGCGACAAGGGCAAGAAACAGTCGGCTGACAAGGAAGACAGCAAGAAAGGTCAAAACAAGAAGGGAAAGGACTCTGGTTCCTCAAGGGGGTCAAGGAAGCGTAAGGCTTCCCAAAATTTTGCTGTGACTGCCCAAGCTAACCAGGCAGCTCCCAACCAAGCCGCACAGCCTCCAGCCAAGAAACCCTATTCAGGAAATGCACCTTTGTGCAATCGATGCACAGTCACCACCAACCACAATATCAGTGCCGTTTCTGTACTAACTGTGGGAAGTCGGGTCATCTTGCCGATGTTTGTCGGTTTGCTCAGAATCACGCAGTCCAGAACCCTGCTCAACAGGTTGCTCAACAACAGGGTCAGGCTGCACGACCAAACTACCCACCAGGTGCATGTTATAATTGTGGGGATCTGACCCACTACAGAAATCGGTGTCCAAGACTAGTCAACCAGAACCAGAATGCAAACCAGAATCCGGCACCGGCTCGAGGTCGAGTCTTTAACATGAATGCACAAGAAGCACAAGCAGACAACGAGGTGGTGAACGGTACGTTCTTTATTAATAATCAGCCAGCATCTGTTCTTTTTGATTCGGGTGCCGACAAGAGCTTTGTGTCATTGTCTTTTGAGACAATGCTTCGCGTGTCTAGAACGAAACTAGGTAAACCTTTGACAGTAGAGGTTGCCAGTGGTGAACCCATTGTTCTAAATTCTGTTCTGCGCAACTGCCAGTTGAACCTTAACGACCATATTTTTCCTATTGACCTCACGCCAATGCAACTTGGAAGCTTCGATGTTATTGTGGGAATGGATTGGTTATCTAAGCATCGCGCAGAGATAGTATGTTCTGAGAAGATTGTTCGTATACCGCTGTCGACAGGCGAGATCCTACAAGTTCGTGGTGAGAAGCCTGCCGGTGGTCTTAAACTCATGTCTTGTTTTAAAGCACGGAAGTATCTGCGAAAGCACTATGTGGCTTTCTTAGCACATGTTACAGCAGATAAAGGCAAGGGTAAGTCTATTTCAGATATTCCTGTCGTTCGGGATTATTCCGAAGTATTCCGTGAAGACTTACCTGGTCTACCTCCAGCACGCCAAGTCGAGTTCCGTATTGATCTCGTACCTGGTGCAAATCCCGTTGCCAGAGCTCCATATCGTCTTGCACCGTCCGAGATGCAAGAGTTGTCTAAACAGCTGCAGGAACTCTCCGACAAAGGTTTTATCCGTCCTAGCTTTTCACCCTGGGGTGCTCCCGTTCTCTTTGTAAAGAAGAAGGATGGATCTTTTAGGATGTGTATCGATTATCGTGAGCTTAACAAGCTTACCATCAAGAATCGATATCCCCTACCTCGCATTGATGATCTCTTTGATCAATTGCAAGGTGCTTCATACTTTTCAAAGATTGATCTACGATCTGGATATCATCAGCTCCGTGTGCATGAAGAAGATATTCCAAAGACAGCGTTCCGTACTCGTTATGGACATTACGAGTTCACAGTCATGCCATTCGGTTTGACTAATGCTCCTGCTGTTTTCATGGACTTGATGAATAGGGTCTGCAAACCTTATTTGGATAAGTTCATCATCGTTTTCATTGATGACATTTTGATATATTCTAAGACGCAAGCCGACCATGAAGAACATCTTCGTCTTACGTTGGAACTCCTAAAGAAAGAGCAACTTTTCGCCAAATTCTCCAAGTGTGAATTCTGGCTTAAAGAGGTTCAATTCTTAGGACATATTGTCAACGAACAAGGTATTCATGTAGATCCCTCCAAGATCAGCGCGATTAAGGATTGGGATACACCTACTACTCCTACTGAAGTTCGTTCTGTCCTTGGTCTAGCGGGTTATTACCGCCGCTTCATTGAAAACTTCTCAAAGATTGCAGTTCCTCTAACTGCTCTAACTCAGAAGAACAAGCCATTTGATTGGGGAGTCAAACAAGAGGAAGCGTTTCAGACTTTGAAACAAAAGCTTTGCGACGCACCTGTCCTAACATTGCCTGAGGGCAATGATGATTTCGTCGTTTATTGTGACGCATCTAAATTAGGTCTCGGCTGCGTCCTAATGCAAAGAAACAAAGTCATAGCATACGCATCAAGGCAGTTGAAGATACATGAGAAGAACTACACCACTCATGATCTTGAGTTGGGTGCAGTTGTCTTCGCTCTCAAAATCTAGAGACACTACTTATATGGTACAAAATGTGTGGTTTTCACAGACCACAAAAGTCTTCAGCATATCTTCAATCAAAAAGAGCTCAACATGAGACAACGGCGTTGGGTTGAACTTCTAAACGACTACGACTGCGAGATTCGCTACCATCCTGGTAAGGCGAATGTTGTGGCCGATGCTTTGAGTCGCAAAGAACGTACTAAGCTTCATTGTGTACGTATCCAATCTGTTATTCAAACCGATATCCAAGCTCGTATTTCTCAGGCTCAACAAGCTTGTGTTTCACAAGGTTTGATGGGTAAGGAATTTCCTTATCACATAACACCTGCTCTTGAGCTGAAGGACAATGGATCATATTACTTCATGGACCGTTTGTGGGTCCCGAGCCAAGATAATCTCCATACCTTGCTTATGGATGAAGCCCATAAGTCTCGTTATTCTATTCATCCTGGCTCAGATAAGATGTATAAGGATCTTCGTACTCAGTATTGGTGGCCTGGTATGAAGAAAGACATTGCCTTATACATATCCAAATGCCTTACTTGTCTTAAGGTTAAGGCAGAACATCAGCGTCCTTCTGGTTTATTGGAACAACCAGAGATCCCAGTTTGGAAATGGGAAAACATTACTATGGATCTCATTACTAAACTCCCGCGCACAAAGAAAGGTCACGATGCCATCTGGGTAATCGTTGATCGTCTTACCAAGTCAGCGCATTCCTTTGGTCAAGGTTCGTTGGGAATCTAAGCGTGGACCCGAGTTTACTTGGGAACGTGAAGATCAAATGAAGGCAAAATATCCGCATCTGTTTCCACGAGTTTCCTCTAAATAAATTTCGGGACGAAATTTCCACAAGTAGGGGAGACTGTAACATCTGTGCCTGTAATCATTGTGAACAGTTCAATTATCAATAAAATAATGTTATTTGATCCCAATGTTTGTTTCATTGTGTTTTACATTTTTCGTGTTTTGACTTTTGTTCAATTTCAAACTCTACATCGCTTTCTGGAGAGTTATACGTTAACTAGTGCGTAAACGTACTCAGTTTAATGCGACAAATACTCCGGAACATCAACATATACTCAACATACCTTAAATAACCTTTACATAACTTAGAAATAAGTTTTGAAGGCTTTGGTATAGCAAAAACAAGTTAATTCGCTTACAGGGACTAAACTTGACAAACTGCGAAAGTATGCCAATTTGAACTGTAACGGACATTCCGGAACATGTCCATAAGTTAAACATACCATAAATATCCTTTACATAGCTTAGAAATAGGCTTTGAGGGGTTTGGTATGCTAAAACAAACTTTTGGATCATTCAGGGACTAAAAGTGTCAAAAAGTGCATAAGTTTGCACTTTCGCGCATAACTTACGTTCTGAATACATCCGGACATCCAAAAATTTATGTAAGCATCCTTATATTATGCCTTAGTGTTTGGCATGAGAAAAATCCATTCGTCGCGTCATTTGGATCGTCTTTCACGCTTATGCGCATTTCGTCGTAATTAAGCGAACATCGCGATCGTACGGCCAAACGAACCGACATCCGACATATTTTTGGGCATGTTTCATGTACCCAATGTTTAGGCATCATTTTAGGGCCTTAAAGATGGCTTTACAGGTCTTAGAAGGGCTGGAAATAGCTTAAACACGCAACAGGGACCAAATGTGTAAATTCTGCAAGTGGTGCAGATCAGAGAGGGCCAGGCGGCCCGCGTGAGTTTTGCCCAAATGTGAGGCGGGCCGCGTGGGGATGTCTGACAGAAAGATTTTGTATTTAATGCAGAATCTGGCCTTTCGTTCGATCAAGGGGCAATGCCTTTTCACCCAATGAAGAGCCAAGAGTCAAGTTCACTGAACTTATCCACTGGACACATGTACGCACGTGATCAAGGCTCGATATTCGATAAAACGATCCTAACGGTTCCACTTTTCCTATAAATACCCCCCCCCTTTAGTGTAAAAATCACAAAATCAGATCCTAAAGCTCTAAGTTGAAACCATTGTTTCATACCTGAGCTGTTTGATCTTGATTTGCACTCGGGGACCCTCCGTAAGTCTTCTTTCGCTCTTTTATTCGCTTTTCGAGTCCGAAAGTCAACGTTTAGTTGACTTTCTGCATTGACCAGCTTATGGTCAATGCGAAGTTCATGGAACTTCATAACGTGAGCGTGATCACGATGGTTATGGTCCATAGTGACCATACCTACTGATCACCACGTTATCTAGGCTCAGTGACGAGTCGTAGTTTCGGCCAAAATGTGCATTCTTGCATATTTTGTAACCAAACTATTCGTGAGCATCAAAGCCGTTTGTTTTGATGTCAAACCTGTTTTCAAACTTAGTTAAGCATGTTCTAACATGCTTAGCTCGTCACTTTTAGTTTAGTGCTTATATAGGGTCGTAAGGTAAGCGATCTAAACCATCGCTTATGCTTTCGAACCCGACCCATTTTGTCGGTCATTAGGACCTGACCAAACACATTAAGTGACCATAGCTATAACCTTCCGAGGTTATACCTTGTGGTCACGATGTTAGGCGTTCCAGACGCGTTCTACGCGAACGACGCTTAAGGTGGCATAAGCTACCTAAACGGGTCGTGATGGACCGTAAGCACTTAGGTTAAGTTTCATTTTAGTATGTAGGCTTTGTTAAACCATATTACACGAGTCTCCATACTCGTTTGGTTTTCGAACCCGCGTACTGTCCGATCCTTCCGATTTGGTCCGGTATATTAACATAAGCTACCTATTAGGTGCCGTTGATATTCCGTGATCTTTAGCATTATCTGGTTATTATACAAGGAACTCAAAGCAATCTCAGGTGAGTACATAGAACCCCATCTTTTACTGTTTTCCAAACTGTTTTGGGGTGAAACATATGTGCCTATCTGTTACATTCATGCTTTCCATGTTTCCACATCATATGCCTGCTATGTTGTTAGTACATTATAGTACACGATTTCATTACATTTCATGCTATGTATGCCCATTGTGTGCGTACTTAGTACATTTGATTTACATTACATTTCTGTTGCATATGTTTACTCAGCATATGGACACATTGATTTACATGAACATTTCTGTTGCATATGTTTACTCAGCATATGGACACATTGATTTACATGAACATTTCCGTTGCATATGTTTACTCAGCATATGGACACATTGATTTACATGAACATTTCTGTTGCATATGTTTACTCAGCATATGGACACATTGATTTACATGAACATTTCTGCTTCGTATGTTTACTTAGCATACTTAGTACAATTGTTTACATCACATGCCTTCATTTTGTTATGACATTTGGTTTGTTTAACATGGGACAATACATTCATTAACATTGATCACGCCGTTCGTTAGTAGGTAGTGGTACCATAGGAATTGACAACTCCCATTCCTGAAGTCCTGGGTTTGATAGGACTGGAAGGAATGACCGAATTCGATATACATAACTTAGATAAACCTTTAATTTGTTTAAGGGTTTATCGCCGCAGTCTCAAGGCTTGGATGTATGCATAGTTTACAATACCACATAAATGTTAATATCAATAGAGCATGCATTTCCCGCAGAACATAACGCTGATTTAAACCACGTTTTACTTCAACGACTTGTTTTGTGCATATGGTTTAAGTTGATACATTTCGCTTACCATACATGATACATTTTGGGATTACACATTACATGATTTACATTGAACATAAACACGTCTACATTGACATATACATTTGGTGGTTTACACTTGAGCATAAACACTTGACATGGATTACAATAACACTTGACATTTGGTTTACACATGAACAATTTACATGGTGGATTGGTTTGGGTAAATGATTCAAGTAACGGGGCGTATGTAATATGATACAAACATGGTGGATACGCCGCTGGTACTTCCTATATATAAATGTTTGTATAATATTACATATCGTGGCGTTATCTAAGTCATTTCAGTTTAGACGCATTACATTTTACATAAATAACATATTCTTCACAAGACATTATTTTCACAAACAACTTATCTTATTCAACTCATTTTACTTGGT